>NC_058496.1:14577500-15227500 GCF_020382885.2 Scatophagus argus | reverse complement strand
GATGAAAGGAGAATGAAAGTGAGACCTCAGGAGACATATGAGAAGACGATAAGACTGAGAGGAAGAGATAAGATATGAAGAGAAATACACAGTGAGTACAATACAGAAAGAAACAGGACAAGGGCCTCGTGTCAGACACACTGACAAATGAATGAAATAAATATAAGCAAAGATTTTACATCTCAGCAAGGTTCTCTGAATTAGATTCTATTAGGACTGTTCTGGTTTGTCTAATTGCTGCTAAATAACAAGATGTGAATTATCATCCTGATGAGATACAGATGAGGCTCCGTTAATAAGTGAATTCCCAGCATTCATTTCCACATATCTCAGTGGAAGATCTCAGTCCAACACATCTTGTTCTAATCAGTTGCCTCACATAACCTCTTTTCCTAAAGTGCAACTGACTGTAACCCAAACTCTGATAAAATTACAAACTGCTTCTCTGTGTCTTTAAAAGTCTAACCTTCCAATTGGTCCTTGTGGAACTTCATACTAATGCTGTACGTTTATACTGGTGAGCAATAGAACACCTAACAACACCGTTTACTTGCACATTCACATGTAAAGTCTAAAATCTGCCACTTTCTGCAGGAGAAACAAAATTCAAAAAGGGAAAAGGAGATATGAAACTTTGCTTTCCATCTGCTAATAATAACCTCTCTTTTCTGGCTGATAATTCCACTACTCTTCTGCCACTACATGTAATCATAAGCCTACTATGTGAGATCCTGGGCTATTTATTGAAATTGCTTATAAGCAAGACAACCTTTTAAAAGACTGGAATGTTTCTTGGTTTGTGTTATTAAACTTAATCTTTGACTTGTTCCTGGAAAAAGAAGGAAATAGAAGAACAAAATGGATTTTAGAGTTCACCTGATAACTTTTTTTTTGTTATAATCACAAACATTTCACTGAAATCTTTGGTCAAAGTCTGTTTTTTTCTTCCTCTGGGAGTAAACACAAAGCTGCCTCAAAAAACATCCCAAAACCTTAGCAGTCAGAAATCACGTGGCTGTACACCATGTCTGCTCTGATTTACACTTTATTGCTTCCTATTGTGCTAAAATCTCCCTTCACCAATCTCACACTAACACACACACACACAGAACATTGACTTTTGGGGGGCTATGTGAAAACTCTGCTGCAAAATCAGAATGACGGCTACCAACAACACACACACACACACACACATTTTAAAATCAAAGTGCAGTCACAGATCTAACATTGGATGCCATCAGCACCGACCTCCATCCCAACCTGATAACCCTTTTGTGCTCTCACAGACACAGACACACACTCTAACCTTTCCTCAGTGTCTGTAATCAGATATTGATTTAATGCAGCACTAGATATCACATCCATCTCTTCTTCTCTGATATTTCTGTGCTTTTATGATATTTGTCCTGGGAGGCGAAGACACGCCTTTTGAGATACGGGCTACTTGGCCCTGCCAGGACAAAAATGAGATTTCTTTCTTTAATTTATTTGAGAAATGACCATTTCTCTTGGAAAAAAAATAATAATGCATGGCTATTTGTTGCAAGGTGAGAAAGGATTCAGACCATTGCACCTCCAGACTATCATCATGGTATTTCTGTGAGTGCATTGTGTTTTGATTTGATACCTTTGCTTTTTTCATTTACCCCCAAACTGTGGATGACAAAAGTGATGCTCAGCTTCACATGATGGATATGGTTTTTCTCGTTTTGTTTGATGGGAGATTTGTTAAATGACAATACAATAATTACCCTCATAATGGTAACATTTAATTACTGTAGCTTAAAACTGAAATTGTTTCTGGGAGATTCCTGCTGGCTCAGTTGACAAAGTTGCACACCATGTACCTGCAATTTACTGAAAAATGGAAATGTAGACATTTTAGCACAGTGGTTTATTTTATGAAAAGCTGTAATCCACTCCACACTGTGATTTACAATGAGGTAGAAGAGCCAAGAGGGTTTTAAGCAATCTGCATCTTGTGGCTCTTTGCGTGCATAGGACTCAACTCCCACAGTGAACATTAACCGTGGCATATGCAAAATACCCTGCATAAAGTCTGTTTTTTTTATTTTAATTCTGTTTGCAGTGGTTCCAAATGAAACACCGGCATGACTACTAAGTTCCCTCCGGCAGTCTTCCTACTGTTCAATGGCCATTTATGTTTACTTATTATATTCCCTTCATTTCTGGAGAGAAACCTACACCAGTCTATGTGTGAAAATTAGGAATCTAATTTATTTTATATGTGGGGGGAATGTAAAGAAACCAATTGGTGTACTTCATGTTACAATGCTGAAAAAGTAAAAAGATAACAAAGACAGTAAATGGGAATTGTTGGGAAAAGTACGACAAAAGAGGAAAGAAAGAAGGTTGGGAGAGGCAATAAACTCTAAGGCCAGTTAACACAACTAACAGAATAATAAAATACAAAAGCTAAAGAGAGGATGAAGAAATAAACAGTATTTTGCCCTTGCTGTGATTACTAAATAGACACATAATGTGTGAAATTTTGAGAAATGAAAGGACCAGAAAAGACTTTTGATGTTCTTTAATGAAACGTATCACAAGAAAACAGAGGAGTAAGCAGCTAAAGTACAATGTCATTTGCTTGTTGTGCTCCACTGACTGGCCTGCAGCACTATGCTTCAGTATAACAGAAATTAAAGACCACAAATTTTGAGAAGAATGTAGGCAGAGATGGAAGAGAGGAAGATAAATCTGAAGGGAAACTGGGGAGGAAAGTACAGTAAGGGAGAAACAAATCAGTACGTTTTGGTTTGTGAAAAACACCAGACTCACCCACCCCTCCATCCAATGCTAATTCTGACAGGTTTTTGATGGTTAATGAAACACCTCGTAGTATTATGGGAAGGATGATGCTCTGTGTGTGGATCATGTAGTTAAATCACTTACTTCTGGGTGGGATGATGAGCACACACACACACTCACACCCAGAATGGTGTGTGTGTGTGTCTTTTGGGGGAACTCCTTTGTGTTTTCATTGCTTTAAACATTTCTTCTTTGTGTCACACAGGTGTGTGAACTCTATCTCTACAGTGAACTCATTTCCATTGTTTTTATCATAACTATTTTTTATTGTTTTGGCTTCAGAATGGAAAATGACTCAATATCTGGTCCTTTACTGTATGATGGATTTCTATCCACACACACTTACATTCACACATACACACTCTGACAGAGACTCCGAAAGAGAAAAAAGAGAAAGAATGAATTATTAATCATGCCGTCTAATTATGGTGTGTGGCCCTGAGAGAGATATGATCCTGGGGAAATCACATCTAACAGTCATTTATCACAACAAATAGAGTGAAAAACACTGGTTAGAGGAAAAGAGAGAGGAGGAAAGGAGGCTAGAGAGAAGAAGAGAGAGCAAGACAAGAGCAGAGATAAAAGCCAACCCACTGCTATCAGACTCCACTATTAAAATATGCTAAGGAGATGCAAGGATAGGGAGTCGAGAGGAAGGGTAAAAGGAGAGTCTAAAGCAGCAAATTAAGAGATGCTCAAGGGAAACCAGAGCCCCTTAAGAGCTCCTAAATGCCCCCTGAATCTGTGTTTAGAGGGCATCACATACCTCAAAAAACAAGGATTGAATATGGAAAAAAGTACGTACTATTTAGTAACCCAGTTCTTCCTTTTATTTGTGTTGTTTTTACTTTCATATATTCACCATAACGTTTCCCTTCTCATTTTTTGATATCTGTAAATTTTCACTAAACATCAAGGTGGGTGACATATCATGTTTAAAGCAAAGATTGTTAATTCTGTTTCAGTTTTGGTCTTACATCAATAATTGGTTTATGGAACATTTTGAAAAGGTTAGCTAAAACAGTAAAGCTTACTTATGTGCGAAAGCCTTCCCACAGTTGCACTCTTACATTCTTTTGCACTGATCAAACCTCTTCCGAGGACGATCTGGACATGCACACACTGTGACTGATGGATACACTTTATTGTCATGTTCCTCTATCAAGGTCCTTGTATCCACTGTAGCCAAGTAGCATCCGTCCTTCTTTGCTCATCTCCTATAAATAATATGAGAGGTCAAACTAACCAAAAGCAGTTTGTCTATCTCTGTACCTTATTGAAATAAATTGGGAACAATAACCTGTCTTATGGTGCGTTGTATCCAGGGAGTTTGGTGACCTCCCGTAATTTTCAGCAGAGGCCAAAAGAACCTCACTGCCAGAGTAATTGAAAACTCCTGTGTGGGTGTGCATAAGCCTTTCAGCTTTAGGTCTGCACAACATTTTGGTTGCAGGTATAAGATTAAACCTTTTCTCAATCTCATTCTTTTTTTCACAGAATTTCTGTGAAAACAGACAACAACATTCTGTCATATCGAAGAGGGAAAAAAAAGTGTCACAAGGTGTAAAAATGAAATTAAAGATGCTGAATTCCATTTAGCTGTTTAAATTTCAGAAATCTCAGCTTGTTTACATTCTGGTTCTATTGGCTCTACAACTACAACTACTAGAGATACTTTTTGGATGTGTGTCCTCCACATAATCCTTCAGTGGTGTGGAATACATACTCGTGTGCCATTATTCATAGGCTTTTTATAAATGGTTTCGAGTCATAAGAATTTAGACTCTTAAAAAAAAAAAAACTTACAACATTTACCTCTCTGCAGTTCTTGGATTGACTGAGAAACTTTCACTCTCACTTTTATTATGTCAGAAAATTTAAATAATTAGACATTATCATAAGGATACAAGTTTTTTTTTACAGACAGAAATGAGGAGAAGAGGAGCAAGAGGAGGCTCATAAGGATGGTTGCAGAATACCTTCTGTGAGTGTTAGGTATCCTATACATTTACATTGTTTATATGTTAATAAACTGCTCACATAGACTGCCTGACAGAGGCCTTTAGAAATATATTTTCCAACTGACAAAATCTGATGCTCTCTCTTTGCACATGCGGACAACTTTTCCTCTGACCAATGAACCACCGCTTTTGGGATTGTGCCTTGCATATATTTAGCCACTAATGATATACACAGGGGCTTCTGATCCATGCCATGACGAGCTGGGCTGGGCTGGGCGGAGTTGAGAGAGTGACTGAATCAGGCCAGGTATCAAATGTAGCCTGTCAGCTGTGCAAACCACAGGTCCACTCAGGCCTTTAAAAAAATAATAATAAAACACCAACTCCCAGAAGGCCGAGCTCTTCGCCTCTCCGCTTCCTCTCTCTGACAGCTCAGAGGGAGGTGGGTGTGTGTGCACATGTGTGTAGCATGGCAGGATTCAGGGTGAAAGAGGGGAGAAGAAAGTGATAGACACAGAGAGAGGTTTAACAGGAGTTGGTGATAGGAGCCAGGAAGATAGATATATAGAAAGGAGTGCTATTGTACCTTGTCTTCCCATTGCCCTTGATGGGAAGATGATGGGGTCATTTTAAGACTTTCACTGTACAAAAAAAAGCAGCTATTGAAAAGCTGAATTTCCAAAGTCTCTAATAGACATACGTGTGCAGGTGTGGGTTTATCCTGTCCATGTGGATGTGTTCACATGTTTCTGTTCACGTGCATGTATGTGTGTATCCTTGAGACCATTTAGGAGGCCACATGCCAAGCTCCCACCATGCTGAAAGCCCCTTAATGTCAGCTGGTAAGTGGTCTGGCCACAGTGTGAAACGAGCCTGCAGGTTTAATTCTCAGGGTTGCACCAGTGACCCTGTCAATCAAACTATCAGGGTCAGAGAGAGAGAGGTGGTGGTGGTGGTGGTGGTGGGGGGGGGCGGGGTCATAGGGGAGGGCAGACGAAAGTAGGAACACAGAGGTATATAAAAGACAAAGGAATAGATGGTGAAAGGAAAAAGAAATTCCAGGAGGAATTATGGCTTAATGTGACGTGAGGACTCTGAATGTCCCATTGCTTGTGCATGTTTGTGTGCTTGCATTAATGCATCTCAAATGACAGCTCCTGCCAACGCCGTTTGTCCTGTATAAGCCACAGTTCAACTTTCAGAAAGGTCTCTGTACACACACACGCAAATACACAGGCATACATACACCCACACGCTGTTCTTGGGAGTCAATTGGCAAGTAAATGCTAAAACACTTTGTGTGTGTTGACACCTTTGGCATCAGAACACTTACTGTCGATTAGGGTGGCAGGCAGACAGGTCACTCTATGGAGGAGACAGTGACAGAGAGGAGACTGAAAGGAAGTTTTTTTTTTGACTTTCTTTGATGAGACAAGTCAAGTCAAACTCGCAATTTTAGCACGTCTCACACGCATAACAGATGGCAAAAACAGCAGCTGTGAATAGCAAAAGTCCTTAATGCTTCCAGGCAGACTGACACAAATGACATTTAAATACAAACATCCAGATTATCGTTCTCTCACTTCATATACTTCAGCCCCTGAGTAATCATGCATTTGACAAGTTCACACCCCAGCCCTTAGACACCTGGACTTTAGAATTGCCTTGTACAGTCCTTACATGCTCCTTTTGATGCTGTTAGGACAACCAGAAAGCAGTGAAAACTACTACTCTGTGATATATACAAATCTATGCATTATTTTAATTGCTTATTTTACTGACCTCCATCCACATCCAGCTGTGTATTTTACAGTTTAGTTTAGATAAGTTTATGTCTTGCTTGGACTCCCTTTATGTCGCATTCTCTGAGCTAGTCTGTGACACTATGTAAATGCAATATTTATTTTCCTGTCCTCCCTGATAACCCCGCTCTCAGCATCGACAACACTAATGTGGTGTCCATATACAAAGCACAGTCCAGTCCAGATGGGCCAAAGACTGAATATCCAACAGTTGTCGACTGGTTGTATGAGTCAGTCTGTCCAAGTCAGTCTGTGTGTTCATATTATGCAGGGAGTTGAAGAAGAGCATGAAGTGCATGTGTGCTGAGACAAGTTTCCCTGGACAATAGTTAAAGGTTAAGCCCAGGACATCCGGATACAGATGAACTTCTAAAGCAATATAATCAGCGTCTGAAAAAAACAGGTTTTCCACGTTCTAACTAACACAGGTTCATGAGGATGTGTGATAGTCTATACATTTTCATTGTTCAGTAAGTCATGTTGTAGTGATCTGATACTGACAAACTTTTTGCATGTTTTCCTTATAACTGAGAAATATGCTTGCTACTTTAAATGCAGCACAGCAATTGCTATTGGTGTCTCTTGCTGTCATAAAGTTTTGAAGGAGAATGGAGAGACATTGTGGCAGTTCTGGAATAGCAGGCTACCACATGGTTGTGTGCTTCAGTGACAGCACCTTCAGAAAAAGAAAAACAGAGAGAGAAATAACAAATCAGACATACAGTGGGAGACAGAAAATGAAAAGTCAAGTGAAAAAGAGTGATGGAAAAGAATGCGGAGAGCAAAAAATGAATGGCCTATCTTCATAAAAGTAGCCAAGGTGAGAGCCACGCAGCTAAAAGTCAGCAGAATGGATAGGCTTCCTCCTGGCTTCTGAAGAATTAGTAGGCATGAAAAGCAGCACCACAGCCTTTTCTCTAAACATTGTTTATTAGCAGATTGTTAAGTGAGCAAACATCTTTTTCCCCCCAACTTTCACACCAGTTTTCCTATGCACTCTTAGGCAATGTGAGCTCTGGTAAATATAAAATAAAATAAAACACAGAATAATATTAAAGGGACAGGACAGTATTTTATCTGCACTTTCCCTGTCCTGAATGTCTTGGTTGATCATTTTATACCATGTCAGTTACTAGATGTGGAAATCATGATTTACTTATGACACACTAACAGTGTGCAGCCCTGTGTGTGTCTGTATTTTGCTGTGTTGGGAAAGTGTCTGTCTCTCACAAGGATATTTAAAGAGCTGCAGGTCTGTGTGTCTGTTTGACATGCGCTTTGACTGAGTTCACACAAAATCCACGACAATGTGGCACCTTGTGTAGAGGTGTGGCATTTGGTGTTTTGCTTTAGAATGTAACCACCCTGAAACAACCAGAAAACACTTTTTATTTCTCTGGTTTGTTGCTTTGTTGTCATGAGCTCTCCTCCGGCTCGCTGGACAAACGCTGGGCCAAAAAGAAGGGGCCAATCTGCGACTGAATCCTATACTCATTCTGGAAAGTGAAAAATAATTTGTGTATCTGCCCCGTGATTCAGATCCGTTCCAGATCTTAATGGCTTCTCCCTTGGCCCTTTCATGAAATTTGTCCCAGTGTCCTAGTATTATTTCCATATGCTGACAAACTCACACACACACACACAAAAAAAAACCACAGAACAAAAACTCAGTCTCCTACTTCCAGGTAGACCTAAAACTAGTCTAAAGCAGGAGAAGCTGAGATATATTGACTTTTAGTCCTTATTATGTCTCTCTTGGAGCCTTTTTGGGTTTCTCTGTGGTTGCAGTCTGAAAACCTTATAGTGTATGTAGAGTAGCATGGAATCTCAAATGACTAGCCAGCATGAAGTCTAGCGACTAAAAAAAGCATTATTCGTTATGAAAGAACTAAAGAAACAAATGTGACACACAGACACACACACACACACACACACGCACACAGACGCTTCTGCTGAGCCTAAGTGGTGAGTCTAGCACTATTAGTTACTGATGAAAAATGAGGGCAGGCAGGAAGACACAGAGAGAGAAGCGACAGTGAGGCGAGTGGAGCGCGGGGGCAGCGGGAGAGCGAAAGGGAAGAAGAGAAAATTAGGAGAAGGAACAGAGAGCTCTTTGCAAATCTGTGTGTGTGTGTGAAAGAAAGAGAGAGAGAGAGAGAGAGAGAGAGAGAGAGGGAGAGGGAGAGGGAGGGAGGGAGCCAAGAGTCGAGAGGAGACGATGAGACAGAGAAACAGGGACTCGGTTGTGGTGAGAGAGCAAGAGCAGTGACAGTAAGAGACTGAGGGGGAGGGAAGTGAGACGGAGGGGGACAGACACAGACGGAAAGTGTACAAGGAAGAAAGACAGGAAGATGAAGCACAAAAGAGATTAACAGACTCAAAACAGGAGTGCCATTCACAGTGTACAATACACAATCTGTATGTATATAAAATACGTGTGTTTCCGCTGTCAACTTTATGTCTCTTTTGTTGGACGGTGTGTGTCTTATATAGCTGGTTTTCACTGAAGGAAACTTCACTGAAACCTTTTGGAGAACTCAGGAACTTGAAGGACTTCCATTTTTCCTGTAGTACAGTTCCTACCACCACAAAATTTCTTTGACATACACTCCAACCTGGCTGAATGCTGCTGATTGGTCCAGCTGTCCTTGTTACCAGTCGCCATTTTTAAAAACCCACAACAGCAAACACTTTGAGTGATTTACTGATCTATCATCAATTGAGTTGTGAGCTTCTGTGTTAAAAGGATTGAGTGAACTTTGTGTGCATATTTACTGTATATGTAATTTTATATGTGTGGTAAGAGATGTAGCGAAGCGACAGAGAGAGAGAGAGAAAATTTGAAAAGAAGCATTGGGGTGTGACAGAAAAAGTCTGAGAATTAATCTCCCATGAACTTATAAGTGCAGGTTTCAAAGGTTGAGCAAGTGTGAATGTATGTGTGTGTGTGTGTGTGTGTGTGTGTGTGTGTGTGTGTGTGTGTGCGTGTGACAGTGAAAGTGTAAGAGGATAAATCTTCCATGAACCTTTAAATCAAAGTACAAAGGTGGAACAAGGGTGTGCTTGTGCATAAGTCTGTGTGTGTGCATGTCCCCTATTATTACATATATTTCTTTCAGCACACACACACACTTAACTGTATGCACAGGAAAAAAAAGGATTGTCTGCAGGGTTCGCATGTGATTAATCCGGGGTGTGTGCCTTGCTCGAGGGTATAGCAACCCAACATATCGGCATGACGGATTAAAAGTATCAACATAAATCCCCTTTTCATCAGGAAAGTCTTAAAGTGTGTCAACATTAAAAGAGCAGTTACACCTTTGTCACTGTCCCTCCTCACTAGTTTTCTTTCTCTCTCATGAAAAAAAACATTCCAACAATAAAAACAATTTTCAGAAAATAACATAGTAAATTAGCAGATTAGAATCAAAGCGTTCTGGTTATGAAATAATGCACTGGCAGTGTGATTGATTTAAAAATGTAATTGTTTAAAAAAACATTCAAATGCCCATGTCTGGGCATACAGTAAGGCTGTGTTGTATTTAAATAAAAGAATTAATTAGGTGAATGCCTCCTCCCCTCCTCTTTTGGGACAGTCTCCCGTCCCCTAAAGTCATATTCTAATTGAAATCCTCTCTTACTTTCTGTCATTTCCTATCTGACATGCCACTATCCTCAACCCAGCTCTCCCTAAAAGCACATTATCAGCCACTTACCTCTAGTTAGCATAGCATCGATTAACAATGAACTTGCATAAAATGTCACCAAGTGCCCCGGTCGATGCCCTTTTTGTTAGCCTCCATGCTAATGTCCCTGGCCATTTGTTGGGACATGCTAATGTGATAATCAGAGCGGAAGAAATGTTTAGCCTTAGGGGCGAAGTTTAGGCTACACTTTGGGCCTTTGCCAGACAGCTCAGGTCACACAAACACACACACACACACACACACAGAGTTACATGTAGGTCACTCTAAGCGAGACTACATCAACTTACGAATTCAATGGAGTGTTACCACAACACAACACAGAAACGGCTGAGTAAGAAGCACATCTGTTTTCCAATAAATTTATATGTTTGTCTGCAGACAAAACAGAAGGTGCACTCAGCTCATGACAGGCACAGATCCCCACCAACTGAGTAATGGTGCTTTCATGTTTCTGGTATTCACTGATATGATGCTCATGAAAGCTTCATGGAGCGCACTGATTGTTTTGTTTTGTTTTTTAAATTAATCAGTTATTGTCTTCTCTAGTCATATTCCAAACATGACAATTAGATACAAACTTTCCCACAAACTTTCATACAATAAGTCTGTGTGAGATATATGTATACATGCTTGATTTAGAGTACATGTAGTAGATACAATGAAAGAATAGAGAGGGAAACGGTGAATTTTCTCTGGTGCTGTAAATGTTCCTCGTGCTTGTGAAGCAAGCTTATCCATCATGCATGCATGTGAGGACAAATGGTGATGTCTTCCCACACATCTGTTTAATCTATACATGCATGTACATCTGTTTTGGTATCTTTTGGCATGTTACTACAATTGTATGTGGTGTGGAGTGTATGCATCCATGTGTGTTGCGAGACAGAAGGTCAGGCGTTTACATGGCTCAGGGTTACTTTGACTGACCCCTTTGTTATGATGGTTTCACATCTGGCTGGCTTCACACACATACACATATATGCGGATATGAATACTAACATGCAGGCAAAGCTAAGAAATCTGTCAGGGGGAAAAAACAGAAGTGCAGAAATAGTCAAGTGTAACCCAGGTGTTTGAGAGACACTTTAGGAGCAACATGTTTGATTATACTGTTAAACAGGCAAGACAAACAAGCCTCCTCAATCGTAAAGACGGCACTGACTATTTGTTTCTACACTAAATTAAGTATTTGATTATGGTTAGTCTTCAGGATAAAAGTTTTAGGCTGAAAATGGTATTCATTCTGTGTTAATAATTTAATATTAATATTTACTATAGGGTCACCAGTAATATCTTGCTTGCTTGTATATTTTTACTTTGAATGACAGCTCCAGAATTCGAGACTAGATCAGTGTGAAACCCAGCAAGATCCTTATGAGATTTAACTGTTCACATAAGTAAGTAGCTTCTATTGATGGATATCTCAAGCCGTTATCTGAACCTTAGGTTGTGCAAAGCCTTGTGTTGTGTTTTGCTTCTGAGCAATTCGCTTTGACTTTTGTTTGTGTCGCACCTTTTTGGTGGTTATTTGTCTTGTGAGAATGACCAACTGGAGGTCATAGTCCATGCACCCTTTTCTGTTTGCCACTACATCACTGAGACTACTGCAAGACTGCTGAGACCATTTTCCTTGAGTAAAACTTGCCTGACACAAAACCACACCTTTGCTTCTGTCTGCTTTTAATGCAGCGTAGCGCTTCTGTTTCACCTCCTTGTCTCTGGCAGTTTTTCATTGAATCTGACACCGAACACAACCTGTAAAGCTGTAGTCTCAGCAATATAAGGAGGGAGGAAGACAGACAGAGAGAAGAAAATGGTGAGACAGAAGTGGAAGAAAAAAAAAAACAGGCAGATGGCAAAATGGGGAAGAAGCATAGAGGAAAGAGAAAAGCTTGTTAGAACCGCATTGGCCCAAATAAATACAAGATGACACACCTGACTGATAATTAGTCTCAAGAGTATTAGTGCCTCTGTGTGGAAGAAAGAAAGTAAGCATGTGTTAATGTGGGTCTGTGAGTTTGTTTGTGGGTTATGGTGAAAACCTAACTCGAACTGTGTATGTGTGTTTGTGGGAGTGTGTTTGTGTGGAATGGAAAGGAGGGCAGAGGCCTTTGCATGTGTCCAGGCTAATGGGTATCCTGGCACACATAATCAGAACCGTTAATCACAGAGAGGAGAGAGAGACAGACTGAGAAAAGGAGAAAGAGGTTTCCACCACTGCTAAAACATGGTGGCGAGGAGCAAGAGAAAGAGGTTGAAAAGTCAATAGTGGTAGAAAGGGAGGGAGTGGAAGGATGAAATGGGACAGAACCATCATTTTATTTAATAGGTGACCTATTTCATCTGTTATTTGTTGTTTTTTTCTTTGGCAATAAGCCCCTTCTGTACTCCATCTCAAGCCAAAAAAAAAAAAAAAATGCAGCTGAATTTAATTACATGGGGGAAAGAGATCGAAAAAGAAGTGAGAAAAAGAAAGGGAAAGACGGCGAGCAGAGGGATGATGGAAATGGATTTTACTTGTACTCAACTAACTTGCATCACTGGCCAGGCTTAAGTCAAATCCTTCAGGGAATATCCAATCTAAAAAACAATTCTCTTAAGTCTTACCTATTGTTACAGTCCAAACCAATATTTGTAAACATGGGAAAATATGGCAGTTTGATGCCACAGCATATAAGCATATTTGTGACATATCCACATACACATACATGCACACACAACGGAAAAGTAGTGCAACACACACACACACACATCCTTTCTGTCTCTTTGAATGAACATTAGAACTAAAACACACACAGTTTTCCTGTCATTATATCACTATCACTTTCTCTGCTTTAAGGCCATTCTTTAGTGTTCTCATGTGCTATTTGTGGATGGTTATTTGTCCATTCTCCCTTGTGTTCAGTTTGATGTCCTGCGCTTGGCTGTTGTTTATTTTTCCTCTAGGGGTGAGATATTTTTGCAGCTTTGGTTGGACTTTTTATTTCTCACCTGCACAGGTTTTACACCCTCTTTTTTTTCAGGAATTACCATTTGTTCATGCCAATAAATTAACCACAAATCAAAATCTCTGAGCAAAAGAGATTAAGAGATGCACTCAGAGGCTGCTGCTAGACTTGAAGGGACTGTAGAATTTATTTCTTACAAACACTGTACGGGAAGTTAAAACATTGATTTCCTACCTTATGATGCAGCTATGAGGATTTGAAGCACATACTTGGAGCACATTTTGGTTTTAATGTCTGGACTGGACCAAATCATGACTGTATAATTTAACTCATCATCTCAAGGCCTTGTCTTTAACATATGCCAGTGTCTCCTTTAAAAATCAGCTCAGCGATGACAAGAAATTTTGTCACACAAGAGTCGTAACAGATAAATCAGCTGTGTCCCACAAGGCTCATATTGAGGTCTTTTTTGGAGCCTGATCTATTGTTGGAGGACATGCTAATACACACACACACACACCAATAAAGCTTCTTTTTAACAAAATAAAAACTTTGTGTCAGGCACACAGCCTTTATGACTGATTGTAAACAATAACCTGCCCCAGCAATCTTTTTTTCTTTGTTTGTGTGTGCGTGTGAAACAGAGTGAAAGAGTGTGTGTTTTTGTGTGGTTATGTGTGTATTTGTGAAAGGCAAGGTAATTAGGTAATCAACAGCTGTGCCAGACAGACAGGAAGCAGCTTGTTAAGAAACTGAAACGGAGATGGAAATAGATAATGAGAGAGAGGGAAGGTAGAATGAGCCACATATAAACAGAAAAAAGGAAAACAGGTTAAAATAAAGGCACAGAGCAGGGAAAGACAGCGAAGGGTACAGGGGTGGAAAGAGAAAGAGAGAGAGATGGAAAGATTTGGGGAGGGGTAGGAGAATGAGAACAGGTGTGTTTGTCAGCTAGGAAACACATGTAAACCTTTTATTGACAGGAGGAACCAATTACTGACAGCAAGAAGGAAGGGAAGTTTTTCACTGTCACACCAGGAAGCACAAACAAACCTACCTGGAGAAGTGTTATTATTGTTGCTTTTATTTTTGGAGGGTGGGGTTAAAAAGAAAAATGCTGCTTTCTGAGGTGAAGGGATTTGCAGAAAGTAAAATAACTTTTTATCCACGCTGTGCCTAATCTGTGGAGTTCACACTTTCCAGCAGGAGAGACAGTGACAGACAGAAAAGGTAAAATATTTCATTTGAGTCACCTGAATTCACAGTCACAAGTCACAACACACCTCTGCCAGAACTATGTGGTGCTTTCATCCACACAGCAACTGAACTGCATTTAGATTACATGGCAACAGTACTGAAAAATGACACCGTACACTTGATTGTGTTTTTAATTTTTTTTTGTCCTTTTGTAATATTAATGTAATTTTTCTAACTTATGTAACTTACTAAAATCAAAACTTTGTATAAGTCAGTTTCCCAGCATCGCACACTGCCAAGTAGCCATGACTGCAGCTGAAGATATCAAAATGAAGGTGAATTGCCAAGACTGGACTCCAGCTGTCCCCACTGGTATTTTTATTTTCAGTGCAATGGGTGTAAACATTGGTCGCCCTGCTGGAAGTAACAACACCAAGGTGTAAATGGTTCCTTGAATAACTGACAAACTGGCACACAGGAAGTGATGTGTTTTGGCAGCAGCTACAAAGTTCCTTTAGAATAAATAAAAAGAAGAATTGGCCCATTAGTACCTTGAATGAATGACACAGAAAACCCAAGAGACATGATGCCATAAAGCTGTGATGGCATTTGATTTTATTCTACTGGACACATTAAATCAAATAAATGGATAGCTAAATGGATTTAAAGATACAACCTCAAATCTGATCCAATTTCATTCCCTTTGTTCTCAGCCCTTAAAGGAATTTACCAACCTTTAAGCAAACCCCAGTGACTCTTAACCTTTGTCATCTGCTCCATGTTACTCCTTTTCTTTCTCCATTGTTCCCCCACTCTTGGCTGGATGTTAAGATGACAAGTGTTCACAGGAGCCTCAAGCAAGGAGCAAAGAACATTATCTCATCTCCTCTCTCCTCCAATCCCCGCTTTGCCCTCCCTCTGTCTTCCTGATTCCCTTCCCTTGCTGTATAAGCATCGGAAGAAAACCAGACAAAGCATACAGCTGTTTGTCTCCCTTTCCGATATCCTTTACTCCCTCTGTCGCCATCCTCCCCCACTCCTGCTGCTATCTGGTAAAAATACAGGCATTCACCAGAGCCTTGAAAAAAAAGGATGTAAAATCGGTTTCTTCACATTCGGTTTCTCCCACCCCCTCCTTCCCACTATCCTGTTCCCCTTCCCTTCTCTCTAAGCTGGCCATTTAAGTGACAAACATTCAGTCAAAGCAATGATGTCGATCCCTCCCTCCAGTGCTCTGCTCCTCTCTCAGCATGGTTTAAGTTGTGGTTCAAACAGCGCATCACGAATCCCCTCATAGCCTCAGTTTTCTGCACATCAGTTTTCTTTCAGAAACTTCTTTTTTTTTTTACTCCTTTTCTATGTTTTGTCTTTATTTACTCAATGTGTTAGTAGAGACAGTGTTAACAATGGGATGTCGAAAAGGTCACTGGGGTCCTCACCCTTTGGCTTTTCTTCAGTTTACTAATACTGTTGTTTTTCTGTTGTCTCAGTGTGAGGATTTGAAAAATGTTGTCATTGGAGATAAGAGAAAATCATGTAGTCTTTCTTGTTTGGCATTTGTATTTTACTTTTGTGTGTGCATTGTATGTGACCAGAAATCTGCTTCTATTCTCTCCAGTCCCCTTTCTATCCCTTTCAAAGTTGGTCATTCGAAACGTTTCACTCTCCTGTCCCCTCTCTGTCTCTTGAAAGACAATTTTCCCACCCCACATTCTAACAAAGTAAAACCACCTTTAAAAAAAATTCTCCCTTTTTTTCTTTTAACAGATCCTTTTAGCCTCCTCCTGGGAGACAGTAGCACTCGGTCCCCTCAGTTTGTTTGTGTCACTCATTCACTCGTGCATGCTGGAGAACTCTCAAGTCAAGGACACAAGCTCAGTTTTTGATTTACACAATGAAAAGAATTAATTAAACAGCAGAGATTGGGCCCTGGGGTCCCTGCTGCCTAAGGAGGGTAGGAGGGCAAAAATAGGAGGGCAGAATGAATGAATGGAGCTGATTGGAAAAGGGTGGGAAAAGAAGGACAGGAGACGAAAGAAAAGAGGGTTGGGTGAGAGAGCAAAAGGAGGACAAGTGGTTTAGTATGAAAGAGAGGAAGGACATGTGGGATGTAGGAAGGGGAGGAATGGGAATAAGAGAGCAAACAGAGAGAAACAAAGAGAAAAAGAGAAGCAAGTATCTCCAACGTTTGGACACCTCTTCAACGACACACACACACAAACACTCACGCACACACTCAACCCCACCAGGGAGGGGGAGTTGGTGTTAGCATCGGCACTGCTTCTCGCTCTGTGACACTACACATCTCTAAGGAGAGGGACTCGAACACACTGGGTCCGCGTAGGTCGCCTTAATTAGCCACACATCCAGCTACGCAGGCTCCCGGGGGTGTATAACAGGAGCAGGGAGGGTGAGGAGACGAAGGATGGGGGAGACAGAAGGGAGGGTGAGGAGTGGGAGCGGGAGTGAGGGAGGAATGGGTATTAGAGCAAAGGGAATAAGCCAATGGGATAGGAAGGTTATTTAAAGCATGGCCTACAAAAACATTTAGAAAGTACAGTGTGTGTGTGTGTGTGTGTGTGTGTGTGTTTGTGTGTTTAGATATGAGTGCATGCATGAAATGTGACCCATACCATAGATGTGTATTTACTTTACAGTCAGGATGAACCCTGTGATCCCATGCAGCATATTCAGTGAATTCAGTACGTGTGTCTGAACCTAATGCATGCATGTGTGTGCGTGTCTGCATATGTGTATGCATATGAGTCTGGCTTGGTGATTGAGTGTGCTCAGGTGGCCAGGGTCATTTCAGTGAGTGACAGAATGATGTTAGGCAAGGCTGTACACATAAACCCCATCCATATCTGCGAGGCCTAATTAGCCAGCACAGGACTATGATAGAGTGGTGGAGCACACACACATGCACACACACAAAAAACACCTAAGGAACACAAACGCTGCCTTCATCCCACCGACTCTTGCTTTTCCCAACTCTTTGATGCCCTTTTTTCTTTAATTGACAGCTAGCACTTTCCTCCCCTTATGTAAAATGTCTCATAACCTGAAGAATTATAGGAGTAACCTTTGCAGAGGCGTCACTTTTCACTTTGTGTGAAGGTGCAGCCTAAGAAACACAGTAAATTCTGCTTTTGGGGGACTGTCACATGGGTCCGCTTGCTTTTTAATTGGATGGCAGTACAATCTACAGAGGAAGTAAATTATGGCACACCTAGAAGATAAGCTGATGGATTCCAGCTGAAGCTGAAAGGACTTAAATCAAATTCCTTCTGATGACCCCTGCTCCTAAAAGTCTTACCTTACAGCATGACAGGTTTATTTTAAGATTTTTAAGAAGGTTTATTCACTTACAGGTGGCTGGTTTGCCTGCAGTGACAGTGTGAACAGTGCCACCATAATGTTATCTTTTATTCTACTGTGGTTTGGACCAAATAATCCTGTGGATGCATGTGTTGTGTTGTTAAGCCTGAAGTTGAACATTTTCAGAAAATAGTTTTCTTGTACTGTGCCCTCCTTTGTCTGGCCCTTATACCTCCTTTTATTCTTTTCTTCCCATTTTTACTTTTCCTCCTGCGGTGTTTTCTGCCTCTTACGCTGTACACCTCCAACTTCCTAATCTCTCCCCTTTTGCCATACTTCCTTTTCTTCTTCTTCCCTTCTCCCTCTCCTCTTTCAATTCATG
Organism: Scatophagus argus; assembly: GCF_020382885.2. Classification (NCBI taxonomy): domain Eukaryota; kingdom Metazoa; phylum Chordata; class Actinopteri; family Scatophagidae; genus Scatophagus; species Scatophagus argus. The sequence goes on along the minus strand of NC_058496.1, from coordinate 15,209,353 downwards.
ATCACCCACACTCGTTCACATTGTCCTCTCCCAGCTCCTCCACCTCTCTTGTCAAAGCCATGTTGATGTTTATCAGCTTTAAAATCTGGACATTTTTATAGCTGTCTCCCACAAACTTGAAAAAAAAAAAAAATAAATAAAAGAGCAAATAAAAAGGACACTTGGCGGAGAATGAAATGTCTGTTTGGGACTAAGCTATTCTTCAGAGCCAAGATGTGAAAGAACAAAAAACACAAAGATGCTATGGCACTGATGACCTCTTGCAGGCCGAACATGTTTGAGTGGACTTGAAAAAGTAAATAAGACCACCAAAAACAGAACAGTCAATCTGCAAGCAATCTAGCAAGACAGGGTGAAGAAGGGGACAATGGGAAAATGAAGACCAACAGAAAGTACTGTAAAAATAGATATAGAAGAGGAGGAAAACCGTCTGTAATAGCCATATACTATAAAGCAAGCAAACCATATTTTTGTTTAAGTCTGCCTGAACACCTTTAGAGACACATTTGGCCTCAATTCTGAGTAGTGCAATCAAGGGAAGAGAGAAGAGGGAGGAAAGGAAGGGAGGAAAGGGCGATAAACACAGACTATTACTACTGGGCTGGTCATTTTCTCTGCTCTTCTATTAAAGGCACCCTGCTGACTTTTTTTTTTCTTTAATGTGTGTGTGTGTGTATGTTTACTTACACTTTTGTCCTTGAGATTTTATTTTTAGGGCACAAATCTTAGGTGAGGTATTGAAACATAGAACATTAAATGCTTGTATAGTATATGAAAATAGATAAAATAATAAAAAATCTAAGGATAAAATAAGAAAATGATTTAAGGCTGACAATCAGTTTAGGATAAAGAGCCATTACATACACACTAAACAGGGCCTGAAAGAGGTGTAGGCCGCTTTCCATGCAAAAGCTGTGATCTATAAAAACAAACCTGACATTTCAGAGACAGGGGAACTGGTGACGCAGATGGTGAGATGGGGAATTGAAGCCAGACTGTATAATGATGCCTTGTTACGAGTTCCAATCAGGCAAGTTGACCGGAGCAAAACTTTCATAAAAAAAAGTTGTTTTAAAAATCCATCTATCCATTTTCTATAACGCTTATCCGTCAGGGTTGGGTGGGGCTGGAGCCTATCTCAGCTGACTGGGAGGCGGAATACACCCTGGACCGGTCACCAGTCAATTGCAGGGCTGACACACAAAGACAGACAACCACACACGCACACACTCAAACCCAGGGGCAATGGAGAGCAGCCAGTTAACCTATTATGTATGTTTTTGAAGCTGTGGGAGGAAGCCGAAGTACCCGGAGAAAACCCACGCAGACACAGGGAGAACATGCAAACTCTGCACAGAAGGGCCCAGACCGGGATTCGAACCTCTTGCTGTGAGGTGACAGCGCTAACCACTGCACCACTGTCCTGCACCAGTTGTGTTAACCACCATCATCAAACTTACATTTTCAAATGATATCCCAGGATGGGGAATCCCACTGATTGTTTTGACCACTTGGGCAAGGAAGCAATATGATTGCTCTAAAAATAAATACAGCAGTGACACACATGTGTAATGCGGCATGAGAGAAGTACTGCCTCACACTGCCAGAGGACGACCTGAATGAAAGAATTAACAATATGTGCGTTTTTTACCTCCACCTCACCCACAAGCAACTCAATTTCTATGTCAGAAAATGTCTCAGTTGTTGCCATGTTTCACCATATAAACCACTGATCAGCAGGCCTGATTCTGTGCGTCAACATTCATGAGGTGCTTTGCACTGATCATCCATCCATTTTCTATACCGCTTATCTGTCAGGGTCGCGGGGGAGCTGGAGCCTATCCCAGCTGACTACGGGCGAGAGGCGGGGTACACCCTGGACTGGTCGCCAGTCAATTGCAGGGCCAACACACAAAGACAAACAACCACACACTCTCACACTCACACCTAGGGGCAATTTAAAGTAGCCAATTAACCTAATGTGCATGTTTTCGGTATTGTGGGAGGAAGCCGGAGTACCCGGCTGCAAACTCCACATAGAAGGGACCGGGATTCGAACCTGGAACCCTCTTGCTATGAGGCGACAGTGCTAACCACTGCACCACCACTTTGCACTGATCATTTTATGGCTAAATGTGGGTGTTTAGAGGGCGGGATGTGACACTGATCCATATGTAGGAAAAACAAACACTGTATTTCTTTTTGTACTACACGAAAAAAGAAAGATGAACAGTAAGTCTTTTTTCTTTCCATAATCAATGCTTTGGACAATGCACAGTTCTCTGCAGTTTCAGTCAACATTTCTACAACAACTATAGCAAGTTTTGAAAAAAATTAAAAGCAAAAAAAAAATTATTTTTGAACTGACTCTAGTTATTCAGGACTGACACTGGAGCTCCCCTCACATTACTCTCTCATTAAAAGCATATTAAAAGACAGTGAATGCCACAGAAACAATCATAATGTAATAACTGTTTCAAATACTTGGCTGTTGAGCTATTAGTCTTGTGTTCAGCACTGAAACTTATTCCTTAAAAAGGTTGATGTACTGATTGCCTTCGTCAGTGCCTTTGAACAGTGATGCTTGACTTTGGAAAAACGTTGCTACGATTCCTTCAAATGATTAAAACCATCTGAGTTCTCATACATCATTGTACCAAAGAAACAGTCCCCATAAAAACTGTTCAAAGTGAGGTCTGTGGATTATTTAGTGACATAGCTGATATCCCATAACTTGGGTAAATAAAACATGTCATGTAATATGGTGCAGGAAAAGGTGAGGAGATAATGTAGTCAGTGAAGGGCATTCATGAGCAGAGATTTTCACTGTTATGTGTATATGTGTCCATGCATATGCTCATGTAGTATCAGGGGGCATTTCTTTAGAATAAAATGGGGCAAGTCGTTGTTGCCTGGTTGGAGGGACAGAGCAGAGAAACATGTGACAGACGGAAGAACACAAAAATTGATTAGTCAAGCTCATAATCTAACATGTCACATTGAAATATCCATCTCTGCTGCACTCACGCGTGCGCATGCACACGCGCGCGCACACACATTGCAATGAATGAAAATGGGATATGAATGGGAAGTCTCCATTTTTCTCTCTCCAGGGACAAGTATTAACAACTACACTGCTGTGCTCCCAGGGCCTCTTTCTCTCCCATGTGTCTTGTTTTATTTCTCCCTCCTCACTCACTCACTTCAACTCTCCCTTTCTTCCTTTCGTCCTCTCTCTCTCTCTCTCCCTCTTGTTGGCAGACAACCCTCTCTCTTTCTATCCTTCATCCCTGCTGCTGTGTTTTTAATCCTTGTGTGTGCCAACAGAGACTGCAGACATCTTGGCCCAGTGACTATGCTCTGTGTGTGTGTGTGTGTGTGTGTGTGTGTGCGTGTATCCCAGAGAGACTGCCAGCACCCAAAAGCTCTCTGTTAAGTTAGTTTGTCTTTACAAAGGACTGAGAACATACAACACTTAACCCTGTGGCCCTGCATCTTCCCCTCTTCTTGTGTTAATTTAATAACAAGAACATCTTCAAACCTGTGCGCGTGCATATCTTTGTGGAGTTGCATTTGTGATTCAAGCTTTGAAAGAATGGACATCTTTCAGGAGAGGTGCAGACTCCCAGTATCTTTTGCAGGTTACATATGAACTAAAACACTTGCAATATTACTTGATGCGTCCTTGTACTTCATTTGTGCAAATGAAACCTGTAGTGAACATGTGTTCGTTCCAATGTAAAGAAAAGATAAAGACGTACCACCCTGCACACACACGAGGACACACACATCAGTGTTTGTGTTTGAATAGCCAATGACAAGTTTATATAACACTTGAAATGCACGACTTGTGCTAATGAATAACTCATGATGTGTGTTAGCTTACCTATGGGTTAAGGCACGCAATGATGCATACTACAGCAACATGTGTGTCAGTGCGTTGTTTGTGTGTGTATGCAAGTGACTATGCGCTTTCAGTGTGTGTGAGTTTAATGTATTTGCTTCAGTGAGTAGCGGTTCATGTTTTGCATGTGTGTTTGCAGGTGGAGAGCTACATTAATATATTAGCATATGATCTGAGCAAGGACATCTTGTTTGGGATTTCACCCTCCAACATGTCCGTCAGAAATGTCTAAATTATTTATCATAAACATTTATTATTGGATTATGTACACAATACTTTAGGTTCTCTTATGTTTTGTGTTCTGTAAATTTAGCAGCGATAATGTAGGAAGTAGAAGAAATATTTTGTTTTCTGCCCTGTTTTAACAATTTAAATAGAATTTTAGAGTTTTCATATCAAATTGTTCATTGTCACGTTTGTGTTTTGAAGATTAGCGTATCCTACTATGGTCACATTTTGAGGAAGAGGTTCTGTATCCGGGGCTTTTCAAGAATATACTTCTGTTTGCTAAGCTATCCTTTAAACACCGACAAGGTAAAAAGTGACATTTTATCAAAGTTATCCTTAATGCTAAAAACTGTTCACTACAAAAACAAGCATCTGTGAGTCGATTCCTGCTAACTTTCCTTTTATACAAATGAAAAGTGTGTTTTTAATTAAAAGGTCATTGAATTACTTTTTTGGAAAACAGAGTAAAAACCTCACAAGACATAACTCTCAGCTGTGACAATGATCAGCATAGATACTCATTTTAGAGGTTAGAGCCTGGTGTATTTTTGCTTTAGTAATTGGCATCCACTGTTAAGAGACATTGATTATCTCCTCTAAAATGCTACAATTTCACTTCTTCCCTTGATGATGTTGGTATGACCATAGTCTTGACCTGCAGTTTCACCTTCTTTTAAGGTTACAAGCTGCACAGCATAGTCTGTCAGTTGTACATTCCTTACACTAATGAATTTCGTTCTACAGGATATGCAGCATGATACATTCAACAATGTGTCAGCTACTGCAGGGAAAACTGTACAATAATCTCATGAAACTTTTTTTTTCCCGATGGCACTGCAATCGAAGGCTCAGGATGACTGAAGAAACTTCAAAGCTATTTAGCACACACACATGCATGCACACAGACCTACAAATGGATGTCCCTCCACGGAGTGTGGACAGTGCATTACCCCAGTTCTGGTATTGAATGGGACCCATTAGCAGCATTAATCTATAGATCTAATCATGGTCATGAAATAGAGCACTGCTCCCATTATGGCAGCATCAGCCACAATCAAAAAATATGGCACATTTTCCTCATATAACCCACTGCGCAAAACTTGGGTCATCTTGAGACTGTTCCACTCGTTGTTAGATTGAATTTATTTAACACGCAACATAATAATAAAACAGTAAACATTGTGGGAAGAAAAGAGAAACAAATTTTACGAGTGAGACAAAACTCCCACGAGGCTGTGAAAATGACTAACACCATCAGTAACAACAAAGAAAATTCAACAAGGTCAAGCTTACTGCATGAGCAGTGCAATTTATAAATGGAAAAAGAGAGATATAATTCAAAAAATTGCTACAGAAAAAAATACACATAGCAAAATTATACCGTATTTCAACATGATATTAAAATGAAACTAAAGTAGCGTGAACAGGGACAAATGAATAAAAAACTTGGAATTGTAATCAAAATGAATTCAAACAAAAGACAGATCTTGCTTGAGGGCATCTCAATGGCAGCTTCTGAGGGAGAGCACACACATACATGCACAAAACATCTAATTATATTTTATTTTTCAGAGAACTGATACACAGTGACAGAAGGGCAGGGAGGCAGAACTGTCTATAGGGTGCCAATAAAACAGTATGTTGGTTCTGTATAATTACAGCTAAATGATATCAGAATGGTCAAATAGTGAGAAATACACAAATAATGAATAACTACTGGATAATCAAAATCAATAAAAAAACAAATGAGAGTTGCAAGAGCGCTTTGATCCAAACTTAATGAAAAATATAACTGTGGTCTCCAAGGACACGTGATGGTGGAACAGTAATTGCAGTCTTTGTGCAAGCAACAATTTCTTTTGTTTTTCTCTCGGATAACTGTCAATCTACATGCATAAATGCAAAAATATTATGTATCTAAAATAGCATACATACACCCACCTCATACACAATCACAACCATGCACGACCACATGCAAAAAACACACCTACACACACAGCAAAGCCTACACTTTGGTTCTAATTACTGCATCCACTCACCATGCATTCCACATAATGCGCGAACACCGAACACCGTATCCTGTCAGATCATATTATATCATTGAATAACAATTGGTAACAGGAATCAATTCACAAGATTAATTGTCAGAGGTAGTAATCATTCCTGCCCTCTCATTCATTAAAAAAAAAAAAAAATCATACTCACTGTTTCATGTCTCAACCAGTAATATCTCATTAGAGATTAATACAGATCAGCTCTTTTAATTAGCGAACCCGCCCACACAATCGCTGATAAAAGCCTGTGATCTTGCCTGTTGTATGCTGGCATCAGTCTGTATATACTGTGTGTGTGTGTGTGTGTGTGTGTGTGTGTGTGTTGGTGCACTCGTGTTTTCATCTTCCCTGTAGTAAAAAATGTCAGCTTCACTCCCACCTGCAGCCATCACTGCTGTTTCATTAGGGGAGGTGCTGCATTGAATCCACTCTGCTTCTCATTTGTGTGTGTGTGTGTGTGTGTGTGTATTTATACAGGCCTGTGCATTTATATATGTGTGTGTACATCAAAGCACTTGTATATATTTTGCTTGCTGCATCATAATCTGAGCTTTTAGGCACCTCTTTGTTTACAGTATCACTTTGAAGATTGCAGGAGTGTGTATATGAATGTGAAAGTGTGCATGCTTGCATTTGTGATTGTGAGAGCTATCATAATCTGGTTTCTAAAGCATCGCTTTCTATGTTTACCCTGACGTCACTTTGATGAGTTTCCCCTTCAGGGCAAGAAAAAAAAAAATGCACCGCATGTACCATACGTGCCAAATTTCATGGAGATAAGCAGTCATTGAGAGCCATCTCCATCTCAACACCTCAAACAACACCATCCTGATGGATGACAACAGGCCTGGAAAATAACTTCTTTGCCTTGAGGCTACAATGGCTGGCACATCCCAAAATTCATCAAATGCCTTCAGTATTTCAGCAGCCCGAGTATGATTGCATGAGCAATCTATTCAAGAAATATCCCAAAAATGTTACCACACACATGCCCCTTAGTAATAGCCTAAGTAATGCACCAATCATATAAGCAAACACATTTAGCTATTTGATGCTCAAACTCCAGTGCAACTAATGACAGGTGAAAAAAAAACATAAATAAAAAGAAATACATCATGTGTCCCATACTCCACAAAGAAAACTTTGAGCTGCCTTATGCTCTTAATTAGAGAGCTAACGCTGTTGTGTCAGTTTTATTTCCCTCTGTGCCACATTTGGGTTATCTGTGACCGCTGCTGCTGTCCATCAGTCAAGGCTAGACGTGGCTAACGTCTAGCTAAGTGGTGCTAATTGAGCTCGGGTCCTGCAATAGTTCATCAGCATTGTTCTCAACCAGAACAGAGAGAGAGAGAGATGTGTGTGTGTGTGTGTTGCGGAGGTGGTGTGTGTGGGGGATAAAGGACACTTCAGTTAGTCCAACACAAGTTAGCATAGACAGATGAGGCAGAAAGAGAGAGAGAACCAACTTAAATATCAATAGACACATGTGGTAGAGGAAGAAAAGAAGGAGAGTGAACAGATCACATCCACATTTACTGGTCAAATAGTTTTCCATCCAGCCATGGCTAACAGTTTCCGGCTGATTTTGTCTGATACCAACACAAACAGAAACATATATACTGTATTCCATATTAGACAACATACTTGCCCACACGCTTGATCTTGCATTTAGTATTTTCTCTCTGGCCTGTGTGTATGTCTGTGTGTATGTGTGTGTTGTCTGGACTGCGTTTGGATCGCCACATAAACACATGTGCACACACACAGAAGTGTGCTGTGCTGTACCCAAGTGAACCAGCATTAATACATCCATTAATAGCCAGAAGCAAATGACTCGTGATATGCCAGTAGTTAATTACCTATATTGAACTTAGAGTATTGTTCCAAGATGCCGTTCACTGTGCCTGTTATAAAAAAAAAAAAATAAATACACTGAATGATCTGTCAAAGGTGCAAAAGTGATTTTGCACTAACTTTTCAGCCCCATTAGCTTTCGGTCAGTGAAAGATTTAAGTGTGGTCCAAGGTGCTTGTGTTGAGCTATAACCTTGTGTGAGTGAGACCCGTGCCGGGACTATTTTTGTTTCCTTTTTTTGTGCCATTACCTTTTGCACTCAGTCACTGAATCACTTTTTCTGCTCGCTAATTAACCTCAGTCAGGGTTATTACATCTCTCCCACAATGATTGCATTTAATTTGCCTCAGCTATTTTTTGTATCATTGCTATGTAACAGCCTTGCACTGGCAGTCAAATACTGATCACCTGTCACAAAATAGCAGCAAAATAGAAAAGAGCGTTCACTCTTTGGTTTTACACTCCTGATACAGATTACACTCACACACACAAATCCACATGACGCACATAACCAACCACAATTATCAAGAGAATGGCAAATTTAGCGTGACGCACAGGTCAGTGCTTTTCACTGCCGGCTGTCAGCCTACCTTGGGTATCTGTACTGCATACTTGTGGTGTGAGTACAGGATAAATGAACACTTGCATAATCGTACAACCTCAGCCTGCGAATTCAACACTCAATACAAATACACACACACGTCTGTAAATCTGTGGGTCAGAGGTCGGAGTTCAAAGGTCAAATCTAAAGCCAGTCGGTCAACAGACACAACCAGATTCTCTACAGCGTTCACTCATTTGTAGGATAGCTTGCAGAAAATTTATATTAAGATTAAAACCAGAATCAGTCTACAGCAGGAATAGTCAAGGTTTACCACTTACAAACTCGTATCTTCAGATGACACGTGAAAGTGAATGGAATTTTTTTATAGCCTCGAAGCAGAATTATTACAGACCTCTTCAAACATTATATGCACCTAAAAATACTCAGTGGAAAGGAATAATCTGCTCAGTTACTTACTGGAAAAAACAAGTAGCTATGTGAGATTCAGTCCTACCTCTCTGCTGTGGAGTAGGCCTTTCTCTGACACATCACCGCCAATGAACTGCTCCCCGGTGCCATTTCCTGTTTGATCTCCCATGCGACGAGGTTGCTGGGTTTCACAGCCAGGAAGTTGATGCCTGACTGGAACCACACCCTGCAGAGAGGGATGAAGAAAGAAACAAAGAGAAAGAGGGGAAAGCGAGGTTAATCTAAAGTTCACACGAGCATATCATAAACAAAAGAGGAGAGAAAGCTAAGCTGTCACAGTGACAGTTAGGGGGAATTTGCTTAAAATTGAATTTGCTTCGCTTGGAATTTCCCTGCCCCGATTTTCTCGCTGATTTTCTTTAATCCCTGATACGTGCCATACTCTCTTTGTATCAAATGTCTTTTAAAATTGATTCAAGCAGCATGGTGCCACCTCCTACGGAATGTTTTGGCGGGAGAACAGAAAGGAGTGACAGGAGAAGCTCTGATGAAAGTTAACATTTTAACCAGAGTAAGTGCTGCGTGGAGGATGAATTTGATGTATGCTGAGCTGGAGACTCTAATACATAACATGGGATTTTGCTAATGAGAAAGGCAACAGTGGATAGCCAGTGTCTTTGTGATGACATGTTTGTTTCCTGTTAATTCTGCTCTCCGTCTTCCTCTCATCAGCATCCCTTCTGCCTTTTTTGTTATTCCTCTCATGTACTCAACACTGTATCTTTATTTCCTTGGTATTTTGCATAAATATTAAATCTTCTACCTGTCCTTCACCTTTTCCATCTCTCATCCTCTCCCTACTCCAGTTTTCCTTTCTTCCCTCTCCAGTTTATCAGTTTACTACCATCATTTATTACCACCATTCATCTCTGTCTTCCTCATCACAGAGTCTCACTTCCAGTCCTATCATTCCTTGTTTTGTTTTTTATATATATATATATATATATATACCTTCTATATCTTCTACCTTTTCTTCTTTTTCATGCATGGTTTCTTTTTGTCTTATGATTACCTCCTGTAGATGTCTTGGCTCCAACTCTTCCTACTTCCATATTTCCTTCAGATTCCTGTTAGATTTCATATTTCTTCCTTTTCTTCCCATCTTCTTTATCCTTCCACTCCTTCCCTTCCAGATGTTCTCCTCGCCTCTACTCGTTCTTTCTTATCATTCCCTCGCTGCTCTCTTTCCTACAGTTTGCTCATCAGCTCTTCTCTTTCATCTCTTTTCCTCACCTCCTAAAACTTTTCTTTTTCCTTTTATCCATCCCTCTGTGATTTCCTTCCATTGCTTCCTGCCTCTCTTCCTTCCCTACATACCTTACTTCATCCCTCCCTCAGACCCTCCTCCATCTTTCACTCTCAAGGCATCCTATGGTTAATCTCTTTATTTTCTTTCTCTCCCTCTCTCCCTCTTTAATCCGTCCCGGTGTGTTTTGTTCTATTTATCACCTTGACGAGACCCTCCCTCAGTTTATTAACACACTTTATGGGCTCGGGCACACATACACGCCAGCTTGTTTACTGCTTTTCTTATTAACACGCATACAATACTTTCTGGCAGACAACTATGCAAATACCATCACAGTCGTACTCTCTAATAAACTTCTTCTTTTTTGTTCACACAGAAGGGGGGAAGAAACTGCCAATCCTCTTTGTCTCCTTTCTCATTATTGCTTTCTTCTGTTTGTCTTGCTTCATGTCTTGCCAAAAACTGCCTGCAAATATGTCACAGAGGTCCCTTGCCATGTTCTCTGTACATATGCTAGTGAGTGTGCATGTATATGCACCTGTGTGTTTGTGTGTTTGCTGTATAATAATCTAAACAACGTGCTTTTTGGTGTTTTGCACAAGGGAACTAACTTTCTTGTGCAAATTTGAAAACCCACTTTTTTTTCCCCTTTTCACTCTGAACTAATTTTTCTTGGTGTGCATAAGGAGGAAAAAATGCTCCCCTGTTGACCGTTTTCCTCTGTTATTTTTGTGCTACGGTTAGGAAAAATGAGGAGAAAGGAAGTGTGAAGTTGCAAAAAAAGTACTGTTTTGCAAGTAAGACAGTGTACATATTGTTTGAGTCTGGTGTGTGCTCATGTTTCCGAGCAAAATACCACGTGTGTGTGTGTGTGCATGCAGTAACAAGCCACAAAGTAACAGGCGGTCCTCAAAAAACTCCTCTTTTATTATTCAACAGCAAAATCTTACATAAAATGAACTCTCCTGAAAACTCCACATCATTGTTCAGCTTCCTCCACTTCTTTCCCTCCATCTTTATCTCTCTCTCTGTCTCTGTCTCTCCTCCATATCCCCATACCTCACCCTTTTCTCCCTCCTGCTCCCATTCACTCTGTCCTCCCCCTCAACCAACGCTGAATTTAAGATAACATGGCTTCAAAGGAAATTTACCGTGGCCAGACAGTGGCAACAAATGTATGTAACACAAAGCAATCAGTTACAAGAGAAAACAAAGAAACCATTTCTATAATGTGATTTGCACAAAGCCAGGAATGGCGTATGAGGGAGTAGACATGTATGCCTGAACAATGACTAAAACGCATTCATCCCAAACACTTTTAGATGACAAGGTTGTGACAAAGACAAGTCATAAATAAAACATACTGGGGGAAAAAGGAAAAAGTACAACGTCTCCAGCACTCCCCCATCAAGAATTCCTTCATGTGACAGCACAAACCTCGTTTTTGTTAATGTATCGTAAAACAATCAACTTTCTCGACCGAAATCTAGTGAGATTTAGAGATGCATTCCAACAGTACAACCAAACCAGAACCCAAACTGTGACAGGCATAAAACTTCATCCCACATCAGCCTAAAACCACCACCACTCGTATTACAGAGAATAGAGGCCTGTCACTAAACGTTTTGAGACTGAATGGTAATGGTTACCATGAGTATATGACAACCAAACACCACAACAATTACTGTCAGAAAATACCTGCTTTCTGTGCAGGATATTGTAGAGTATTTTAATTGGTCCATTTCAGGAAAGAAGCTACAAATGACTGTGGACAAGACACAAATATCAGTGACATCTGAAGGCTCTCATGCTTCTTTCTTAGCTTTGCTATAATTACACTGTCCTCACCAGGGGAACAGCATTTGTAGTTTCATCAAGCACTTAATGAACCGTGCATTTCCATGACAAGTGACTTTATGTTCTGGTCAAGGGGTTATATAAAATAAGTAGGCTGCATGTAAAAGGAGCTGATCTTTAGCATGAACCTGAAAAGAATTATCACTCAACTCTGGGGTTCTCCTTCATATCCACGGAGCATTTTAGTGTCTTTCATCTCATTGTTTTGATTTTTTCTGCCTGCAACTTTACTGTTTCAGTACTGTTTCTCACTGCTCCCATCAGCCTCGGTTCCAGCCAAAAGAAACAGCTGTGGTCCACCTTAGACAGAGAAAATAAACAGCCAGCTGGTGAACAGAGTGGAATATTGGATTTGCAGAAACACAATTCCACATGAATGCTAATGTTGCTCTGTGTCTGTTTCATGTGTAAATATGCATCTGCTTCCAGGTACTTTAGTTCTTACAACTTTACACAGCCATAGTATGTCTAACATGTCTCAGGTGGCCAAATGTGCCTCACAATGTTACTTTAACCGTGGACACGTTCTTTATATAGTAGAGCAGTTACTAAATTGAGTTTTCAAACTTCCTTTGACTTTATGACTCGCATTGCTTATTCAGATGCTAATAAGAGTAAGGTACGTTTTTCCGTGATCTTGCCTAAAGTCTGAACGTAAGCATTATTTCACCAAAAAAGAGATTCATTACAAGTCACAAAAGTGTAAATTCATCACAGCACACTGGCTCTAAAATGCAAGTGGTGGTTCAGTCAAAAAGGGAAAAGGAGTAAAAGTTTTATTTATTTAAAACTGCAACTGTTATAGTTGTTAGTTTACACCTAAAATTATTATATTTGAAGGAAAACGTATATTGATTTTGCGTGCCCTGGACTATGAACACGCATAAACCCAACACATGCACGGAGTCATATATGTAAGTAAACACAGTGACACGGTTGTCCCATGGTGCATCTGTCAGGACTTTGTGTGTGAGTGCATGTCTGTCAACAAGCCGGATGATGGACAAGGCTGCGTCCCTAAGCTGCTTCTGTCAGATCCGTGTACAGCATAAGAGCCTGACAAGTGTCTGAGTGTCTTTCTTTATCTGTGGGTCTGTGGGGTTTTTTAGGTAACGCAGGAAGACAAGCCAAATTTCTCCCTCTCTCACTTTGCCTTATTCACCTCCCCTTAGTTTTAATCCATTTTATTTTATGGTTCATGTCGATAATGCTGCTTTGTCTTGAAATTGGATCACTGATGCGAAACACACGCTTTCTGACAGGCCTCAACAGATATTTACACATATCGGCCTTGACCATCTCATTTCAAATGTTCCTCATTTACATAGTGAAACAATTCCCAGAGAATTTCAACAACGTTTGTGCAGTAAATGTATAACCTTATTTACACCAGCAACATTAACTGGCCATCTATTTCTCCCTTGTTCTCTGGGTGACACTCATACATTACAAACTTTAACAGCTACGGTCTGCTCCTATTGGCCATTGACTAACTCACAGAGCATCAGAATTGATTTTCTTTTCCTTTTTTTTTCTGGAGCAGTGCCTTGTTTATGGGCACTTCAACACTAGTTTTCTGAGTGGAAAAATAAAGACTAAAACAGTCAGTGGAAGGAAAAAGGCAATTGGGCATTATGCCAAAAAGCTACACTGTGAATAAAGGTCCCCTTTGCTCTTTTAAATCACAATTGCGAGTTTAAATGCAGAATGTGCTTCTGTCATTGTGATGATGTCTCTTTTTCTTTCTTTTTTTTTTGAGTCACTTTTTTTTTATATGCCTCAAAGGGTCTCTTTATCACACTTATGCAAATTGTACTCCTTTCTCCAAGAGATACTCTGCAAATTCAGATTTTTCTCCATCCTTAGCTGCTAGGTCTTTATTGTTACACTGCATACATATGCCAGCAAATTCCAGTGGAGGAACAGGCCTCATCATTTGTCAGAAAAATAACCACACATCAATGCCTTTAAAGAACGAAATAACATTTCTTTGAAAAAAAAGTCCAGTCATTCATCTTTACATTTACAAGAAAGATGGTTCAGCTGTGTATTTATTTATCTTATTCACAAGCAAAAAAACTAAAACTGACAAAAGTAAAAGAAGAGCTGAATGGAGAGGAGGGACAAGAGGAATGTGAATGAAGCAATGCATATTTATAGCGTAGCCTTTCCACACAGGACCAGTGACCCGCGAAAGCAAGCGGTATGTGCAAGAAAAGCATGGCAGATTGTTTTGCTGCAAAGTAGAAACACTTAGAAACACCAATTAATTCCCTTTACACCTAACCCTATACTTCAATCTTTCCACATCCCCACCTGGTTTAAAACGTTCATTTCTGTAACACAAATGAATTATAGGCGACTGTACTCTTGTCAGGAGGAGAAGCCTGAAACTTTATCTGCTTCTGATACACACACACACACACACACCTAATCATGGTCACCAATACACATCCACACACACTATCTCTCCCTCGCAGAGAAGCACAAGCAGCACTAACACAAGGTCATGCAGACTTGTGAGTCACATGTATGAGTGTGTGAGTAAATCACTGCAGTGCAAGTCGTAACTCTGGACACTGCGTTTCCTTGAAGAGCATCTGATGGTAGAAGGACTGATTTACACTCAGCACGGAGACAGAGGAGAGGAGGTAGAGAGAGATTAGAGAGTGAGAGACAGGCAGAAAGGGAAGACGGGAGAAATAAATGGACAGGAACTACAACCTACAGAGACTGAGTCCAAATTCACACCAGACTCGAGACGTCGGACACGCTAATAAGATGGTGTGGCTTGTCCAAGGCTTGTGAGCGAGAGTCTTTTTCAACAATAAAGTGAGTCCTTTTCGGAATTTGTGATATGAGATTTGGTTGAACATGTTTTTGTTTAACATGTTTGAAATCTGTTCTTTTGTTAACAGACTTTGGCTACACAGGACTTTCCAAAAACAGAATTTACAGAATGCTTCACAGGAAAAAGAAACTACGGAGTTTGTATACCTGCCAAAGCACTGAAGGCAGGCACTGAAAGCAACTTGAGGGTACCTACAATGGCTGCCATTCAGGTTCTTTTTATCTTCTTTAAATGTATTGTATTCTGTGACATATATTGTCTCACATGCCTGCTGGGTCGTAAATTTAAAGACGTGGGGGACCCTTCCATTATATCATAAGACCTTATTGCTCAAAAAGTCTCTGTGTTTATAGCCTGTGGGTTTTAAAAGGCTAAACACTGACATATCTCTTCAGTAAGAATACAACTTATAGAGCTTTGTAAGCCCACCACAGCTTAAAAGTGATTTGGATGTATTATTCCAAAAAGCATTTTAGGAAAGTAGATCTTAAGCCTTCAAGGTGTATGCGTTCCTCGTCTATGCATTATTTTGATGTTCCTATCACTTTAATTTTAGCAGAGTTCCTAAAAATATTCTTGGAAAAGAAGCATAAGTGGAACTCTTTACACCAGAATGGGGTAATGATTCCTTTTTATTAGAATAAAACAGTCCAAGGCCTCTTCTCTTAACAGTCTTCATTCTGAAGAATGTCTTTCAAGAGGCTAATCTCACTTATTTCCAGATATTATGTTCAAAATACAAAGCACAGAACCCTTGTAGAAATGTAGGCAATGTTATTAAAAGTACACCCATAAAACCATATGGTTTTCAACTCAGAAATTACCTTTCGCCTCCTGTGAACTCATTCTTTTCTAATACTGTTATTATGATATTATACTTTACAGTGATTCATAGCTCTGAGCTTTACATTACAGTATGTTTTTTTGTATTGTTCAAGGATTTTAGGCATATTCTACAGATGTACAGCGTGCTCTGAATGAAAATGTCAGCTAAAAGCCTAAAATGTAAATGCAACCCCAAAAAGCATTCTTCTCAAAACAAAAGAGCAGACCTGGAGCCATATGCTATGTGTCAGAAAATGTTCCTGCATGTATAGCAGCAGATGTGTCTAAGTAGACAACAGTAAAAGAAGACATATTGTTTGTCTGAAGTTTCTGCTGGAACAGATGTTTTGAGAAGGACACAGTAAGAGGTACTGTGGAAGTCCAGCATAATGTTTCTGAACCTGTCCAACAATTCTTAAGCGTAAATAAAGCAGTGTCAAACAGCAGAGACAAACAGATCATTCCTGTTGTAGTAGAAGCCAAAGTAAAGCAGGAGAGTGAGCAGGGGTATGTAGTATTGTAATATCTGTACGCGTGGGTCAACTGTTAAAGCCTATCGTTCAGCTCAGAGGAGACGACATCTCCGTTTCATGGAATTCACCTGTGAAATTTATTCATTATTGATAAGTTTGCCAATAGTTAGTATAGTAAATCACCACCCTCACTAATAATTCATGACTTAAAGAAACAACACAGTAAGCAAAATGGCAGCAAGGCAGGCAGATGTTCAACAAAATTCAACACACCACCTGCATATTCCTCAACACATTCTGGAGAAACTGTTGCCATTGGACATGAGTGACATGTAAATGAGTCAACTGTCAGATCATTAAAATCTTGTTTTCCACTTTTCCTGCTTTTTTGAGCAGCAGAGGCAAAACAGTCTGTTGTTTTGATCGTAGCACTGAAAAGAGGCAGGGTTACTTTCTTTGCAAGTGACAAGCTGTCAACTTACTGAAAAGCTTAGGAAGCAATTTCAATTACAAGGTCTTAACAAGTTGCAAAGTTGGTGCTTTAACTAAGAGTTCTCTACCTTGTGATTGCACATAAGTTTTGACTCATTACATTACTGTTATATTAAGGCTATGATGAAAGGTAAATCAAGTTTGATTTGTATTCCTAATTCTGTCAACGTTGATGATTTGGGATTAATAGTTTAGTGTGTCATTTAAACCTTGAATCTGTGTCTTTTTTGAAGTTGAAGTGATGGACAGATTTGGAAGGGAAGGGTTTCGAAATGAACAGGTGGGATCGTATTTTAAGACACAATGAAACAGATGGGAAGCTGTAAGTTTGGAAATTAATAATAAACAGTTGTTAAGCATTTAAAAGAAGGATATAAAACAGCCCTGTTATGTTGGTCACAGGTCAGATGAGTTCTCTCTGTGAGAACATCTGTTATATCATGCAACCCCGAATCTTTTACTGTGTTTTTTACTTTGAATTGCTCTCCCTCTTTCACTTTTTTCCTTTTGAGGAGCTTTCCTTTTAGTCACTGGTTCTTTTCTGTGGTCACTTTCTTTGTTGTCTTTACATCCCATCTTTCATTTTTTTTGTCCCTGTGCTCGCTCTTACATTGCTCTCATATATCGTTCTTTAAAGCCGTCTTTCTTGTACATTATTTCCTGTCACTCTCATTTCCTCTTATTACACCAACATATCATCACCTAAAAACCTTCCCGAGAAGCTTCTGTCAGTAACAACTAACCTACTAACAATAACTGATCAGCCTTTTTCATTTCTCATTCTATCAGCTTTTTCAAGAATGTTGTTCAAATGCCTACAGACCTGTTTACATTTAGCTAGCCAGGGCAACTGGCAATGTGAATTATAACTCTTGTCTCCAGCCTAAAGCGGCTCACAACTTCTTCATGTTTTCATGCAGCATGGCAACATACAACTTTGATACATAAGACCACAGTTTGTCTACTACCAGCTTTTCCCCCTGAACCAAGCCGAACCTTAGCCACAAAGGCAATGGGTGCATTTCTGTCTATGTGTTTTAATGCAAATGTTCAACTTTTGCTCAAAAAATAAGAAGTGTATATCAAAAATAAAAAAAAAAAAAAAGTTCCTGCACTTGTCTGTGGTGGATTAGTTGGTATACTGATAAATCCAACAGTCTAAAGGGAATTATGAGCTACATGAAGCATGTGACAAAAACATCCACTGAAGCTTCCACTGGAGATGCAAAAAAAAAAAAAAAAAAAAAGCTGCTGCAGAGAAAACTTCAGATCTGGGTGAAGCAATAAGGAGCCTGCAATGTCCCACAAATGAATACATAAAACCAACACAAATAATTTCCACCACATTTTCCATATTGTTATTGTCAGCAGTCAGAAATCCATTTAGGAAACAATATTCTAATTGATCTGTGTAAGCCATGTATATGTTTATACAAATCATAACAACTGCAATATTTATGCATGTCAGGGCAGGTATTTTACCTCATTAATGGATCAAAAACTGATAAAACCCACTGTGTGAGTTCATTATGTCCAATAAAAATGTGTGACAATAATCCTAAAAACATAATTTGCCTGCCAAGCCATGTTGCTGTTGTCTTTGCTACTTTTCACAATCAACATAGTGACGCTAGCATGACAAACAGTTACCGAATGTTTTGCTCTAAAGTTTTGGGCCATCACACAGACTGTTGTGTAAAGACAGTAAAATGTCATTTCAGCAGCTCATGACAGACTGTTGTACGCCACAACATGGACATGAAGACCCGATGTCAGGTCCACTGAGCCGACTGTATGTGACACCTTTAACATTTAAATAGCAAAATGCTTCCTGTTCTCAGTTCGCATTCTGAATTTTGTCTTGAATCTCAAACAAAATTAGCTTTTATATTAAGGAGTGAGAGAGCACCTCCATAACCTCCCACTAACCACACACACACACACACACACACACACACACACACACACACACACAAACTGCTATCTCTTTGGCTGACACATACTCTCTCTCTCCCTGAGCAGCTGGCTCACAGTTATATAACTTTACTGCAAAATGATTATTGTGTAATAATGATGAAAGCTGTCACAGAACAGGAATGTGTGTGTGTGAGTATCTACTTGTGTTTGTGTTTGATTCAGCATACAGTAAACATGTGACTCCCCTCACACCGCATGCCCCTTTTCTCAACGTATGAATGCTTAAACATGCCTGTGTACACATATGTTGGCCTCACTTGTGTATTAATTATGCAAGAATGAAAAAAAAAAGCCATCAGTTGCCTTCTGCTCCAAACGTGGTCTTTGTTTTGCACTGCTGCTCACAACCGGCCTCAGTACCACCAGCCCTGCGGGGGTAGCCATTATAGAACCCCCTACTCATGCATCTGTCCTGCGTGGCACTAAAGACGATATTTAAAGATCATCATCTGCAGGACTTTGATCTGGATGATTGCCAGTAAAAATGACATCATTAAACCAGCTGTCAAGCCTTCAGACTTTGGAGAAGTCATTTTCTAACTAATATTTTATGTTTTTGTTTTGCCAGAGGCCTGCCAGTGCTGTCATTTTGACAACAAAAATGGACAAGTCAGCTCTTTGATTCCTGAATTCCAATGTAACATATCTACTGCAAACCGTGATTTGTGCTTTCCAGCATCAATGAGGAGAACAGTTTAAGAAACCTCGGGTGATAGAATGGACTCAGGCTGTGCACACCATGCGAGATGCCTAGTACAGGACATGGGAATTATGCTAAGAGACTCAGCATGGGTATGATTATGGTGTGGAGTATGGCTATTAATTGAACTATACTGTGAAAGGTGTGAAGGCCAGTGCAGCTTAACTCCAGCCATATATTTTTTCATCAGTAATTGTCAAAGACATGCTACATCACAACATTTTTACAACCAACATGTGCAGATTTTAGGCTAATCTGCCAGTTTTGTGATTAGATCAAATCTGACCCGAAAAGACAATTCATAAATTATATATCATTGGTATTGTTTTTCTTCAGCATTAGATTTCTGTATCAACAATGAAACAAAACATTTTCAAATTATCACACTTGTATTTTAACCAGATGTTGTCACAGATTTGCTGTATGCAAATGCCTATTAGCACTAGAAGCTCTCATTACCTTACTAAACAGTCAAGTTCATGTTAAAAAGTTGTCAGTGAAAAAGTGAATGGTGTTGATGCATGCTGAAATGTCAGGGTCGCCTGCAGCCTTTGTTTGTGGAGTTAGTTTTCCCCCCACCTACTCATGGATTTCCTTGAAGTGCTTGTAGTTCCTTTCTACAATCCAAATACATCCAGGTTGGATGAATCAGAGTCGCTGTCTAGGCGTGATAGCACTGTGACAGACTGGAATCCTATTCATTCAAGGCATGGTGGCAGGTCCCAATTGCCTCTTAGTTTTAATAGAATAAGGAGGTGCAGAAAATTGATCAATAAATGAAGGAACAGATGGAAAAGATGTTCATATTTCAGATAAATTTTTGTAATGTTATGGACAATCCCCATAAATGAAAAATATGTAAACTACCTCAGTAAGATCCACCAGTAAGTAAGAAAACCTTGTTGATTAACTTCAAGAATTAGACATGGCCTGGAGCGCAGCCGTGAAAACAGAAAATCAGCTGTAACAGATTTTCACCTTTAAAATCTGTGAAAAGGCTGCATAAGCTGCTTGTATTTCATAAATGATTGAAGTGCCTCAGTAGTCTGAATCTAAGTCATTAACAACAGTTTGCTACCCCTACATTAGAGCTGCAGGTACAGTGAATTACTGAGTATTTTACAGCTGGAACACAAAGCGTTTTTCAAAATACCAAACTAATGCAAACTTGTTACTGACCCTTTCTTATATGGTGGATGAAGCTGAAGTGCAGCAGTTCAACATGCATGCAGCGAAGCGTGGGACTTTTACAACTGCTACCGCTGTAAACAATTTTAAGCAGGACGCTGATAATGTAATGTGTACAGCTTGATGTTTGGATCCCTTTCAAATAAAAACCCTCACACGCGGAATCAAACCGCCCACTCTACTTCCCACCACACATGGGATTAGAACGACATATTTCTCTGTAAACAAAGACGCAGACAATAGTTGTGGGTTGTTGGCTGCTGCAGTGGCTTCAAGCTAGTCCTCTGGGCTGAGGTCCCAGATTAGCAACCAGCTTCTCCACTGCAGATCAGTTTCAGCAGGCAGAAACTGCTAAAGGAGGACTTTTACCATGAGATCAAATCTGACCAAAATGAAGGGAAGGTCTTCTCAATTCATATGGTGATTTATTGTTGCATAATGAGTATGTGTTGTTCATTTGTTTGCTTTGCTTTACAGAATTATAGGACAATTTGGATTTGGAATTTTTTGTAACAGAAGGAGGACAAAGAAACTACTGCTCAAGGTGGAAAAAGATGTTTTTGTAATGTTTTTGTTTACCTTGTTTACTTTCTTGACTTACAATAAGGTGAGGTGGAAACCCTTAATAGTAACCAGCTAATAGCTAATAACAATATTAATTAACATGAATGAATTCATTATGGTGTATTTGTTACTTTTTCCAACTGTGTTCTGAAAGTACTAATTTGTATAGTTTTGTATAGTAAGTTCAACATAAAAGCAATCTTGCTGTTCTCAAACACTCCTCAAGTTCCAGAGAGGTCGAAAGTTGGGTGTAAAAAGTTAATATTTTTGTCTCTGTTATGTGCAAAGACTTCACCTAAAAAGAAGACAATGGTGGTGAAAAGCAGTGTGGCCATATTTGGCTGGACTTGGGAAAACTGCCTCACCAGTCAGGTTCAGTGCTCAAGGTTTATATCTATCTATAAGTATCTTTTCTTGCGAATAGTTAAAATACAAAAAGCAATTAACCAAAACCAAAATAATACCAGGAGGAAGTGAAAAGTGTGAAAACGAGTCCAGTCAGTCATTTTTTAAGTCATTTTCCTTTCATCCTCTAACCAAATGATTCCCTCTCCTGATTGTCCTGGCCGCACAAAAACCAAACCCTTCTAAATTGGTCCAATCAATTAACCGAAGGCATGTGAAGGAAGTGAGAGAAAAGGCCAACAAACTGAGAGATCACTACACCCTGCTGATATAGAATGTAGCTTAATCACAACAGTCCTGTGTACAGTACAACTGTGCTCAACTTAAATTAATGTTGCTAACCACGGATTCTGATGAATAAAACAATTATAGTGAAATTTTACCAGATATTGTATTTGGTCCAGGTAACCTAATGGTTGATATGCAATTTTCAACAAAAAAGCTTTTGCTTTTTTCCTTTGTAATGCAGACTTGTTGTCAGAACTATCTGTCACAGAAACCTTAAACTACTAGTTAGGGTTGTGCCGCTGTTATCAAGAGGGACTTCAGGGACTCACGAACACTGATAATGGGTGGAAACAGTGCAAACACCAGGGAGAATATTAGGACAATATAGGCCACATGCGGCTGGAGAACTGCTTACTCAACAGAGCAATAAAGCTGTATGCAGCTCATTTGGATGAAAAGATAAAAATTTAAGAGTCCAAGACTTCAGCTTCTCATTTATTATGAGTGGAAGAGGTCCAAAAGTACCTCATCCCTTCTAAGTGAAGGGATGGCACTGAGAACCTAATCATTCTGGGAGAGCTTGTGTGTGTGTGTGTGTGTGTGAGTGTGAGTGTGCATGAGTGAGTGAGTGAGTGAGTAATTTGATTGGTATTTATCCAGTAAAGCATCCCATTGAAGTTAAGGTCTACAAATCACACATGCACACGTCTATTCTGACGGGCTCAATCGCACATACATGCACACACACACACACACACACACACACACACACACACTTTCTCAGCTCAACGAGAAAAACACAGGTCTCAGTGGGCTCTAACAACGGTAGCAGACAGAACAAGCAAATAAACATGTCGACAAAACCAGCAAACAACAAGTTTGATCAACAACCACAGCTGGGAGCAGAGACTCAGTGATAAGAGGCCACTGGAGTCCGCGCTGTGTTACAGGGAGTGAATGGAACAAAGTGCATCTCAGTTTGTTGTCCATAGAGAAGTGTGCTGTCAGGTAGACCACTCAAACACTGACACACCCACTCATTCATGCACAGAAGTTGATATAGGAGCTTAGGGTATATGTGGAGTCGTACTGGTTGCTTTGTTGGTCTGCGAGCTGTCAGGTCACATTTACAAGCACATGTACACACATACAAGCAGACTGAGTTGAGTTTCAGAAAACAGACCTAAAATAAAAATGGACAAGAATTAGCTGCAGAGACGGAGAAAAACATGTTTGCAGTAATTTTGTAATTTGTTGCCAGATCTTGAATGTTAGAATGTCCTTTCGCAACAAGACAATTTGCCAGCACTTTGTGGTCTCAATCACATATTCAGTTTTGGTAGATCAATGAGTATGCAGCAAACATCAGGGTTTGCACTCCTGCTAATACTCCATGATTGAGCCGCTCACTGGCCAGTGAAAGTAGAATATAGAATGACTGCCTTACAGGTTAAAGAGGCTTATCAAAAGTGGGAATATTTCAGCTCAATCTGAGATTAATCATGGAAAATGTTGGCAATTTCAGTCGTCACAAAAACCAGTGAGTGAAGACAACACGCCCCTGGAAATTCAGCTTTCACTATGCTAACGTTGTACTTCTAATCTTAAGCAGAGCTAAAAGGTTAAAACAGCCACCTGCCGGGGGAGCGATACAGTACCTCAGGGTTCTATTATTGTCATCGCAATTAAAAACCCAGCAGAGGCGCACTTTAAAAGCTACAGTTCTATTCTTTATTCTCTGCTTCAATAACACGTATAAGACGCAAATTCAAACTCATGCAGATACGCACATGCACTGCACTGCCTTGCACGAGGCAGTGATTGTGCTGTTCATAATGGCTTCTTTCATAATACAGATTCTTTTTGCATGGAAGTGTGTGTGTGTGTGTTTGGATGTGTGTAATACAGGCATTTGAAAGAGGGATAAAAGAATAGAACTGAAAAGAGGGAGGCTGAGAGAAGAATAGCATGAATTGTGAGGTAGAGTCTGAAAGATCAGAGGAAAGGGAATGAGTGGCAAAACAATGAATAGAAGTGAAAGAAGTGTAAACCGATCTGTTTTATTTAGGAGGCTTTATCAATCACTGCAGAAAATTAAAGGCATAATTTGCAGCAAAAATAACGTGTAGGCGTGAAGTTTCTCTCAGACATCACTTATAACCCAATGGGTGCGTGGGGTCGTGTCTGTATCTGCAGAGATACTGTCCTCTGCCTGTATTTCCTTATTTTCTTCATACTTCGTTGTGTCAGGACTACAGCGCGAAGTTGGGACTCATAGGATCCAGGTTACACCTGTCTCCATTTCTCAGTGGTTTCTCTCATCTGCTGTCTAAGTCTGAGCTGATTTGAGCAAATTTGAATTTTTTTACTTATTTATTTATTTTCAGTGTTGAGAAACAATTGCAAATACTTTAAACAAATGTCCTTATGTGTAACAGCCCTTTAAAAACTTGAAACTTTCCCAGTTTTGTTTTAATGCTGTTTGAGTTTTAGGTGGAGACATGGCACAGTGCAGACGATCTATATCATCCAGTGACAAAGTATAGGCTAAATGAAATATATCGACACAGACAGAAGGAAAATATGTCGAAAAGACAGAGAAACCAGACGAGGCCCCAAATTAAGAGGAGTAATATGCTGTATGACAATAATGTAAGAAATTACAGGGAAGGGAAGACCAGAGAAGACAGGGAGAGGACAGGGAGAGGAGGAGTGACAGAGAGATGAATAAAGAGAGAAAAGGAAATGACAGGACAGTCACAATGACCTTTAAGGGTTGAAGAGAAATGGATAAACAAATACAGTTCATACTGTGTCTTTGTGCACTCTACTTGCATAGTTTTGGTGTGTGTGTGTGTATGTGTGTGTCTGCCTCTGCGTGTTTGACAGACGTCTCTGTCTCATCCTGTCTGTCTTTGGTCCAGGTGCTGCAGTGTGATAACAGCTCCGCCTCCCTCCTCTCCTCCCTCCTGGCCTGACTAAGTCTACTAATTCAACATGCCACCGACGGAAAGCTTGTTTCCGCTCTGAGAGTCAGCTCTTTGGAACTCATTCAACAAAAACATCCAGTGTAGACTTTTAGTAGCTCATTCAATGGGCTCCCTGAATTTATTTGCCACGGCTGACTCATCTACACAGCAATATGGAGTTAACATCAAAATGACAAATACAGGTGGCCGATGCCCAATTGTGAGAGAGCTGAGCTGCTTCTGCTGGCTGGAGGGTCATATGCTCTTGATGACTCCTGAGCAGGAAAAATGAGTGAAACTAAGGGAAACAAGTCTCTTCTTCTTAACAGTGATGCTGAGGCACTGGGTCTGCCAGCTGCACAACAGCAGAGGACTAATATTGTATACTGAGCAGCTCCCAGGTGGGAATATCTCGAAGTAAATAAGTGTGAAAAAGAGGGTTGCTAAAGTATGTACTCAGCATTTTTCTGAATAAAAGTGAATAAAGTTGAAGAAACTCCGTCAGTGTTTGATCCTGGGTCTGTAAATGGCAACAAGACACAATCTTTCACACCAAGGCCAATTCTCATGTACTATAAAAAAAAAACGCCCCAGCTGTCAAGTATAACTATTCTGAATTTCAGAGAGGGCGGCACGCCTCATAGCAAGAGGGTTCCCGGTTCGAATCCCGGTCTGGGCCCTTCTGTGTGGTATTTGCATGTTCTCCTTGTGCCTGCGTGGGTTTTCTCCGGGTACTCCGGCTTCCCACAATACCAAAAACATGCACATTAGGTTAATTGGCTACTTTAAACTTTAAAATACTTAACGGCCTTAAGTATTTTGACATGGAATGGTAAATAGAATGCATTTTGTAGAGCTTTTATCCGAGGCATTTTAAAATTTCCCTTTCATTTACACACACTCACAGAGATTGTATAACATAATACTGCCATGTGTCAACCATGCGGTTTAAGCAGTCGCTTAAACTGTTAAACTTAAGGAAAGACATGTAGAAATCATAAAACACTTGCAGGTGCCTGCATGACTTCCCAGAAGTATGCAAACCACTTCCAAAAAGCCATTGCTGAGCCTTTGAACATCACTAGAGAGTCTTAACTGATTGTTCACAAACTGCATGTCAAACTGCCACACCCTATCTCCTGTCTGTTCCCTGCTTCAGTCAGTGGTCTTCCATCAGCAGCACACAACTCACTAACTTTCTCTTCCCCACCCCTCTGTTTTGCCATGATGGATAGAGCCTGGTCTTGTCCTCCTCTTATCCTCCCCTGTCCCCTGTCAACAGGAGGGAGTTCTGGTGAGGAGAGGAAAGAAAAGAAGTGAGAAGAGCGACAAAGAGCAGCAGAAGTAGAGCAGAGCAAAAATGTGTAGAATAAAGGGAGAACCGGGAGAAGCGGAGGGGAAAGGAGTTACATAAAGCTAATGTGGTGCTTTTTTCCCTTTTTCCCCAAGTTCCAGGTAGGTCAGAGCTCACGGTCATCTATGGAGCAGCTCCCTTGGAACTGGAACTCCCTCCCAATACTTATTCACTTTGTGTGGGTTGAGGCTATTGCTACGCGTATGTCCATAAGACTGGAAAGAGATTGCTTACTTGCCCAACATCAGTGTTAGAGAGAGGGGAGAAAAATGCACGACCCTTATTTTGTACAAAAATACATAGTTCAGCCAAGTTCAGCCAAAACTAGCTAGTTTCAAGACGAATTTTATGTCTACTTGGAGTTGTTCACCTGCCTTGTCACAAGTATTTCATCACTCAGATGACCCTGTGTTGATACTGTGTATAGGATAATAAACTCTTTGAATCTTTGAATCTTGAATCCTTGAAAGCTCCAAAAATGCAAGCGTACCTTTGAGTTGATTCAATTTTGTTTCACTCTCAGTATTTTTACATTGAAATTGGACAAAATGACTCCTTGTAAGCAAAAGGGATTGCTCACAGTGAATAACAGAGAGATTATTATAGCCTTACGCTGCAGTTCCTAGCAGCTTTATAGGATGTTTTAGCATCTTTCAGCTTGTTATTTTGGTTTTATGGCTTCATTTCCTGTTTTGGTTCACTGACTCTGCTTTCATCACTAGGCTCCAAAAACCAATGTACGATATCCACCCCATAACCAACAGTAAACAAACCAAGTTAGACATTAGATGGCAGACATAGTGGCACAATTAGCAACGAAAGAGCCAAAGTTCTCCCTCAGGAATTGGTGGAGAACATAACTGAAAGAAGAATGAATACTGGACATTCATCAGATAGCCAGAGGTACAACCATAAGTAAAAAAAATTAAAATTTGCCCTGTATCTGATGCGTAAAAGCGTACCTGTCTGCCAACACACTAGCCCTATTAACGTGTTACTATGTCAGTGCCTGTTTTTGCTGTTCCCTGTTTGCCAAGTAATCAATTCAAAATAAATATAAAGGTAACTGAAAGAAACAGTGCTGCCATAATCTCTTTTTTTGTTGTTTCAAGCTGTATTTTGATAGCTACGGGTCACTTTAGGGCAAGCAGAGATACAGAGTTTTAACTCTTAAAGCAAGAACATACAGTCGTGAGTGTGGAGATATTCTGAAGATTTTATGGAGTAATTTGGACCATAAAAATATTGTACTTATACTCTTCAACTATAATAAAGCATTAGATTCTCATTGTCGCCAACTTATGAGGGTGTGGAAGTCACAGTATTTTATATTATATCTAGAGCATTTTTATGGTGACGGCATGAAAAAACATAACAGCTAATTTGAAAGCCTAGCTGTGACTTCTTATTCATCCCATCCCTCCACACTTTCCTCTTCCGCCGCCTACCCTTTCCTCTCATCCTCCTCAGACACACAGCACTTATGTAACTCCACACGGAACTCCATAGGTGTCTCTGTTGCAAAATTTCTGTAATCCTCTATGCCTTCTGTGTCTCTTGGATATCTGATTATGGCTATAGGGATGCCCTTCATCTCTGGCTGTGTGTGTAAGTGGTTGAATAGCTGGCTGATTGGAGAGATGGACGGCTCCATTGTTTGTTTGGATGACTGAATGGCGAACAAAGTGACGGACAGGTTGACTGAGAAGCTGATGACTGGATAGCTGTCCATCAGTCAGGCTTGCGGCAAGTGTGCATCTGTAGGATGTGCGTATGTGTGTGTGTGTGTGTGTGGGTATCCACTTGTATTTGCTGCTTTTCTGTCAGTCTGTATGCTGGTTCCTTCATATCCAGTTTTCCTTCTGAATTCCTCGAATTGTGTGTGCTTGCATGCATATGCATACAATGTACTGTTTTTGTTGTTGTTGTTGTCTCCTATCCTCTCCAGTGGAACCCATCAGTATCAACTGATATTTTGGCAATGGGTCTCTTCTCATGCCACCCACAGCTGATCATAATTTGACAGCTTCTGGGAATGTACGCACGCACGCACACACTCAGCAGGTTATGGCATTGTACCCCCGGTTCAATTCTTGAAGTGTCGCTGGGATCTTGGCAGCTTGGCCTCATCTATCTGTAACACTGTCACCGCATGTGAAAAAGAGGGTGTATGGCTGTGTGTAGAAGTCGGTCAGTGTGTTTGTATGTTTGCTGTCAATCACACATCAGTCACACATACGTAGGAGTGACAGGTGTCCTGCAAGTTGGTCCTCAAAAACAACCCCAGTGGCTGCTTCAACTGCAATTATACTGTAAATTCTAATAGCTGTCCTCACTTACTTAAATTAGTGACAAAAATGTTTTATGGCTTTTTTCAATTGCACACTAAAATGATACATAAAGCACAATTACTGAACTGCGAAATTTCAGCTCAAGCCTTCAAAAGGTCAAATGTATTTTCCGTTTTGGAACAAACCAAAACACCCAGTTCTCTGTAAAAACAGAATCTGACATAGTTGTTTCAGCACTGCCATTCAAAATGCAATACCTATGGTCAAATTAGCCAGTCCACATGCCACGTGGCCAAACACCTAACTGCTTAATTAAATCAATCGGGATGCAAGCACTATAAATCGAGCACAAGTGAGTACCCTTGAATAAACAAGAAAGGAAGCCAATACAGCGGCAAGAGTAAGAGGCAGAGGAAGTGTCAGAGGGGGAAGTGTGAGAGATCGGGGTGGAGCAGGAGGGAAAGGGGGATGACAAGAACAAAGAAGAAGACAGCCTCACAATGACATTTGTTTAATGTTAGTTGGCCATATTTTCAGCATTGTGTGGGCAATGAGATAGGCTGGCCAGAGAGTCCAGGTCATCCAAGATGATTTACTGTTGCCTCTGTCTTCTAGACATTTAGACTTGAGAACAGGTATCTAATCAAATTTACATTCACTTTACATTATCCAGGGCTTTGTAAATCATACTGTATGCATCAGCTGTTGTGTGATGTGTTTTTTTCACTATTCTAATGCAAATATCTAACCACAAAGGCCTTCATGTTGCGCTTGTTGATTTGCATATTATGTAAGAGTGGCCTCTTAGCCTTAGTGGAGGTAAGGGGTTTCTGAATGCCCCTCTAGTTTTGAATGCAGTGCTTTGCTTTGCAGAATACATGAGGTGTGTTTCACATTAGCAAAAAAATATAAACCAGCAAAGTATGACTTTACCATACCTGAAACTAAAGTGTACTTTGTGACTTTTTTAGATGTAATCATATCAACCAGTGCACAAACCTGGACAGACCAAACCTGTTTTTGGCCCTTTGTGTCACAGTCCTTGGGTTTGCTTTTCTGTTTCCTGTTTTATTTTGACAGTTTACTGTCTGTTTTCTATCACCTGTGTTTCATTAGTTAATTAGTCCCTTGTGTATTTAGTCCATGTGTGTTCCCTGTTTCAGTTTCAGCTCAGCTGCGTTTGTTGCTTGTGTCCCTTGTGCCGTACTGGTTTGTTCTTAGTTAAGTTTTTGTAGAATAACAGAATTAATGTATTGTCACAATCACTCTCACAAGCTTTGAGTCAGATATCTGAAAGTCAAAATTTCTAAAACCATAAATGATTCCAGTGTATGTATGATTGTAATAATCATTTATCTGAGGTAGAATGTCAGACAAAAGCGGTTGGGACCTGCTCAATTATTTCAGCCGCAAGTCAATAGTTTTCAAATACAGATAGATGCTTTCACTATTCACTAGTATATATACTATTTTTCTATTGGAATTCATACAGCTAGTAAAACAAATGCATGAAGTAGTAGTATTAAATATGATAATGTTCATTCTGATATTCTTTCACTAATGAACTCAATTATGATTCATTTTATTCTTTGGTAATTTAAGCTTTAACGTGCTGTTGTGAATACCTGCTAGCAGTAATCCTTTATAAATAAGTTTCTGTGGTGCCCACGTGAAGCATTTTATGTTGACAGTAGTTTGCTTTGGTATAAACAGACAAAGCGCTTGAGCACACAAACAAAACAGCAACCACCAGAAAGGCTCAAAAATCAGCAAAAGAAAACACATCACCAACCTACAGATAAACACTGCGACCGAAATCTCTGGGAACTGTCACACAATGAGTGCCTGCACACACAGATGATTTTTTTTTTATTTTTAAAGTTACTTTAAAACATGCTGTTCAGAGTTTCACTACTCCAGCATCAGTCCTTTATGTCTCTGAATCCTCAGTTTCATTTTTTATACAACGTCCCTAAAAGGATTGAAGTTTATACCGTTTTGTACCCCCTCCATGTCTTCTACCTCACTAACTGTCTGCTGGAAAACTCATTAGACAGACCGTTCTCTGTGATCCAGTCTGCCTCTGTTGCATCTCTGTTCTCCACTGGAATAGTCCTGTTCACCCCCCTCTTTCTCCATCCCTCCCACATACCACCTCCATGCAGGAGGACTCATTATGCCAACTCCGTCCCTCTTATCGCTCTCCACTGGAGTACTCATTACTGTCTCCCTATCGTTCAGTTCTCTGTTTCTCTTACTCTCTCTTCCTTTATATCTTAACCTCTGTCTAATAACACATACACACATTTGTACATTGTACTGTAAGTTCTGTTCTTGGTTTTAGACCCACAACTAAAACCTTGTTTTCTCCCTATTTCACTCAGAGCTAAGATTTAGCAGATTTTTTGAACTGGATAGCACTGCTACTATTTCCTCAAATAAAAACAGGTAGTCATTTAATAGCCAGGTCTTTGATAAAGGCAGGGGATGTAGTCGACGAGAACAAATGGATGGGTGTGCTAGTATTTATATGTTAAAGTGTGCTTGTAGATGTACTTGTATATATTAAGAAAGAAGCTATGTAGTAGTGTTGTATGTGAGTGAATGATTTTAGGGTGGTGATGAAACTGAGCTAAAAGAGACAATAGAGCTGATTATAGGAAGGAGAGCAGCCTAACAGACTATGCAAGTCCTTGTCAAGTGTCAATGCAGTTCAAATAATCACACATAACGGCCACTCTTCTCCGAGTCAAACAAGCTCAGCTTCTTGTGCATTCTCCAAGTTGAAATAGCGGTACAGCAACTTTGCTAGAATATCACTAAATAACGCCCTGTGGATATACAATACCTGCTTCTGATACAAACAGTCTGAGTAGGATTCACTTCCTGTATAAGAAGTGCTGCATTATCTACACGTCGATTGTCAGCTGCAAGCTTGTGCAAGAAACAGGGGCCATAATGAGCTTTCTGAAGAAGTGACAGCGCCCAAAATGAACAGCTTGGCTCCTTGTTTCCCCTCGGGACTGGAAGCTGAGGGATGACCTACAGTAGGGACACAGTTCTGAAACAGCATCGCTGTGCCAGACATGATCCTGATGTCTGAAACCTAGAGGTGGTCTTGTGTTGTCTTCTACAAGGTGATGTCACAGACACTACTTCAGCACTCTGGTGTTTTTCTCTGACCTGAAGCAATTAACTTGCATTATATCAGGCTTTTACTTCATGCTGGCACAGATCAAGCATAGTGACTTTGCATCAGCCAAGCAGAAAATTCATTGGCCTCAAGCAGACTCTTTAACTACCTACTGTTTTCCATTCTAATTTGGATATTTTGTGGCTCCCCATAATATTGTTTGCTCTGACATGTACATGAAGGGAAACTAGAGCAAATACTTATTGCAGTTTCCAATACTACAGAGTACAGCAGCACTTATTGTCAAAACCTTTAACATACATTTATTTTGCATCCTTTGGTTGTATTCTGTAAAGTGCAGCTATTGCTAAATGTAATACATGGTAAAGGCATTGAAACATTATAGAAAGGATGTCACATTTCGCATTGTACCTCCTAAAAACAACAACAACAAAATGAAAAACAAAGACTAAATGTAATATCTCTTAAAGAAGCTGACTGAACCTTGACGAAACAATATTAAATGATTTCTTTTTTCTATGCGTTTTAAGGACTTCTCATCCATGTTGGTTTAAAGGTTTGGATTCATAAACATTTTTGTACATCAAAACTATTCGCATGAGCATACACTCTGAGTGAAAAATGTGGGGATTTTGCCATTTGGGTGAACTAAGTAGAGCTTCCACGATTAGTCAATGTAAAGAAAACACCACAGGTAGCCAAAAACAATCAACAGTCAGGCAAGTTTATTCAATTAGGTTTGAGAAGGAAGCGTGTCAATAAAGCCTTCAGGAACCTGAAAGCAGAGTTTGTGAGGCCAGTGAGGAAAGTGTCTGTTGCTGTCATATAGGTACACTATACAAGATCTCTCTCTCTCTCTCTCTCTCTCTCTCTCTCTCTCTCTCTCTGTGTGTGTGTGTGTGTGTGTGTGTAAGGTATCGTTTTGGATCGTATTCCATGGGTAGACAAAGATGAGTCCTCCCACGAGGATGTTGGGCAACTAATCACAAGATGACTACTTTAATTAATTAGCTGACTTTACATCACACGTAATAAATACTAATTAGGAAAAACTGAGAGGGCAAGAAAGAGAGAAAGACAGAGAGAGAATGAGACAACAGATAAGTCTTAGAAATAAGGGGGGAGACAGCAGATAATAAGGCAAAAGGAGAAGGTAAAACCAACAGTTAGTGGCACATGTAGTATAGACAAGAAAAGGAAGGTGACGGCTACTCATTTCACTTTCTCATTTTGGTTTTCTGTTCCTCTCATACCTGTTGCCATTTTGGTTTGTGTCCACTCCTTTCTTCCTTGTTTCTTTTTTTCATCTCACAGTTTCCTCTACTTTCTCTCTCTTTCTCTGGGGGATTGAGAAACCAATAGACAAAAAGCTTTGGAGGCCAAAGGATGCTGTGTATATAACAATACAACCATTTACACTTGCATGTACAGTATATGCACATGGCTCTATGCCATTTCATGTTCTTGAGACAGAAATGCATATGCACACAATGAGATACAGCTTGTGTCTGTGTGTGTTTCCTCTATAGGGGTTGGAATATAAATTAGAATTGAATCTACCTTCAGAAGCAAAGGAAAAAGAGGGGCATCAAACCACATACTACACGCTGTTTTGAAAGACTCGCAGTATGTGTGAGAGACATGGTGTGTGCACCACACGTGTGTGTATGTTTGAACATGTGTAAGCTAGAACATTTTTTGTTAAGTCCTGCTAAGATTAGAATAAAGAGGGTTTACGGAGGAGAAAAGATGGTAGAAAATAGAAAAGAGACTAGAGGCATCTGTGATGCTTTTGTCTTTCCAACAAGCTGCCAGCTGACAAAGGTTGATCATCCAGTTTACAAAGCCTTATTCAAGGCCTAAAATGGTAGAAATGGTAGACCCCCTCTTCATGAATCCATCTTGCATCTCAACAATTTTTGGAAATTCCTAATGTTATACAGTGCATGGCTGTTATCACCATTCCTTGGTGTGTCACAGTTTTAAAAAAAAAAGAAAAAAAGAAATGCAAACAATGCAACAGCTACGATAGACTAAAGACTGACAGGGAAAAACAAAAAGGTAAAGATAAAAACAGAGGGAGGGAGGAAGGGAGGGAGGAAGAGGTATGAAAGAAACAGAGAAAAAAAATAAAGAGGTGGGTAGAAGTGGAGATTCTATGATGAATAATAGCCTATTTATCAGTGCTAATTTGCTAGGCTAATGTTCTCACCGAGCTTAATGGGGAGATTAGCCGAGCAAATTAGCACTGATAAACGAGCAACGTGAAGCATGGTGGTCAATCATGGAGCCAGCTATGTATTCATAGCAGACCCCAGCAATGGAAAGCATCTGTTCTCAATGAGATTTTAGCTCACGTTCAACAATTAACTGCCTCTCATGGCCAAACTGCCTCGCAATAAACTTGACATTACTAAATACAGATACAAACAGCAACAGGCTTTAAAAAAAAATCAACATTAAATACACTGACAGGAAGCACCAATGAAATGAAATGTTAAGAGAGAAAAGGCTTGGAGAGTAATCAGACTGACAGGAGGCGGGAAACATTAAAGCTATTTTGTATTTGAAATAAGCAGAAACTGCTTTAGCTTTGGAAATACAGTGGGTCACTCCAGATGCATGACCTCAAATCATTATGGTTATGAGGTTATGAAAAAAACATGGTGGATAAAATTGCACCCAAACTGAAAGACAGGCATCGTATTTATCCTAACATGTGTTGCATTAAAGATACTTTGAAGTGTTTCCCAGACTGAACCATCAACAACCACTTACAAACACTGAAATCTAAAAGGACTTCAGGGGTTCTTCAATTCCTTCATGAATAAATAATTTAATCATTAAAGTTTTACACACTCAGGTGATGCTCTTATCCAGAGTGACTTGAGAAAGAGTGCAACAACAGGGTAAGCTTGAATTTCCAAGATCACAACATTACATGCAAACAGTAAATTACAAGGTTCAGAACAACAGTACTCTGTAACAGAACATCCCTGTGACCTTACGACGGTGACCCATAACGAGTGATTTCTGGTGTTTTCAGACCACAACGCGGACCTGTAAGAACCACATGAAGCGTTTATGAATTGTGTTTAAAAGTCCACCAAACTGTATCTAATCTCCAAGGATGTAACATGCCCAGAATGAAGAATAACAGCCTTAATTTTAGGTGGGCATCTTCAGGTATTACACAGCTCAGAGTCTAAGTCATACACATCATCGGACAGGTGTGATGGGAACCCTTGAAGACAGATTAGTTGAACTTGAAGCACTCATCCATTGCCTTATTTCTAAAATCTTCTGCCTGATATTGTGACTGCAGGCATTTTTGGAGCATATGCCAGTACAATCAAGACACATGAGAGGACTTACTTGTTACTCTGTAACAACACAGAACTTCTTACTGACGGTAGGTGAGCAGTCATATGTGTGGAAAAAACTTCTGAACAATTTTGATAGTGTTAACTGGCTCAGTGGGTAAATGTGACAGCCTTTCAAAAGCTGAATTGCAACTGAAAGGGGAGACAGAGACAGTCACACTTGATTGAGCGTAAATAAGATTATTCTGCAGGGAGAAAATAAACAAAACTTGTTTTTTTTTTTAATTTTCCGAATACATGTCTTTGAGTTGTGAGAAACAAGCCATTAAAGGTAGAACATTTACAAAAAATTGTATAAGAAAGTTGATGTGTCTGTTGCCATTATCCAAAAGTATTGGAACAGCAAGGTTTTTGCTGTATACTGACCACATTTTGCTTTAAGATCAAAGGATGAATGTTGGACAAAAGAATTCCAGCTTTTAATCCCTGGTATTTACATCCAAATCACATAAAAAAAACACAGGAGATAGCACCTTTTGTGCCAGATCACTCAAATTTTCAGTGAGCAAAAGTACTGGAACATGTGGCTGACCAAGTCCAGTGAGACTGAGAAACTTAATAAATTGTTGCATGTCCCTTGTTTGCAATAAATGCATCAAGCCTGTGACTCACTGACATCACCAAATAAAGCTAAGAAGCAACATAAAGCTAAAATTTATGTTCTGTTCAGTTCAGTTCTGGTGATTGACTTGGCCGGTCCAAAACCTTTCACTTTCACTCTCTGATGAACTCCTGTGTTGAGTTGGCAGTGTGTTTATATCATTGTCTTGCTGCAAGATGAAGCTTCTCCCAATTAGTTTTGATGCATTCCTCTGTAAACTGGTAGCTAAAATGTTTTTGTACAGCTATGTAGTCATTCTACTGCTACCATCATTTACATCACCAATAAAGATTAGCAAGCCTAAGCCATGACTCTATCTCCACCGGGCTCCACAGATGAGCTTGTATGTTTTGGATCATGAGCAGTTTCTTTCTTTCTCCACAGATTAGCCTTTCCATCACTCTGGTAAACCAGCTAACTTTGGTCTGACATGTCGATAGAACTTTTTGTTTTCTTTGCCTCTTGTGGTATGGCCTTATATTTCTGCTCATGAAGTTTTCTATGAATGGCAGATGTGAATATCTTTTTGCAACACAAAATGCAGTCTTCACAGGTAAATTCAAGAGAAGCCATTTAAAGCTATTTATTGATTAAGCAATTAATATCAGAATCCGAATCAGCTTTATTTGCCAAGTACGTGTGACCATACAAGGAAAATGACTCTGGATTTTTCTCTCTCCTGTGCACCATACAAAATACAAAATAACAAATAATAGTAATAAAAAATGAAGAATAAAGTATTTACAAGAAGAAAAATAAAAACCAAAAAAACATACAAAAAACATATGTGACAAAAAACATATGTAAGCCACATGTTCCAATACTTTTGCTCGCTGAAAATTTGGGTGATCTGGTACAAAAGGTGTTATCTCTGATGCTGTTTATATGATCTGGATGTAGAGATAAAAGCTGACATCCTGAACTTTCACCCTGATCATCTGATCTTAAACCACAATGTGTTCAGGTTACGCCAAAACAAATGAAATGGCCTTGCTGTTTCAATACTTTTGGAGGGCAATATTCATATCATCATATTCTTGTCTTTTATGGTTTTATAGATATGAGAGCACAGGAACTACTTTGAACGTTATTGCTGTGATGAATAATGGTAATGAATGTAATAATTACTCGTTCAGTCACAATAGAATAGAAGAGCACAGCTGTCCAACAGACTTAATCAATTTCAGTGAAATAGTGTATCCACACACCTGCATACATGTTGCCAGTTTGTGTGGACGTGTGTCTACATGTGTCAGCATATTACCATGTATAAAATAGAAAGCCATAAATATAAATGCAATCTTTATCACAGTATGTCCTCCTTTGTCATCTAATATATGATTCACCAACAGCCAGTAAAATGAGTATTTTATACACATAAATTGTATAGCACTGTTCTCCCATTATCAAACCCAGCAAAGACAACCCTCCCCTTCACACACACACATACACACACACACACGAAACAGTGCGGTTGTTGTAAGGGGCTCCCTGCAGTGCAGAGTGAAAAGAAAGATAAAAGAGAACACAATATTGTCTATTGCAAGTTGGGATAAACTAAAGCAGAAAGGTGCATCACTGTAAACAACTGGGACAGAAAACAACATCATGTACAGTGTGCTGAGCAGATAAGCGAGCTACTTATAGCACAAAGTCTCTGAAGAATGGTATCATTTTGCAACAATGAAGGGCCATGTAGACAAGATTCAGCCTAAAGAATCCGACTGTGTGATCAAAATGGAGCCTCAGATGTGGTGTGATTCATTCTGCATATGGAAAGTTAAAGGTAAAAAGAGGAGAGCTAAGATGGGCCTGCCAGGCACGGGTCCTGGGAGTGTCAGATTATTTCAAGTGTAATGCAGTTGCACATATATAGGCAGCAGTAAGCCTTGTGAAGCTTAGAAAGCAGCATATTCATAAAGGAATTTATTAAATTATTTTAAATCTGTTTGACAGAAAAAAAGGTGAGCTTTAAGAAAATCTAGCCTGCATCTCTGGTTTCTTTTAATGGTTCACTAACACACTGTTGTACAGCCTTTAATTTTTTTATTGTAATATCACCGGGGGAAAACGGTGCACAAGACAAAAAAAACCCAACTTCATTTCATCTAAGCTTTAAACCTCTATAATTAAGAACAAAATGATTGTATGGAACCAAAAAAATGTCTAGTAACGTCTAGAAAAAACACCCTTTCGAAACAGAGCCAAAGTGCAGCTGCAGTTCAGCCATCATGCAGTAAAAATTGCGACTTCTACAAAAGAAACATCTGTAGCTTATTTCAACTGGGTCCCAAAATAATAAAAAAACAGACAATATGTTTTCATGAGCCTGGGTCCCTGACCAAGAAAGTAAACATGTTGTTCGATTCCCAGGGTGAAAAGCTGCAGGAGAGGATTTCTCTGAGTTAGTAAAAATATCAGCTCTTTTCTTCCAGCTTGTAAAAATAAAAACAAAGTTATCCCCATCTCCTTTTTAGAACTCCTGGGGTAACTTAGAGGTAAATGCTCAAACACACAGAAAAACACACACATATACCACTTGGTTTAAAATACTACTCTGAGCAACTGGTGCATCCCCAGTGTGCAGAGGAATCCAGGAGTGCTTTAGAGGAGCCCTGTTTCTAAATGGGGCTCCTGTATCCTGCAACAAGGAGGATTGGAAGGAACAATAAACACAACACAATCACCGGCCACACATTTGCATATCAAGTGTACCCAAACTAACACTGGAAAACTCAAAGAGCAATAGAGGCAAGAAAGGAAGAGAAGAAAAGAGCAGATGAGTGTCAGGAGTTGAAAAACAGAGAGAGATGGGAAAATCCATGTGAACAGACAGCTGAACGGACGTGTGTGTACTCTGGATCACTCTCAGGTCAAAAAGCGAAATTGTTAAAAAAAAAATTTGTCCGAACACACAGACTAAGAGAGATACTAATTACAATATCAGCGATAATGTCAATCACTTTTTGTGATTGACAAGTGACAGAATACCCTCAGCATCCCCTTGTCTCTTACTCTTTCTCTTTTTCCTCTGCTCCTCCACATCTACTTCTGTCTATTTTTCTCATCCACACACACATGCAGAGTCCCAAAACACACAAACAAGGGCACTATCCCGAGGTTGATGGATGTCACCTTTGTGTACTCAGCCTCTTTCAGGAGCCTGCAATGCAAATAACACCGTCATGAATATTCATGACGGATTTGAGATGGAAAGACGAAGCGAAAGAGAAAAACAAGAGAAGGGAAGAGAGGGAGTTTTGACGGGGAAATTGAAGAGTAGGGAGGAGAGAAAGCAGAGGGAGAGCAGTGTTGAAAGAATGATAGTGCAGACTGGATTGGGGGAATAATAGTGTCAGAGTGACTGTGTGGTTTACATGGAAAAAGAGAGTTAGTGTTTATGTGTGTGTACATGTTCGTGTAGGGTTAACCTATTTACTGAATCTTCTGAATCAGTGACTGACAGTCTAGTTTGCTGATTTCTAAAGGAAATAACACAGAGTGAAATATTTAGTACCTTCTCTCCATAAGTAAAGTTTAGCCCCATTCAACTCTGAGAAACTATTTAAAAAACTGAACAAATACCCTACTTAGGACTACAGGTCCAACAGTCCAGTACCATTTCAGAGCTCCAGTTAATCTTGAAACAACTAACACTGGAATAAGAACTCATACAGTAACTTGTCTGGCCTGCCTGGGGGGGATGTATTGTTTTCATGACCAATTTTAACAGCAACATCTATCTCTGTATGATGAAAGGCTCAGTGGCTGCTTTTCCATTACACCGCTTCATCTGTTGTCATGCCAGTAAGTTACATTTAACATACTTACAAGGCCTTCAAACTTACTTCATTCCACAGTCAGGAAATAGCACACTAACTAGCTAATTCTTGTCTCATTTGTTGTTTGAATACATTAAATTTGGTGCTCCACATCACTGTTTTCCAAGCTACACATAATCCAGCCTCTTTGTTTGACTCAAATAGTCCTTCAGAATTAGCATAATGGGGTAACTTTAGCCAAATGAAAAAATGTAGCACCAGTGCAGCATAAGTGTGCACACACATACAACAAATGAATGCTAAAGCTGTGCACATAGGCAGCCCCAGCATAATGAATCAACATGAATCTATACCTGTGAGGCAAAATGAGTACACAAAACTAAAACTAAAACAAACAAAAAACAAAAAGTACAACAGATATACAGATTGTCTAGTCAGTCCACTCTGCTTTCCTAGCAAAATGGCTGAGCAGTATGATACCACAAGGGTCACCACAAATGACCAAAATCTAGCCTCTTGTCTAATCATCTTGGTCAGATTTCACTTCTATCATCACATATGGGCTGCCGCTGCTGCGGTCACAAGTGTTTCGTCAGCACATTCAAGAAGTAGCATTTGCAAAAAGAAAAGAAAAAAAAAAGCTTGGCTCTAGTCTGACCTCCCAGGCTCAGCAGGGATTTTACAGACTGGCTCCTGGCGTTAAGTTTTAGACTACTGAATAATAAAGCAAAGCAGTTTCACACACCCACCACATAATATGTGTGTGTCAGCTAATGCTGGACACATGCTGTAACCCTCACAGATTAAGGGATCTATAAATCTGTGTTTTTCAAATATGTGAATGATTGCTTTAATATGTATGTGCCTGTCCATCTGTTCATGTTAACACTCTCCATGTATATGTATATAGTGAAAATTACGTGTATTACTTGTGTACAGATTTGTGTGTGTTTACTGACTCATATGCGTGCTCCATCACATTATGTCCTATCACATTTTGTGGATTTATAGGACAGTTTAATAGCAATAAACTCTTTGAACTCGCTTCAGTTTCCACCAAGAGTTTTTTAATCAATCCTTGGAATTTCACATTAGTGATTACAGAGTGCTGCAAATTACCTGCAGAGAGCCACCATCAAATCAGCCTTTCTTTAATTTAAGAATTGAGAGTTTAAGGATGCACAAGAGTATAGTAAAAGTCAGCAAAATATCGACAGGATGAATGAAAATAAATCCAACATTTCATACTGTGCCGGTGTATAGAATCTGGCAGGCTCCCTTACAAGGCATGCAGAGGTATGATCCATTAAATTGTCAAGTCATGTTAATTTGCATAGCTCAACAGCACATGCACGCTGCATGTGCTGCTCTTTGACTTTCATCAGCCTACATCTCATATAAGCTTGAACACTCATTGTCATACAACCACACACTGGAAATGTTCATTTACATGCATACTGAGCCTGATAAGCTCCATATGGTCTGCCCCTGAGAGAGCCACGGGGGTATCGCAACTCTTGAG
The DNA here is from genome assembly GCF_020382885.2 of Scatophagus argus. Lineage (NCBI taxonomy): Eukaryota > Metazoa > Chordata > Actinopteri > Scatophagidae > Scatophagus > Scatophagus argus. The sequence goes on along the minus strand of NC_058496.1, from coordinate 15,168,415 downwards.
GCCTCAAAACTATGCATTGTTAGGAAGTCTCCCACTGTCCACCTTCAGTGAAGCTCCACTGAAACAACATTACTAGATCTCTGGAGCTCCAGAGCCCTGCTTTGTGCTCCCAAACTACTTGCTTTCCACTCCAGGTGATGAAGAAAGTAGGGTTTATTTTTGACCAGGGAAATATTGTGTTTCTTACTCTTCCACCTCATGGCACAACACCCCTGATAAAGCAACTCCTAGACAGCACCTTTAAACTGCAAATAGCAGCCTGATTGCTGGAGGGTTCAAAACAAACAACGACTCATTTTTTAAACTCTCTAGCTTGTATGCATTACTTAGAACGCCTGCAAGTGCTTTTATAAAAACTGCCATTGTTTTGTTTTAATGGCACAACAAAATAGTGAGTTTTATAATCCCAAAAGTAGGGTGGGGTCTGCAGTATTCCAGCCTTCCCTAAAAGTCATTGCTTCAGTGCTAATATAGTAAATATCACTTGATACGGCTTTGGGTCTGCAGGGGCAGCTGCAGCAACAAGGATATGAGGAAGATTAGACACTGCACAGGAGGAGACAAAGCCAGAGAGACACAAACTTGGATACAGACAAACAATAAATCAATTTTATTCATTTTTGCAGAAGTTGCACTTTTATAAGTTATACATGAAGTCATGAGAACATATATTACAAATCATCCGCATTTCCCCTGATTGCCTCTCTGGCACTTCATGCCGGGAAAGATAATAACTGGTAATAGATGTGCATTCTATTGCTTGAAACTACATTAGTTTCATACATTCTTGAAAAAGAGTTTACTTTGTGTCTAGTGATTGTGAGGTTTGGTTTGGTTTGTACTAATCAGCCATCTCATTTTCATCCACTGTACAGTAATTCTTACTCAAAACAGTCTTCATTTCTTTTGTAAGGGGCAAATGTAGAAATTCAAATGTGAAAACTGTTCAATACCCCATTTATTGTCATTTTTACAATCTAGAATTCACAGATCTGTGTCATGTGCAATGTCTAATTTGACATCATGCACCAATTTTGCTACAGGATCTCAGTGTCAAAGTAGATTATCAACCAACAAACAGTAAATGTCAGAATACCACTGACACATTCGATCTGGGATGTTTACAATGTGTTTTCATTGCTTTTATGACAATGAGACAATCTCTTCAACGTACTCTTGGAAAAAGGAGAAATAAGGAAAGAGATAACTAGATCTGACCGTCAATTAATGCACATATAAAATAAGCTAATCAACCCTTACATGTCAAAGCTGATGAAAGATACAAAGATGCAATAATCAAATACTGTACTACAAAGAGCTGCAAAACTAAAGCAACATTATCAGTGACTGAATAGAATTTGTTGTTTTTCTTAACATCCCGGAAGTCTATTTATTGGATTCATCCCAGGTGAAAGAAATACATCTAATTCTCATTTTATCTTTTGTGCCTTTCCAAGATTGCATAAAATGCATTTGTCAGTTGGAGGGGTTTAACACAAAGAGCGGTAGAAAAACAAGGACACTGACATGCAAACACACACTGAGAGAGAGAGAACACACTGAACCAGAGACACAAAGAATTGACAATGAGAATCACACAATCAGAAGATGTATATGGCTCACTATATATATATAAATATATATATATATATCTATATATATATACACACAGTCCCGATCAGAGTTTAAAGTTTAAGACCACTTCATATTTTGCATGGTTGAATCTTAAGTTTCCAAGTAGAGCCTCAACATGCAACAAAAAGAAATGGAAGTGAAACAAAACATTTTTTGAGCATGCAATTTATTGAAAACAACACTTAAACTGAAACAGCTTGTTTTACAGCTGATCAAAAGTTTAGGACCATACTTCCAAAAAAGCCCCCCCAAAACAGAAATCAAAGTTCCAAACATAAACTCGGTGATGAGTAGCTCCACCGTTATTGTTGATCACTTCAAAAATTCGTCGCGGCATGCTCGATCCAAGCGTTTTCATGAGGTGAGTTGGAACATTTCTCCAAGTGGTGAAGACAGCCGCACGAAGGGCATCTACTGTCTGGAACTGTTGTCTATTTTTGTAAACTTCCGTTGCCATCCATCCCCAAAGGTTCTCAAATGGATTTAGATCAGGGGAACATGCAAGATGGTCCTAAAGAGTGATGTTATTCTCCTGGAAGAAGTTCCTTGTCCTGTGGGCATTGTGTACTGTAGCTTTGTCCTGTTGAAAAACCCAGTCGTTACCACACAGACGAGGGCCTCAGTCATGAGGAATGCTCTCAGCAACATCTGGACATAGCCAGCGGCCGTTTGGCGCCTCTGTACTTCCTGAAGCTCCATTGTTCCACTGAAGGAAAAAGCACTCCGGACCATTTTGCTGCCCCCTCCACTGTGGCACGTAGAAAACATCTCATGCAATCAGCACCATCAAGGTTAAATTTTTACTCATTAGAGAACAAAACTTTGTTCCACCTTTCAGTGTTCCATATTTGGTGCTCTCTTGCAAAGTCCAAACGGTCAGTTCTGTGGCATTTGATCAAGGAGACGAGGCCTTTGAAGACGTTTTTTGTTTCTGAAGCCCTACAGTCTCAGATGTCGTCTGATGGTTATGCGGCTGCAGTCGCCACCAGTAAAGGCCTTAATTTGGATCAAGGATCGTCCAGTGTCTTGACGGACAGCCAATTGGATCCTCCGGCTCAGTGCTGGTGAAATTTATTTGGGTGAATTTGATGAATCCACATTTTTGCACAGATTTGGTCTTTTAAAGGCATGTGGTCTTAGACTTTTGATCAGCTGTAAAACAGCCTGTTTCAGTTTAGCCGTTGTTTTCATTAAATTTCATGCTCAAAAAATGTTTTGTCCCACTCCCATTTCTCCTTCTCTATATATATATCTATATCTATAGATATATATATAGATATAGATAGATAGATAGATAGATAGCGGGAGAGAGAGAGAGAGAGAGAGAGATAGCACATAAAAACACATTCTCTGAACTACACATGAATATGATGTGAACAAGTGCATATGAACACATATGCAAGAAAGCAACTACACTGATAATCACATACTACATGAACATACTTTTCTGAAGGCCACAAATACATCCACACATGAACACACAGCATCCCAAACACAAACTATTCTGCCTTCTTGCAGGTGAAAAAGCATTTGAGGTTAAATCGATGGTGTAGCTTTGTGGAATAAAGGCATCATGGGCATATCTTGTGTGCGTGTGCGTGTGCATGTGCGAGGTGTAACCACCAGAGGACTAGCTGGTCCTTAGAAGTACATCTCCCCTCTGATCCTAGGAAAAATCCACTAATCCTTACTCACACACACAGGCGAACACACACACACACACACACACAAAAGACAATAAATACAGGCTGCATACAAATTCACACACCAAAAATAAATGACTGTCATGATTATAGTCACTGAAAAACAGATAAAGTGAGAGAAAATGGAGAAAAATGAGAGAGAAAGCAAGCAGAGAGGAAAACCTATTTGCTTTTGGTAATCAATGTCTCGATCTGTTTCAGTCTCACACGCACATAGCATTTACCCCCTCATCAGTAATCATCTTGCTAATTAACTAACCAAACAACGATAGCATAGAGTTCAAGATGACAGCTTTTTAATGAGGAAGATACTAATCACTTTGACCCTCGTCAACATTCCCACTGCTGAAAAATGCTGAACTAAACATAGATCCAAAGCATCAAACTTCTATGGCATGGGTTTCCACAGATATTAACACTGCATTAAATACTTTTGGCTGAATGCTCACTGAACTGGAGCTGCACAGAACATAAATTCATCATCAGGCTTTGTCCTCTTTCCTACCTTTTGAAGTCACAAATGATGGTTTGCTTATTAGTGAGCTAAGAGACACATAAATTTGTCTTTTGCTTTACTTTCAAGGAAGAGTTTTCTAATGATTTTGGAGCCATGCACCAATGGGGAGGCTCTAGATTAACCTTGTTATGGACAGTCCAGCAGAAAATAGTTTACAAATATTAACAATTGTAGGAAGTAGGACTGTAACTAAATCAAACTTTTTGAGTCGGATCCGTTTCAGCAGTTTGGACTGGACATGACATAAAACAAAGTATTTACTCACAGTGGTCTGGTATACGGGAAGAGTTTAGTCACATATTATAGGGATGTTAGAACTTTTCATCATTTCTAAAAGATGACTCTTCACTGTGCTAGTGTTCTCAAAATCCACTGAATCAGCCCAAATGCCATTTATGTCATTTAATGGAAAATGTGATACCATATTATACGTTCTCCACTGTCACAAGCTGAAGGCATGGCAACATGTTCTGCATTGGAAATAAAAGGAGAGCTGTTGCTAATATGATATAACCCTAAAAAGATGATATAACAAAATGGACAAATAACCTCTTTTCAACAAATAACCTTTTCCTAATTAAAAAAAAAAAGTTAAAATCTTTGCTAATAATGCGATAAGTACAAAACACCTTTGCGCTTTTTTTTGAGTATTTCTTTATTAACCAAAAGGTCTCTCCATCTCTCCCTTTCATAATCTCCTCTTTCCCTTTCAGAGTGAGTCTTGGCTTAGGGACAAAGAGAGGGGCTAGTTCATTTAAGTTTGGCCCATTATCTTGGGGCTCCTGTTAATATCTAAGCTCGAGTACCAGTGTCAGAAACCAATTATAGACTCATCTAGCACATGTCTCACATGTCTGTTATGTTCTCTCAACCATAAACATGTTTAATTGTCTATCAGTATCATTTTCTTTCAGTCACAGTGTGCGACACTGGCTCTAGATCTGTAATAGGTCTTTGAGCAGCGGACTGCAATTACTGTGTAACGAGTAGTCAGAGAAACAGTTTAGTTTTGAAATTTACATTTTCCATTTCATTTCCAAAGAGTATGTGTTTAACTCTATCAGTTATAAGGACAGTTTAAGCTGGCTGTCTACAGATGAGTAGTCTCAACACAAAGCAACAGAATCATGCATGGTTATGTGAGACTATAAGCCTCCTGACAGGTAATACAGCAAGAACGCCAAATCCAATTTGGCAAATGTGCCTCAAGTCCTCCATCCTCACATGTCATCCTTGTATCTGTGACTTTTGGAATAACTGTAGAGTTGGAAAAAAAGGAAAAAAAATTCTCTTTTTCTCCTTTGTTTTTTCATCCCCTTTTTCTCTGTCCCTCTCTCTCTCTCTCTCGTTGCTCGTGTCCCTCCATCTCCTCAGCAGTTTATCATAATCACATCACCTCAATGTGATGGAGCACACTTAAGGCTTATTATGTGACACACACACACACACACACACACATGCTTTCACACAGGCATAAGATCCACTTAAGCCTTATTACATGTCTGACTGTGCTTCTAACATAAGAGATTATCCATGGGACTGTATGCTCGGGCAGAGGGCAAGAGCTGCAAGTAGGATGCTTGCATGCAAACACACATGCGTGCGCGCACACACATACATATACACACACACACACACACACACACACCTCAACTCTCTCAACAGAAAAATACATTATATAGACAAAAGTATTGGGACATTTGGCTTTTACAGCAAGATTGACTTTTGTTGTAAGATTTCCCTTCACTGGATGTTATTAGGTTTGGGCTCTGTGTCTAGAGTATCTGTATTGTGTCTTTCCTCCCCCTTCACTCTCTCTGTGTTCGTGAGTGTTTGTGTGCATGTCTTACCACGAGTCTATTCGGAGCAGAACTGGGCGATCCTGACCAATTTACCAGTCATCCACCTGTGCACCTGTTTGGTTATCAGCTGCAATCAACTCCACCCTCTTCTCTGGCTTCACATGAATCGGTTCTCCCTCTCCACCTTTGCCAGATTGTACCTGCAACTCTGTGGTATTCATGTCAGGCCGACTCTGTGTTTCAAAGTTTTCTTTGTGGATTTTCGTAGAACTAATTCCTGTCTCCTGCATTCAGGTTCATCTCCTCACCTCTGCCCATTCTGCCCAGCTCTTGCTCCAGTAATACACTCCATCTCCCCGGGAAAAACATATCTGTTTCACTGCTCCACTGCTACCGCTGCCTGTATACTGAGACCACTGCTTCCATAATAGTGTGACCAAATATTTTTGTCTATATAATGCTTCGAGATTTTTTAAAATTGGACACACACACACATATAAGACTGAAAGTTGTCTCAGATCAGAATGGAAGAGAACCAAAGGAAAGAAGCAAAAAAAGAAGATATGATGAAATATAATATCATAAAACTTTTTTTTTCTTTTTGTAGGGTACCACACACACACGCACACACACAAGCACACACACACACAGTAGGGGTGTTGTACAACAAAGACAGAGACAAAGTGTCTCTGCAAGCAAGGGTGTACAGCGTCTGTGAATGTGTGAATGTACAGTGAAGAAGTATGTGTGTGTGTGCGTACACGGCAGAAATAAATAATGTGCACAGGATGTCGTGGAGTATTTATTCCCCTCTATCTGGATGACTGCATGTGTGTGTGAATTTTGTGAGCAGGTAGTGGGTCAAGGTGCAGTGCAGTCTAGCCGCTTGTTCTTTTCCTCCATTGTCCTCAAACGACCTCAGAAGTGATTGTGCACAAAGAAAGATGCAAGTGCGAGTCTGCTGCTTTTTTTCCAGAATCTTGGAACAAATACAAACTGGCCTTCACTTAGTAATTACAACTGCAAGTGTATTGTTGCTTTGTAGATGTCTGTTCATTTCATATGAGAGAACATATGCAAGCACTGTGGAATTAATGGACTGCAAAGAAAAGTTACTTAATAGTAAAAGTACACAGAAGTTTTAAAGGCCCTGCAAATCTACAGTAAACCTACACACATGATTTCATGAAGCCAGTTTGCAAGTGGGGAGGTGTGATCTCTCATTCAGGCAGCAGTGACTGCAAGGAGAGTGACATATATTTATAACAGTAAAGTGTTTGTTAATAAGCTGTATCACCGCGACTTTGTGCTGTTGTTAGCCTGCTGACTGTACTAGCTTCCGCTGTCTTGTTCTGCCTACTTTTCGGGAGTAACTTTTACCTGACGATATCTGGTTTGGTCTATTTGGACATGTTCCGCACAGTGCTTGACTGGCTCCCATATTAGCATTGCATGCCGTTCAGTGTTGTGTTAAAACTGAATATAGTATAAAAACAAAACAAATCATACGAGAAAATCTATCTGAACAAAGACCAGACTCTGATCACTCTGATTTTTGATATGCGTTCTGTCCTTGTAAATAGAGTCTTTGATATCTTATGTATGCCAGTTTACAGTTAACAAACACAGACAGGATGAACAACGATCCCACGCCCACTTATAATTACTATGTAAATATGAAATCAATGTAACCATTCTCATATTGTAGCGGCTGGGCCATCGCTAACCTCTTTTGATCAATATTTTGACTTAAGTCTCATTTAAAAAAAGAGAAATATCTGACATGTGCCAATTACTGTGGTCACTGGGTTCCGTGGTTTTCTGTGAATGAATTTCAGTAACTAAAATACGGAAAAATGTATCCAGTGTTTCTATGTGTTGCTCTCTTTTCCCAATAGTTCTAAGCTCTTAGGAGTTCATTGTTATAGTAATGCTATATCAAGCCATGGCATTGTGTGCCAGGATGTTCTTTGGATAGAATGATAAATTTGCCCATCTGTCATTTGCCAGCCTGAAATCCCTAAAGTCAGTGAAATGATGAGGCAGAGATGGGATGCAGATATGCATACTTAGTCTGGATCAGGGATTTTAAACTTGTTTTCTAGCCAATGAACCAAAAAAGAAATTTCCTGGGATGCAAGTGCATGAAAAACATATTGCTGCTTATGCGGGAAAGCATGTAGGTGACCTCTTAAAGTACACCTGAGAGCCATTTTGGGTACCTCCTTCATTTAGAAAAACCAGGATCAACTAATTTTATGTCTCTTCTTTCATTTTCCTGCCTCCCCAACCTTCAGTCCCGCTCAGTCACCCTTTCCCTCTCCTGCTTCTCATTTTCTGTGTTTTCTTCTCTCCTTGGATTGTCATGAATATTCATGAGGTTGTTATTTGTATTGCTGGCTCCTGAAAGAGGCTGAGTACACAAAGGTGACAGCCATCAACCTCAGGAGGCGACGGTGTTGAGAGATGAGAGAGAGCGGATGAGGAGGAAAGGAATATGTGCAAAACCTAGAAACCAAAGAAAAAGTGAAATGAAAAAGAAGAAGCTCTGTGAAAGCATTTGTGTTCCTACCTCAGTGTGAACTGCTCTGTATTTGAATCTGTCTTCATGTAGATGCCAAAAGCCACAGTTTTGCCGAGTCGAACCGGGCTGGGTGGTACCAGAACCTCCACATTTTCATCCAGTCTCAGTCTTTCACCTTTGGCAGAAACAGGGCCCATGGTCATTACCACAGAACCAGCTTTCAGCATGTCCTGAAGACCTCCATCCAGCAGGGGACTCCACTGTCCCCCAAGACCCATGCCGAGGCCTCCAAGAGGCCCTGCATTTGCACTCTGACCTCTCCATGGCTCATTTACAATGGAGGGACACTCTTGACCAGCTCCTTCCATTGGTATAATTGAGTAATACACATCCACTAATGGTAGAGTCACTTCAGGAGGTCTTTTTCTCACTTGTGGTGGTGTAAACCAAGCTGGGGGAATCTCCAGACGGACAACACAGATCCCAGATGGCCCCATGAGACGGCAGCCCGCTGAGGGTGCTGCTTCACTGGTGTCACGGACGGCCAAGGCTCTGACACATGGGAGGAGGGCTGGTGGAGGTGGGTCAGGCTCGTCCCAACGGCGTCCTACCAGGTAAAACAGTACCTGAAGACAATATAAATAAACATAATGTATTAGTAAATTAGTGGATGGACAAAACAAGGAACTGTGTAGAGTTCATATATATATATATATATATATATTGACTATGTGTATATATATATACACATAGTCAATTTAGTCAATTTTGAGTGACCTGTCCATTACACTAACAGGCTAATGACATCACATTCTAAAAACACAGACAGCTTTGCAACTACAACAGCTTTCACTCTTCTGGGATGGATTTCTACAAGATTTTAGAGTGTTTCCATTTTTTGATCATTCATGCAGCAGAGCATTTGCGGGGTCAGGCACTGACATTGGATGAAAAGGACTGGCTTGCAATCTCTGTTCAAGTTCATCCCAAAGGTGTTGGATGGGGTTGAGGTCAAGGCTCTGTGTGGGCCAGTCAAGTTCTTTCACACCAAACTCATCCAGTCATGTCTTTGTGGACCTTGCCTTGTGCACTGGGGTACAGTCATGCTGGTATAGAAAAGGGCCTTTCCCTAACTGTTGCCACAAAGTTAGAAGCATAGCATTGTCTAAAATGTCTTGGTATGCTGAAGCATTAAGATTTCCCTTCACTGGAAGTGAGGGGCCCAGCCCAACCCCTGAAAACAGCCCCATCCCAATACCTTTGTCTGTATAGTGTACCTTGCAAATGGACAGCAATGGGTTTACAATTGCATGTGCACTAATTACTATATAGTACTTAGGACAATTAAAGGATATATCCTTTAATGAGTGTATTATTTTAATCAATACATTTGCATTCATCAAGGGATCAGATTACTTTTTGTCATGTGAAAGGAGCTGATCATGGTGAAAGCATTATCACATGACTCAGTTCTACAGAGCATTTTATAGATAAGAGTATGGATTAGTTTTTCCCTCTTCTGACAGAGCCTAAATGGCTTCCGCTAGTAAATAACTATACTGTATAATGAATAGCTCATTAGACAGCAAATAGACAAAAATATGATAAACTGGCAGATAAAATCCTCTGGTGACCTTTGGATTTGATCATTCTTCTTGAATGGGATTGGTATATTGAGTGAAGCCTGAAACATTTTTTATAAGAGTATTAGAATACTTATGAGTGAACGATCAAGGATAATCCAAAGTAAAATATCAGTACCTGAATCCAGGGCCGTGTTGAACCCACTTTGGGCACCACCACTTGACCCTTGACATTCCAGTTCAGAGTCACCTGATTGGTGGTCAGCAGTAGATGTGGTGGTGGACCCTGAAGCAGCTCCACTGGGACTGGCTGCTCAATGCTCAGATTTCCGTAGCTGCAATTGACGCTCGGCAGGGATTGTGGGGCGGCGATGCCAGTTTCCAGCTGGTGGATGAAGAAGGGCTCAGTTCGGGATGATAGGCTGCCGTTTCGCATTACCTCCTGATTGACTTCCCGCAGGAAGAAAGCAGAGTCAGCACCACTTAGCTGGCACTGGACAGGGAGATAGGTGGGGAGGGAGGAGGAGAAACGGGGCTGGGAGGACTCTGGCCCTCCTCCTGGTCCAACTCCTGCTGCACCTGCTTGGCTGTCAGACACTACGTGATGAGAGCAAAGCAGGAAAGGAGGAAAGAAAGAGTAAGTGAAAGCAGAAGAAAAAAGAAGAGAGATGAAAGAGAAGGACAGAGGAGGAGAAAAAGAAAAAAAATAGCTTTATTATAATTATAAAAACATCCTGTTCATAAAACAGATACAGTGACTGCCTTAAATTTGCAATGCTGACAGTGTCACTTGTAACTGAAATCCAAAGCAGCTAATCATCTCTGTCAAGTCAACAAACTGTATCTAAACCCAAGACAAACCCAAGACTCACTGACCTGTGAAAAACTTTTTTGTAGTATGCACATATCTATCAGCTTTTCACATAAACTCATAGTGTATGCATTTGAAACAGCCTTTATGTTCTATTCCTCAGAAGAAGTTGAATTTGATATGTCTGGCCAAAATTGAACTGTTTGAGTAAAACTGCTGAGAAACATGAAGTTATGGATGGTTAGCTATAAAGCAAATGAAGGTTTGGTATTGTTTTTTTCAAACAACAGATTTATTTCATACATGTTGTGCAGTGTGTTAAACCTTTGTGTGGAGGTGGCGCTCACATTGATAAGCACAGTGTAGAAAATCAATTACAGAACATGGATGGACTGATACTGGCACAGAGAAAAAGTACAAAAAAGACAGATTTCAATTTTAACACACCACACAACGAGCACCGTCACAAACAGAACACACACACGCATACAGACGTGGATTTGCGCAGAACTGTGTGTGCATGTGTGTATCCTTGTGTCCTAGTGTAGCAGAGTGTGAAAATATAATGAGGGTGGGACAGTGTAGCGCTGTCTGGGGCAAGTCATACTGAGGCAACTTCACAAAAAAATAATAGCAGAGAAATAAAGTGATACCCCAGTGCAACATGAATACGCAGGCTGGTTTGGTTATGGTGTGTGGCCACGTAAGGATACATTTAGAGTGAGGAAGACAGGCAGAGGGAAAAGAGCAGAAAGAGAGGAGAATAAAGCAAAAATGGTCGAGACCGAGGAGGAGGAGAAACTGAAACGGGAGTGAGACGAAAGGAAAAAACAAGAGGAGAAAATGGAAAAAATGTGCACACGCTGTACAGTGTGACAGATTACTGGCATCTTTATGCTACACAAGATGACTGCAAAATGTCTCTAATGACTAAGCAAACTTTTTGAATAGATGGATATGGCCTCCTGTATTAACACTGTGTACTGCTCAGTGTCAGTGAAGCTTTTGAGTGAATGTTCAGACAGGTGCTGACAAGGGTGACAAAGAAGAAGGAGATGTAGAAAAATAAGATCTGCTATGTTAAAATTCATTATTATTCTGAGTAGTATGGTGATCTTTTTAGATCATGAGCGGACATCTGGAATGTGAAAAAACTTATTTTACGACTAAAATATACAGCAACTTTGGTTTTATCAATACTTTCAGGAAATAAAAGATCCAACAAATATAAAAAAACCCCCATAATTTAAAAAATAATCATTATTGGTGCCAGACTTTATTTCTGCAGCACTGGGCTGACTGAAGGTGAGAACTTCATGTTTTCAAGGAACTATCAATACTCAGATTGACATGCAAAAAAAGGTTGAAATGGAGCTAGAATCAGTTTTCAAACGTTGTTTGTAATCATCCGCCGTTCGCTGACACGTGGATCGTGTGGCCAAAACACATCAGCATATTACACACATAATCTCAGCAAGCTTCTTTTTTTTTGCTTTTATTCTTTTCTCATCGAGAGAGTCCTTGAAGTGCAAACGCCCGCATGTGTGTGTGTGTCCACAGGAGTCTCATGAAGCATATGTTCCAATCCCATACAGGGACCTTGAACAGCTGACACACACACAGAAAAATACACACACATGCAGAGCTCTCTCATGCAGGCAAAGGTTGATCCTTAGATGGAATCATTAATATTGGAGGAAAAAAATTCAGAAACAAATAGGACAAAATGTATTCCTTTTACCTCCAGTCATATTTCTTTTCTTTATTTAACTGTTGTAACAGTTTTTAATCTGAGCAGTAGAATATATTGTTTTGTCATGCTATCCCCATTGTCTATTCTGGTAATCTGAAAACTGACTGCACTGACAGCATCATTTTAAACTTCTGTGGCAACATTATATATTTTTCAGGTATGAGAGACATGCAAATAGGTGGCGCTATACTACAAGTAAGGGTTGGCCCTTTGAAATCTGGCATCCAAACACTAGTATGCCATTGGCTACCATTAAACCTGGCATGGTCCAGATTCCCTGGCATCATTACTTTGGCAACTATCAGCCACAACAGGAGTCCATACCCGCTGTGTCCTGCTGCACAGTGTGTCCATGTCTGTGTGTGTCTGTGTGTGTACAAATGTCTTTAAGTGACTGTGTGTGTGTGGACTAATGAGTGCTCTAGTGGGTACCTCTATGTGCATGCATTGTTAGGTAACTGCATATTATAAGTAAGTGCAATTGTATATCGGCATATATGCATAATATGCATGCTTTGTTTACATGACTACGAATGAGATAAAGTATATATGCGTGTGTGTGTGCGTGTGTGTGTGCGTGTGTGTGTGTGTGTGTGTGTGTGTGTGTGTGTGTGTGTGTGGAAAATTGGACAGGAATAAAGCCAGATGTACAGAGATTTGACAAGGCCCATCTGTGATTCTTCTTCCCAAAAAAGTGCCCACCATGCTTTATTTCCAAGTACACACACACACACACACACACACACACACACACACACACACACAGTCAATAATCAAAACACAGTGGAGCATGTAGGACTGGAGGAAAGAAAAAGGAAGAAAGAAGCAAAGCAAAATGGGTTTTGAATAAGAAAGAGAGATACCAAGATGTGATAACAGTATCAGTGCTGCTTGATATTGTGTTGATTAAATATTGGCTCAGATTTTTATATTTAATTAGAGACAGGCACACAACCGCAAACACACATGATTGGGGTTATTTCTCATATCAGCCTAGTCTGGGCATGTCAGCGAGTGTGTGTGTGTGTAGGCGCTCAGACAAGAAGGACAACCTCATGAAATGAAAGACCAGGCTTGTTTTTGTGTGTGAATGTTTGCATTGTCCCCCCCCCCCATTTTCTGCTCCTCCCCATCTATTCGGTTCCTGTGTTTTTCTTATTTAGGCATTTGTTTTGTCTTGACTGTTAAATTCTTTGGGCTGACTACTCCAAGAATTCAAGTAAAAATATTTCTATAACTAATAAGTACCAAAAAATGATGAAAAGCAGCTAAATCAGTTTGCTTAATTTTAACCTTTTATCCACAGAAGCAAATCACTCCCACCTCCCTTAAAAAAGAAAAGAAAAGAAAAGAAAAAGGAAAAAAAAAACAGCACAGCAAAGAAAAATCCATCATGGGAGAATTTCCTGAAAAGAATGAACTCCATTGATCACACAGATGGCACGCTGTCTGAGGGAGAGACGGAAAGAGACAGGGAGAGAGAGAAAGATACAGACGGATACAGGGAGATATATAGACTGAGATGTGTGAGATGTGGAAGAAAGGAAGGACAGAGTGTTGAGGAGGAGAGATAATAGGGTGAAAGAGGATGAAGAGGATGAGAGAGGGATGAGGTTTCTATTTCTGAGCAGAGCATTCATCACAAGCATAGTTTATTGTGGTGGTCTATCTCTTGTCCTTCTCTCTATGTCTGTCTCTCCATCTAATATCCTGCACAATCTCTCTTTAATGTTAATGTAATTTTTTAAAAATGTTTAAGAGCGCCTCCAGTGATTCCACATGATGGTCACTTTATTAATAATGTTCAGTTGTGAAAGCAGGAGTACAAATTCTTCAGCGGAACTTTGTGAAGTCTGAGAAGATAACATCAAATGTCAAAGTGTTGTCATCAGGGCTACAATCATAACTGAAATACTGCTTTACACAAATGGGGACGTAGCATTTGAAATACTTGATCTTTTCCAAGGCTGAAGAATCTAATAAAAAGAGTTACTGGTTCTTTGCTTCAGTCAGCCAAAATAAGAATGTGAAATTTTGTGCCACAATTTCAAACAATTTCCTCCAACTCTGTGTGTGCAAAAACTACATACCTAGAGAACCACTTTTGTTGTTTTGAGCTAGCTGATAAACGGCCTTTTTGATTTGTAAAAGTCACCTGCTGTCACTAACCTGACGATAAAGTATCAGCATGCGACAACCATTACTAATGATTTACTATATGGTTGACTTTGACAGTGGGTAATTTAATTCAGCTCTGTTTATTTATATAACACTAATTCACAAGAAAAGTTATCTCATGACATTTTACAAATAGAGCAGGTCTAGACCACACTCTTTAATTTAGTCTTTAATACAGAGAGACCCAACATTCCCCCATGAGCAAGCACTTGGCAAGGAAGTTTACTTACTGGTTTCACTCCAGTGGCTGCAAATGGGCCTACGCAGTGTCAACATGAACTGTTTCAAGACATTCCGGACGATCTGACAGGTGAGCCATTCTCCCTAAATGCTAACTGTATTTCTGGTGCAACACACAACAATTTTGAGATAGATGGATGCCAATTAGTTGTACACAGGCAATATTATGAAACCCAGTGCAACAGCCCTGCAAGAAACTTACAAGAAAACTTTTTGTAATGTTTGTTGAAAATGTGTCAGAGAGGTGTTCATGCAGCTCAGCTAATTTCTGAGATTGCGATATCGATGTATCAAACAATAAGGTGTTCCATGGATATTGTCCACCCAAAACTGTGCATGTCTGTTTTGTGACCTCTGTTCTTCTTAGCTGAAGGAGTGTGTCTCTGTTTTGTCCCAGCTAACATGACTGTAGCAGCATGAGTTTGTCCTTGTCCATGGTGTGTTTACATAATTTTGTCTACCCCTTGCACCATCACCCCCAGTACCCCCTCGCATGCACACACCACTTGTTGATTGATGTCCCTGTCATTTGGTCATTGGAGTCACATTTCGCCAGATATGGTCTGACTACAATCACTCTCCTCCACCACTAACCACCCCACATCCTGCTCGCATGGACCCAATATTCCCCTTTCTCTTTCCATCTGTCTGCCTCTCTAACTCAATTTCTCCCTCTACCTCCATATATTAGCTTTCCTCCCCTCTGTCTTTAGCCTCTCCGTCCCTCCCCTGTTTTGCTTTTCTCTTCCTTTGTCATTACACCTCTCCATAGGTGTAATTTAATGGGAAGACAGGGAGACATGTCATATCAAGAATTTCATATAAATCACCTGCGCCGTCACTTAACTCTGTCACATCTCAGTGTGACAGCACCTGAGACAGACAGTGGGAGAAAGACAGATTTTGTGGGAAAAATGTCCCCGTTTGTTCCTACATTTCACTAGCGGTATGTGCAGCCACATGGCAAACCAGTAAGTTGATCAAGGTGAAAAATTCCTTCATTGTTGATAGCTAACTAGCATTTTCTAATTACATATATTCTCATGTAGCTGATCCAGTCTTACGTTTATCTCACAAGGACGACTTAAGCCTGTGGCAAACATCAATCTCAGTGTGCCACATACTTATCGTTATCTTTAGTCTGTACATACATCCCATCCTTGTGAACATGATTTCTCAGGGAGGCATTCAGGGAATTTCTTCAAATTTGGTACTCTTGAGTCAAATATCACTTTGACTCAAGAGTATCTCAAGGTCATATAGAAGGATCTTCAAACAGCTGAATTTCAAGGATGCTATGTCATCAAATACGGCCAAAGGACTGGGCCCCGATCCTTGAAATTCTACAAAAGACTGACTCCTTCTCACACAGATATTTCAAGGATGCCTCTGTATATCCTGCACACAGTGCTTAGTGATCTTTTTTATTTTTCATAAACATTTGGGATATGATTACGACCATATTTCACATTCGGTCAGATACTGAATTGGTGGCTCTAATCTTGTGAGCCCGCCTCGAAACTCTGGTGATTGAACAGATGTTCTATGCTGTCAGGTTGAAGATGTGTGTGAAACTTCCATATTTTAGAATTTGCAGCTTCTTTGCAGACATGGATGTAAGCTGCCACATGACAGGTTCACAGAGGCATATAAGTGTGAGGAGGTAATTCTAGTTTTAAAACTGATGCTCCATAAAAAGTGGAAGGAATATTTTGGCTGCTTAATTATAGTGTTTGAGGGTTATTTATTCATTAATTATTTCTTTTGACTACAGTGTATGAACAAGGAACTCAGGGGTGATTTAAATCCTAATTAATTATGATTTTATTTTATATTCGTTAATTTAAAGTAATCATCAGTGACAACTTTTTTTTCTCATAATTGTTATTACCGATGGCCACTTTTTCTGTCCTGTAAGTCAGGCGTACAACTAAGGTGACCCTTTCTGGACACATTAATTAAATCAGAATGTTGTGTTTCAAATGATTATTACAGATTATTATACAAATATGTGGCTGTAAAGAGTCTTTACCAAGCAGAATTGAAGAGGCCACTATATTCACTGTAGATTATAGAGGCTTCTGCATTTCCTTCAAGATGTCTCACCCAAGAGCTGAAATGAAATATAAAATTTGCTGTTCCACCTTTCTCTCCTTTGATATTATCCCCCACCCTCTCAGTATTTTCTCCTTTTCTGTGATTCAACCTTGCCTCGCTCCAATTTCCTTAATACCTTCCTGACTCTGTCCATCCTTTGCATTTCAAGACTCTCCTTGAGGTGTAGGAGAAAACAAGTGAGATGGACTGACAGAAGAAGGGATACGATGGTGTGGATGGGAATCTTATGACTGTGATTCATATCCAGTTGTGTGTGCAAGTGTGTGTGTGTGTGTGTGTGTGTGTGTGTGTGTGTGTGTGTGTGTGTGTGTGTGTGTGTGTGTGCGCGTGTGTGTTGAATGGGCGGGGTCATTGCACTTGGTCTCTCAGTGTGTGTGTTTGTAGCAGCAAATGCAGGGAAGTGTGAAGAGCAATTTCAAATGGTCACCATTCCACTGAGAGGGACAGAGACAGAGGGAGGGAAAGCAACCTCTCAGAAAGGAAGTCGAGCAGCACCGACGGAAATGGAGGAGCAGCGTGCAAGAAATGCTGAACTCACACTGATTCTCTCACACACACATGCACACACAGCCAGGGTCCACAGACCCTAGCTGCCTAAAACTTTGGATGTACTGCAGAAAACTGAATGATGTGTTGTTAAATTAAAGTTCACCCGAGGCATGTGCCTGGTATTTCACAGTCTTGGGCTCAGAGAACAAGGCAACGTTTTGACAATTTAAAACAGGAATACAGGTATTTGCTTGCCTCTGTATGCATGCTAATGCATTTTCATTTTGAGGTATAAATGCCAAAAATTCTCACATCAGCGGTTTACAACAGGAGAGCTGTGGTCCAAACTGCTGGTACACTGACTGAATGGTGACAGTGTGTCAAAAAGTACTCTTGTAAAGTAGTGTACAGTCACAACGCAGTGACAGGTCTGCTCTTAACAGTAGTTGTACCATGGTGGGCAATTTACACCACTGTGTATTCTAAAATACTTTGAGAGCTGCTCTGTTGGGCTTTCAGAGATGGTGAAAATGATTTTGGAGCCACAGTGTCTGATTGAAAATTTACTGTATCAATATTTCTTCATTCTTGCTATATTCAAAACAGGTTTAACTAAAGCAAAACAAAAAATAGAATAAGCGGCTAATACAAAAAAAGACAAGCAACTGTTCATTTTGGTGGTTGTTCTGTGTAAATATTTAAAAATTGAGTCAACATTGTCACCTGCGGTGCCCATTCCCAAACACGGCAGCCAAAAAGAGTGATAAACAAACATAGTGAAAGTTCTTTCAATTAAAACAGAGAAGTAAAGAAAAGCTGCTGTTTGTGTCAGGCCAGGATCTCCTGGCTATGAATGTGAGGAAGGGATAAATCCATTGGGCCTTGGTGCCATTCAATTCCATCCTTCAGTGGTCTACAGCCAACCAGCCAACTTGTAAAAGCTGCTTATAAAGGGGCTAAAGGACTCGCAGCCTCAACTGACTTAATAGACCAATTGGAACTAAGGGAAGGAGGGGAGGAGGAAATGATGGTGGAAAATAGGGATAAGATGAGATTCTTTTGAGGAGAATTGGTCTTCAAAGACAGGAGGAGAAAAGGAAAGTCAGAGATAGAAGAAGCAGTAAACTGAAGGATGGATAAATGCAAAAGTGAAGGACTAGTAATGACAGGAAGAGGACTGACAAAAGATGAGCAGGAAAGGTGACAACAAGGAGGTACAGGAAGTGAAGGAGAGTAATGGAGAATGAGCCAGGAGGGCAAATTAAAGGAGGACCAGACAAGAGTTTAAGACAAAGTCGCAGATCCCTGGTGGCTGTCCCCAGCAATAATCATTACTGAATAAAATATGTAATTAAAAAATATTATTTAAAAGAAACTGCTTCCACTTTTGAAATTATTTTATACATAAACACAGCTCTTTTGATAGCTTGGTTTGTAGAACAGGCAGAATTCACAACCAAGCCCCACTGGTTGGAAATTACAATGAAAATAAATGATGTATAAGTGCCAGAGCCAAACTGAAAAAACTAGCCTGACAATTTTGCAACCTGCATTTTTGCAATGAAAAAAATAAAAACAGTTTGCAATTTTCTTGACTTCCCCAAATAGAGAAGAACAATAAACAAAGATCCATGCTTCAGGCCATTAGGAGAGACGATGGAAAGCCAGTCAGACCATGAAAACAGCAAAACAACTTTAAAAAGGAAAGGGAAAGGCCCTAACCATGGACACAACATTTGGGCGTAACCAAATCTGGGGATCCTTGGTTCATCCATCCATCCATTTTCTATACCGCTTATCCGTCAGGGTCGCGGGGGAGCTGGAGCCTATCCCAGCTGACTACGGGCGAGAGGCGGGGTACACCCTGGACTGGTCGCCAGTCAATTGCAGGGCCAACACACAAAGACAGACAACCACACACTCTCACACACACACCTAGGGCCAATTTAGAGTAGCCAATTAACCTAATGTGCATGTTTTTGGTATTGAGGGAGGAAGCCGGAGTACCCGGAGAAAACCCACGCAGGCACAGGGAGAACATGCAAACTCCACATAGAAGTTCGAGATTCGAACCTGGAACCCTCTTGCTATGAGGCAACAGTGCTAACCACTGCACCACCGTGCCGCCCAGGGATCCTTGGTTAATGGAGATAAATGCAAGGAAGAGCCGAATAAAGTAGACAGGGCAAAAGTGGTTCTGCATACAGACTTGAGTCCTTCTGGATCACTCTATATACAGATCTGAGTTACTTGAGTCCATTGAGTCACTTGAGTCAGTATTACCAAGAACCTACCGGTTAAACCCAACTCCAAAGTCTTCTTGGGTCATGCAAGTCTGAGTCTGCACAATTAAGGATTTCACTTCCAGCTAAAGGTTGGAACAGAGCATATTGTTATAGAATGTTTGCTTCAGACATAACATCAAAAAATATTAGTTACACGTTGCTATGAGGTTTTTACTGGGTCTCGGTTACAGTCGGTACTTCTGACCATGCTGAAGTTTATCTAACTCAACTCCATCAGCTCCCTGAGTCCCCTGATGACAAATAAGGTAGTAACCATTGCTATGTAATTTATGCTATTTGTTGCAACAGTTTCTTGCTAACAACTACTTAGAACGAATGGGGTATATTATAAAGTGAATATGAATGGCACAGTTTGCAATTTTGTATTTATATGGGTTGTTCGCAGCAAGGGCAGCCAAAGACTCAACAACAGGACTCCATCTCGGTTATTTTTAGGAGCCAAGTGAATTAACCAAGTGACTTAGGACTCGCACATGTCTAGAGTAAACACAGAAGATGAGGAGACAAGGCAAAGGGTGGAGTGAGTGAATGCAAGAAAAGGAGAGGACAGAGGAAAACATGAGCAATAAGCATCCTTTTATATATTTCAAATTGAAAGTGATGAAAAGATCCGTGTGACCATCCACGTGCATTACTGTAACTCACATCATATGTGGTTTCGCCGGTCTGACCTTTGTGGTTACAAAAGAGTGACAGGGAATATGTTGTTAAGACTAATATCAGCCATTAGCTGCTCACCACACACACAAAGACATGCATAGACACACGAACATGTTTACTTGCTGGGACACAGTTTGGGAACATGCGTCATTAATGGAACATGTCCCAGAATAAAAAAGACACACGGAAGGTTAAAGGAAAGAAAAAAGAGGGAAGGAAAAATGAACAATTCATTCTAGGAAGATGAAGAGAGAGAGAGAAGCTGAATGAGCAACAGTCTGACTCACAAACTGACTGATTTATAAAGAAGAAAAGGTAAAAGAAAAAAAAAATGAAAAAAACACTGAGGAGTCATGGCTTTATGCAAGTATAAAAAATATCCAGTCTCTTTAAACAAATGAATATCCACCTCTTTAAACAAAGTAATGGAGATTCATCAGTGTCATCAGGGTCACATTAACTCCAATACCTCTGGTTATCCATCTTGACATTTGGTGAATGTTAGAGTTTTTTAGAGGTGATAACACATATTTTTCTTTACTGGGCTCCCATTTTTCAAAACTGCTCTGACAGTTATGTACACTCACATCCAAAATGCAACAACACAACAAAAACATATCATACACATGGAGGATATGTAATAAGCATAAAAATAACGAACATTAGGTAGCGTTAGATCTACTGACGCTTATTTATTTAGGATACAACTAAAATGGTGCTTCTCTATCACACAGATTGTGCTACCTCATTTCACAAAAATGCTGCAATATGCTTCAGTCTTCAGTAATTTTCATTTTTTGCCATTTATGTGAAGAGCAAGTCTAGTGATTCCAGTAATGCAACACAAAACCACACATATTCACCATGCACACTTGTATAGGATAGCTCCAGATAAAAATTAATGCTATACAGTGCCTGGGGAAAAATCTTTTTTGTGTGCCAGATGAATACTTGGTAATATTCTGAAGATCTGTCCAAACATTCAGGATTCGCTGCATCCAAGAGGGACATCTGATCATGTGGCTTGTGGTGTTAAAGCTTTCACCTTCGTGAGGACAGTGAGTCCTCTATGGGTTAGAGGAATGGAGAGTACGGTGAAGGAAAGTGACTGGTGACTGGAGTTCAGCCCATATCAACTGTTGTTGTGCCAACTATACATAGCAGTTTTGAAAAATTACTCAGTACAGAGAAATGTGACTGTAAAGGTAGCAAGTGTAAGCAAGGACAGCTTGACGACATTTAAGAATTCCTGAAAACAGGAAAGTTCAGTGCATTTCCATTGAGCTTTGTTGTTTGTTTGTTTGACCTTAAGAATGTGCACAATTTAATTAAAAGACTTAATTCACAATAAAAATTACACAAGTTGCCCTTAACATAATTACATCCTGTTACCGTGCGGAGCATTCCACATTGACCATCTGATAGCAGGACATTGATTTCCACTCAAAAAATGTCACCACTCCTTAAGGCTGTTATTATAATGCTTTTTATAGAAGGTTCGGGAACATTTAATTGTTTTGTTAACACGGTGGAAGCACAAGCACAAGAGAAGAAGAGAAGAATTTTTTTTTTTCCTTCTCTTGATGGTCCAGCAACAATCTGCAGTTATTTTGTAAACTATAACACAGGCGTGTATCCGACTATTTTCTGTTGCAAGTAATAGTGTCAATTTGAATAAAATTACACTTACTAAAGTAATATTATAACAACAAAATAAAGACATGACATACCTTGACTTCCTTGTAGTTTTTAAGTGTCAAGTATACGTCTAGTTTCCAGGCAGTATACATTAGTCAAATCAACACCTGCCACCCAGTTGGACTTGAGAACTTTAAGCAGCCATGCATAAACATTTAAAATCCATCAACTGTGACTTTACATGTACAGCCTCGTGTGGAGGTACGACTCCCAGGTTTTTAAAATGACCAGTCAGATTAATGACAAGACCAGACACTGTAGCTTAACAGAACAGAAAATAAAAAAACAAAAAAACCCACATATTCTCATACCATTGTACAACACGCCCTTGTAATCCATCTCTAATCTGTTTGCAGCTCTGATCTGGTTAGGCCAATGTGATTAATGTGCAGTTAATTAGCGGAATATGGTGCGAGTAATCTGATTGATGTACTAATGAGAGGAGGATTATCACACAGTTGACAGGCACCTCTCTCTGTGCCTCTCCCATCCATCACCTTTTTTTTTCATCTCATTTACTCTCACTCTTGCTTGGTATCTTTTAGCTCTGTTTATCTGTGGCTCTTTATCTGTCTTCTGCTCTGTATCTCCACTCGTCCCTTTCCGTCTCACTTCCCTCTGTTGTCATCAGTCTCTCGCTCCCCCCTTTATCAGTCATCCTCTGTCTTACAGCCATCGATCACCCAGGAAGCCACATGAGCACAAACTTAATTAAGTCTGACAAGCACAGGTATTTTTATCGCTGCATCGGAAAAAACACACCCACGAGCGCAAATGCAAGCAGGTCAAAAACATACACACCCATCCACACTAGTCACGCACCCACACAGTTTAAACCTCTATTTGTTTTTAATTGACTCTTGGGTGAAAATCACTTGTACTAATGGTGCCCTTGTTCAGGTCTGACATTTTGGAAGCATGTGTGCAATGAGAGGGTGTCAGTGAATGCCAGGTCACATCAAGGCCACATGCAACACACACAAATACACATGTGTAGTTGTAAGAACCTTCCATTCAAGCCATTTTTTTCTGATCTTGAACGTAATTACACTCAGCCTTTAACCAGCATTAACCTTCAGCTGAAAATAATTGTTTAGAGAGGTGATGGTCAATAAATGTCCTTTTTTCACCTTTCTATCCTTGCGAGGTTACACACACACACTTGAATCTTCATCATCACCTCCCCTGAGGTCATCTATCAAGCACACAGCTGCGTCAGTGTGTGAGTTCTTTATGCAGAGGTGTGAACTAACGTTATAGATCAGCCCGTCTCATGTTGATCATCTGTCGCTCTCTTTCTGTTCCTCCTTCTGCCTTCTAGTCTGACATATTTCCAGATTTGGTCTTTGTCAAAGGAAATCAGCCCTTGTGTGTGTGTGTGTGTGTGTGTTTTCCACTGCGTGTATATGAGAATATGTGTGTTTGCAGGTATGTGCATGTGTACATGACAGAGTAATGACAAATTACAATAAGCTGAGCGATTGGCAGCTAAAATGTGTGTATGTATGTATGTAAGTGTGAAAATGACTAATTACAAGTGTCAGCTTCAGGCGATTCATACTTTTATTATTAGGTGCTCATTTTCAGAATGGATAAAGAATGTGATATCAGTTTGGGGAAAAAAAGGGCTTTTCAATTTGATATTGTGGGAGCACAAAATAAACAACTGAAGCTGCTTTTTAAAGTAATACAGAATTTTTATGATTAGCTTTAAGTGCTTTAATATTATGTTTAATATTTTGCCTTAGCTGAGCTATGTTCCTTCTTTTTCTTTCTCCATCTCCAATGTTCTGAAACCACTGGTAAAAATTTATATGCAACCATAATAGCGATATATCAGCATGACTTAATTCAAAATAAACATCTATTGTATAATAAACTTCTATTGTCCGACAGAAATATCAAATAAAACGGAAACAAAACCATTGAAAAGGAAGAAGTATGGCCATCCATTTGAGAATTACTGACAAATAACTTTTATGAGAACAGTCAAACTGGGGCTTACTGTGTCCTCAACAACATTCAATAATATGTGTTGACCTCAACCTCCTCTCTTATCAATCGTCCAACCTCTGACCCCAACCTCCACTCCTTTTCTTTTTTCCTTGCCATCCCGTCAATCTCAGTATTTTGCATAACAACCACATAATGCAGAAAAATCCCAAAAAAATGAACTTTGAGACAAAATATTTGAATATGAGACAGAGCATTTATTGTGGGAGGAAGCCTATCAGAGAAGGGCAGTCACTTCAGACTAATTCAGAGTCAGCTCTTAAAACAACAGTGAGAAATGTAAAGAGTCATACTTGTGATTGCATGTTTAAACCACTTTCCTGTATAGCAAACTGATAACTATTTAGCTTAGTGCATATTTGTATTTTTTTCTGTCTTCAAACCAATCTTGATATCTGAATTTGGCCAATACATTAACAAATAATAATATGTGAACATAATGTGTCTTTGGTAGCTTTTCTAAAGAAAAACATCTTGCTATTTGGCAGACTCCAACGTCTAAATTTTTGCGTGAAGTGTTTTCAGCAGTCTCACCATTCAACAATGTTTTATTTTAGTGTGCCATATGTGACTGATTACCTTATGCTTTATTGTCAAGAAACAACAAGATAATATGTATGATTATATATGATTATATACTGTATGTTTCTGCTAGCTGGTTTTAATATAGGGCTGATATTAACTGAAAACAAAGGGCTCTGCAACTTAGGAAGCTGCATTCATCAATCTAAAACATTATATGTTTTAATAAATCAATAAGAATGGAAATTAGTTAAAATGGGGCACACATGCAAATCAAGGATATTGTTCTTTAGATGGGGATAAAGTTGTGGCTGATAAAACACATCACTAGAGAACAAGCAGACGACACTGCATTTGGATTTCTTCATTTGCACATGCCACGATGGCTGTAACAACTGCTTCACTAACTGGCAACTACTTTGCTGTATAACAAGCTCTAGACTTTTTTTCTGGTATTGAGAAGTAATTCATGTGTGCACGGTGTTGTGATTTGTTAAGTGATTATAGTGTAGATTTGTTTTCCCATTTGCTGTGTTGCCTTCTGTGATCCTTCTAAACCCAGGCTGAAAATGTAATTTCTCTCTCAGCATGAGAGGTTTTGATTTAGTGAATACAATTTTTTTCTCATAAGCCTGTAATTGGATAAAATATTTGGTGAAACAAACAAATACAATGCACTTCCAATTATTAAACAAGTTTTGGAGTCTTTTGCAGCGTGTTTGTGGTGTTAATCAGCCACCAATACTAACACCCACCAGATGCTAGTGAGATGTGGCTGTAAATAAATGTACCTGCTGAACAAGTGACTTTGGCAGGCAACCAAACATCATTTGAAGGTAAAATGTGTGAAGCGTTGTAAGTGGCTGGTTAAAGATTGGACTTGGCCAATCACAGAGGCATGTAGGCAAAGACGTGTGTTCCCTGGATGAGAAGCAAAATGGATACGGATAAAGAGAAGGAGAGGAAGAAAGAAAAGAAGACAGTGACATGGGGTAAAAGTGGCGAATGATGCACTACTATATATAAAACAACAAAAAACCAAAGGTGTTCTGTAAAGAGAACAGACTGCTTTCAACAGTACAGACTCACTGATCAACCCGACCGCTTCCTAAAGTTTAATCATGAGCTGCCTCCAACCGGGGCCAGGAGAAAGGTGGAGCAGAAGGCTGCAAGCCTACATCTCACTATCTTCTTTATTCCATTTGTGCACATCACTGTGAGCTTAAGTCCGCATCACATTCTCATCATATCAAAACAACATAGACATCTGATGCAAAGTGGCAAAAAATGGGTTAAATAACTATCATAGTCATTAAAGATTGAAACAACAGTGCTTCATACCAGCTCAGGACACTCTGTCATTGTCCCTGTCCCTCAGGCGATGACGCTGACACATACTGATCAAATCAGCAAAGCTGTGCCAACCTCCACAAGCATGATTCGTTTTCTCCTCCACCTCTCTCCAACAAGGAGAAGTTCTGTCACATGGATATTCTTCCAAAGTATATTTTGCGCATATCAAAATTCTTTAAAAGAAAAACAATCCTTTTTTTTCTAATCTTTCATCTTCTCTCATTTTTGAGGTCATCCCGTTTGACATAAATTAGTTAACAGTCTCTCTATCGGCTAATTCATCCATCATCATCACTGCTACCTGTCGTCGCACCTCAATCATTTTGAGGGATTGACCTATTCTCTCTCTCTCTCTCTCTCTCACACACACACACACACACACACACACACACACACACACACACACACATTCATAAAGAAGTCATACCTATGCATAAATTCAGGACATCATGGACCGGAATACAAATCATGACCCCTGTTGCCTGTCGCCGGCTGATACATAAGAAATAGATGCAGCCTTTACTGTCCCTTCTCTAAGGCAGAGCCGAGAGTCAATTTCACTATTTTCCATGTTTTTCATCCACTCAGCTGGAGCTTGTTGCTGCCACACTGGTGGCATTTTGGATCCCGCTCTGTTCATCTAAAGTATTAACCAAGTCAATTGTTCTCTGTGTTCTGGTTCATTTTAATCTTTTCATGCCTCCTCACTTCAGTGGTTGAATGACTTTTTCTTTATATTTATTGCTGTGGTTTCTCTATCACCAACATTTTCTTTTTTTCAAAACGTGCCACAACTCATATTTGCTCTGAACATAAAAGCTTTTATCGTGACCGAGACAGCTGAACATAAACCTTTGAGTAGGATCAACCCTACATCTTACATCACGGGGGGCAGCCGTGGCCTAGAGGTTGGAGAAGCGGCTTGTGATCAGAGGGTCAATGGTTCAATTCCCCCACCAGGAAAAATTTGAGTGTGGTGGAGTGATTAATGCGAAAAATGCTCCCCCCCCCCCCTCCATTAGCTGGCTGATGTGCTCTTGAGCAAGGCACTTAAACCCCCAATATGCTCCCCGGGTGCTTGATGCTGCCCACTGCTCCTGTGTGTGTTTCACTGCATGTAATTTTCCGGGTGTTGCATGTGTGTATTCAACTAAGGATGGGTCAAATATAGAAGATGAATTCAGTGTGTGTATGTAAAAATATATATACTGTCAATAAAGCGGATTCTTCTTCTTCTACAATCAGATGCTTTAAATTACAACCCAAGCCACTAAGCTGATAATTGATGCTCATTTAATTAGCATCATTGCGAGTAGTGGCTGGATGTTGTCGCGCGGGAGTCTTTATCCTCTCTTCTCTCCTGTGTCCACACTGCACATGCTCAAAAATAGAAGGCTCCCCATTGTGTAGTTCACCTGCCAGTAATTTAGCTTACTAACGTATTGTTGTTGGTGCACTTTGGTGTCTGAACTGCTGACTGTGCAGTGTCAAGCCAGGGGGGACTCTTTAGCCCATTGCTGCGATTGATGGTGAAGTTAAAAATTATCAGATGAAGTTTAACAAAGTCATTATAAACTGAACTGTCCGTGAGAGCACAAGATAATTTAGATGTGCTTAAGTGGAATAAAAATGTAATTGTATGTGCTGTGGTAAGTAAAAGCTGTTCGGGCTAATAAAGCTAACTGATCACATCAGCTGGTTATATTTGTGACTTCCTTATGTTGACATACATTTATACTGAGAGTAGGTGCAGAGAGGTAGTTACATTTGCTGCTGTCTTCTCTAAACCTTATTATTTCCTTATTCCACACAACCAATCCGGAGTCTCAGACAGGTAATGTTGTTGTACTTTTTTTTCCCCCCAATGGGGGGGTGTGTCTGAGTTGGCCCAGCATTACAGTCATTAAACTTCATTACAGGGACAGTTGGTGCTTACACAGAGGTGTGAGTGAGTGTGTGTGTGTGTGTGTGCGCTGGGGGTGCATGGGGGTCAGCGTGAAGGATGGGATGCCACTTGCACTTTACTGTAGTCAGCACACACACACACACACACACACACACCCGCATTAATGCATATTGAGTCCCATGCACTGTAACAACACAAGCAAACAAGCTTCACAAACACACACAGGGTTCTTTCATTGTGGTAAGGTTACACTGGTGTGTGTTTACAGAGCAAATCATTAATTAGTCTTTTCCGAACACGACAATTAATGGGAATGTTCCAATATATTGCAATTGCAACTTTCTGTGGAAATATTACCGTAAATTTGTTATTGTGCTGCTTTTAAGATTCACGAGTGTAACCCGTACTTGATGTATGGTGTGATTATTGGCAGTGGGTGTCACTAACACAGGTATTTCTTTGTCAGTGAAATGATCGAAATGTTCTAAAGCTCATAGAATAAAGCCCGATAAGGAGGAAGATGGAGCAGTGACGTGAAGATGTGATAGGAAACAGAAAACTTTATTCATATTTGCATTCTACTTGAGCTTCAATTAAAAATGTAAAAAACTGAGACTGAGACAAAAAACATTTAAGATGGGTGACAGCTCTAGAGTAGTTGCAGAAAGATAACGGACTAAATGTGTAGTTGTATTTATATTTTCACACTAATTTTTAGATGAAAAAATGATTTGGTATCTTGGTAACCAAAAACATCTGAGATTATAAAGAGGGACGTTGTTGAATAAAAATAAATGAATGAAATAAAAAAATGAAAACAGGAAAAATGAAAAAGACAAGAGAAAAGAAAGGACGGTGAGGATGTGATAAAATGGTAAAAAAAAAAAACAGTTGAATCCCGGCGGTTCTGACTGTTTTAACACAATTAAATCAATTACACATAGAAATCCAGTGAAATGACACCAGCAAACACCATCACACACATCTGAAAAACTTCGGCTATGTCTCAAAAATCTTAACATTGCCACTAGAACGTGCAAAACAACACAACCTCGCACACACACACACCGCCTCACAGGCGCACACACACAGCACACCTTTCAGTCACACATTGCTCTTTCTAAGATGTCACCTTTTCTTGGGTTGTGACAGACAGAGATCACTCTCACTTGGCTCTTCTGTGTCTCACCTCCAGGTGTAATGATGTCACATACAAGTAACAGCTGTTTGATATTAAGTGTAACCCGGTGTGTGTTTGTGCGTGGGGGTGGGTGTGTGTGCCACAGCGGCTCTGACTGTGACTGCCAGACGTCTCGCCATTGTGTATTAACCCGTGTGGAAAGTATTCAGAGAAAAGTTCTTGCTTTTTAAATTATCTGACACATATGACATCATGGAACAGAAATCCTGATAACCACTGGTGAACTTAAATAAATTAACATCACAAAACACTTATTATTATTATTTATTATCATAAAAGGGTTAATCAAATGAAGAACAAACTGCCGAATGAAGTGCTGATGTTTGTATGTCTGCTTGTGTGTGTGTATGTGTGCATGTATTTGGGGGGGTGACATTGAGCAGACAGTTGCAGTGGGGATGAATGTATAAGTGATGGCTGATTAGCATAAAGCTCAGGAAACCAGCCGTCTCCACCTTTATTGCTTCACTCTGCATTCATTTCACTCTGACAGATGCCAGTTCGCAGCCAAACATAAACAAACATTAATAACCCAAAGGCTTTTTTCCACCTTATTTTAATAATGCCATACTCTGTTATTCTTTCCAGCAATATTCATACTTGAGAAGAGTATGAATTGAGTGTGTCGCGGGTATGACTGCAAACTGCAAATTTCATGGACTGATGAATTTGGATGGGGGAAAGGGGACAATGTATAACTGGAGAATCCTAAAAAAACAACTAGAAACCATCAGCTTGACTCTAACAAACTTTGACCATCAAGCTGGCGGTGGACAATACAAATAACCCCTTAATGCTGTCATTTTCCCCTAATAGTAGGCAGCAACAGTTCCAACCCTGCTGACACTGTATCTTTGCATACAGATGAACTGATATAAAGAAGGGTGAATGATGACGTGTCAGGTTTTTGCAGGTCGTTTGGTTCTTCTCTTGGTCTTTTTATCACTTTTATCACTTTGATACACACTGCAGGAGGACAGCTGATGTTACAGAATTAGATGCTGATTCCCTAATTGTTAACTGATTGATAATTTTTGCTGTTTGCCATCTGCATCAGCTCTCTTAATATAAACCACATTATGACGGTGCAAAGAACAGCTGAGTAACATCATTCAGCTCCTAGTCTGCCTGTATGTAACCAAACAAGAGAAAAGAAGAGAAGAGAAGAAACACAAGCAAAGTGGTCAATATGTCATATGTAATTTTGTTTTCCATATTTCTCTTTAGAACAGAGCTTCCATCCATTTAATAAATCTACACAACAAGATTGACCTTTTGCAGCACCCACAGACAACTGTCAGCACAAACCAGCTATAGATTTCTCCATCCTGTCTCTTCCTTTACTTTAACAGATATTTCTGAGTGACAAGCTGGCGGCTGTAGCTCAGGAGCTAGAGCTCATTGTCCACTAATCTCTAGGGTTTGTTTGGCTTGATCCCCTGCTCCTACTTCCCACATGTTAAAGAGTCAAGGTACTAAACCTAAAGAAACCCACTGAAGCTGCTGAGGAACTGTGAAATGACTTGTCCAGGGTCACATCAGTCCACGGCCCGTTTTATGACCTCTCTAGCAAACATTAGCTCACTTTCTTGACGTTTTGCCTCCTACTGAAAGGACCTTCTGTGAACTGACGGACAGGCCAGCACGTTGCATGGCAGCTCCATCGCCTTCAGTGTGTATTCTTGTGTGTGTAAATGGTTGAATAAAAGGCCAGTTGTAAAGAACTCCATATAAGTGCAGTTCATTTTCCATTAATAAAACACCAGAGAATTTGATATTCAAGGATTGTGGAGACAAGGATTACTCTGAACCTGACAGGGCCGACTTACGAGAACAAAAAATTAAATGAAATAAAAAAAGACTAAAAAGGAAAGACAAAACAATAGTGACCTTTCACGGTTTCATCTCACAGTGCCAGCAGTACTCCTTGCTTTACCAACTACGTGTTCATGCTGGTGAACATTTGGAGCCCACTGTGGAATTTGTGTACGTGTGTGTTTTTTAATTTCTCAGAAATTTGGCTACTACACAGCCATTTCATTATTTTAGCATTTTTCTTCCTTTTGTTCCGGATAAAAGTTTCTGATTGGACCACTTATGAACTGTGTTCTTCAAAGCAACACATTAGAATTAGAATTCAACAGCGAATTCAACAGCCTGTCTTTTGTTTTTTTAGCAAACCATGGTTCTCTTGTTTAATGTGCACCCACTGTTTTGTGAGTGCCCAGTGTTGGTGCACAAGCACAGAGTTTTTGAATGACTTCCTGTTTTGTTTCATGTTGGAGGAGCAGGTATAACATCTCACACACTCACTGCACTTATGTAGTCACTCTTACTAATTAAAGTGAGCCCAAAAGTGACTCTGAACTTGTAATACAGACCTTCTGTAATCACTGATAATCTAAAACCACAGCTCTGTGTGTGTTACATGGAGTCCATTAAATAACAGCTATGCTAGAAACCACCCACTACCTCCAGATCATATCAGTGAAAGAGCCTCTATCAGCCAAGTGGTCATCACTGCCGCCGTTCCTTTCCGTGTCTTCATCCTACATCTGCCCTGCGCCTTCTGGGGATGATCCCTGCACACATACTGTACGTCCTTTTCTCAGCCTCTGTCTTTTCTACCTCTTTCTCATCATCTCATGTTGGCTCTCTAATTTCAAACCACCTCCCTGCCTCTCTTTTTCAACTTTACTTCCTCCTACTCACTGTCACATCATCTACCTCTTTGTTTCTCTATCTCAGCTCCTGTCACACCTTCATGCCTTCACTCTCCTCCTTCCTCTGTTTCTCTCTCTCTCTCCTGGTAATCCTAGCCTATCTCACAACAACAAGCTGGTAATCCTACCTTTGCTTTCACGCACGCTCATGAACATACAAAAGGACACACACGCAAAGGATACAAACATATGCACAGAAACACTTTCTTGCACACAGGTGCAAAGCAAGACAAATGCACAGTCAGATGCTGTCACAACAACACACACAATCACACCTCCGTACAAAGTCACACATGTATGCGTAAAGATCCGACCACACAAATATATTCACACACACATACACACACACTGTGTGTTACCACATGTTACGAGGCAGCTACAGGATTTCTGATTGGCTCACAGCCCTGTGGGACTCATAGACAGGAAACCAACTACAATTAATCCAGGTAACTGGAGCTTGCCAATAGCAGATAAAAGTGTGTGTTTGTATGAAGTGATAGAACTGACTCAGATATACAGTATATCGCCTTGTTTAAAACAATTAAGTCATCAATGTGCATCAGTTTGCTTGTGCCAGGGTGTACGCTTCATTTGGACATCACCGAATTATTTTTTAATGGTTTTAGCTCATTCGGAGTTCAAATGTTTCATACAGACTCAACCCACAACAACATTGAATCTATATACTGTAGGACTGAATATTTTATCATAACAATTTCACCATATTAATAGTTGAAAAATAATTAAATAATATTCGAATAATTATGCATGCTTCATTTCACGTAGTGCTCTGTTTGCTTTCTTGTTAAGAGTCAGGTGAGAAGATTTGTGCTGTAATTAAGGACCTGAAGTCAGGAGCTCGACTTACAGGAGAAAGTTTCTATTTTTAATTCATCTAAAAATGACTGCTGTCAGTAATCTATGGATATCTGCACTAATCACTATTATTCAACCCATTTTACTTCCACTAACCAAACAGACACACACACAGACACACACTGTAAAACAAGACATTATGAACTTGAAGTCTGCCTTATAACTGACAGAGCTACTCAGAAAAGTAATACACACAGATATATACTTGCCTTTACACACACATAGTTTTGAATTATTAAAAATACGAATCTGAAAGAAGAGGGAGCAAAAAGGAAGGTTAGCCACTGCTTCTACTAAATGATTCAAAGGCAATTTATTTCTCTTTTGTAGAGCGAGAGGGAGACAGAGACAGGGACATTTGTCTCGTTCACTGTCCTTCATGTGAACTGAGAACTGATTTAAGAACTAAAAGTCTAAACTGTGTATATGCTAAGTGTGCATGAGCTTACCGGTGAACTCACTTCTTTTGTTAAAGTAGAGCTTATGCGGAAATAACTAATAAAACTTGAAAGAATGACTTAAAGGAATGTCTACAGATGCTACAGCTGTAGAGCTATCTGTGTTCTTATCATGGTGTTAAGACTGCACCTTTATCTTAGTCTTAGAAGCCCCATGAAAGCAGTAAAAATGTGCTCTGTCATCATGCAACAAAGGTTTGTAAAATATCTCAGCTCCCTTTCTCTCCATCTCTGGATCAGTGGTCGTTCTGGCCTCCTGGAGTGTTGATATTGGCTGTCCTCTAACTTCTAACCTCAACACACCACATGTGCACACACTCACACTTACACACACACAAGCTTTAAAACCTGAAAATAACCATCTCTTTCTGTGTGTGTGTGTGTGTGTGTGCATAAAACCTCTTTACATTACCAGTGACCTCACAGACCCGAGCTGGCAGGACACACACATACATTTCCAAGATCTATGGACCTTCAGCAGACAGAGGACACACAGACATTCAACTATAAGCAATTTGACATGATTTATGAACAAATGAAATACCGCACTTTCTCCACATTCTAATTATTTAAGATCCTTAATTTTATATGTTCTCCTGTCTCTCTCTCTGAACATATGGTGAGGGACAGATTGAACGTGGAGCACCTAGAAGGTCACCGACAATTAAAATAAAGTTGTAATCCAACCTTAACCTCCAAAACTGAGCACAGGCAATAGAAATAGATTAATAGATTTGTGTGCCCCAGACAAATTCCCCTTGCTGTACATTTTCATATGAAGACTTACTGCTTATTAGCTTCAGAAATGTATCTTTGTGTTTTTAGTAGGCAAATGGAATTTTTTTTCTGCGTAAAGAGGAAGAAGGACTCACAGTGTTGAGAAACAAGTGTCTACCAGCCCAGCACCTGCTTGCTAACTTCCATGATTACAAAACTGGACCTACAATATATCAACTACAGTTCAGATGACAAAATGGGAAAATGGGTAGTTGCTATAGCAATAGACCAAGGCTACTCATCATTGTTTCAGTTGCCTTTAGTCATATAAGCCAGAGGGTAGAGGCTGTATACAAAATCAGTTTTGTTATCTATGTAGACATGCTTCACGTGACATTTTTCTGTTTGTGTCACATAGTACACAAAAGTAACATAAAACAGGTTCAAATACAGAGAAAAATGCATATGAAGGCATGGTATTAACAGGATTTAATTGGTTTATTGACATATTTCAGGTAGATAATTCTAATTATATATCGTCAACATCAATAGAATTGGGACAGAAACAGTTAAAGTTCATCAGCTGTGCATAGGGAAGTCACTCACAACAATAAAAAAATACTGTGTATTAATGTGCAGGCTTAGTGTAAATAACAAATGTAACGTTCAGCTTAGTGCAGTGTATGCACTATAAGCAGCTTTCAGTCAGTCAGTACACAACAAACATGAAGCTTAGTCCCATGGCTTACAACTAGACAGAAATCCCATTATCATTTATATATCCATGCCTCTTTTTATTTCGATGTCTGTCTCACTCCATCTTTTTTTCTTTCATATTCCCATGGCTTGGAACTAGACTGAAATCCCATTTATTCATACATCCATCTCTTTTTTTCCTCTCTCAACATTTCACTCTCATTCCCAGAACCACCATTTCTGTCTCCCTCACGAGCTGGCTGAAAGCCAAGTTATCTATTTATCTTCACATCTATCTGTCTTTCTGTCCACCTCTTCTACTCCTCTCTCATACCTCCCAATGCAATGAACAGGGTGGGGATGGAGTGGGGTGTTGTCTGTTCCTCCATCAGACATTACATGTCAAATGATTTCAGACACATCACGAGTCACAGTTTAATAAATGCTGAATGAATGCCACGTCTTTGTAATGCGTTTGGAGGCATTACACTGATCAGCCAAATATGAGCAGAAAATTGATTTTGACCAAAGAAATTGATACAGGTGAACAAAGGAAGCACACAACTGGTGTACCTCTATTTTTATTAATCCCCTAACTAAAGACCTGCCTGCATCTTTGCAGCACAGTTCCTGTCAGTGTCAGCGTTCATAATTTATTTTGGAAACATTAATAAAAGCCAACCGCAAGGAAATTACCACATCAGTGTCTACAGTTTGAGCTCCATAAGGCCTGAACAAGTATGAACAATATGGAAACTTCTTTCAGATGTTACTATTACTGGCTATCTCTGTGGTTAGCAAGTCAAGGCTTTACTGTTTAATTAAATCCTTTCAAGTTTTCCTTGATTTTTTTGAGTTCAATTTTCCTGTTTTTGTATTACGTTGTGAATAAAACAAACAAAGAAAGGTTAAATTTGTAGAATTTGTAGAATGTAGAACTTCTTGATGGTGTTTTATTATCTTACAAGGGCATAATGTGAATTACACAACTCACACCTTCGCTATGGAAACAATAGGTTTTGTGTAATGATGAAAAAACATTCCTGGCTGAAGGTCACAAAACAGTGCAGAGAGGTAATTGTGCTCAAGGCAGGAATTGATTTTGTGGCTCTGAGTTATCAAAGATACAATCCGGAGTTTATCTTTTAGTGTGTCTATGGTTCCATTGTAAGGAGGATATGGTAAGTGCTCTCATTATGCAGAAAGCTACCCTTGCAAATGGATCATACTTGCTGATCTCCCACTTCAAGGCCTGGCATCATATGGATGCCATTGTTCATACAGTAAATGAGTGCATGTGAAATTCCAGCATCATTGCTGGCTGCTTCCTCTGCTACCTGAAGGCTTGTTTTACTCGTGTTAAAAGGCCAGGATGCACATCCAATACTATTATTACAATACGTGTGTGTGTGTGGGTGTGCGTGTGTGTCTGACCACTTGTTTCAAGGCGTCGTCTCAATAATTCACAAGCATCTCTTGCCCAGAGGCAGCATGCATTACATCCGCTCTCTCTATTCAACATGCGTGTGCTGCTACGTGCACGTCCATTTCCAAGTGTGTGTCTGTGTGTGTACACGTGTGAGGTGGATGCATGTTTGCATCCATGTATGTGTGCACCTATATGTGCATGAGTCTGTGAGTGTGAGAGTGTGAGCCTAGGAGTGTGTCTGGCAGGACGATATTACATAACCCTTAATTATAACTAAAGAGGAAATATGACAGCTTGTGACCTAATCCTTAATGCAAGCATTACATTTTCACAATTCAAAGGAAATGTGCATGTGTGTGTGTATGTGAGTATATGTGTCAGTGTGTATTATTTGCCTATACCAATTAAAGGAAATGCGACAGTGCAGCAAACACACTCTTCAATTTGGAAATGTGATGACTTGATAAAGGCACATTGATGTAGCTTTCCACTGTGGTGTGTGTGTGTGTGTGTGTGTGTGTGTTATGGGGAGAGATGGACAAAGAAGCTTCCTGAAAGTGTGTGTGTGTGAATGTGTGTGCTTGCATGTGTGTGTTCCTTTAATTGTGCTGAATGACAGATCTATTACTGTGGAAGAGTACGTCATTATCAACGTTAAGCAGCCTTGCGGAAGCATGCACACACACACTATCATGCTGTATGATTAAAGCTGACTTAATGTGCTTAATGTGTATGAGTGTGTCTGGATTGTGTGTGTGTGTGGTTATGGAGTATAGAAGCTGCCACTTGGCTTTCAAGGCACTCGCTAATATGGCTTTTAAAGGCTTCTCATCTCTCTGTGCATGCACCCTTTGCACACACACACACAGACACACACACACACACACACAGTTACGTGCACTCTTGTAGACAAATAGGCCCACTGAATCACATACATAGTGTCACCCACCATCTTCACTTTCACATTCACACACTTCCTCTCCTCAATCTTATAGCTATGTTAACTTCATTACTTTGCTCAGTTGCATCTATTTATAGCTATCTCTCTCTCTCTCACACACACACACAAAGGTATACAAATAACCACGCATGCACACACATACACAGGAGGCTTACCCTCTCTTTACCCTTCCAACCCCCATTTTTAATCACTTGTTCTCTTTATCTCTTAACTCTGCCTCTCTATATTCTTCTGTCTTCCTATTGTCCTTCCTTCCTCTGTTGACCATCCACATTATTTCTTTACCAGTTCCCTCTTTTCGCCTCCCGATCTACACATGCTTTTATCTCTCTCTCTTTTTTCCGTCGATGCTTTTTCTCTGTCTGTTCTGTTTGTCTTTTAAGCCAGCTGCTGCTTCTCTCTTTGTTTTCAGGAGAAGAAAGACAATGAAGAAAAGAGAGGAAAAGGAAAGCAAAATACAGCAACAGCATGAGTGATGAGATGAGAGAAGCTGAACTTGAAAGAGAGCGGTAAAGAGTCTACTGGACAGTATGAGAGAGGAAGTGAGATCTCGTGTGTACTGTTGTGATTTCCCATCGTTGTAATTGTTGAACAAAAGGCCTGCCATCTCTCTCTCTCAGCAGCACATTAAGCTGATTAACGCACCGTAAACAGGGACACAATGGTCACATATACTGTAAGAACAACTATCAAACTGTAAGAAGAGAAAGGAGTGGAGAGGTTTCAGATATTTGACTAAGGACTAATCATCGCTGACTTAGGTTAAATCACACAAATGCTTGGTCAATGGTGGACACACTCAGAGGGTTGTCTGCTCCTGGAGCATAACCTGAAGACAGACATTCATTGTGCTATCATTCTACTGTATCTTTCCCCTGCTACAACACCTTGGGTGCAATAAAGTGAATATAAAAACTGTTGTCGTCTACATTAATTAGATGCTTAGATGACACTTGCCTCAAGCTTTCAGTCCATAAGGAGGCAGCTCCACCGGTCAGTAATGTACACCAATGTCAGTACCACTTCACCTGGTTTAATTTGAGGCAAATATGTCTTAATTATACAATAATGTAACCAAAATCTTTGCTTTTCATCTAAAAACAGCCAAAAATGCTCACCAACAATGAATGTTGTTCAACTGTGCTCCAATTGTTGACATGGTTAATGTGGCTCCATTTGGAGATGCCAAATGCTGCAACACAATACTGAATGGACCTTTTGGTGAGAGTGTTTTGTCATTTGATCTTTTGGTTTCAACTTTCAAGTCAGCTTGGTCAAAGGATGGTCAAAGGAGTGAATAAATGACATTACAATTCTGCAACGACTAGGCGACTGTTTCTCTTTTCGAGGAGATCATGTAACATCATCACAAGCTCAGTAAGGGCTGCAGAAAAGATTGTGCACTTTTTTCCACGTTTCAGTCCCAGATACAAGACAGTTTTCAAATGAGTTGCCTCAAAAAAAATAGAGACAAATAATAGGAGCCTGTCCTCCCAAGACGAACAAGAGCATCAGTTATTCAAGTAAGCGCCTCAAAACTATATATATTTACTATATAGTGACGCAGCCCTCTCGCGGCCCTACTAATTATGATGGAGCAAAGGAGTAAGTAAGGTGACAGTATTATGGAGTGACCTGTAGGGATAAAGTCAGGGTGTAATATGTTATGCTATTCATTTCCTTTCCACGAATCAATTTTGCTTTACTTAAGGTCTGATCAGGATTCGTTTCCTGACCATGATGGCATGTTGGTTATCATAATCATGAAAACCAACATGCCCCATTTATGCCCCATTTTAAACCAAACTATGATGTTTCCCCAAATGTTTCCCCATGATGTTTCAAAGCAAACCATTCTTTTCTTAAACCTAACCTATGTAGCCATCGTCCTTGAGGGCATGGACATGCAGCGTAGTGGAAACCTTGTCGAGTATTGCACTTTTCTAAACCATGAAATAAAACGTTTTCATCAATGTCTGGTGAGCTAAGTTATTTGCCATGGGAAATGCTACTGAGCTGACCTTAAAAGTGATTAGAAATGAAATTGTAAAACTCTGTGAGCTCAGTAGATCTCTAGTTCAACTGAAAATGATCTCAAACTCATTCATACGTCAATCAACGCATGACATCATTTGTTAAGTAAAAGGCTTTTCTTTTGGAGAGATATCAACACTCACACTTCAAGCCGCCTCGCGAATGCTTTATACTAGAGGGAAGAAAAATGCAAAATGCGTAATGTGCTATCATATAGTTGCAGTTTTATCATAATTAAATTTGGCATGTTTTGTGTCTGCCTGTGATATTTCCCATTCACTGAGGCTTAAAAGAAAATACCCCCTGCCATGCCTGCATCATTCTACATGGACCTTTCGAATGACCTGCCCGAAGCAAAGAGTGAAAATCTCTTTCTTGGCCTCTCTGCTCCATTTCTCTCTGGGTTCAGCTGCCTTATTACTTGTTAAGAAACCCAGTTATCCAATAATGTCTGCCGCAATGCTCGAATGATCATCTTGTCCGTACCCTCCACACGTTACACAGTCTTTTTCCCAACTTGTCTGTCTCTCGTTTTTCCCTCCTTTGCTTCGCACATCAGTGTGAGCCGTCCTTCTCGTCACGTCATTGTTTTAGGTTCTTGTATTTCTCAGGCAGCCTCCTTGTCACGTTGTCTTTCTTTCTCTCTCAGATGGGTTTAATCAGTTACTCCAGTTCTCTTTTTCCTTATCTCCTAACTTTAACTCTTTTTTTTTATGGAACTCTCTTTTCTACATTAGTAGAAGATTACCTCCCACATCACCTCGCTGCCTAGTTTCTCTTTCTCTCTCACACATCTCGGCTGGGTTTTGTCTTGCTGCCATCCAAAGGTGTGCAGAAGATAAAGTAAATTTTTAAACTGATGAAAAAAGAAAGTATGAATCAGTGCTGTGTTTCCATGAATTTCTTATCTGCAAAAATACCTTAGATGCATAACAGCATTACATTATTAGTACAGTCACATGTCCTTTATCTGTTGTAAATCTGTCTTTCATGTTATTTTTTAATCAATTCACCAAATATCTCTGTTTACTTTTCTGTCTGATGACAAAAGTCTTTTTCAAATGATTTCACAGAAAGGTAGGGCAAAAAAGTCTGCCATCACAGACAGAGGCAGGATGAGAAGAGGGGATAACAGCACACACTTTAAGACATTCTCTCCTCAAAGACATTCTTGGTGCACTCAGTTGTATACACTAAAAGAGATGCAAGAATTTGTGTAAAGATGTTGTTTGCAGAATTTTTGGTCTAGAAAAGTTGCAGATATTCCAACACCAAAAAAGTTTGGAAATGAGGGTTGGGTTCTCTTCCTGTCTCTTTCACTGTACCTTTTCTTTGCTTATTCCTTTTTACACTTTTGACCTTCGCAGCATCCCACCCATCCCCTCCACATTTAATTTCACTCACTCCCCCTTTAACTTTGTTTCAAGCGCCCTCTTCATGCCACCTCTTCTTTCCCGCCTTGTCTCCTTCTCACTTTTTGTAAATTTCTCATTTTTGCCTCTCTGTTTGCCGTTGCATTGTCTCTTATCTCCCACCATTGCAGTCTCCTTCATACCACCTCTCTGTGCGCTCTTCTGTCTTGAAGCTCTTGTGTTGTAAAGTCAGACTCCAGTATGCTAATAGGTCTGAACAAAATTATCGGAGACATTTACAGAGAAAGAGCAAATAAGACTTTCAGTTTTAACAGATTTCTCTGTCTCTTCCCATCATATTTTACCACATCACGCCTCCCTTTTTGTGTCTTTGTCTCCTCACATTCTCTCCTGGCTCTTGTCTAAAATTTGACATGACCGCAACTTCCCACTTTTTGCTGAACACATTAGATCTTTTTTATATTAAACAATAACGGACTGGATGGGTTGTGTAAATGTGATTGGTGGTTATTGTTAACTAGATAGATAGATAGATAGATAGCACTTGAGTGAAACAGGGTTGACAGCTTCAGACCAGGAAGGAGAAGATGAAGAGTGTACAAGAGGTTAAGGGACAGTATCAGAAAACCGAATGGGGGAGGGGACAGTAAGACAGAGGACGTGAGAGTGAGAGAGGGATGGAAGAGATGAGAGCATTAATGTTGGACAGCACGAGGTACAGTGAGAAGTGGAGAGAATGTCACGAGGTTTGTTGTTTGCAAAATGCATCCTCTTACTGCCTGCTTTGATGTGAGTGCTCTGCCACTTGTTCAGTCAGGAGAGGAGAGGAGAGGAGGAGAGCTGAGCAATTATAATAATTAATTATTGTCCTGAATAATAATTTCAGAACATACTTTATGCATCGCTCCACTAACTGTACAGCGCTAACCTCTGTAGAAGTTGTGCTAATGGATATATACTACACTCACAATTTGGGCTTCACAGAGCAGAGCTAAACTAGGTAGGACTGAATAAGGGGTCTAATGACTACAGACTGTTGCACATAACAGCACAATCTGAGCTTTCCAAACAACCTCTCCTCAGGACAGGACCGGGGTGTAGCAGCTGTTCAACCAGCATACTGTTAAAAATTGGACTCCTGTGCCTAAAGATAGTAACTAAAATCCCAGACGACGCTGTTCCCACTGGACCAGAATCATATCCCACCAGAGCTTCTCTCCCGTGTCAGCCTTGCTGTCTTCAACTTCGCTTCCCAACCGAGTGAAGCTGCAGGATTGGGCATGATACTGTAATATGTTTAAACATCAATTTAAATGAAGCCTGACTGTAAAAAGTAAGATTCATAGTATTGTTCTTCTTGCCTATAACTGCCCTTTAATGCTCTCTTAGATGGGTTTTGCCTGCTTAACACTTTGTTCAAATACCACAACTGCAACCTGCATGTTAGTCAAGATAGGAGTGTAAGATAAGATTTTAAAAATCCTCATTTAGAAGATGTAGCTATTTTACAGGAAAAGGAAAGTTTCAATATTATCATGTTGAATCAACACGTCTCTGGAAATTGAGACACATATCTTTTCAGCTTGGGGGGAGTGGGGGCACTAAATGTCATTATCAACTTGAATTTCTCTCACTCAGCTCTGCTTTGATTGTGTAAAATTCCCAAACCATCAAGCAAAACCCTTACTGCTAATTGCTTGGAAGCAAGCGCAGTATAAAGAGAGAAGACAACAGTTTTTAAACAAAAATATTTTCACAAATTCACCGTGCCCTGAAGGAGCATAAATGAGTTTAAGAAATGCAAAACCTAAAAATACTTTACAAGATTTGAAGTATTTGGCCGTGTGCTCATGCTTGTGTTGACCGTAGAGGTCCAGTTTTGAAATGCAGCTGAAGGTCATGGATAAAGCAAAGAGTTACTACCACAAGTAAGTGCCATGGAAGTGAAGTCATCATCAGCATGCTGAAACATCAAATCTGAGTGCATTTCAAACGTTCTTGCAGCTTAAAAAAAAGAGCAAAATTCAGTTCCTCCTGATGCTCTTTGTGGTGAGGCCAAAGTGCAGCTGCATTTTAACAAGCATACACAAAAAATAAATAAAAGGACTTCTGCAAGAGCTGAATCTCTACCTATAACATCATACTGTGTACTGAGGTATGCACAAGTCTCATCCCACTTGTGTGATTGTAGCACACTCTGCATAACCTCAGTTGCCATGGCAATGATTACACAGTAGGCTTCTGTTCATTTATCTTGACATATGGGGACATGAGGACCAGAGCGGAAAGGTCTTCAAGCAGTTAGGTAAGTGTTAGCTGTTAATCAGGGGTGTGCTGACTGCATGTATCCACCTACCCTGAGTGCTACTGACAGGCAGATACGTATGAACGACCACAGCCCTTATTAAAGATGGCAGCTGAGATCCGAACATGGCTGTCATAGATTTGTGGAGAGCAGACAGCAACAAATGGCTGAGTTTGGTTAGAATATACTTAGAGAGGGCTGTCAGGGTCAAATGTGGTCGACTATGTTGTGCCAACTCACTGCACGAGGAGTCAGGGTTTATATACACAGAATAGCACACACCCATAAAACACACACAAATCTAGCAAGATGGAAATGCCTCTGACCAAATTATTCAATGTGAGAATACACATCGCACTCAAATACAATTTTTACGGTGGATGCCCTGCATGGTCTTTCCAATTAAAGAAACTGCAACATGCACACACATACACATTACATGAATGCATGCATGCACTATTTTGTGTTTTTAAAAGGACATCTCTGGAAAACCACTACTTGTTGCAACATCTGTGTCTATCATAACGATCAATCGATTTAGATTTAAAAAAAAAAACAACCTGTGTGATGTATTCTGCTGTGCTCTTTGTGCGCATTTACACAAGTGATAGGGCAGCTTATTCATTCATTTTAGGGGCCATAAAGACTGAAAGTGCAATTTAAAATACAAGACTCCCAGCAGAAACGGCATGCAAAAATATATATAATAAAAGAACTTCCCACAAAGCCTTCTCACAAGGGCAAAGCACTCTTATGTCAAGTGAAAAGTACTTCTAAGGAAGTTTTCCACCACTAAGAGGAGGAGGAAACAGTAGGGAGCTGGGTGAGAGGCACTTGGCGCCACACTCATGACTCGTCTCTGTTTGAAAATCTGAACCTGCAGCTAAGAAAATCTCAAAGCTGTTTTCTTTGTGTATGCGTGCATGTGTGCATGTGAGTGTGCACACGCGTGTAAGGATGCATTGATTAGGCGTGGTAAAAATCAAAGCTGAGCTTTGAGTGAGCAATCGATCAAACAAGCCGACTTTTTTTCTCCTACTTCTTTCAGTCTCTATCTCATCCAGAGGAAAGAAAAAGCAGTTTATTTTAGAAAAATTAGTTTTTTTTAAAGCCTGACAGAACTGAAAAAGAAGACGCATACACACACACACAGATCACCATAACTCTGACA
Source organism: Scatophagus argus (assembly GCF_020382885.2). Taxonomy (NCBI): domain Eukaryota; kingdom Metazoa; phylum Chordata; class Actinopteri; family Scatophagidae; genus Scatophagus; species Scatophagus argus. The sequence continues at coordinate 15,124,660 of NC_058496.1, read as the reverse complement.
CACACAACTAACAAACACACAAATACAGGCGCACAAGCAGTACAGAAGCCCACTGACACATTTGTTGAGACACACACACACACACACACACACACACACAGCAGGTTTTGACAGGATCGCGCCCACACAGCCAAAACACAGACATGCAGATAGGCAAGCTGCAAACATGGAGATAGAGGTGGTGAAATGAGGAAAAGGAAGGAAAAAGAGGATGAAGAAAAGAAGGAGAAAACACACAAAGGACAGAGAGAGGAGAAGCAGATGGGGGGACAGTGAAGAGGATGATGGGGGTTTGAGGGAAGAAACAAAGTGAGAGAAGACAAAAGAATGACAGAGAAAATAAAAGAAGAGAGAGATGCACTAGATGAGTGATAAAAAGATGAAAGAGACTTCCTTTGAAACATCCAGCCACCAAGAATCAAACACTTCATCCAATTACAGCACATCTCCAACTCTGCCCATACACAAACACACACACGCTTGGTTCCCATCCAGTTTATTTATACAAACATACATAAATCAACGTGTAGTGTTTCCAGCACATTATGTCAACCTGTATCAACTTCCTGCCAGGAAACACTCCACCCAGAGCTGATGTAATGTATGCTTAGGAAGGAGGCACACAGGGAAGATGAGGGTGGAGCTCGGAGAGAGAATTCACATGCGTATCTGGGAAACTTGGACTGTTTCTGCGTGTGTGGGGTTTTTATGTTCAGATTCCCCTGTGAGCTCAGGGAACAAGACAAAGCTTTTTTGCCTTTTACTCTCAAGCATATTTCATTTCATTTGTCATTTTTGGGTTGGGCACTTAAATTGAAGAACACTAAATACAGGACCAATGCAAAGCTTTGACTTCACAGAGCAAATACAACATTTATTCAAATTATCTGTTACTGAAATGAACATCCTGTCAACCTTTGCGCGCAAAGCCCTTGACTTCAAGCACTCGTCACTGCAGCCATCCCTTACATTAATCTTGTGTCTGTTCTCCATTAGTGCAGCAGACTGTTGTTAACGTCGGGCTGTAGAAGCAAGTTGGTGTATTTCAAAAAAAGAAATCCTTGTATCTTTCAGCAAACTAGTTATCCAAATACTTTTTATAACTTCTGACAAGTGAGGAGAAGCAAAATTACTTTTGCAAGCAAAAATCTCTGAGGGATGAAGCCAAAGTGCAGCAGGAGTTGAATAAACATGCAGTAAAAAGTGGCATTTCTATGGCTGCCAGAAATGTGTGTGTCATCAAAATGACTTCATTGTCAGTCCCACCTGAAAAACTGCAGTGAATACTATCTAAAGGATCATTCAGGACTATTCTTTTTTGACACCTCAGAGCTCATTATTGCCTTTCAGAACCACACACAAATTAAAAAAAGAATGATGATCGCCTTTTTTTGGGCTACATCCTTTTAGCAATTTGTCTTTCTCCCCCCCCCCACAAAAAGAGCTGAGCCCTGTCTGACTCATCTGTGATCTGCTCTGCCAGCTGAGACATCTATCCAGACAGACAACCTGACAACATGAGCGCACAGACGTGGGGCGATGGAGATACAGGCAAAGAAAAATTGGAAGTAAATGTTTGGATAAACACATTCTCTCCCTCTTTCGCTCTCTTTGTGTGTGTGTGTGTGTGTGTGTCTCACTCACTCTCACACACACTTACAAATGTTAATATTACTGCATTATTGCATTTCAGCTTGCAAGTCAAGTAAGATGTCAATTACACTTTACTGAACAGTATTTATTGGTGGGTGAGAGAAAATATAATGTCAAAGTGTAACTTTTAGGTGGAGAAAGAGCAAGGGAGAGATTTCCTGTGATCAATACTGAAGAACGACTGGCTGCTTCTGAGCACAGTGGGGAAACATTTAGTCTTCCTTGATAGCCCTGTATCATGCTCTCCAGTTGTCTTTTTTTGTTTTTTAACCCAAATCTGTCTTAATGCCGAACAGGATTGCTTCCAAGACGTTATAGTAATCAAGATTTGCTTCAACAAATATGTTAACACTTTTTTTCAAAGCTCAGAATGATGTGCGAAAATGGCAGAACGAGGTATTCAAGATCTGCTGAATGAAACTATATATTGGCTTCACAAATATATATATTTGAATGAAATGTGCACCAGTTATACGATGACTCACTCCTATTTAACTTCTACGACGCAGCCTGCAGGTTTCTTTATGCAAACATCTTGTCAAGGCTCAACCTAAAGTGTGCTGTCAGTCATTCAAGCACTCCTAAAGGCACATCTGTTATATATTACATATGAACAAACATTGGAGTAAGCAGCTGTATTCCTATATAAGTGATGCCAAAAGCCTGAGAAATTGAACATACAGGATGTACTGTATGTCTGGATACAAAGAAGACTGTATGACGAAGGATGAATGAAATAAAGATGTGATGTTAGAAGAAAAAAAATAGGGTAGCTGGGAAGAGAGCTGAGATGGGTTCACAAGTGGATGGAAAGATGTTTACAGGTATTCTGTGTTGGTTACAAGAGGCAGAGCTGTTAGTCCCAGAGATTTCATTTTGTGCCACAGAACTGAGAGAGTTTAATGAGCTGGCATTGCCAAACCACAGTCTGTAGGTGGTTTCTTGGCTTAGTAACAAATTGCACTTCACTGAAATTAAAAGTGGATCACTGAAGCCCCATAGACCTTTGTTTTCAATGTATCCTGGTTGTGTGTTGAATAAGCCAAGACTGCTCCAATAGATGCATGCATTCAATTATCTACAAGGGTTCAAATGATGAAACTTCTATAAACTTGTCACATCACCCGATAGAAGCTCAAACCAGATCAGTCGTCACATTGCCGGAGGCGACTAACAGGAACCCAGCATTATGCACCAAGGTATTCATATTGTTGATTTAAGTTGTTATATAACTGGATATTTCTCATAATCACAGACACGAACATTTTTCTCAAAAACACGTTGCTGCTTTAGTCTATTCAGGTTCCTTTCAAAAGTTCACCGACGTTTGGTGGCATGGAGAGGCTGTTGGGTGAAGGTCACAACAGTGCTACATTCAAACACCAAGTGACCCCATGGCACAATGGGAAAAGAGTGTAATCAGCAAATGTGTGTGTGTGTGTGTGTGTGTGCGAGAGAGAGAGAAAGCATGTGTCTGTATGAACCACTCAGGAACACTTTGCTTTTTACACTAACACCCCCCGCTCTCTCTCAGAGCCCCCTTTGGGATGACGCTAACAGCCTAAACTGAGAGCAGCAGAGGGGAAGGAGGTACAACAGGGGACAGAAGGGCAGAGAAACAGAGGAAGGGGAGAGGAGACGCTGCGAGATAATGTACAATATTTCTGCTGCAGAGAGCTGTGTTGTTGGCAGCATGCAGTAGGAGTGGAGCCAGTACTGTACAGATTCCTCATGTAAATTGCCAAGGGAAAAAATAAGAAAGACGGAGAAAGAAAGAGTCCCATGGTAGAAAGTGTAGCTCCAAAGGGCAGAGACCACAGTATCACATGTCTGCATGTCACAAAGACTTTCTGTTTAAAGATAAACAATGCTTAGCTTTCCTGTTTTACAACATGAAGACATCTGAGTATTCCTGGTGGATTTTTCTCTGGTGCATTTTGCCAACATGTCCCCATACCTACTACGCATAGAATGACTAATGTCCAAGCCGCAGCCCCCATGGCTGAATGCTGAAGCCATTGCGGAGGTGGCTTAAAACATTAGTTAATGTTAGTGTCAAAGAGAACCTGACAGTACGTTTCTGATATTTTTCAGCTTAAATTATGTGGTGATTTCGATTCCATTAAGAAGACAGTGCACCTCAAATAAAGATATATTTGAAAGCTCGTTCGATTGACATGTGCAGCAGCCCATCACATTCAGCTTTGATGTTTGCCCATCCGGACTCAACTGCACAAATGACATGTAAACATGCTTTTGAGCCCTACTTATTTAGATTTTTATTTGTTGGTTCGATTGTTCACCGAATACATATGTGAAATTACCAAGGTTCAATTAATGTGGTATCAGTTATTAAATAATCTTTGTCACCAGTATAACTCAACATAATGTATGTTACAATCTGTGCAGGACTCACTTAACCTTGAGACCAACCTCCTTTAAACTTCTCTTCAGTCTTTTCTCACTGAGAGAGAAGGAAAAACAAAACAAAAAGGGTAATAAGAGAGAGCATTTTTTTCCGCCATTGGAGAGCTTTGTCCCCGTGAGGCCCAAGCCCGAGTGTGTGTGTGTGTGTGTGTGTGTGTGCGCATGCGTGCGAGGGAGAGTTAATACGTGCATGTGTGGTCATGCATGCCTTGCACAAGTGATTGTATTGTTTGCGCATGTGTGCATCTAAGTGTGTACTATATACAGTATGTAGGCTACACGTTGGTGTGTGTATGCAAGTGTGTTTGTTTGAGACCGATGAAAGTGTGAGATTGAAAGTGAGTGAAATAAAGTATGACTATGAGTGTGTGTATGTGCATGTGTGTGTGGCTGCTCTGGCCTCCCTAGGCTAGGGGTACCAGATGTACTGAGCTTCACCATCACAGCTAAAAATATGCGCATACACACACACACACACCCCACTGTAAACACAGGACACATTAACAACACGCCTCACTGATTAGCTCTCTGTCGTCATTTATCTCACAGTCTCCTATATTTCTATTATTTTTTTAAACTGTTTTATATCTCTCGGGCTGCTCTCTTCTGGGTCTGTCTTGCCCTTTTTTCTATCTATCTGATTCTGTCTCTCTCCCACTGTCTGTCTTTTGGTCTCTATCTCTGTTTTGGAGATAAGTTTTTCAGTGTTTGCATTCACATATCTGTCTCTCTCAGGACCTCATTCCCTTTTCACCCACAATCTCTTCCCAACATCTCGCTGAGTTTGTCAGTCAGTGTTCTCTGCAACTTCTTTTACTCGCTGTTCATCTTCATTTAAATCTCATGTTTCAAAACAACTAGGGCTTCAACAAATGACTATCTTCATTACCAATTAAATTATTTTGCAACTGCATTAAATTTGTCAGGAAATAGTGAGGGATTTCCATCAGAATTTCCTTTAGGCCAAGGTGACAACTTCAGACGGCTTAATTTGTCCAGCCAACAGTCCAAAACCCAAAGATATTTTATTTCCAACAGTCACCAGCAAAGAAATACTGACAAGCCGAAACAGATCAATGAATCTTTCCCATTTCACTTCGTAAACGACTGGAATGACAAAGAATCTGTCATGTCACATGATGCATACATGTTTACACTGTGATATTTAAGAACACACACACACACACACAGGAGAACAGGCAGCCTAATACTGTAATGCAAAACTCAGTGATGAAGACCAACCAAATCCTGATGATCTTGATCACATCCTTGATGATATTTGCAACATTAAGGTGTGGTTGATTTCTGTTTGATATCTGTTGCTCTGTTCACTCAAGGTGGCCTTTTCCTGGGATTTATCCTCCCATTTGCTCTGTCGGTTTCTGGCTGGTTTTATTAATTCTCTAAAAATGCCCTCATGATTGCAGCAAAGCTTGCTGTACTGTGGCAGAGCAGCAGAACACCACCACCTTTGAGGTTAAAAAAACACACACACACACACACACACACACACAAAATGAGCTCTATTCAAGCGCTGATAGATTTAATGGAGCACTTCTCAAGCATGCGTGCTAAGTCAACAACACTGTTTTTGGACAGGTGCCATCACAGTGTCAAGAGCTCAGTGCTGCCCAAGACAACAGTGATTAGTGGCTTGAAATCAAACAGTCCCATCTGTTTTTTGTGCACAATGGGCTCCACTGCCTAAATGACGCCAGCTGAGTATCCATCACCTTATGCCAACCTTCACATTATTTCAAGCAGCCTCAAGATTTAAAGAAAAATAGGAGCAGAAGCATCAACAACAGCTCATTTGGACACACACACACACACAGGCTCACTTTTTTGCAACCACTGTTTTTGCTCTAAAGGAAATTATAGAAGAGGGTGAGAATAAAGAAAAAAAAAGAGGAAAGGCAAAAAAAGAAGAGAGATGAAAGAAAAGCAGAGGACAGGAGGCGACGAGAAAAGGGGAAATGAGACCAAATGAAAAGAGAGACTGAAGGGAAGAAGAGATGAAAGGAAATGAGAAAAGTGGAGAGGAAGACAGAAGGCAACAAAGGAGATGAGAAGGGAGGGAAAAAAGCAACAGAGAAGAAAGGAGAAGACAAGAAGGGCCAGTCTTGACAACACAGCAGCAGGCCCAGCAGGTGGAAACTACCTCCAATGTTGTCTTAATCACCTTTTAATCTTTCTCCATATTCCACTTGTTAGCATGCTGAAACTGGGAGTAAAGGCATTAAGATAAGGAGAGGAAGACAGAAAAAAGACAGATTCTAACAGAACAGGGGAGAAAATCAAAAATCTCTGTGTCTCCACATCTCGATGCAAAAATGTGCACAAGGAAAGACATTTTCTCTCGTTGCATGTGACTCAGTCAGAGTTTGAAAAAAAGCTTTTGGGAAAAACGCATATTTGCTTTCTTGCAAATATGAAAAGATGTTACCACTCTTTATGCTACGCTAACCAGCTGCTGTGCGCAGCAGCTAGGGTGAAACAGTTAGCCTAGCTCCGCCCAACAGTAATGAAACCCACCTACTTACCGTACTAAGGAAGGTGCTGGAACATGTCTTGATCGAAGGCAATGAGTTCCATAAGTATTGTCAGCACCATCAGGTTGATTTTGTTACCTTCTGACTAGCTGATTCCCACTGTTTCCAGTATTTCTAAGAAGCTAAGCTAACCATCTGCTGGCATATTTAGCATACAAACAGTATCAGTAGATAGTGGTAATGTAATCTCATTTATTTCTCTGCAAGAAAGCAAGAAAGGGTATTTGTCAAAATATGAAACTATCCCTTCAAGGTGGACATCTCAGTTTGAGTTGGCCTAATAATGTGTGTACAATTAGAAGGGGTATTGTGTGTGCACATTTGTCTGTGTCTGCTGGTAAGGACATGCAGTCCTATGGGACCGTGAAGCAGTTCTGGAACAGAGTCACCGTGTTGCAAATAATACCAACAAACTGTCAAGCTTCACACAAGCACACACAAACAGCATCTAGGTGTAGGAGGAAGCTGAGGAGGCTCAGTTGATGGCAAATCCTTAAAATCCATCAGTGTTTTTGGCTCTTGAGGCTGCATGTTCCTACGTGTGTGTGTGTGTGTGTGTCTGTCTGTGCCTGTGTAAGTGTATAATGTAATGTATAATTATATGCTGTTGCTTTGGGGATAGCTAATGAGGATCTGAGCAAATAAACAATTATATAAAATAAATATAATTAAATACATGTATTATTGTTCAACAATGAGCACTTTTATCTCAGTTTTACAGAAAATTTTCTTAAGACACAGAGGATCCTCAGAAAACTTCTAATCCGAGCCCTTAATCCAGCATTTATTAGCACAGTTGTGTACACTTGACATTTTTTATGCATTCCTCTTCAAACATGGTTAAATATGCATGGCGAAACGCTGAGAAAAATTCAGGCAAGTTGAAAGTTTCATTGATCCACAATGAAGTCACATTGCTCATATTTGTATGCGATCAAAAGCAGAGCAGTTTAAACCAGCTGATCTTTAACCTGAATGCCTGCCCGGAAAACAGTTTGTTTTTGCGTTTTGTACAAACTTGAATGATTTCATATTCTGCAACATGCATTTTATAATAGTCTTAAATGTCTTACTGCATTTCCAGAATGTTTTACAGGATATATAACTGTTTATATCTAAGGCACTGCTTTAGTGCTCTTTTCTGTAACAGCCAACAAATAGGTGACCCGGCACTCAACCAGGCTGACAGGGAACAGAACATATTTAGTTTGCTGTTAGGATTGGGTAGTTTGGTCTGTGCTTTCTTTCCCTTGTGTGTATCTCATCCCTTCATTCCCTTCTTCTGACCTGCAGGTTTGGTTGTCTACCTGTCTGACAACCAAACCTATTTGGAGCTGAGATGGGCGGGGCCTGTCATCTGTTCTGCATTACCTGCCTGTCAGGCCAACTACCTCCCACACCTATTTAAGACCAGTCTTCCTCTTCCATCTTCACTGCATTGTACTGTTACTTCTCATGGTTTACTGCCCTGGCTTTGCCTCACCGGCCCAGTTGCTCTGGAGGTTTTTCTGTTGTCTCCTGTTGGATATTTGTTCTTCATTGGATTAAATGGACTCTTGGTAGATCACAAGCACTCACCTGTCACTCAGCTCTTTCGCTGGATTAGAAACTGTAAAATTACCTTTTTGCCTTTCCTGCATTTATTGAATAGTATAAATAGTTTGTTTTTGCACATAAAGACTTTCTTTTTTTGTATCTTCTTTGGCTGAGTATGTTTATTTGGGGTCCTTAACTTTTGGTAAACTTAACATTTACTTGCAGTAAAAATGATATGATCAATGAGTAAAAACACAGCGAGAAGAGGAGAGTACACAAACTGGTTTAAAAGTTTCTGATTTTTTTTTTTTAATATTTTATTTACATATTTATTTGCAAGCAAAACTTGCACAAAATCTGCCAGTACCGAGAAACATCATGACTTTGAATATCTTGGAATAATCTCGATACGTGAAAATGAGACATAATCTCCACCTAAGCTTCTTTGCAGTGTCATTTCATCTTACAGTCACTCACACGCAGACCTTCGACAGTAATCCAAGAAGTGATACGACATCGAGGCAACAGGGTTTTGATGAGCGTGTTGGCAGCACAGTTTACATCCATGTGGTTACACACATTCATGTCCTTTATGTCTGTCTTTATTGACCACCGAGAGGCTCTAAGCACTGGACACATATTCTCATTTATGGTAGTGTTGAGGCCAGATAGATTCAAACCAGAAAGCAACTTACATCTCAAATATCTAATACCCACATAGCTACTGTACACACCCTCATCATTCATATTCCTTACAGAAATATAACACAGCCAGAGTAAGTTTATTACCAAGGCCTTTTTATTTTCTTCATTTATTTATTTTTTTCTGAGACTCTTTCTCAGAAAAAAATTAATTTAAATGTAACATATTTTAAGTATATTTCACGACACAAAACTGCCAGATTTCTCCACAGTCCTTTAAAATGACATCTAGTTTCAGAGCTGCAACAAACCCTGATTTTATTCCTTATGATATTGTGAGAGATGCTATACATGCTGCCATATAGTGTATGAAAAGCACAAAGTGACACAGTAAATGATGCACATTTTGGGGTATGTGCATTTGTTCTCATGGTAACCTGTTTAGGAAAAGGTAAACTCATTCATTCATCCTGCAGTTAATTATTTCAGTTAATGGGTTAATGGCTTATTTCCCAACGAGCACAGGATGAAAAGGTAGGTAAGAGCCGGCATGTGTAAATAAAACGATCACATGGCTTGTGTCATAAGTCAGGAGTTACGGGACTGGATATGCATCAAGGATCAAAAAGATTAACACCAAATGTCCCTCAAATTTGGCCGACAGTGTGGCCTTCTTTGAATTTAGTGGTGTCCTTGTCGTGCCAAGAATTCAATAAGCCATTGTATTCGTCAGTGGTTTATAGGAGAATTCATGTGATCCTGGTCCAAATAGAAAGATGGCAAATTGCTAAGGTTACATGTGATGTATTTACTATTGACCAGGTACACTATTTGCAACTGTTATCCATCACGTGTTGAGTGAAACATCCCAACTCACACTGCAGCACCGAACTGTGAAGCGAACATCACTGTTGTTATTGTCTTACTCTTAACTAAGGGAGAGAATGCACCACAGTTAAACAATTTTCAAAATCGCTCTTTCTAAACACAGTGCCAGAGCAGCCCTCGTAATGTTTCAAAACTGAACAATAAAGACTGAGAACAACAGGGCAATAATAGTTCTCAGCCAACCTTGAGGAAAATGTGAGGTTTTTTCATCGGCTACAAGGATCAGCTCATTCCAACACTGAGGAGGGCACATAACCATAAAAGCTGGAGGAGAACCAAACAAAATGTTGACATTTTCACACAAGATACCAACATCCCTGCTTATATTGCATATGAAGCACATCACAGGTTGGACCGACTGCATGAGTCAGAGGGGATGATTCTCTGACAGAGCAGCAGCTTGTGGAGCATGTTAACTTACTCTCATGTTATGGCATACTCATGTTAACTAACAGTCTCTTAAGTAGACTGTTAGACATCGTCTGTGTGTGTGTGTGTGTGTGTGTGTGTGTGTGTGAGACGGTATATTGTCTGTCTGTTTCAATGTGTGTAAGACGGTATATTGTCTGTCTGTCTGTTTCAATGTAAGAGTGCACATCCTACAAAGCAGCTGTCTGTGTGTGTCTGTGTGTGTGTGTGTGAGTAAATCTGTCTCCTGGTCCTCCCCTACAGCCTGTGGAGAGGATGAAAAAGATTTAATACCTCTGCCAAGGTGATGCCCTACAGTGCTGCCTGTCTTACACATGTGCGTGCGCGCACACACACACACTCACACACACTCGGGGGATTAGCTGACCTCCTCCGGATGCAAAATGCAACAGTCCACTGGCATGTCCAGCAGCTCTTCTGGACTCTACCCACACACACACACATGCACACATATAGCATCACTGGCATGCCCAGAACTACAAACCTTTAACACACCCAGCCACACACTTGGAAAAAAAAACAAAAAAAAAAAACATTCTGACAGACATTTTCAGCCCATGTGTTCATCACACACACACACACACACACACACACACACACACACACACACACACACCTCTCTCCCTGTCTGCCTACTCTCTTTTCAACCCCAGGGCTTTCCCTCAAACTGACATCCCCACATTTTCTCTTCCTTTCTGTTCCATCACTCCTCTTCTTGTTCGCCTTCTGTTGCCATATTTCCCCTCTCACAGCACTTCCCTGGGCAGGTTCCCACTTTTTCAGTGCACTTTTCTACTCTTTTTTGTTGTTTTGCACATATTTAATCATTTACTTTTAATGTACACCATGCTGGTAAAGAGATAAATAGAAGAGGTTGCTAGATATCAGAATCTGAATATTGTGCACAATGACAATACTCTCCAACTTTCTAGCTTGTGTCCCTGTGATTGCATCAGTTTTTGCTGCATCATCTTAAAGGAGAGGAGAGATTTATCTGTTTGCTGCCCAAAGCGGCAGCACAGCAGAGTATTTTTCAGCCCATATGCAATCCAAAATTTAATTTAGGCAGATAGGGAGCAGGTATTTCTTTGTTAGATATCAAAACAAAAGATTAAACAGCAGTGTGTCTTTTCAGTCTTACTGCATAATCTGTAAACTTCACCATTAACAGTCGCATTGAAAACTGTTGACAGTAAAGTCTGTAAATTATGCAGAAAAAAAACAAGCACACTGTTTCTGGAAAGAGATGTCACTGCTGATTATTTAAAATGTAATTTCTCCGTGCCATGAGGACCACAAACATAGTTCATTCAGTGCCACTGTTATGAGGTGGAGGCCATGTGAGAGAAGAATATCTCAGATTCTTTTGAAAAGGTTAAATCAAATTTTAGAGTCTCTGCTGTAACTTGTAACATGTTAACATAAAGACAGACAGGTAGCATCATTAGTCAGCTGCTCCAAGCAGGTACCCAGACAAGCCTGTGGAGCTCTCCACTGTCTGGACTTAAAGTAAACCTCTCTGTCTGTCTCCTCCCTCTTGCCAGGGGATGAGCAACCCTCCTGTCAGAAAATCCTTTAATCTTTACTCATGGTGGAATGATGACCCACACACACAAACTGACTATTTCTGTGAGTTTAAGCATGTGTTCAGGTGCGTGGGTGTGGGTGAGGTACCCACTTTAGGCAGGAGACTGAATTTGATCTGGTTGCAGGGAAAAGTGCGAGAGCGGAAATGTTGAAACGCATCACATTCTAAAGCTCCATCAAACGTGATTCCACTAGTGTGACAGTATTCAGCACCTGCACACACAGCAGACATGGGTGTTATAAATGCACGCAGACAAAACAGCAGGGTCTGACACAGAAGTGAGAAGGAGTAAAGGAGCAAATGGGTGAAAGGGAAGAAGTGTGGAGGAGTAAAGGAAAGGGTTACAGACCTTTGCTTCTGCTTCTTTTCCTTTTTCTCTCCCTCTGTCTCTGCTCTCTCATCTCTCTGTCCCTGACAACTGACCTGTCCACCCATTTGCCATTTTGTGCCTTTTGTTTCTCTCCACCCATTTCTCTTTCTTTTGTTTCTCTCTTTGTTCGTGGATCCTCTGTCCATCCCAGCCTCTCTTTTTCCCTCAACCACACCAACTCTTATTTTCCTTTTTCTCTAATTTCTTCCATCCTCCTGTCTATCATGTGCAATATCTCCATTTTCCATCATTTTTCCTTGTTTGTTCCTCTCAATACCTTGTTTAACTTTTTCTTCTCTTCCACCTCTCAATTATTTTCTATCCCTCACTCTTTCCTGCCTTTGTCTTTCTTTCCTTTTTCATTCTCATCCTATCTCCCATCTTCTTCCTCTTCTTGATGCTCTCTCATCCTTTTAACCTCTCTCCCTCTGCTCCCTCTCATCTATTTTTCGGTGCCAAAAAAGGATACCTGCTGAAATTTTATTCATAAACACTCATTTACATACATATGGTCGGTTTCTTTATAACTCAGTCACCTCAGACACCAGTGTGCTGTCTGATAACAGCTACGAAACCTACTTTGTGTGTGTGTGTGTGTGTCTGTGTGTGCTAGGTGAATGATAAATTAGGCTGACTCTGGCCTGCCATCTTTTAACCACAATTAGAAAGCTTTTCTGACAGACTGTCAGACCCAAGGCTAGGAAACACACACACAGACACACACACACACTTGGAGGCACCCAGCAGCTTATAGACAGACATGGGAGACTGACGTATGAGCAGACACCATTTCAAAACCAACACACACATGCACACACACACAGTGATGCATGACCATCATTACCCACACCCCTCCCTCGACAGCTGTTCCCTCAGCAGTACACTCTGCACTACACACACACCCACACGAAAAAAACCTCACCATCCCTCTGAGAGTACAGGCACAACATGTTAATCACAAGAGAGGTCAAAAGTACACACAAACACACACACACACACACACACAGTAAAAAAAATAATAAATAAATAAAACAGGTAGTCGGTCTGTAGTGATAGCCAGTAAAAACTGCCTCCTATCCTACAGCCATCTTCTTCTTCAACTACAGTGTGAAGTGCAACATTTCACCTTGTGTTACCTCCATGGCTTTGATAACTTGCAAATTCAATGCAGTGCAAATGGTGTGACATACAAATGAACTGATGGCCCACGATAGGGCAGAAAGCCACCAGAGCGGGAGACACGGCCATTGCGACGAGTGGTCTTGGTTCATATCTTTCTTCAACTCTCCTTAAAAAAGGGAATTTTTCTGAAAGAGGAGAGCAGCTAATCAAAAGAGGCTATGTTTTGAATGTGTCAAGACCATCCCCAACCATTTTAAATATCAAATTAAAAAAGGGCTTCGAATTCACTTTCACATTCTCATTTCATGTGAATTATGACATTTTAAAACACTTTCTCTCTAATAATGTTCCTCCCACCAGGTGTGGCTGATTCACATGTTAGTCCACTGTTGTTTGCCTTCCATCTGATACCAATTATATGTCAGCTGAGTTCATTCATGTTAAGGAGGGGGGAATAAAGTAAAGCTAAATACTAAAAATCACATAGAAAGTATTATGTAACACTGTTCCTACCGGCAGCAGTTTCTTTTATGGACAAAACAGTATTCAACTGTTTTCTAGTCTGGTCATAAATTTCAACAACTAAGTGCTCTTTTATTTTTCTACATTAACTTGGAGAGAGAGTGAAAAGGAGAGGTTGAGTACAAAGTGATACTGCCAAACTGGAACAATCAGAAGAGCTGCTCTGCCAAATAAGCGACAGAAGGGTAGAAAGAAAAAGCACTTGTCCTCACTTTCACCCTGGCTACTATCACTCGCATGATTCTGAAGTATATCTCATAGATTTCTTTTCTCTCTCGCTTAATCTGATTCTCCCTTCCTCCCATTTCTCGTATTTGCTTCTTCCCTTTTGCTTTATCCTCCTCATCTCCCCCGGTCTGAGTCACTTCCTCCTGCATCTCCAGGTACTTTAGGCAAAAATCATTGAAATTCTACAAAAGCACTGAAATCGACATGCATATATAGTTTTGCAGCTTTAGGCCATACATTTTCAGAGAAATACTGTGCTGCAGTGATGTGACTGAAGGATACAACTGCTCACACGCAACAGTCCATTTCAGTATGTAATGAGAAACTATGGTTAAAAGACATGTTCATTGTAATTTTAACAGTGGACAATGGAAGCTTTTGATCTCAGTTCAGTGAAAAAGCAAGGCAAAATAAAAAACACAGAAGCATCTCTTAAGAAAGTCACAAAGATGTTTCTGAAAAGCCAAGAAAGTGAAAAGCCAAAACTCTGTTGATTCACCAGCAGCTCTTGTAGCTGTAAGTGTTTAACAGAATACAGGATTAAACCTCATGTGACTGAACTGAAGATGTTTGCCTTAGTGAAACACATGGAATGGACATCCGGAGGATTTTGTATTGATGCAACAAAGCAAAATCAGTGCCATCCACACCATGATCCACTTTATATTCACCTCAGCATGTCCGTGATCATAACTGTTCTTTTGCATTCAGACCGTATTGTGCCTGACAGCAACATCCACAACCCAGTGTGACTGAAAGGAATTCCAGAATTAGTGTTCCTGAAAAAAGCTAAATAAAATTCATTAAAACAGATCACAGACAAAATGAAAAACTGTTAATGACTCAATTTCCAGCTGTTGAGTTGATATGGTCCCATTTCCTCTCAGAACTGATGCGATTTTATCTTTCTGTCTGTCGTAAATTAACTTTGTTGATCTAAAGTGCCATGTTTACATATGAAAAGGTTGTTTTGATGAGCCTGCAGTCTCTGTAACAGCCTTTCCTGCAAAGCTCAGGTGAATTCTGCCCAAAAGTGTGTCACGACCGCTGTCCAAGGTGCTGAACCTGGGAGCACTGGGGATGCGGGAGCTGTCCGTGGTGCTCGAACTCCATCCACACTGATGGGCAGGATCCCTGCTGGTGCAGTCTGATGGCCAACAGAAAACCCCAGTTAATTTCCTTGTTATTGTTACCATCTGTTCCCGTGGCTGACTCTCAACACCACCCGGTTAATTAACATCCCTTCAGTCAAGTCTTCGCCTTAGAGAGAATTCGCTTTTTCACTTTAAGAATCTGGGATTGTATAGCTAAGAGTCTGGATAATTTAAGCGAGTTCAGCTTAGGCTCTTTGTCTGCAGTATTTTGCAATCTGTTTAAGTCTACAGTAGAAACTGAAACTTGACGTTATCTTCACTTCTTCTGAGTTCTCTCCTGCATCATAAAGATGTTTTTATCTTTCTTTCTGATGGTCACCACTATGCTTTGGAATAATTTAATATCTATGGTTATATCATGCACTCTTTGCAGAATAGTGTTTTATGAAGAGCATTTGCACCACATTCTCAACTCTATTATAAGCATATCTTGAAATAAATATGTATTTTTCATGCTTAGATTGCCAACAAAATGCAATTTTAACTCAATTCATACATAGCCTGAAGGCCATTGTGTTATTTTGCCTTCATGAAACAGAGCCCAGAGAGTGATGTGCCCGCTCACCTCTGGAGCGGCTGAGGTATATGTCACAGCCCAAAATGCAAGCATATAGACAATCACAGGTGAAAGTAAAGATGACACTCAGAAACACCGAAAGAGTCACAATAAAGTTAATGATGGGGAGTGTAAGTTCACCTCTTTTTTCCTCTTCCTTCCTGCACTTTCCTATCTCTTATTTCTTTCTCTGGTTCTCACTGTTTCCCACCCTCAGATCATGATGTTGTCTGTTCAGCTGGCACCTTCATGTCTCTCTCCTTGTAGTTACAAAAGTGTTTTAATCCTCAAACACTGCCAACAAATACAGAAACCTCCAATCGATAAACTGCTGTTCGCCTCTACTCCTCTCTCATCTCCTGCTTCCCTCTGTCTCTACACACTTTTATTCCACACTGTTCTGTCTTTCTCTTCCTTTCTCTTTTTTCCTTCCTGCCCCCCTTTCTTCTCGCCTCTTCCCTTCTTTTCCCTCTCTCTATGCAAGCCAGTCGCTATTGATTTTAAACTGTCTTCAACTAGGGTTTGACAAATTGCAGCTGACAGTTGCCAGTATTTTGTGCATTTTTTTAAACTTCAGCCTTTACACACCAAAATCTCACATGGATATATTGCTTAAACTGAGAATTTTACTCTCTGCAGTGAGGAAAATTCTCTAGCAGCATCACTGTCATCACTATGCACACTCAAAGCCCAATCAAAATGTTGCAATACAAGTGTAACCCACTCTCTGTATGTGTGCCCCTCTCTGTCAGGTGTCTTTCCACACATCCTGGGTTTCTGGGTCTCTGGTATCTGCATAGTGGCTTTTTTAAATTTTATTTTAATATATTTTCCTTTTTATTTGTGTAGCTGTGGTTTCTTGTGCACAGAAGAAAACGGGCAACAGGGTTGTGTATTGTAGTTGGGAGTGAGTAGCACATTATTGTCTTAGCAAAGCAATTCTTGCAACAATTCAGTTGAATAAATTAGCCTCATGATATCAAAGAACATCAGCACTATAACATTAAATAGTATACACACCGACAAGGCCACAGACAAGGTCACAATAAAACGGGAATGTAACAGCATAGTCAGTAACCAAAACCTCTAATCAGCATTGAACATCAACATATCAGGTGGATCCATAATTTTATATTCCAATGTCTGCGTTGGGTTGGGTTAAACATCATGGTTATGGCAACTAAAACGTGGTGAAGGTATGGCGATGTTAATGAAGAGGGTTATTTTGCTTTGGAAAGCCCTCAGTAGTCAAGGTGGCTTTGTGACCGACCATTTCTGTAACTTTCAGAAACCAAATATCTGACGTTAGCACCCACTTCACTGAATAACTGGCAGCTGTCTGGAGATGCGAAAGCAGCAGGGACCTGGACAATCTGGTTGACAGAACTGGTTCTGATCCAGTACACACCAGCCTCAGGCACCTAAAACATTTGGTTAAGACTCTTGGAGAGACTGCAAGTCAAAAAACCCTCACTGCAGTTCTGTGACAGAAAGAAAATACCCGTGTCCTGTATGAAAGTCATGTCACAATCCATCACCCCAGCCTCATGAAAGGCACATTACTTCATGCATTGGCACTAAAGGTCAGATTTGGATTTTGATAGATATAACCCCATGCTTATAGTAATATATTAAAACTTTGCAGAGTTTTGTACAGACCCATCAGCAAAATGGTACAGATAGTGTCCAACACACATCATTAACTTGATTTT
Organism: Scatophagus argus; assembly: GCF_020382885.2. Classification (NCBI taxonomy): domain Eukaryota; kingdom Metazoa; phylum Chordata; class Actinopteri; family Scatophagidae; genus Scatophagus; species Scatophagus argus. The sequence continues at coordinate 15,107,281 of NC_058496.1, read as the reverse complement.
AACTAAAATAAAATAACATAATTTCCTATGGCAAACCCTCCCCCAGTAAATAGGTACATTTTTGGATGTATTTCATCATGATGGAAGGTGGTAGAGGCTGAAACATTTGATTTGCCAAAATTAACTGTCCACTAAAACACCAACATTAACATGGTTAATCAGCAGCAAAAAAAAATTCTGGTGCCTGTACACAGGAATTCTCTATGGTCCCCTGCCCCAAATCAACAACTATTCAGTCCCGTGTTTATGGGCCCCCTTCACATGAGGGACCTGTATACTCAGACCTGTTTTTCCACCCAATCCCATGCCCCTGTGGCTATCTGATACAGTGCTCCAATTCTGGTACCAACTATGAAAAAGAGATCAGTTTAATGAGGTCAACTTAAATAATAAATAAATCAAATGATCCTTGATTTGATTTCCAAAGTGTGGGAGGAAAGCATAATCCTAAAAATCTTTAAATTCCCAATTTAGAACCAGATAACTATAAACAGCTCTATTCCGAAAAATATCTTTATTGGTTTAAAACTTTATTTCCTATTTGCAACTTTTTCCCATCACATTGTTAGAAACCAGTTCATGGCTACAGATCTGAATTCTGGGAAAACCTGAAAGTGAAAAGACAAACTGCAAGATACTCTTTACATCCCCAAGAACTACCATTGCTCCACTGGAGCTGCTCCGTGCTGAACATTCATAGACTGTGGTTGTACAGGGCAGCTCCCAGGTGTGAGCATGTGTAATTGGATAAAGGCTATGTGCAGTGCGGCTTTGATGAAAATGCTCATTTAGTGATTGCAGGATAAATAAAGCATGAGAGTTGGAGCAGGGTGCAAAGCACTCATTTATTAGCTTGTTAGCTTGTGTTTAACTTGTGTCAACTTGCAGTAAATAATAAAGATGTGAAATAAATTTTGCATTCTGAGTCCATGAGGCAGCCTTCTGGGGGAAACCCACACTTCACATTTTTCTTCCTCATTCACTCTCATCCTAAAGTAAACACTAAACGCTCATAAAACAGATGAAACATAAAAGACAACAAATACAGAGATAAACATTGTCTCACTCTATCTTCTTCTGACCCCCCCCAACTCACTCCCCACTCACTTGGAAAGAAAAGCAACACTGTGGAGTGATGGATGAGGAAAAGAGTTGCAGGGGTGTGGCTGAAATGGGACTAATGACAGAAAGACAAGCGAATGAGAAAACAGGAAAACAAGTGGGATACAAGAGAGCCAAGCAGAGATGGCAAGATAGAGAGAAATAAACTCAAGGAGAGATGAATGGCAGACGGAAAAGAACAGATGACAGCAAGACATAAGAAATGGATGCAGCCTGTGATGTTTGTTCCTTAAGTGCTGCCTGGAGCCAATTTTAACTATAGCTGAGTTATTGGAGCCATTCTGCTGTAGAGCTGCTACACTGGTAGTATTCAGGGGTGTTTATGGTGTGTCAACTCTATCATTTAGAAATATTGCAACGGTTGCTTGTAGTCGAATGGAATTAATGTATTACTACAAGAGGCAGTTTTGGCTTAAGTGTCTTGGCCCAAGGGGCAGCGTGGCATTGATCCATGAAATAAAACCCTTGATTTTAGCTGCTGACAAATTAAAATTACAACTGATATCCATGAAGTCATTTTGTCCATTTTTGTGAACTTTCAGTGCTTTGGTGCTAAGTTTTCCTCATATTATACAAAGGATCTGTCTACTTCTGATTGATGAATACACTATGTGGAGTAAAGTATTGGGACGCCTGAATATTACACAAACATGGACTTTGATGACATTGCATTCTAAATACATAATCATTAATACAACAGCTTCCACTCTTCTGGGAAGACTTTCCACAAGATTCTGGAGTGTTTCTGTGGGGATTTTTGCCCATTCATGCAGTAGAGCATCTGCGAGCTCAGACACTGATGTTGGGCAAAAAGGCCTGAATCACAATCTCCGTTCCAGTTCGTCCCAAAAGTGTTGAGATCAGGGCTTTGTGTGGGCCAGTCAAGCTCTTCAACACCAAACTCATCCAATCATGTCATTATGGACTTTTCTTTGTGCACTGGGGCACAGTCATGCTGGAATAGAAAAGGACCTTCCCCAAACTGTTGCCACAAAGTTGGAAGCATAGCATTGTCCAACATGTCTTGGTATGCTGAAGCATTAAGTTTTCAATAATTCAATAATAAATGTATTTGCCCCAATACTTTTGTCCATATAGTGTATATTGATGCACATTTAGTGTGCTAGACCAAATACATCTTAATTTGACATGATAATTAGCTCAGGTATGATACAAACCCCTCGATGGAATGGGTGTATGATTTCAGTGGAGCTAACCTGGAGAAAAATAGTATGAAATTAAACCATTTCTGCCCACAAACAGACCCCTCCCCTCCACATAGACACATAAAGTCTGTGATTCAGGCTTTAATTACCTCTCATAGGAACATCAGATGGCAAACAGCTCTTAAACAGTCAGCTGGGGAGAGAAAGAGAGATAGGAAGGGATGGAAAGAGGGAAGAAATAATGGACAAAGGGAAAAACGAGTATAAACCCAATCGATAAGATGATGGAGAAAAGGTGAAATAGGGCAAAAACTCAGAGAGAGAGAGAGAGAGAGAAAGCTAAAGGTTGCTGTGAGGGATGGTACATAAGCAAGAAAGACTGAAAGTTAAAACAGTGAGCAAGAATACTGTATGTAGGCCAGGAGACGGGGGGTTGGGAAGGATTGCATATGGAGGGATCCTCGTCTCCTCCAGCAATGAGCAAAGAACGAACAGATGTCCGACAGAGGAGAGAGGGGGGGAAGAAGCATCACAACTCAGAAAAGGGAGGCAGTGAACTGAACAGGGTGGATAAGGAAAGAAAGAGCCATTAGATGAAATGTGATCATTTTGTTTTAGTTACTGGAACCGACTAGGATTGAGTGACATATTGAATGTATAATATATTCAGATATCAGTTACTTGTCAGCACTGTTTTTCCACTCTACAAAGCCGAAATATCCGGAATACAAGCGCTGGCATCTTGAAGAAATGACGTCAGCTGGAGCCAGATAGTCTGGTTTTGATTGGACGGTGGAACCACGGGCACAAGTTTCTGTCCATACACCTGCCTGACGCAACTGCAAACGGCACGCAGCTGTCAAAATGACATTACTCCAACTTTTTATAGACATACACATATGCAAGACCATTTCATATTTTGTTTAAAGAAAACAATCAGATTTTGAAATGAAAATACAAAGAAATTTATTTCTGTTCGTTGTTAAATGGGGCATAGTTTGACCCTAGTTGTGATGTAAAGAGGTTAAAGAGACATTTAATTTTGCCTTAACTTCAGATTCTTTCTCTTTCCAAAATTGATCTTAAGCCCATTTTATAAACATTTTCACTGGCTTCAGCTGCTGTTTGTATGTCTTTTTTGACTTTAAAGGAAAGCAATGAGAAAGAGTGAGAAGGTTGTACAAAGAGAGAGATCAGAGCTTGGCGCTACAGGCTCCGTCCTCCTGCTGAGCACTACTTACAGGCTAATCCCTTACTGGTCTATCTATATGTATGTCAGATTTACAGTTATTAACAGGATGGAAGGGCGAGCAAGAGGACCTTCTGTAAAGTGGAGGGCCACGGTTCAAACCCACCCGCCTGACTGAGATCTGTAACTGAATCTTGATCAGCTGTAAGTCCAGCTGATGCTGACCTCTGAAGAAGAGGGAAAGAGAGAAACATTTTCCTCGATCAGCAAAGCTGTAATTACTTCTGTCAGCAAAGTATAAGCGGAGAAAACCAGGTGGTCAAGCACTTCAACGTGGATGTTTTTTAACACTTAACAGATAAATTGCTCTGTTTCATTAAATCTGTGGTCTCTGCCTATTTTAATACACTAGAACCAAATGTTGGTAAAAACCTAATGCTCACATGTTGCAGGATGCCTTAAAGGTTACCTTAAAAAATACATTTAAAAAAACATCTGGCACCAAAAAGCTCATCAGTTAAACAGATGCTGATTTGTTTCAGTAACAATAATCAAGGTTTTACTGTTTAAGCAAGCTTTTGTAAAAGAAAAGAAAAACACTGAAAAACATTTACAGCATTTCATCTCAATTATAATAAAATACCCGCAATTAAATTCCCATCACATGACAATGTGGTTCTTCATTTTAAGGTAACTTATCTCTTGAGAGTGCATGAGTTATAATAAGTTTTCCAAATGGAACTGTTTCCTTATTTTTAACCTGCTATTACTAAAAATAAATAAATAAAACATAGACTGCCAATATTAAAAAGATTGTTGTCTGGTTAAATGTAGAAATGAGCCCTGGTCAACTGTATCTTCATCTATGGTCTGTCTTCATCTATCATCTGATGACATCAAGATGCCGTTGCAGTATAGTGCAGAATACAGAGAGGAAGAGTAGGAGAGGAAGAGTAGAAGAGGGATGTTCACATGGATGGAAAGAGAGAGACAATGGTGTCCACCACAGGTACAGATAGAGAGGAAATGGTAGAAGGATGGAGAGGAGAGAGGTAGAACAGCAGAGTGATAGAGAGGTGGAGGTGGGAGTCCTTATCAGAAAAAAGCAGGCACCTTTATCTCCTTGCCCTCCAGACACACACATGCATGTGAGGACAGAAGACCACTGAGTGCGCGTGCACACACACACACACACCTATCTACACATCCAGAGGTGCAAACACAAGCAAAGCACAAACAAACAATCAAGACAAAAAACAACAGACACACACATACACACATACACACAGTGGTGACTCCATCCAACATTCTGTAAATCACAGAAACCTCATACTACCTAACAACATACACACACACGTCTACAGGTGAGCGACAGGCGCCATTTACACACAGACAGCAACGTACGCCTACCCTCCAGCTGCCATGGCAATGAATACCATTAGCATCCAATAAAATGTCATGGGGGCATGCCCAAGTAACTCATCTCACACACACACACACACACAGTCAGAAATGTCAGAGGCCCATGCCCAGTAATGTATCTGATGGAGAGAGGAGGCAAATGTCAGCTGTTCCTTAAAATGGCAGCCAGCAGCTGTGTCTGCTAAAGGCTGTGACTGTGGACTGATGCTACCATACAAACAGACTACATATTTGTTAGAGCTGATGTATGAATAACAAAACATATTAATGATATTAATTTGCCAACATATCAAATTTTGCTTAAAAATAACAGAATACCGTGAGGCCGGTGGCCTCTACAACGCTGAAAATCAGCTCTGTTTTCTCACAGGACCAGTTATATTGCATGAGCTCAGCTAAAGCTTCAACAAAAAATGACCTGAAATCACTTTCAGTATATAAATCCTTATCGTCAAAGCCACAGTGAAAACACAGAAGTCGCGGCGCAGTAAAGCAAGAGAGACGGGCTTGACATTGACTGTTTTTCACTAGTGGAGTTTTATGATTAATAAATTAAAGGTAAACAACATAAATCGTCTTAGTAAAGTGTTCCTAGGACTTTACAAGTGTCTGGAACTTAGGTGAGGAGATGGGACAGCCATCTTCCAAAAGATATCCATTCATCATTGGGGGCTTGATTGGTTGTGGAGAACAACATTTAAGGTTGTCAGGCGACTACCACACTCCTTGATAAATAAGAAAGCTAAGCTACTGAAAGCCATTTGACTCAGAAAAGTGTGACGCTACCACCACAATATAATGAGAAAAGTAGCTGAACTAGTAGCGCTACTGTTTCATTGTAAATGTGCTGTGTTAAAGCATCTGTTAAGGCTTAAAACTCTAAAGTACTCAAACTGATCTCCTTAGCTTTCACCAAAGCAGTCCTTTGTATTTCTGTGTGCTTTTCGCTCTGGACACCAACTTACACAAAAGTCACAAATCTTCCATATTTTATTGGGTCGATACTCACATAATTTACATTATTTTCATATCTGCATTTGTCAAGTTATTAGTGGCTTTAATGTACATGGATGTTTCTTTTGTTTTCTTTCCCAGTACTCTCCACTTCTCAGATCTGTACATAATATATTTACCAAACTATTATTTGTGACATGAAACAGTTAAAAGGTCAGACCTTCTTTTTTTTTTTTTTTTTTTTCTTGCAGACAGCCACAGCAGGCAGGCAGTAAAAACTGGAAGTCGGACCATTTCTTTGTCTCTGATCAGTCATACTCACTTTTTTGAAGACAGCATTTCCGCACAATTTGAAAATAAATGATGTTGTTGATGGAGCTGGAATCCAAAGAGGAGCTTCATTATAAATGAACTCCTCATGAGTCCCCAAAAACTCCACAGCCATCTGTCATCGGAGAGGGGAAAACTTTTCCCTCATTCATCAGTCGGTCGAACGGATGGATAGAGGGATGGAAGTTGTGTGATCCCTGGCCAAGCCTTTCTCCATCCGCCCTCCAACCCCCTACGCAGAAATCTCAGCAGCAGCCACTGGCAGCACTTGCCCAAGGTCATAGGGACAAAGTCAGGGGTGGAGGAGACGGAGAGAGAGAGAGCCAGAGACTGAGTGTTTTTGTGTGCTGCAAAGAGAAAGTGTGTGTGTGCAGTGGGTGGTGTGTTAGTGGGAGTATGTTTGTGTTCGTGTTGGAGGTTTAAGATAAGATATAAAGGTGTGTGTGTGTGTGCATGTGTGTGTACATGTTACTCTTTGTGTGTGTGTGTACAAAGCACAGGGGGACATGTAATAACTTGTACAGCTCCTGTAGCTGTGTGTGTGTTTGTGTGTGTGTAAGGAATAAAGATGGCTGCTGACTGTGCCACAACTCAGCAGGCTGGGCAACATGACGATAAATAATCGCTTCTGAACCACTGCACTAATGAGCCAAACACACACACACACTCTCTCTCTCTCTCTCTCTCTCTCTCTCTCTCAAACATACACATCCCATTCTCACCTACCCTGCTATTTTACACACTATGGTCCTCAAAAGTGGATTATTCTTTGACCTACTAGAACAGATAAACTGAAACATACATACTAACACACACACACACTCTCTCAACTCGCTCTGAAACTTTCTGACACACAAGCAGAACTCCAGTCAGAACAGTATATACAGCATCTACATCCGCAGCAGACCACTGGGTGTGTCTTGGCTGCAGCAAGAGATCCATCAGGAACCCCGCTGCCACACAGAGGTCAAACCCATCAACCCCGGAGACCGTTGCCAGGACGGTACTCACTTCAGCCAAGAACCAATCACAACAAGTCTCTCATGCTTCACAGCACACCATAGGTCAGCCCAGCACAGGACAGGGTGGAGTTTGGACTTATTAGGTTCATTTCTATTAAAAAATAAAGGGTGAATACTTCAGTCCAACATCATAAACGTAAATGCTGCAGAGCAGGCTGGCTGTCAAGCAGTACCTTCACATTGCTTAAAAAAAATCCCAGCTGTTGTAGTGTCATTTAGTCACCTCATATTCCAAGAAAAAGGCAAATACCATCCCAAGTTTAGTAGGAGGCAACTTCCTTAATATTAGCTCTTTAACAATAAAGGGGTGAAATATGTTTGGCAGTAAAAGACTGCATGTTCTTCATGTGAAATTTTTAAAAGCAGATTTGCACTCATATCTATACTTAGACCTGGATGCCAGACTTAGCACTCACACACTCTGCCTACATATTGGACAAAGAGAGCCAAGACAGTTAGGACTGGCAATAAGAATTTATATCAGGGAAATCAGCAATGTTGCCGGGCGGTGCTTGATTTCAGTAGAAGGAAGCAAAGACACACTAAATAAATCGAGCTGAGGTGGGGCAGATGAACCGTTCACTGTTTCATTTCTTAGTTTGTTGTTGGCCGCATACTCCCCTGCTTAACCCTCCAGCTTTTCGACAAGGCACTGGGTTACAAAAATGTGATCACAATGTAAAATCTGTACACAACTGCTCCTTTGGGGATCCGAGCAAGCTACCAAACAGGAACAATTTCTGTGCAAAAGGATGCTTTACACAAACGGATCATAACTTGTTATAACCAGTAAATCGGACAGAATGAAAACGACAAGTGTGCAGTGTTGACATTTTTTCTTTTGTAGGTTCTATTCCCTTCCCAGCTCACAGTCCTCTCTTTATCTTTCATCCCCTCATCCACTTTTTTATTCTAAATGGCTGCTCCCAACACATCCCACATTGTATCATAAACACGTACATCTCTTTGTTGTCGTCAAGTCCCCATCACCTGCATCTGTTCTCACCTTTTCTCCTTTCCCTCTCCTCTCCCTTCTCTGTTCCTCCTCACTGCCTTTGGGTAAACATTTGTCAGTGTAACGCGAGTGACTCAGGTAAAGATATGCAGATTAACTCTAACTCGTTTGCATAACGAGCTCTTATTTGCCAGTCTAATTACGGTGCCATGCCGAGGCCGTCCCAGCGCTGCCCTCAGGGTTCATTAGTGGGGTTCGTTAAGAGGTTTGTTAACAGGCAGCTAATCGCTTCCTCCCTCTTTAACAAATAATGGAGCCTGAAAGTCCTGAAAAGACTCCCACTAAGCACACAGTTATGTTGGTTTAAAGAAGACACACACATGAACACAGATTCGGTGAGCAAACACATCACACACTCACACTAGCACAGAACATCCGCAGCACACATACTTCCTTAGTACTTGAGGGATAAAAGAGCTGGCCATACATTGAAGACTTTACACACTGTAGTACAGTTCATGTGTTGTCCATTGTGGTTCAGTGTGTAGGATTTAGTGGCATCTAGTGGTGTGATTGCAAACTGCAACCAACTCAACACCTTTTGTTGCAAGCTCCTTGACGGTGACAACTGCTTTGTTTCTTGCAACATTGCAGAGTCCATCTGAGAGGACTCGCTCCCTGTGTGGTTATAAAGAGCTCATTGTAAAGTGACAAGAACACAACAATTCTTAATAATAAAACACAATTATGCCTATGTAACTTTGAAAAGTGACATGGGATTGTTGAAGTTACTACTCCCTGTATTTACACGATCACTTGGCATGGTTCTAAAACAAGAAATATGCCAACTAGACTGATTCTGCCATAATTACTTTACCTGACCTTTAACGAAACTGACACTGTTCACACATGACTAGAGGCACACTCTCAGCTGTTTCACTGCATGTAGGCCACCCATTTCTTGTATTACACACAATATAATTAGAAACTTGGTATTTATTTATTTTGCACACAGCCTGTAGATGAGTGAAGCGTGTATGCGCACATGTGTGTGTGTGTGTGTGTGTGTGTGTGTGTCAAGATGAAGTGGTCAGAACACCAGAGCCATGTCTCCAGTGTGTTTCCCATTTTCAGTTCTTATAGCAGTTTGAAAGTGAGCATTAATTACAAAAACCACTGAACAAGACAGTTGTTGTCAGAGTATATCAATCTAATTTCTAAGAGAAAGGGTTATTGCTGAAATACTCCCTTTGAGTCAGATGGGGTAACTTGTTGTAATCTACTGAAAATCAGTTTCAAAGTTTGTCACAATCATTGTGTGATATTACATGTGACAGCTGGTCATATAAAAGTTCAGTTCAAATCTGATTACTGGTGAGATAGTACATTCAACTGATGGAGGAATAAAGAAACAAAGGAAGAAAATTGACAGACTGGGAAGGAAAGAGGCAAACAAGTGATAAGTTTATCAAATATACTTTTAAAGCAGAAACGGACAACTTTACCCCCTCAGCGCTCCCACATGGTATTACTGTCGGTGCTGTTGTCACAAAGACAACCAGATCACTTTTCGTTTTCCTCAGGGTAGCAACTACCAACAACACCAGACAAAAGGGTGTGTTAATTTATTCATTTAGTCTAAAATGGAGACATGAAAGCACATAGAAATGGTGCCAAGCAGCCAGTTGACTGGATCACCATTCAGCCTTCATTTTCCCAGGAGATGTCATAGTGAAAACGAGTGTTTTAAGGTCCCAATCTACATATAGATGCTGTCATTATTCTCTGGCCATTACACTGTGTGCAACATGGCAGATTCTGTGACCTCCTCCCTTTATTGCTACAATTCAAAGGTAACAAAAAGGCAACAATTTTTAATGTAAGGTGAACACTGAAAACATAATTATCAGTATTATATAAAAACATTATTATATTATTATAAAAATATTCAATAAATAAAAAAATGATTGAGTTTCATTTGCCAAAATCAAAATTGGCGACTTTAGTTTGCTCATTGTGCTCTGTTTGTTGAACATGAATATAAATGAGTAATCAACTTTTTTTTTTGACCTGAATGCATTTAAGGAAATTGTATGTGGATCACGTGCACATTCGTACTGTTGGAATACTGATATACTCACAATGAAATTCGGAAAAGGTCAGATTTGCGGTTCCAGTTGTCTCCACAATGGCTGAACAAGACAGTCTATGATTGTGTGGTAATCAGTGAGTATAGTCTGTTTCAGTGAGTCACTGTCTGTAATCACCAGGCTGCCACTCTGATCAACAGCAGATGTAGCGTTACTTGTTCATTTCTTAAGCACAGGCTGATGCCAAATCTCACTGAGATGTCAGTGTTCTCATCAGTCATTTTAGTGCTGCTTTCACTGCCACATCACAGGCATGTTTTGCATCTCCTGGAGCATCTAGTCGGTTTTATCAATCAGAGGTAATGCAACAGTGCTTTTAAACCTTTCCTTCAGCGAGGAATAGTGAGAGCAAGTGCAGCTGTTCAAAAAGACAGATGGCTGTTTGTAAAGGAAATCTGATGTACTTCACCTTGTTTCTTGGATTATTTCTCAGTCTCTAAGAGTAGCTGCATTTTTTTTCTTTTCTTGCACTTTCAAGTTCATGGACCTTAAACTGCAAAGAGAAGTGACAGGAGTTTAGCTTTCCTTGTGCACTCATCAAGCCTGAAAGCAGCTCTGATAATTAACGGTAATTATGCTCGTCGATAACTCACACCTGGGAAAAATTCACGCATTATGATCTGTAGCTTAAGTGTGAACATTTGACTGTTTAAGCGAGACCCAAGATACAAACACAGTTTAAAAAGCATAGCTTAGACCAACTTTTAATTGAAATGTGTTATTACAAGCATTTTAATGCAATTACTGTGTGTGAGTCTGGCTACTGCTACAGCATCTCAGCCTCTCTTTTCTCGGCCTCCTGGCAAGCCTCAGGGATTGATGCCCAAAATCCTTACACTGTCTTTCTTTGACGGGGAGAGCGCAGCCGAGTTGAGCATGTTAAACATTATGTAGATGGACTTCTGGAGGCTCTGGGAGCTTTGTAAATAGTGAAAATCTTCACTGTAATGCTAGCCTAAAGGCTAAGAGCAACACAGAATGAAATGTTAAGTCTCTCGCTGTCCTTAACCCGCGTTCTCCGGCTTTTTTCCCCATCACCAAATACCCGTCCCTCCCATTCCTTTGTTTTCAGAATCTGTTCATCTTGTTTTCTTTTTTTTCTGTTCCGTCTTTTCCATCTCTTGGCCTGTAATTTGTTCTTGACCTCTCCCTCCCTTCTTCCTTCAGCACCTCTGTTCCCTTTCTCTCTCTCTCTCTCTTTCATCTTTTTTGCCAATCTTCCCTTCTTCCCTCGGCTGCCCAAAGTCTCATTTCACACTGCTACTTTTTCATCCTTTTTTCATCCTCTCTCTCCCTCTCTCTCTCATTTTTTCACAGCACCCAGATCGTGGCCTGGACTGGCCTTTTAATGTCTCCCCCTACTTCCCTCTCCTCTTAACTGTTTCCATTCTCTCTCACCAGCTCTCTTTCAGACTGTAGCTAATGCCATCAAGTGTTTGCAGCACTCATGGGCCAAACTCAGACAAATTCAAAGCCCATGGTCCCTGAACTGCATGCACAAAAGCACAAATAAGACAACTAAATCAAACACTTGAACACATGAAAATGTTTGTGCATGTACATACATATGCAAACAAGTACACATAAATATACTGCATCTGGTGTTTATGGCAAAAGTGAGCTTCACTGTGGCCAAAAGGGGAGGGAAGGTTACACACACACACGCACACACAACATGCACAGACATGTACAAACACATCATTCCACCATCAAAAACCTTTTCACTTCCCTGATGTTCTCAATTTTTAATTTCATTTCATCTTTTGCCCACTTTGTGCCTCTTTCACGCCTCATTTGCTCTTCTATTTTGCATCCGTCTTAGTTTGTTTTGCCAGGATGTGGGAGCTTCCTACCATTTCTTTAACAGGCCTAAAATAAATGATCTGCATTCAAGGTGCTTAAAATATCTTGAATATACATCTACTGCAGTCATTATGCTCATCAAAATAGAAATGTGTGTGTTTTTTGACACTCTGTTTAGCACTGATGATGACCTGATGGCCAGAGTTTCTGCTTTTTAAACGCTCTTGCAATTTGCAACACCTGGACACCATGCGCTTGGCGTGACTTTTTCCACTGATAGCTTTCTTATTCAGTCCAGAAACTACACACATTTGGTATATTTCTCTGTTGTTTACCAAACTACAATTGCAGAAGCAGGTCTTACAGTATGTTAACAGCATTCTGACAGAAATGGCCGATTAGAAAAGTCCAATTCATCATTATTTAGTCATTTCTCGGCACATAAGACACTTTGATACGCACAATATTTTTTCTAGTAATTAAATATGTCACCAAGAGCAAAAATCAGTTTGTCAACAGAAGATCAGAGTCCTCCGACTCTGGACAGGGTCATTCCATGTCATGTCATGTGAGGGCAACTTTTTCTTCTGAGAAACCTTTTGTTATTTACCTGAATTATGAATAAGCATTGCTTCAAAACAAAGTTTATTCTACATGATCACTCACCTCACTACTTCTTTCCAATGGATTTCAATCAAGAAACAATTCAAACAGAACTTTTTATATCGCTTTATAAGCCAAAACTGGTACTAGGTCAGATAACAAACCAGACCACCCCCCCAAAAAAATTAAATCATTCATTCACTGACTGTAACCAGGGAAAATGAATAAATAATACATTTATTTTCTATTTGCTTACTGTGACAATTTACAGACAAAGGAGTCGAAACAGTGTTTTTTCAAATTTCAAGAAGCCTGAAAAACATAATGCAGACACAAAAAGGTTTTGACTGCCTCAACCGCCTCAACTGTGCCACCCTTCAGGGTTGTCGTTTTGCTTCTGTATTGTGCAGTTTTGGCCTTTTTAGAAACCTTTTTATGCCTCTGCACCAACAACAGTCGTTGCTGGAGGCATTATATTTTGGTGTTGTCCATCCATCTGTCCATTCATTTCATCGACGTGAACGTCATATCTCAGAAACACAGGAAATTTCCTCATATTTGCCATAACTGAAGGTTAGATTTTATTGTGTGAGCTCATAAAAAGACATTTTAACTGATACACAGTTGACACATTTTAACCATAACTTAAGATTACACTCACTTATTACAACAAAATTTCCCACAAATATCTCAAGGCATTTTGCTCCTACAAGGACAACAGTAAAACAACATACAGGCTAATTGATTTCTGTGCTCGTCTAAAGTGAATGTTACACTTCAATAACACAACAGTTGAGCATTCTCACTTTTTCTCTTTTTTTTTCCCGGAGGGGGGTGGGGGTGGGGGGGTGCTGTGTGCAGTTTCAGGTTTGAAATCAATTTGGCTGAGATGAAAGTTTTCAATTTCATTAACTTGATCAAATGGAGCGCTGTTAACAGGCGACGGTAATAGAAAATCATTTAGGCCGAGCAGCTCACACACTCTCAAAGGACTGGCTAAGAGCTCTTCAGAAAGGGAGGGACAGAGATGTAGAGATTGGGGGGGGTCAGCAAGAGAGAAAAAGAGGATGACAGGTGGGGAAATATCAATGAGAGACAATGAGGGTGGGGTGGGAAACTAAATGTGAAAAAGAGAAGGGTTCAGGACACAGGAAGAAATGACAAGGAGAGAAATATTGCATTTTAGACAAAGAGTCTGAGAAGCGATAGCAGGAGATAAAGTGCTGGAATAAGAAGTAGAGAAAAGTAACAGGGATGGCAAATGCTCTTTAAGAGAGTAAAAAAAGAAGAATGTGATGAAGAAGAGAGAAAAGGGAGAAGCGATGAAACAAATAACAGAAAGATTAAATATAGGAATGATTGATAAGAATCCAATTGATTAAATAAAGGCAGAGAAGGAACAGATGCAAAGAAGAAAGGAACAAACAGGAAAGAAAAAGAGAATAATTTGTCTCTTCCTTTTCGGTGTCTGCTCAGCATTGGCCCATTAAACCCCTATTATTGCTCCTCAGATGTTTGTCAGAGAAAAATAGTGTTGTGATAAAAGGACATAAATAAACTAACAGCCATCAAAAGATTCAGCAAGACAGCCGATCGCCAGCGAAATATTACCATTTTGATGAGGACAAACAAATCAGAGCAAATCAGACAAAGATTAATGCAGGAGAGGAATGCAGTACAGAAATGACATTTTTAAAAAGAGAGAGAAGCAATCCTGGGGTAAAATTGGTGGATTAAACCAACTGCATGCAGGAAGATTTCAGGATTAAATCTGAACTTCAACACTTTTGTTGGCAGTGATCACAATGTGGCCTTAGCACCAAACTGTAAACTGGACCAGCTGGCAGTGAGTGTTTGCTCAGACTTGTGCTTTTTTTCTTTTCTAAACTTGTTTATTTGTTGGTAAGATAGCTTACAACTTAAGTAATATTTTTTGCTCCATTCCTATGGAAGAGCAACATTTAACATTTAACACTGTGCTTTTCAAAGCTCAAAATTTGAACAGCAGGCATCCAAACAAATTATAAGAGCTGGGAGTACATACAGGATTTTGTAAAACCCTTTTTGTTAAGGTATAGAATCTGTTTCCTGTACATGCTTTTAAAGACATAGTTTGGTTTTTAGAAGTGGGGCTTTATGAAGTACTGTACTTTACACATCAGACCGTGACCTCTGATGTGAAACTAATGCTGTTACATCCATCTATGCTCTTCTCAAAGACGCCAGACTCCTTTGACAGAAATAGTAATTCTACAAGCACACGGGGGTTGCTGATCTGCCGCTGCCTCGATCAGTTTGTTTTTGTGACTTTGGTGAATCTGAACTAAAGTAACATGATAATATCAGGTTTTTTTTACTTAGAGACCACCAAAGAAAGAAATCTATGCCCCACCTCCTCGCCCAGTTTTGGATAAGCCAGGAGTTAGGTTGAGTCAAGCACTGAAGAGATGGTGACTTTCGGAGCTTCACAATGGGTCTTTGGTCACTCTCCATGTTTTATACAGTCTCATACAACCTTACTTCAAAAAACCTGATCTAACCCTTCACCATTTAATTCTAAGAAGACAAAGGATTACCCGTGCAGCCACTCACAGGGACTTGTTATAGTTTAAACTTTGCACTCTTTGATTGTGGCAAAGACACACACTGCTGCTACACCTCATACATACATATAAATTACATTCAATCAAAATTCAATGAGAAAATTAAAGCTAATGTTAATCCATTGTTCTTCTCCTCTGAGTCATCATATCACAATGATAATGATCAACCATTTCTCTCTCCCCCACACACACACACACACACACACACACACACACTTGCCTGCACACACTTGGCTAATCAGCCAAGTGAAGCTAATGTAGTAGGAAAATGTGTTGCTGATTAGCTCAACCTTAAACCCCTAGACATGACTTCTAGACCTACAGTAGCGGTTGCACACATACACACAAACAGACGCACACACAGGCCGGCACACACAGAATTAGTCTGGCTATTCATCCTAATCGGAAGGAAAATGACTTGCTCATTAGCAAGACCCTTAAACCTCTCGACAGGCCTTTGAAACCCAGTCATCTCGTGGTCACAGAAAGTATACATAGAAATGCAGGCTCAGATATGCACACACAGGCTTGTGTAGAGGAAGTTGGACTATTCACAAGTATTCAGACTAATCAGTTGACTTTCAGTACTTGCCTGTAGGTTCTATTAATAGCAGAAATGTAAACAGCACAGCATAATACACTAATGAGGGTAAAAAGTCCACAGAGAAAACATATAAGCAGATGCCTAAAACAGAGCAAAAGAATCAGTGAAATATTGTCAAACGGTTAAGTGAATAAAATAGAGTGGTGGTGTGACTGTCAGTGCAGAAACAAACAGACACACAAGGCCAAAAATTCACCTTCTCTGTCTGGGTTAACCTACTTATTATACAATCTATGGCAGGCATGTCAAACTGGTCCACAGAAGGGCCGGTGTGGCTGCAGGTTTTTGTGCCAACCAACCAAGAGCACACCGTCAGACCAATCAACTGTCTGAAGACGGAGATCAGTTGATTAAATGAGTCAAGTCTGGTGTGCTGCTACTTGGTTGGAAAGAAAACTTGCAGCCACACAGGCCCTCCTGTGGACCAGTTTGACATGCCTGATCTATGGTGTGAACACAGCATTAGCCTAGCATTAGCCAGTTCTGCCACCTTTTTGCCCATTTTGGATTAGCCATGAGATCGATGGAGTAAAGCAATGCCTCGATGACGATGGCCGCCCACATTAAGCTTTAAACTTTGAGGAAACCATCAATGGGAAAAATGTGCTTGATGTGTACTAAGATGTTAGAGTTTGGTCAAAGTCCCCTCTGCTAGCATGAAGGGGGAAGGAGTTATGACCTTGTACTGGAGTCTGCCACCAGGGGGCGATCAAGACGTTTGCAGCTTCACTTTAAGGGAGCTCTCATGTCATCCATCTTCATATACAATCAATATAATAAATGTTCGAGTTTGTATTGCAGTTGTGGTTCATCCTCCTTACAAAATAACACAAAATTGCCAAATTCCCCTGAAAGAAGGAAGTTATCATTTGACTTAATAATTTGAGTAGGATTCTGTGTCGACAATATTGTGAACATGTGAATTAAACAGTGCGGCTCCCTAACATAACATTCTTCTGTTGCATCTGTCAAGTGTGAGTGCATGTGAGCGAGTGCGGGTCAGTATAAATATGTCCAGACCCTGCAGCAAACAGTACCCTTCTAGATGAGATTTACTGATATATAGGAGGAAGGGACAGCAAGGATAAGTGCACTCTCAAGGGAAAGGAAAATCTCTTTCTCCCCCTCTGTCTCTCTCTTTCTTCAATCTCTCTGTCTCTATCGCTTCCTCCTCTTTTCTGTGATGACAAGAAAAGTTGATCTTCTAATGTCAGTGAGAGACAATTATTTCCTTAACATCGAGGTACTTGAGGCTGTATATGCGCACCTCAGTGTCTTTAAGTGTCCTTGTGTGTCTGAGTGTGGATACACTCTTTCTGCCCTTCAAGTTGCATGGGAAACTAAAAGATAATGGATATAAGCTTCAAAGGACATGAAAACAACAATTTATCAGATGTGTTCCATCTGCAGCTTGATTTTGAACATTTGTGATCCACTGAAATGGAAGAGGAAGGGTGAAGAACTTGTCAATGGCAGTGAAACAGGACGACTGACAACTCCAAAAACAAAATAATTGCATTCATAAAAGCTTGAAAATACAAATACACATCATTTCGCAGCTCATCAAGTTACAACTTGATTAATGTTCAACACTACACATCTGTATTTCATTACCTATTACAGCGAACAAGGGGAATTAAATTTCTGTATTGTAACTGCCTAAACTAAAGTACACTGTGGTAAAGGGAAGAATGTAGTCAAGTCAAGTCAAGTCAACTTTATTTGTATAGCCCATTTTTACAAGCAGTTTGTCTCAAAGGGCTTAACATAACATCAGCAACATCCTCTGCCCTTCGACCCTCACATCGACTAAGGAAAAACTCCCAGAAAAACCTTTAACAGGAAAAAATGGAAGAAAGTATAGTATACGTTCAGCCTGCTGCATGAAACTGGAACACAGTGCAGATTTTCAGCCTCATTTCTTGTGCAGTTGCAGTTTTTTTTCTTAGAATCAGGAACACCTTGACAATAGCTTGCAGTCACACCAGGACACACATACAAATCAATACCCGAAAAACAAGCTAAAAAATGACCATTGAAGAGGAGGAAGGAAAAAGCACCTCATGTCCATTCCAAGTCCACACACTTGGTGTCTGACCCTCTCTCTGTCTGCTCTGCCCTCTCACTGTCACAGTGACAAAAAGGCCATGTGACCGTGTGCACAAGTGTGTGTGTGTGTGCGTGTGTTTAGCAGCCTCATCACACTCATACACCTCCCCTCTCTTGCATTCACGAGTAAATGTTAAAAGTTCACATTTACCATCTTTGAAAGGTCTCTTGTCTGATTTAAAATCCTCTCCATTACTTATTCTTCAAAGAATAAGCTCCCTCTGTGTGTGTGTGTGTGTGTGTGTGCATGTGTGCGTGCCCGCGCATGGCCGCGCGTGCATTCGGATGTGCCAGTGTGTGTTTGAGTGAGTCAGCCAACCCGTGAATGAAACCAACAAAGAGACACAAAGAAAGATATGCACACAGACAGCGGCCTATAGAAAGCACAGAGAATACCAGCGTGTGTGTGTGTGTGTGTGTGTCTGTGAGCGTGTGTCAGTGATTTTACGTCAGTAATTATTAATGCTCTGTATCGCATGAGTAATGGTGCATAGTGCTGACATTCTGCTACAGGTTAATAGTGTACTGCAAAACACGCTCGAGCACACAGGCACCCACACTTTGAATAGTGCAGGGCTTTTTCCAGCGCTTGGCACATAAAGTATAGTCTCTGCCACATGGCTAGTGTATATACACACACACACACACACAAATTAAAGTGAGCTACTGAGGTAATCTGTCTAACATTACAGTGACACAGTTAATTGGGACTTTTGTACATATTCTGATTGACAAAAGCCATCCAATCGGAAACAAGTATTTTCCTCAGACAAGCTTTTAGAGTACAGCCCAGGGCCCAGAGAGACACTGATATTTGAGAGTTTGAAACTATCCAACAACAATATACTGGCCTATATTCTTTATTCTTTTCTAACTAACTTTTCTAATTCTTTCTTAAACTATTCCTTTAGTTTTGTTTGTTTGTCTGAAAAGCATTTACTAAGCATGACATTTTGCTGCTGGAAAATACATTTCCAGTGCTCTCTAGTGGACAAACTATGTAAATCTGTGTCTTTTGCATTTCTGTACTGCGATATCTTTTTCTTATTTCGGACATGCGAAATGTTAAGGACATATCTGCAATAAGTCAGTATTAGTGGAAATATTCAACTAGATAAGAGTATCATTACTAGCCAAATTATATCCACACACAAGGAAGCACATTGATACCCCACCTAACAGTGATTGACTATTTGTGTTTTAAAGTGTATGAGTGGCAGTGAAATTTTAGAAACTATAAAATAGGTTATAAATTAATAATTCATTCATGTATTGACGTGATTGTGTGTAAGGTGTTCCCCATCCACCCCCCAACGACGAACCTTGTGCTGAGAATACAAAGGAGAGTCGTGACCCACCACGCAACGATTCAGCCTCTGAACGTTCGAGACCAAACTAACCTCTGAACAGGCGTCTCTCTGATGCTCAGCTTTTGAACGAACTGACAATGACAGTCTGATGATGAAACAATAAAATGATGTAATTATAATGAAATAGTGTGACATAAAAAAAATAGAAAAAAGAGGGAATAACAAGACAATGATACAAATAGGGACAACATGAGGAAACAATGGCTCTGTGTTTGGTTAAACGCACGTCACTGCATCTCTAATCAAACAATACTACACATTGAAACTGAGTAAAATGTTTTAAAATGAGGTTTATTCCTGTGGCTAAAGTCAGACAGAGAGGTGGAAAAGTTTAACGGGACCATATTATGGATTTGGGGTTTTTCCACATCCTTCTTCTGTGTGCTACACATCTTTAGTGCATGTAGAGGGTTTGCAAAGTTGCAAAGCCCAAAGTCCACAGCAAGGGGGCTTTGCAGAAAACGCTGCTCCTGAACAGCACAAAACGCCTGGTCAGGAGTCCAGCCTTTACGTCATTAACTTATCCACGTCACTCCGCAACGCATCACCACCCCCAGCTTGGGACCATCCTCAGCCCAGATGAAAGACACACCCACCTCACTGTCTGATGTTGTTATCTGAGGATGCGGAAGGTACAGGCAAAGAAGACAGCTTTGGCTGGATATTTCAAAGAACCACAGCCTTCCAATATTTGTAAGCGTGAGGGACCATGTGAAATCGCTAAATCGAAAATGTGACAGATAGAGGATCAATATGCTGCTGCAGCAATGGACAGTATGAGCAAAAGAATGTGGGGTTTTTAACATTAAAGCACGCAAATCTGTGCTAGTAGACATCTAGAATAAAAACACGGACCT
Source organism: Scatophagus argus (assembly GCF_020382885.2). Lineage (NCBI taxonomy): Eukaryota > Metazoa > Chordata > Actinopteri > Scatophagidae > Scatophagus > Scatophagus argus. The sequence goes on along the minus strand of NC_058496.1, from coordinate 15,087,022 downwards.
GAAAATGAGCACAATAAGTCCCGTTTAAGCATTACAGATGACAGCTTCAGTATGACACAAGAGCATACACATGAGTACACACACACACACACACACACACACACACACACACACAGCAAGTGACCATAGGGTCTACACACCTATTGTAAATACAAACACACACACGCAACATGTGACCAAGAGAATACTGAAACAGTGGCACTGGGAAAGATACTGCACTAAATTTGGCAGTCACACAGAGAAAAAGAGAGAGAGAGACAGAGAGAGAGAGAGAGAGAGAGAGAAAGAAAGAGAGAGAGACAGAGCGAGAGAGAGAGAGAGAGAGAGAGAGAGAGAGAGAGAGAGACTGTTGTTTTGCAGAAAGGTTAGGGTTTTGTTTTGCTTTTTGTTTTTTAACAGCCTTAGGTGGCCATTACACCATTAGAGCCAGGGCTCCCCAATGGACAATAAAAACTGTTAAACCACAGCCAAGGTGGAATGTGCATTATGTGTGTGTGTGTGTGTGTGTGTGTGTGTGTGTGAAAGAGAGAGAGAGAGAGAGAGAGCAAGAAAATAATGATACTACTGGCCATCCTAACTACCCGTTGAGCTGCAGAAAAGAAGTCAAAGTACTGTTGGGCAAAAGGTACAGACAGAAAACAGAAATAAAATGTAATTTCAAAAGAGAAGAGAAGAAAGACTGCTCGGCTGATTTCATCTTCTGGTTACTCAGCCGTTTTGTCGGGCACAGCTGTTTTCCGGCGCGTCAACCCTGCTCGCCAGTTTCCTCTCCGGTCGGTGTGCCGTGCGCCGCGACCACCGCGTTCCGGAGCGCACAACTCAGCCAGTGTGAACTGCCCAGTGAGCCGTGAGTGATCGGAGCTGATTAAAACACATACGCACACAAGCGCGAGCGCACACGCACGCACGCGCGCGCGGACGCGGACACAGAATGCACTCTCGGGAATGTGATACTAATGCAGAAGGACTGTCATTTGTGTGGGGAAAACCGGGGGCGGACAAACGCGCACTCGGAGGGCTTCAAACCCAAAATATCAGTCAGCCTTCTCATCTTCTGCTTCCTCTCCTTCGTTGTTTCTCCCGGGAATAAGTGGGTGGTGGAGTTACCCGACGTGAATTTAGAATTTCTCAGCCCTGATTTAGTGTTGTTCAGCAGTGACAGAGAATCGCCATCTGCGCACGCTGTTAGCCATCTATGAATGCAATAATCTTCTAATGTTGACTATATAAAGCCTGGTTATACCGTGCCCTGTGGGGTTTTATAAGTCATGCAGCACAAATAAGATTCATATAAAAGCCATTTAAGGAGTTCTACTACAATGAAGTCCGGGCTTTAGACTACACAGGTGACCACACAGGCGAAATCTTGACCTTTCTCTCTTTCCGTTCAACGCGGGCTATTTCTCTGACTTGTAATTTCCCTTTGAATGTTTAACACGGGGAGACGAGTGGGGCCATTACACGTCGTTTTTGTTTCCCCTCAGCCTTCTTCTTCACTGAGGCTCATGAGTGAATTCTAGGCGGGGTGAAGGGACAGATGATCTTCCTTGGATTTAAAATGACCTCGCGTATCGTAAGAAAACCCCTTCAGATCACCTCTTACAGCTGGCGGGACTTTCCATCTCCTAGCCGGATTCCAGGAACGCAGGGGTCATGCGCACGCAGAGAGTCTCGTTTTGTCTTCCAAATTAAAAAAAAGAATAATAATTGCATTTTTGTGGTTAAGACGCTGTCGCTAGGTCTCTCAGTCAAAACCGAGACCTCAAACAAGCACACGGGCCGGACAGCCGCCGACCAGCAGGGGTTCGAGTGTCTCGCATGCCACCAGTTAGTACGCATCTGTCATTTGACGCTCTGGTTTAGTCGATTACTTATTATTCTTCACACACGCAAGGATGCAGAAGGTGTCAAGGTGAATATGCGCTATCGATCGTCATTTGACTAAGAAATGTGAAGCTTGTTTTAAATTTCCGGAGCGGTGTTAAAGTGTTGGCAGAAATAAGCTCAAGTCTGCTGTCACCACATGGCAAACACGAGTTTCTTAGAATGTCAGGACTTGGTGCAACTAGTACCACCCATTAACACTTTTTTAGCAGCGACGAACAGCCTGCAGCCACATTAATGTCTGTGAGGACAGAGAGGTGGGAAAAGTGAGTTGAGTTTGGTTTCACTTCATCTACATCCCTGCTGCAGACCATTTCATCCTCCAAAGCGCATACTGACGCACCGAGGAAAGGAAACGGCTACATGTCATACTATGCCACGAAGCAGGGTGCCTTAGTGACGACAAAAGTTACATTTTTTATTGTAAAATAGGAGGGGGAAACAAAAAGGTATACAGAAAAATACTCAGAGTGGGTGTGATATTCCCACTCCAAAGGAAATTAAACGACAACTAGCCTAATGGCTGAAAGCGATGACATACCGATATATTGTAAAGCTTCGTAGGCATCTTTTGCTTTGATGGTGCCACGGGTTTTTATTTTTCCTACTTTTGGGTAGAACGACAGTGTTTCAAACTGTCAACAAGTTCTCGACTTACCTTTCCACAGGAAAAGAAGAAACATCGTCTTCCAGAGGCGACAACCCACCGGCGCGCCTCGTCTCCAGACCGTCTCCATCCCTCCTGTCGGTAAAAATCTCCGGAACTGTTCACAAAACGGATAAAGGGGGATCTTTCAATTTTTTTGAAAAAAAAAATCTCTTTGCCTTTTCCCCAAACAGATCACTACCACATCGGTGCCATCAATAATCTCGATTTGACCAAACTGCTCTCCCGCTGTGCTTGACCTAAGACACCGCGCAGATGAGATTTGGAGTAAACTATAAATCCTTCTGGAGTCAGTAATAAATACAAAAGAAACCCACAATGGGCAATTCCTTGTCAGACTGGCTGGTTTTATTATCCTCCCCCCCAAAAAAAGTCTGTGTCTCCTTCAAGCCAGAACCGAGAATGAACCCGTTTTCCCCCGTGGTGAGCCTTTTCCACCGGTGCGCTCCTCTGTTTCGTGTATCCAAACCGGACAGCTAAAGATGAGGAAACGTCAGTGTCTCTCTCTTCATCACACTTTTCCTTTCTTCAAAAGTTTATACAGACAGAAAGAGTGGACGAAGAACTCCCCCCGCCCCAACGAATTACAAAGTCCACTTCATAGGCGGGTTTGAAGGAACAAAACTGTCACTTAGGGCTCAGATATTAAATAAAATCCAAATTAAATTCCGCTCGGGCAGCAGTTCCGTCCGCTCTCCTTTTCCTTCTTTCCCCTGTCTATCCTCTTCTTGCTGTGCGCGTTATGTGTGTGTGTGCGCGCGTCTCAACTCTACTTGAGAGGCTATACGCGGGATGGAGGGAGGAGAGGACAGAGGAAGAGGAGGTCTGACGCCTCCACCAGCCGGCAGAGGAGAGGGAAGAAGAGGAGAAGGAGGGCCAGCGGAGGCTGTGGGGCTGAGGAGGGTGGGGGTGAGGGCGGGATTTGGGGATTTGAGTGACAGTTAAGCAGCCAATGGTGGGTGTAGGAATGTATTTTAGATTTTTTCCTCCCAGTTTCTTTTATCCATTAGGATTTCTTTATATGGTTCATTCTTTATTATATTTACTATTTTTCAATTTTTGAAAAGGGGGGAGGGGGGGGGGGGTACGCCACAATTAAAGGAACTTTAAAAACAATTTTTCAAAATAAAAGAAAGGGAGAACAACTAACTTTCACAAAAATAAAAGCCTTCATCGACATTAACAGAACGAAACACCTGTAGATCAGTCTATAGGAAACAGGTTAAAGGTTGTTCCTGTAAGCTGGAGCTTTTGACAGCGGAAAGACTAAAACGCAAGTCCAGATATAATAGTTTAAGATAACTCACAATAAGAAGCCAATTTCTCTGTGTGTTTAATGTGTATGTTGGCGTGTGTGTGTGCGTTCAGGGGTTGTTTATCATTTCAAAGCTCCTGTCTGCATTATTCATACAAAGACACATGCTACACCTGTTCTCTCTGTAATCGATAGACGCCAACTTCGCACGGCGGCTCATGTGTACGCACGCACACGCACGCACACCGCATCCGCTTCCAGTGACGTGTGACAGCTTGTACAACTGCAAAATGTGATACACCAGGCACCTTGTAATAAAACTCATTCACTTTCTACTGATAGGACGTGTGTGTGTGTGTGTGTGAGTGAGAGAGAGTGAAAGGCGGTGGGGGCTTGAACAAGCCAGAAGAGGAGAGGGAGAACATTAAGGTCTTCTTTGAGTCCGAGACGATATTTCATAAGGCAGCGTGCCTGGTTCCCTTTGTCAGCTAAATGTGTAAAAGCTAAAGAGATGACATTGTGACTTATTGAATTGCAAATCAGTCCGTCGGCGGAGGGATGGGAGGATTTCCGGAGATGGAGATACGTGAGCCTTTCTGCCTGTCTGTCCCACCGCCTGTCTGTTGGACTCGGCCTGTGCAAGAAGCTAAGAAGGAGCGACAGCCCCCCCTAGCGTCACATTTAAAGATGAGACGTAATTTAAAGATGTGGCATTCACAGAAGAAGACCCCCGCCCCCATACATTCATCCCTCATCTGTCTTCAATTAGCACTATATGTTATTGTCATCACACTTGCCTCGGTGCATTTATTAGATGTATCCCAAGTTATTCTTCTGTCACTTCCGTGCGTTCTCCTCACTGTGATTCCACCATGTGAAGTCGACTGAGCCTGCATGCTGTTTTTCCACTTGTCCTGTTTTGTTGCTCACTCACGTCCCCCAAACATATTTTCCTGGCCTCCCCAGTTACAAGCCGACCGCTTCCGTCATCCTTTAAGGCCTAGGCGACTGCCATCCATCTGTATTGTAGAGCAGAACCAAATCAGTACATTTTATATTACTATTTTAATTTCCCTCCATGACTTTTCACTCAGCACAGCATTCCCCGAGAGCTCAGTTTGAAAGAAAACTGAACTACTCCTCTTGGGGCAGCCACTGAAGCAAGGCATGAGTTCAGCAAGAACGCAGTAAAAAGTAATATTTGTACGAATACAGTGTCTATGTACCAATGAGGCCCTTATGGCTGTTATTAGGAAATTTGAAAAAGGAAAACAAAGAACTGCAGATAATCCCCCATACTGTGTATCAAGAGACAAATAACAAAGACTTAATCTTTCAAGGTATGATTAAAAAATAACAATCTGCAGATAAAAATATCGAAAATCTGGCTCATATTTGCTCTTTTCAGCATATGACCCCCCCCCCAAAAAGAAAAGATGTCAATGCCCAACCCTTTTACTCAAGACAATTTGATACCAACGTATCATTTTCCTTCTCCCCTTTAAGGTTATTTCACTTGTCACTATTAGAGGAAGCCTGGAGGCAGCAAATATTCATTATATCACAAAAAGGAAGGCATTCATCACAAAGATTGCATTGTCAGTAACTCTTCAAACAGCCTGTAATAGATGATATGTGATAAATGAAGAATAATATGCTTTCTAAAACTGATTCTAAGTGTCACATGGCCTGGTTACTGTGCTTATGCACTGCCAGACTGACCACAGACACTGACCTGTTCTACTTTTGCTCTTCAGTCAGGATGAGCCCCATGCAGCAAAATTCCTTAATTATAGAAGTCCCACTTTTTCCTGCATAGTCGCCGGACTTTTGCTGTACTTTGTATCCATTCCCTAGAGGAACTATTCAAAAGTGTTGCTCTAATTTTAAGACCTGTTTAAAAGATGGGTGACAGAGTCTGGAATAAACAAGCAATACAAGCTGAAAGTAAAGAACGTTGTTTTTAAATATAATAACAATAATAATTGGTGACTGAATACTGAAATGCTGTACCTGATGCTGGCAGCAGCTCAACGGGGTACACTAAATTGCCATTGATTTTACAATTTATCAATGCAAAGGGGACTGTTGATTGGAGGGAAAGTCATGCCGGGTTGTATTTCAGACAAGGACCTACTAGTGTGAGCAAATAAAACTTGTTGAAATCAGATGTATTGAAGAATTAAAAAGGAAAACGCACACCTGCGAAGAATTCATTTTCAGTTGTATGAATCAGCTGCACATCTTTCCTTCATCAGGATGTGCTGAGACACTGAATCACAAAGTCACCACACATTTGACCAAAGCTGCGTGTGCGAACGTATTGAATTCATTCATAGGGTTTGGTTAACTTCAAAATCTGTAGTAATGTAAACACTATTGCAAATATGCAGAGCAGAATATATAATGAAACGGCTTTTCACTCCTCACCTTGAAAAGCACTGAACTCTGAGCACCATCACAACAACATGAGTCGCTCTCTCTCTCTCTCCCGTCACTGTCAGCCTGTTGCTGCACTGTGTCCCCCCTGAGGTCATGGTGGCCGTCGCTGCTCCCATCTCAGCTTCTCTCCCTATGGCTCCTCAGTGATGAGATGACCTGTGCACTGCAAGTCACTCCACATCTTCTGTCGCAGGCAGAGAACTCGTCTGTTAAAAAGAAAGCTCATATCACTCTTATCAGCCATGTACTGTTGGAAGATTACTTCCAAAATTATAGTATTATTCTTTTTCTTTTCCCAAACCTCCTAAATCTCTGTCAATATGACTTTAATTACAAACAGTAGAATCATATGATACTTGTCCTTGTCTCTTCGATCATTTAGAAACTGGAAGGCCAAGATCAGCTGAAGTTGAATAACTGCTTAACTGTTCCTTCTTGACAACAAAAGCACCAGATGTGCTATGAGAATTACTTTGCAGGAGCTCTGAGCCATTAAGCCATAAAGATTAAGAACCATTTCTTTAGATCAGTGCCTCACATACCTTTCGAAAAACACAAAGCCAGGTTTGGTAAAATCAAATACTTTGTCCAAGAGAGTTTTTAACGAAGCACATGCTGTGTGTTCAATTCAATTCAATTTATTTATGTAGCGCCAAATCACAACAAAAGTTGTCTCATGACACTTTCAGTTAAAGCAGGTCTAGACCAAACTCTTTAATTTAATAACAAAACCCCCATGAGCAAACACTTGGTGAATGTGGCGAGGAAAAACTTCCTTTTAGAAAGCAGAAGCCTCGGAGCAGACCCCGACTCAATGTGGGCAGCCATCTGCCTTGACTGGTTGGGTTGTGGTGGGAGGACACAGAGAGAGCAAGAGAGTGTGTGTGGGGAGCGGGGAATACACAGGCAGAGACGCATAGCAACGGCAATAACAACAGAGTATTGGGATGACAATGACAGTATTAACAATACTAATTTTGATAGTAGTAGTAGTAGTAATAATAATAATGTAGAAATATAATTGTCAGTGTCAAGCAGGACAGCGGCAGGAGGTCTGATCCATAGGAACCTGCCAACGGTCAAAGTTCACCTTGTATCATGTAGAGACCCAGCAGACGACGCAGGGTACAAACAGGTACTAATCCACATATGTGTTCACTTCAGCACCCGATCTTGGGCAACAACACAGAAAACTGCAGTAAACGAATGCCAAAGATAAATTTTTGTCACCGTGACGCACAAGAGAACACTAAAATGTATCTATTATAATCCCATGGTTATGTAAATGCTTCCTATGCAGGACAAATATAGTCGTATGTTATATCCTAATTGGTCTGTGAGCATTTCATACAGCCCTCACTGTGTTTCCTGGCTTTTCATCATTTCATTAAAAAGAAGCTTGAAATGGTGAAAACACAATGCGTGAATCGGAAGATGGACAACACAAGCGCGCATTTAAATATTTTACTTGTTGCAGTAGAATTATCATCTTTGTGTGAAGTGTGTGTGTACTAAATTAAAACATATTGCAAAAACAATTATGTGTAAGTGGCTGCTAACTTGGCATGTAGTCATGTAGTCTAAAACCACTTGGCAGGGCTGTGTTTTTCAGTCCAGTACGGTCGCTACAACTTTGCAATAACACTGCTATTGTAAGCCATTTGGTTTCCGCTGATGTTCATAGTTAGTATAAATGGATGGAAGGGTAACTTTGGATGAAAGTGTTCGCTATTTAACAAGTTTGTCACAACCTTAACAGCAATGATCACATCACGTATGCAGGAATGCGATGTGAACTCCACCTCGCTCAGAGAAGAAGATGTGATGCTTTGTAGTTAGCAGTTACAATTATGCACCACTCCACTAGAGTGCTACATACAGGAGACATTTCTAAGCACTCGGAAGGGCAAGGAGAAGTGGTGAGACTGAGAGAACTGTGATCCTCAGATACTGATCTTGGGTCTGAATCGGTTTGTGTGCGAACACATGAGAGAAAGTGGTTTGTTTGCTGCTGCAGATATGGCTCTCATCTTCTCTCTGTCAGCACTTGAATATAAGGATGAAAGAGAGAGGAAAGCGATACAGATAGTGTTCCTCTCACTCAGGTCGAATGGCTCTTGTAAAAATCCTGTCGACAGCTTCTTCAGACAAAACAGTTTAGTCAGAGGCTGGAGGAAGATGGCCACTGACAAACAATCTCTCTCCCTCAATCGCTCTCATATATGACTGTTTATGCCCAACCAGTGTGTAAGGAGGGCCTTGTGTTTCTATGCAAGCCATACTGTGCATGAGCATACTTCAGTGTGTGAAGGGTGTTGCTACTGCATGTCTTGTAATGGTGCACAGAGTCAGTCAGTGGCAGAGGACGCCTTTCTGTCCCACTACGACTGGTTTCTGTTGCACAGCAAGACCCGCGTCAGGCACAGTAAATCAGAGGGGTAATGTGCATCTGTAAGGCAATCAATAACTGTGTTGCATTACTCACTGTTCCCTTGTTCAATTTGAATTTGGGGACTGACACGTAGCTGCACTCATAGACAAAAAAACAAACAAAAACGAGACAAACGTACACACATGCACACACATGCACACACATTTCAGTACACTTAAGAAACTGAACCACACAGAGAATGAAATTGACCCTTCTGAAGATATCACAGATGAATGCCCACGGCTGGAGAGATGACACTTCAGCATGCACACTTTATACATACTGGCACAAATTGTCATGCACATGCATAAACACACACATGAACTGTGCACACATATAGACCGTGTTTAGTGTCACTGCCACACACGCACGTGAACACACCCAGATGCGTTTGTGTCCGCTATTTTTGTTTTCCATTTATGTTTCTCTCCCTCTTTGCCTTATTTCTTTTATCTCATTTCCCCTCCACCTGCCTTCGCCTCCCCTCTCGTATCCCTGCTTCCCTCCTCTCATCTTTCTCTCAGCCAGTAATAGTCCTCTAACTTTCCTCTTTACTGGGTTTCATGGGGAGAAGGAGATAGAGAGGAATTTTACACAATGGACTTCCATCCATTCCTCATGAAAATGGAAGAAAGCTTTCAAGGGATGCTCTTAATGTGTAGACAAAGGACTTAAAGCTGACTTCAGGACATTATAGTCACAAAAGCAGATTTTTTATTTGTGCATTGTGCCCTTCTGGACTGCTTGAATGGAGAATGGAGGGCTTTTCTGCTAAAGTCTAGCATGTCTGTTGAGTTGAATCTCATTTGTGCAATTTCATAATCCAGAAAAAGGCGACAGAGATTGTGTGTGTTTGTAAGAAATGCTCTGTCTTACATTCATAAGATTAGATGCATTCACATGAACATCAGGGCAATAGCCTTCTAGATGATTACTGAGCAAATTACAGTAAAATCAATGACGCATCCCAGCAATGATTGCGGAGGCAGGTAAGATCATTTCTTTTTCATTCTGCCCGTTAAATAAATTTTCTGTGATCTTTCAGTTGAAAAACCCCTGGTGCAAGGGTTTCTTCTGACCTCCTGGTTATCATTACCGCTTCGTCTATGCTATGTTCCTGCAAGTCATAGTCTTATCCACAACTATGCGGAAGTGCTGTTGAAATGGTTCAACAGAACTCCTATTTTTGTCAAACCAAACTTCTTGACATTGTACTGCAGCACACCTCAAAGCTTTATCCCGTCTAACTTCTTCTCTGACTGGAATCTATTTCAAAAGACAAATATTAAAACTGCAGTGTGGAATTTTTGTCTCCCCCTTGTGGGCATGATAACAATTACACAAACATCATCAATGCGCATAGAATGCCGTGGGCTCCGCCATACTCTTAGTTCCTGTTGCATGGCGCTCCTTGCTGCAACCTACCCAGTTGCTTATGTTGCTCACCCTTCTGCTCTGGCAAACCAATCTTTACTAAATCGAATCTTTGCTGGTATACCACTAGCAGGAAATTCGGCATGAACAGCATATTTAAAAACCCTGGTATATTACCTAATATACCAATACGTAATTAAAATTGTGTGAACTCATTTGGCAAGGGCTTGAATTTAATGGATGTTCATTTGTATGAAAAAAATCGGAAGCTCAAGGTTTAACTCGAATTGGCCTCAGAGGATAACGCTCTGTCTGTAACAGCCATTTCAGTAAAAGGTTAGATTTAAGTATTTCTGCCATGACGGTGTGGTCCTCTTTTCTCGCTTGTACAGCCTCCGTCACCATGAACACACACCAAAAGCAGCCTGAAATCAATTACAGAGAAACCTCGAGCCCCTCCCCACTTCCCCTCTCCCTGTACAGATGTAATTTACTCGCCCACCGTAAATCAATGGAGACAAGTGGGGCTAATTTAGACCATTTGATGTCAATTTGGCCTTGACCCTTCCCCATCACACACACAAACTCACCCACTAACACATACTCGCACGCCACTTAATGACTAGCCACACTAGAGTTTATTACGCGGAACTAAGAACCACCTCTCAAACACACGCACACACAATCGCACTCATGAACATGTGCAAGAGCACTCTTCTTACTGTTTCACGCACACACACACACACACACACACACACACACACACACACACACACACACACACACACCATGATGCAAGTCATAACTCGCAGCTCCACTGTCTAAGATTTCCATATTGGTTCTGTCAGAGATGATTTTGTTTACAGGGTCCTTTGGATGAAATAACAGCACTGGGCACTATCAATTACTGTGAGAGAGGGAGGAGAGCAGGGGACAGAGGGAGGAAAGGAGGACGACGACAGGAAAATGGGGGGAAGAAAGTGAGAGAGTGTGTAGAAGATCGAGAAATGATGGAGAGGAGGCTGGGAAGGGAGGAGAAAGGCTGTAAGGTGGGACAGAGCGGAGGTGACGGGAGGAGATAGGAGGACGGAGCCGGAGTGAAGGATGGATTTATTTTCTGCACATAAGTGGCCAAAGCTGAGCCCAAGTTATCTCTGCCCTGACCAAGGTCTGTGAACCAAGGTCTGGAAACTATTCAGCAGTGCACAAAAGTCACCAAAACAATCATTCACGCTCAGAGAGTGAGAGAGCGAGAGAGAGAGAGAGAGAGCGAGAGAGAGAGAGAGAGAGAGAGAGAGAGCTGGGCACTCTAAGCTGGGATGTTGCCAAAACTGAATAAGACAGACATCAAGGCATGAATACTGTGCATTATAAAAGCATTTCTTCTCAAGTTGTTTGGGATTTGTATGCAGATGACTATACATTAAAGAGTGCATCTGTTATTACTTTTGTCTTTCATTTTCTTAAAAGGAACAATCCATCTTCAAATGAAGGCAGTTCCCACTACATGTGTATAGAACAGACCTCCAAAGCAAAACTACAGTAAGGACAATCAGGATGACAAAATTATAGATACATGGTTAGCATATAGGAAGAAGATGTTGAGCAGCAGGCCAGCAAACAGACCTGAGCCACTCAACTTCCTGTCCACGTCTCTGCTATCTATATCTCCTGTAGAACAAAGATCTAAATATCTGGAAAGAGGAATCAACTGTTACTTTGGGAAAGGAAGGAGAGAGAGAGAGAGAGAGAGAGAGAGAGAGAGAGAGAGACGCCTGAGTGAAAAGAGAGGACAAGATAGAGAAAATCAGGGAGAATGGAGGGGGACAGAGAAACACAATCACACATCCATGCTTGTAGGACTCAAACACAGGGTTAGAGAGATACAGTGGTTATCAGAACATTTACAGAATTCTCATTGGTAGGATAAACATGGATGATAAGTACTAGCATGAAAAGGGACCACGATAGGAATAGACCCTGAAGTATGCAGACTTTATTTTAACTTTAGGGATAGACAGGAGTCCTGAAAAAAATAAATGAAAACACACCAGTGGGGGATTGAATATGAGTATGTAGTATGTATGCATTTTAAGCATCTAATGAAGGTTTGTACTGAGGCGAGTCCTCACACTACTTGACTGGACACCAAAGCCTTGACCATTTTACATAATGGCCTCAAGCCACTCGGCTGCCCCTCTGACTTGAATGCCAGCAGAGCTCATATACCCCATGCTTTATGCGTTTTTGTTGTTTCAGATTTTGACACCAGATTTTGGAGGCACCACTGAGAGGCAGAGCTGTGCATCACTATGAGAAGCTTTTTAGCACTTCAATGAATAATCCCTCCAGATTCATGATATCATTTTACAGATATTTCTGTGTTCAAACTCTCGGAAAATGCTCACGGGCCCTGCTGTCAGCAAGTGTTGATATTCACCATGAAGCTTGCGGGTGTTTGATTTCCATCTACAGCTGCCTGTCTTTATACCAGCCTGAGTGTCAACCCAACTGCGTGGGGATATTGGTGTGTGCATGTGAGCCCCAAGAAAGTGCCGCTATTGGACAAACAATTCAGCGCAGATGTAAATAAGGATCCTGGTGATTACTCAAGCATTCTTCATCCTTCCACACACTCGCATCCTTCCGCTTCTAACATGTAATATATGCACTCACAGACCATACAGGCTTGCTGACACCGACAGGGGAACTGATATTCCCAATGTGAGTTTTTAAATATTGTTGGAATGACAGAAACTTCTAACAGCACTCTCCCCTGCAGGTTTCCTTCCTCATCTGCAAATATGCAAACCTTGTCAAATTTGAAAAAATAAGTTCATACCATCACAACATAAATTCCGCTTGACTCTACCTTTGTCTGTTATTCTAACTGTCTGCCTTCAACAAGACCCGATTCAGGGCATGTGGCAAAGAAGTTGTAACATTTTGTGCATGTAAAAGATCTGCACAGTTGCAAAGGCCAGAGTCTGCAACAAAGGGAGGTACTTTGAAGGGAAAACATGGGGTTCATCCTAACAAGACCCCTCCTCCAACTCGGGACCATCCTCAGCCCAGATGAAAGCCACACCTACCTTGCTGTCTGCTGTTCTTACATTAATACAAGAAATGTACAAACGATATGGCTGGATATTTCAAGGAAGCACACCATTTCAGCATTTGTAAGTTTGAAACTACTGGATATATTTTTAACCAGACAGGGCCAGTGTAAAGGTAAGAGCTGAGCACAGGAACTGACCTGTTGTTAGCTGCAAGACACAACACAAGTCTTCATCTATTCCCATCTGAACATGTCCAACTGCAGTGGACTAACTTTAATAGATTGTCCCCACGAGGACTGAAAAACCAACTGACTGTATGGGTATGTGTATTTGAATCCTTATCTATGTGTCAGTTTTAGTATTGACTGCATTATCAGCCTATCAACAATGGCCGTGGCTGGTACAAACTCAAAGATGAACCAATTCCCACTGTCTGCAGGCTCTAAGTTTTGCAATGTGTGCGCAGGTGTTTTTTTGAATACTGAAGCTTGCTAAACTATTCTAGTCAACACCTAAAATAGAAAATATGAACCTGAAAATGAGCACTTGTGTCCACCTTGATCTTTGTTAATGAGCTTCGGGGTTTCGGAGGTGGTGAAGCATGTGATTGCCTGAGCGTTGGCTACTTGATCACTTTGTGTGTGAATGAGCTCAAAGCTCTCTGGTGTTGGATTTGTGGTGAAACATCATTTTGAAGTGTGGCTGTGCGTACCAAAATTTTAGATTATAAGAATTAAGTTAATTAAATAAAGCAGTATTAAATACAACCCTGGTTCCAAAACAGCTGGGACATTGCATAAATGTAAATAAAAACAGAATAATCACTTATAAAGAGACTGTTTATGAACAGCTGTTTCACAGAACATGAAACAAGTTGTTGGCATGAAATTCAGAATATATATATGTTTTCAAAAATATATGCAGTTGATCAGTACAATGTTAAATATATTGCCACTGTACCATTTTAATTTGAGTATATATCAAGAAGGATTTGCAAAAAAAATTTTTTTTTTTTTGGACATTACACAGCATTCAAGCTTTTTTGCAAGCAGGGTTGTACGAGCAAAAACAGCAGTTAGATCATGTTCTGCACAAAGAAAGACAAATAAAAAGGAAAGTAGAGTTTCTGTCAACCTTATAGTAAAAAAAAAGTAATTGTAATATTGATAATTATAAACATCTCTCAGTGTTAATACATTGTTCATAAACGCACAAAAAAAACCCACAGACAAATCAAATCACCTTTGAAAACAGAGAGAAAGTCTGAGAGAGTGACACATCACACATTTCAGCATATCACAGATGTACACATTCAGCTAGATAGCTTTCACTTATCCAAACACAAACACACGCACACACACAAACACACACCCAGTGTCCTGAGCTGGAAAGCGATTCAAACAAACATCCAATTTACTGGCCAGATTACCCAGGGGGGCTCGCTGTTTGCCACCTGAGAGGGGATGGGAGGTGACTCATCAGGAAGATGCTAATATCAGTTTTTGTACACACACACACACACACACACACATACACAGAGACACACACATAAACACACAGCAAATATTAATTCTCAACAGAAACCTGCTGCAACTGGCAACTTAATTACACTCATTTCACTGTGATTGTCCCCCACGGGAACACAAACACACACAGACACACACACACCCCTGGCTAAGACAATTTGGCCCTAACACTCTGAATTAAGGATATTGTCATATTGGATCATTTCCCCTGTGTGTGTGTGTGTGTGTGTGTGTGTGTGTCAAACTAAAGCTGCAATTAGTAGCTGCAGCGACACAATGTTATTCTAACAGATATTTTTATTCTTTCTGTCAGCGGTAATTCATGACACATTTTATACATTTAAGTTATACGTTCCTTTACAATGAGGTACTCTGACTCACTGTTGACAATTTACGCTGGCAATACGCTGAGATGAGGTTTTGCAATTTACCGTCATTCTCTAATTCCACCTCATTTCAGTCTGATTCGCACTTTGACATAGCTCTTAATCACAACAACAATCTCAAAGGGCTTCGCAAAAATAAGGGAACAACAACAACGACAACTTTAACTGGAAAAATAAAGGTATTTTGGGGAAACCTAAACAGGAAACAGCCTTTCAATGAAAATAAGTGCCATTGGGCAAATTTAAAATAGCTGATACAATTAGACATAAATAAAAAGACAAACAAAAGGGTGAGCATATGAAATGGGAATCAAAATTTTTGCAACTCCATTTCCAGACAAAATCTTATATTGCACAATTTTGGAAAATCTAATTTCTTTCTGTTTTACTCTTTAGCTGATTAGTTAAGGAGAAATTCTATTTGTGTAAAAGAAACTGTAGGTTATGCAAAAACCCTTAACCATTCATGGATATGAAAACAAGCTTCTGATGGTCAAGGCTCATCATTTGTCCTATCGATTGGTTGCCATTGGTGGTACAACATGGCGGACTATCTGAAAGAGGATATGTCCCCTAGGTGGACATGGTCTCATCCTAAGGTAACAAAAACAAAATGATTCTTGGTTTTCTAGACACTAATGAAAATGTGAGTATTAGGCTCAGTTTCTGCCAATGCATCCTCCAGAATTCAACACACTTGATCTTTAAGCACTGTTGTCACGTCATTCAACAAATTTATCAAAAGAAATCATTTGTAACAGTTTTGGAAAACACAAACACAAACGATTTCATCCTGCAGATAGGAGCATCAGATCAGTCAGCTCAAACATGTCCTTGGACATGGCAAATGATTTATTTCGTTGTTAAACTTGGGGAACCTGTTGGTTTAAGATCTAACACAGTTGTTTTAATATAGCTGAAGCACAGCAGCTATGCGAAGATGAGCTTGTGCCGAATACCTGAGGTCAAGCTGCATTTCACCACATGCCTTTAAACAACTCCCACACAGTAGATGCAAGTTTGTCTTGTTAATAAAATCAAAGTCATCAATGGCCACAATTGCAAATATTGTTTTTTTAATGTTTTTTGTCTCAATAACAGGAATTAATTAGTCATTAGTTTAAGAAAACAAGCTTTGTTATCTCAAGATAATGAAGTAATTAACCAATTATCACGAGAAAACAAAAGGTTGTTTCCACTTACTATTTGTTTATCAGAGATCAGCCTTGCCAGCTCGCATAGAAGCCAACTTGACAACTGCAGCAACTGATTTAAGCTGTAAATGCCAGATCCAAGAGTACCCACTACTGATTAATATGTCAGACTGATTCAGTTATGAATGCTCCGCTATGCTGAAGGCTGATCAAGGGTGCAATCATATAAACCAGTCACTCATTTTTGAGTTCTCCATAATTACTTCATGATCGAGAAAACAGAAGGTGATAAATTCTTGTTGTCTTGAGAAAATCTGCACTGTGTTTGTGATAAGATAAATCAGTCTGTTATCACAAGAAAAAAAGGAACTTGTTATCTCCAAATAAAGGCAGTCTCTGTTTCCATAGAGCTCCGATCCTACTCTGAAGCTCTTGAATAGTGGGGTAAAATGGTGAATGTTCAAACAAACCTGTGCTGAGCTGAAATGTGTTTTAGTGTCTGCAGTTCTTTCAGTTTACTTTTGTGCTACAAAATCCCATTGTATTCTTACACAATATACACCAAGTATCAGGTCCTCGTTGTCTGGCCAATTATTCACACTTTGTGAGTGTTTTGGATTTTTTTTGAATGAAGTTATTCTGAACTTTTTTGGATCCAAAAGAGAAAATAAGAAACAACAACAAAAAAGACATACAGATGGAGTTAGAAAGTAAACAAACAATAAAAAGGTAGAGGGACAAGGAGACTGAGTGAGATGAAGGTATACAGATAGAAACAGAGGCAGGCAGGCAGATGGAGAGAAAGGGTGAACAAATAAGAGAGAGATCGCAGTGGATGGATGCTGTGATAGCAGTGAAAGTGAGCAGGACAGAGTTGTTTTGAGCTGGTTGTTTGGACAGATGGCTGTCTGTGTGCTAATTACAGACTGAGTGCCTGACACTGTGAACACAATCAAAGAGGAAACTAGCTTTATTTGTTCAGCTTCACCCACACATAGGCACACATGCAAAAAAAGAGATGGTCCTACACACACCAAACACCAATGAGAGCAGTTTGCCAGTGCCACACAGAGGGGCGAGCAAACATACACAGAAACACACAATTATACACACACAGCAGGGGACAAAGACACTCCATGAATGCACACATTTATCAAAAAAAATGCACAAAGCTAAATAGCCATGCTTGGTACAAATGCAGGAGGACAACCAGTCCAGACCACACAGACCTTCTCATGCGTAATCCCTCCTGTAAAACTCAATTTTGATCCTTTTGAAAAGAAGCTTCTGAGCTACATTAAGTCATCTCTGTTCACTCTCTTTTTAACTTCTCCTTTAACTTCTGTTGCACACTCTATTATTCGTTTCATCTGAATATTGCACAAAGACAACTTGCCAAAACAAGCTGACTGAATGGAACATGTGATTTTCCTTCAAGATGCCAAGTTTTGTCAAATGTCCAAAAAGAAAGAGTCGTGTAAATTGCCAACCCCTGAATGCACACAATTTGGGAGCTTCTTAAACACAATGGCTGACAATGTCCCAGGAAACAATCCAGTCACTACAGAGTGCTGAAATGATTGGTTGCAAGTTAATAAACTGCATGTTTGACAATTTATTAATTGTCATCCATCAAAATTCCCTCTTGTTAAATGCAAGGATTTGTTCTTGAATGAATCAATAACAGTCAGCTGCTGCTGCAGTGCACAAACCTATCCTCAGACCAAGACTCACAAAAAACACAATATTTTTAAAAACACAACATTCATTCGACAAAATTCATTCAGTGTTCATTCACTCAAATGACTGCTGTGCAGGTCCCAGTTGTGTTTGCTTCTGTAGAAAATGAGCTATCACAAAGAGGCTGACACAGGATCATTGGAAGGGTTTCAGGTTAGCCTGTTTAGATGAGGTGCTCGTATTAATCACTGCTATACTGTCTTGCCTCTGTAGCCTGTTCGGTAACACATGGGAGTGTTATTTTGTTGACTTTGATTTCATTAATTAGTTCTTCTGTGATTTAATGTATCTACTGGGTTTTTGGCTGAGTGGTCAGTTCATAAGTATGACCTCAACAGTTTATAGTCAACCAAACTATCTCATTCACCATGGACAACAACAGGGGACACTTTCACAATAAGCCATACCAAACCAAAAGCCAAAAAGGGGAACCCATAGGGCAACAGACTGTTTCCACCTTTTACATATTGACTTACAGGAATAGAAACAGACATTAAAAATAGTGAAAATGATTGGAGGCTCTTACTGTCAGAGGAAATATTGATGCTTAATCTGGGAATCATCTCCTCTTGCTGAAAAACAAGCTCCTTCCTGGTTTATTCAAAATGGCTGGTTCACTCACACAGGTGGGACTGATGAAACCTCTGCTCAGCTTAGAAGTGGGTGGAGCTCTGTGTGAAGAGGAGGGCTCAAAATGCATGTACACGAATGAAGAACCTATTTGACTTCAATTGACTAATTTTACTCTTCTATGGTAAAGATACTTCAAAAAGACAAACCTTGACAGTGTTGTTTGAGATTTAAATAGACTAAAAACATGTGTATGGTGTTTTCTTCCTCCTCTCTTTTCCACCTGTCTTTCTTCTCACTCTTCCCTCTACCCTTTTCTTGATCTCACCTCATCTCTCCCCCATCTTAACTTCCCCTTCCTTAATCTTTCCCCTCTCCTTCAGATGCCAAACTTGTTGTGTTTGCAAACCACACAATATGTCCTCACATCCCTCCACAGCTCAGTCACCTCCGAGCAGCCTCATTAGCACAAAACATAACGAGTGGGACGCTAACGTGCTTAACGAGAGCCTAACGAGGTGTTGGTGTCTGTCGTTACGGTGGCGCCTGGTCACACCTCGTCAGGCAGCCATAGAAAACAAGGTGTCAGGCACCAGATGTTCCATTCACTTTTCTTTTTGTTTTTTGTTGGTTTATATTTTTCATCTGGAACTTAGATATAATTGAATTTTAGGTAGTTAAAAAGGTTGGTAAACATGTAAATTCATATTAGAACAGTTGTAACTTTTGTATGTACTGATTTCAGCTTTTGACACTAGCCTATTTTTTGTAACAATAAAGTGGTGACATTGATTTTGACGTTTGGTTCGGTACTGGAAGACAAACAATTACCGTAAATAGTTTGTGTTTTATAAGTGAGTTATTCCAAATAAATTGCATTTCAACGAAATCCAATTTTGACTCATCTTGACACTAAACATAGAGCCCGGTACAATAACCTTAGCCACTAAGAAAAACAACAAAAAGTATAAGGAAAAAAAGAGGCCTGTACTAACAACAAAATATGGTTGCAAAAGTTATAACAAAAAATTAAGCAAGCAGCGAAAGACAGCTTTATTGTGACTGAACAAATCGGCCAAGTGTTCCAGAAGGTGCAGCTTTGAAGTGGTTGTAGGAGCCACATTCTATTTGCTTATATTTTTCTTTTTTCTTTTGAGAGAGTGCGCCCCCTGCAGGAAGCATAAGTGCAAACCTATAAATTGGAGTGCATGCAGCACAATGGCGGAGAAGGCAGACCAGCTGACACTCATTTTGCCCTCAGCCAGTCTCAGCCCTTCCGCAGCCCAAGCAGAAGGCCTGCTTGGAGCTATTTCTTAAGATTTGAGCAGTTTAATTACTTCCTTTTTTATTTTATATTTATTTGAAATAAAACAAATCAACGACATCAACTATCCGTGGGTTCATTTCATTTTTTGTTCTTCTCTGGGAAAGCTGTGAGTCAATACCAACTGTCTGCTCTCTTCAAAGTGGTGAGAACAAAAGGGAATATGAAATCAGGCTATAGGAAAAGCTGTAACCCTTTATTTTTGCTGCTACAGTGGTGTATGCTGAAAGTATGTGTAAAATTGAATGTCTATTTTTGCTAGACTTTTTGCTATAATAAGTAGATACATTTATATCCATTTACAACGGACCCTTTGAGGGCCGCCAAAGTGCTGATGTCTCCTGGGTTAAAGCTGACTTTGACACCCCTGTTCAGAGTCTTTTTTCAGTTTGCTGAGTCAAGTCTAAAGTCATCATATACGGGTGTGGATTGAAACAGAAATACATGTCAACGAGGACAAAGAGATTTAGGTGATTGAGGCAGGGAAAACCATGAGTGCACTGTCTGATAAAAGAAAGCCTCCTCCACCAGGTTTTAAATAAAACTGTTTGTGTGTGTATGTGTGTGTTTAATGTATAGAGGTGTCTGGGACCCAGCTTTCACCGCCATCTGTCATCCTGTCCATGGCGACACAACAGGGTCACGACGAATATATTCACCCTTCTTCTTCTTCCTTTTCTGTGGATTTGGAGATCTGAGCTAAAAGCACTCTGTTATCATCATCATCATCTCTTTACATTTAAACACATGAAGTGGTCTAACAGCCCATCTCACACAAAACATGAATGAATATTTATAATGCGTCATGATGGATTATGCCACTAGGCGTGACATCATTGATTCCGTATGTTCAGCATTAATAGAGGCAGAAATATATAAAAAAAACTACACCTTCACTTCACATTGTCATCAGTTATTGCGTTTCTCGCTCCAAACTGTCCCTCTTTCCTTCTCTTAGCCTGCTCCATCGTCATCATCATCATCATCATCATTGTGCTTCAATAAAACAACATATTTTGTTTTCTTTTATAGGCATCCATTTCTGCTTCCGTAATTGCTTTTTCAAAGAAGTTGGTAAAACTTTTCTGTTACTGCATAGAAGAACTTATTCATTTTCATTATTTGTTTTTGTTTTTTAGTGAATGTTTGCTGGAGTAAGACGGACCATTCTGTCATCTGTCTGACTTCGCGACAAGCTCGACGCTGACAAGGCCGCTAGCCTGGCTCAGATTGAGCCGGTAATCCTCCAGTAAGAGTCGTTAAACCTCCACAGCTGCGGCAGGCAAGCTGCCACCTGAAGACAGCTGGCCTCATGCCACACACATGGAGAGACACACACTCACACACACACACACACACACGCACACACTGAGATGTGCATCATATAGAAAAACAAACATTTCTATCCTTATTTGTCTTTGATCATGTTTCTTCTGCCTCTTTGTGTGTGTTTGTATGTGCATGCATTTTACACACACACTTTTTTGTTGTGTTTTATGTGATAAAAACACTCATGAGGAATCCCACTCTTTGCCCTAATTTTGTGTGCCTGTTGGTGTGTGTGTTTGTGTGTGTGTGTGTGTGTGTATGCAGTTTAAAGAGAGAGAATGAAAGACAATTATAAAGGTAGATGATTGAGATTAGGGGAATAAGGGCTCATCTGATTATTTATTCATTTATGTTACCAACACACAGGCTCATAAATTCATAGACTCCCAGACCAGAAGTGCACCAGCTTGCTATGAATAATCAGTGTCTGTGCATGCGCGTGTGTGTGTGTGCGTGTGTGAGAAAAATTCATATGTGGGAATGGTTACTGCCTCATGTAACTCCACCCAGCAGAAAACATGCACTCGTGGGACAGGACATTTTGTCTGGTGTGTGTGTGTGTGTCGGTGTGTGTGTCGGTGTGTGTTAGTCCGTCTCTGTGCACTCTTTCCTCAGGGATTCAGAGGGCACTTGTGTTTCTGAGCTGAGAAATCAGCTCAGTGAAATGCAAAAGGTAAGGTCCAACAGACCACACGCACAAACTCCTAACCTCAGTTCTTGGCTCTTTTCATTTTTCACTCAAGCTTCTGTGAATATTTATGTATAGGATTTCCTTACGATGGACAAAAGCAGCTTATTATCATAATGCCTCCCTTTCCCAGTTTCCCTTTTTAGCATGGACACACAGACACAGCACTTCCTTAAATGCACCTTAAATACACCATGTTTTGATTTCCAGCTTTATGGTCCGACAAATACAGATAGTGAAACAGAGAGATTGTATGCATGCAGGCATGCGTTATGAGAGGGGGTGTTCATCAGTCTTTGTTAGGAAACTTCAGGTAGCATTTGTATCTCTAATTAGATGTGTGTAGTTTCAGAGTGTGTTTGGAGCAGATAACAAATCAGTTGATTAATGAGTCGATGAGACATGATTGGATAAATTGACAGCAGGATAATGTGTGATCATTTTATCAGCCAGCTAGTTACATCGGCTGCTTTGTTATTCAGTCAGTCATTCAGTCCAAGATCCAGTTGGCTTGTCAATGAAACAGCCGGCTGATAACCAACCAGTCACTCTTGATTTATTCCGTCCCCCACAGAGGTTTACTGAAATAAACTGGCACTAGCAGTTCAGATGTATGTTGAATGTAACTCAAGATCACGTGGTTGTCTAAACAAGAGACAGAACTCATCCAGCCATGTCTTCATGGACTTTGCTTTGTGCACTGGGTCACAGTCATGCTGGAACAGAAAAGGGCACTTGTGGGTTCAGTATTATGTTGGACTTAATGGTTGACTGTCTTCTTTAAACATGATGAACCCTCTTAGCTGTCTGTTCGACTGTGCAATAAACAGTCAGAAATAGAGTTGCTGCTCAAGGTGTTTTCTGTGACTACACATGGACTTTTGGACAGGTAGCAGTAGATGATGTGGTAAACTGAATTGAATCTTAAGCTGAAAAGCTTCCAAAGGTCCACTGTGTAGCGTCTTGTGGTGTCTAGATGTGTTGTTGCATATTGCAACCAACTTAATACCCCTCAACTCTCCCTCCCCTATGGTGGCTGCTAAAAAAGTATGAAGCCTGGATAAACCAAGCCACAACCCTTTATTTAATTTCATTTTGCATGCTAAATAGTATCAAGCAGGTAACCATGGAATATGAAACTGTGCAGTAACAATGCAGACCAAAAAAGATGACTTGACAGTCCCCACTGAGAATTAACGCTGGACAAATCAAATTGCAAAATAAGGAGTGCTAATTACATTTAAATTGCTATTCATAGTTTTCAAATTGTCACAGCAACACAAATATATTCGGTGACCTTGTGTAATAATATACTGGTATATTAGTAATGCACATCTACATCTTTCATACTAAATACTAATACACCAGAGGAGCAGGCAAGACAGCCAGAGCTCACCCAAACTCTCCCTCAGGCATGGAAACATCAGCGTTAAACATTAAAATCCTGGAAAAACCTTAAACCCTGCCTTCATGCTTCTCCTAGCAACCCCTCCTTCCCTGGCCCCTCTAGATCCAGCCTAGTCTCCTTGGCTATTTCTGGGCCAATTAAAGCTATTCCTCTGCCCAGTGTTCGGATGGCCGAACGGAGAGGATGGCCTTCAATATAATCCTTGGGAGAGGAGGATAAGGATAAAATCACAGCAGGTCATTGAGGAAAAGCGGGGGAGATGTGTGAGGTACACTGCATGAGAGGCAGGTAGAGACAGGAAAAGAGACACATAGAAATAAACTCTCCACACTGTATATGCCTCCTCCACCAAGGACAGACTCTTTCAAATGTGTTATTTTAACAATAAAATCCAAAGTTTTGATTCTGCAGATACATAAAGTTAAGATCATGATAGACACACTTGGAAACTATGGTCAGGTGGGAGAAAGTACCTAAGAACAATTCTGAGGTACTTGCAGTTTAAATGAGTATTTCCATTTTCTGGTGCACAACACTACATTTCAGAGGCAATGGTGTACTTTTTACTCCTTAATTTTTTCTTTTTTTACTACATTTGTCCAGTATCTTGAAGTATAAGTTAGTTGGCATATTCAGATTAATAATGCTGACTATATAAGTATATTTTGATGCTTGTACAGAGTGAAATGAGGAGACAGAAGCATCCATGTTTATCAAAATAGTGGCAGACAGCACACTTGGGAACAGGTCACTGTCTCGCAAGTCACAAGTAAGAGTCAAGTGTTTGCTCTCAAGTCTCGAGTCAAGACAAGTTTCATGTCATGTCCCGACTTTGACTTTTGAGTCCTAAACAAGTCATAATGCTCCTTCATCAAATCTAATGCCATTTTAACAAGAGAGCTTCAACTAACCATTCTGTGTGCAACTTAAAGAGTCAAACAAAGTTGGAAATCTTGCAATAGAGCATAAAATTTAGTGGCGACAGCGGTGCCATCTCACGAAAAACTGAACTTAAATTGATACCAGAGCTGTCGTTAGCCGTTTATTTGCTGAGCCTTTAATAAGTTTCTGTCAGCTGCACACTTATTAGCATCAGCCAAGATATGAGAGGTCCATGAAGATTTCCAGGTTCCCAGGAGACACTGACTAAGACAGGAAAACACTCCCGGCTGATGATGCTTTAGCCCTCTTTAATATCTTAGATGGAGATACAATCGATCCACGATCCCACTCGGAGTGCTGAGGTGAGGATCTTCCCACAGCGAGACTAGATGTGTTACATAAAGCAGATTAATATCGCTGCCATATTTAGAGTTCCAATAATGATTTCTCAGCCTAATTTATGAGACCCTCAATAGTGCACTAAATGTGTCTGGTCGCTACAGTAGCATTAAGTCTGTCTCTGTCTCAGGGATGTCTGTATGTGTCTCTGTAAGTGAAGGTGAAAGTAAAGTACACTCTTTGGACAAAAGTATTGGGACATACCTCTTTATTGTTGAATTCAGGTGTTTTTCAGGGGTTGGGCTCCTGACCTCAACCCCATCTAACACCTTTGGGTTGAACTGGACAGGAAATTGTGAGCCAGGCCTTTTTGTCCAACATCAGTGCCTGACCTCACAAATGCTGCATATTGTTCATATTGTGTGTGTGTGTGTTTGTGTGTGTGTGTGTGACACAAAATCATCTGATTCTGTGTCAAACAATAATGTGGAATAAGATAAGTCGAGTGATAATAAAGAGAAAAGGTAAGTATACTCACCTCATATGTATTTTATAAACACATAAACAAAATGCATATGAGTTTCATCATATTCATATATATATAAATATATTATGCTGGTACAAACAGAAGCAAGTCTGTGAAAAATCATGTTGGTTTTTTTTCTTGCTGCTGTCATACCCCCTTCCCTTCAATTTCATGCAAATCTGCACATCCTGCTCAGCTCAGTAGTGACCAAATGGGGATGCAACTCTCATGTGGTGCAAACATACTCACAGACGGACAAAAGCTTATACAAGAATGCAAATGCATGCTCCTGAACATGATCTGATAGTATGGCAGTTAATTTTGCATTGTTGCTTGAAACTGTCTGGAATTACTGGAAAGTGAGAAATGGTGTGTTCAGCTGATATAGGGACATATTAGCTGTGTGACACTATTTTGGCAGTACTGCCTTAAAGCTCATACCAAAGCAGCATTACTCAAGCAAGAAATAAAAACTGAACGTGATCAGGAGTATTTTCTTCAATAATATTAAGCCTTTTAGGTCGTTAGAATGAAACCATACCACTATAACAAACCAGAACCATGGCAGTAATAAACAACAAAGCACAGAGTAGATGACACCAGAGCAGAATAGAAAAGAATAGAACTTGCATGTCTATCCATAATGAAAGAAAAAAGCGTTCTGGGTTTGTGGCATATACACACACTCTATGGTTATGCGTTTGTGCGTTTGTGTTTGCACACAGTGTGAGCAAATGTAAAGTGTGTGTGTGTGTGTGTGTGTGTGTGTGTGTGTGTGCGCGTGTGTTTAGACAGTGGGTCAATATCAAGAGTCAAGCCTTATCCCTGTGTAATCCAGCAGCCCTGATAAAGGTGTTTTCCTGTGTGAGTGTGTGTGTAAGTGTATGCATGTGAATGTGTATACACACACACACACACACAAGTCAAGGACACATACTTTATCCTTGTGTAATCCACTGACCCTGATAAAATGAAATGGAAAGCAATATCTCCTATTGGTTGGTGTGCATTATGAATTCTTTTCTCCTCTCTTGCATCCTTATGAATGTGATCACACAATCAAGGACACAAATCGATGCAGATGTGGACTAAACCGTGGGAAACATCCACCTGATTCTCTCCTTGCACTTCAGTCTGAATAATTAACATAGTCTTCAGTGAAGGTCATCTTGATTTTCTACCTTCAGGGCCAGTTCATCTGTTTACGCTCTAATGCTTTCATTTTTTTTTTGCAGGTTAATGGGAAATTGTAACAGATTGTTAAGGTTTCCCAAAAGCAGAACTCTTGAGACCAAGAGTTATGTAAAAGCAGAGTCTTTACTGAGAATTTTAGATGAACTTGAATATTTACAAGATCTTCTGGAGTTACTAAATAACACCGGGTTTCTGACTGGATGGATTTCCCACAACGTCTGAGGAGAAAAGTGAGTGCATGTGGCCTCGAGGATTTTTCAGGAAAATTGGTAGGTCTCACAGGAGTATACTGAAGACAACAAACCAGAGCAGAGCTGGACAGACTCAGGCAAGCTGGTGAACCTGGGCACAGGAAACAAGAGGTTCGAGGGAAAATACTGTGCAAAAGGCAAAAGCTAACACAGATTCCATTAACATTGTTTGATGTTGTATTAAGCCGTCTTGAAAGTTACTCACTGTATTTCAATAATCAAACACAGCCTAAATGAAGTCCAATTTAAGAAAATTATAAAAGTTGTTCATCTCTATCATCAGTCTAGAAAACATGAAGTCGTGAAATGTGTACAGTTGATGTCAACCACATAATGTAGTTGCTATTGTCGTAACTTGTTATGCTAAGATCCTCATCTACGGTACTAATGCATGGTAGGATGCTGTCAAAGATTTTTATTTTTGTATTATACAACATTTCAAATTTAAATTCAGTTATTTTTAAATAGGACTGTGAACTACTTTTTGCGTCTAACTTTTGTTAAAAAAAAAACTATACTTTTCTCCGGAGAACTGTGTAGCTTTGCTGTAGTTTGACTTTTTTTCATTGTGAAGGAAGTGGCAGCTTAGAAAGCTATACTTTAAAAAGTTTCTCCTTAAACACTGCCTTCCCTCCTTCCTTACCACTGGGTTTTTTGTCCCATGGTATCCATCCATCCATCCATCCATCCATCCATCCACCTATCTGTTTCTGTCTGTCTCCCTTGGATGAATCCAACTCTATCTGTCTGTCAGTCAAATGTGGAGTCTCAGAAACCACTGATCCGATTCTGACAAAACTTGCAGGGCACCACACTCAAAAATTCCAGGTGTAAAATGTACTCGAAACAGCTGGTGAAGTGGATACAAACACAGTTTTCCACATCAACATTATGTTGTACCGTATGTATGAACTATAGTCTACATAAAACAGCTTTGTCAAATGAACTTTAGCACATGGATCAGTGGAAAGAACTGCCAAACAAACTACTGGAAGGAAACTCATTAAAAAGTATTTCTCCAGTAGTACATTATAAGGATAACAGATAAAATATGAACACAAAAGTGCATATAGCAAACAGTACATCCACATGTTTCCTGTAAAGATATGCTGTTAACATTTTCATAGTGACAGTGATTTGGTATTGACTCTACCGCTTGTGTATTCTTGTTTAGGAGGTTGTGAATAATTGTTAGTTTGTTGTGGATGATATTAGTCGTACTTTGAATGAATACGGGTCCCGAAAACAACTTTAAATGAAAGACTTCTAATTTTACATCTAACTATTCAAAATGCACATAGTGTGACACCTGCCTTGGTCCTGCATCTATTCTGCATTATGTACTGTACAGTCACTGAACAAACACACATACACACAGACACCCACCCACCCACACACACACACATTCAGAGTGAAGGTGTTATTCTTTGGTGGGTAAAACTGCCAAAATGCATCCTACTCATTAACTATTTTCCATCAAACTAATCTCAGTATGTGAGAGAACAAGTATGACTATCTTCTCTTACAGATTTGGACCAATCAGTTTGTCACTTTACGCTCACACTCAGATTCTGCTGTCACTTACGAGAGTCAGGGAGTTAAACTGACGCACTCAGAAAGTCAGTGATGTCTTCAGGAGCTGAAAAGGAGACTCTGTACAAATACACACACTGCATACACTCATAGAACACAAATCAAGCTGTGACAGAAAGAGAGTGAGCATACACCTACAGCTCAGCAATCCCACAAAAAAAAGATGACAAGATTGACAGGTGGAATTGGAGAAAAATCAAAAATGTTCATGGCGTTCAGCCCGTCTGGCTTATATTTGTGGCTTCAAATAGGACTCACTTCTTACTCTTTCATTTTTCTGCTTTTCCTTTACCTTTTCCTCATTTGGTTCTTCTTTTTGTTTCTCAGCTGTGCCATCTTGACTCACTTGTCTCCAGCTGATTATTAGCTTGCTTTCTTTTTCTCTCAGACACTGCTTTAGCCCCATTTCTCCTGATTTTCTCTCTTTCCCTCCATGTTTCCTGTTCCCTCTGTCACAGTTTGATGAAAGCAGACATTGACGTGGAGAAGGAGAATTTAGGTACACCAGACTGTGAGGTTTCCACGTGCTTGGTTTGTTTTAAGATACAAAAGGTGCATCTGCTTCTGTTTTTGAGTGCAATCAAAACCAGAAGCAGTCAAAAACAAAATCCAGTCATTATGGGATTTATTTGAGTATCAATTCTACACGAGACCTACAAAGAAATCTCCTTGGAGACAGATGGGACTGTCAAAATTGTATTTTAAATCAATGGAACACAATTATAACAAATTACCGACAGCTTTTTCAGTTTTGGAAGTAGGTCAGACTGACTCCTGCCTACTGTTTTTATTTTTCCTTTTTTTAATTATCAGGGAGGTTTTCACACAGGCAAGCAAGATGAAAAGTCACTTATTTTATATAAGAGCATCTAGTACGGGTAATTTGCATAAAACACAACGCTAAGTGTGGATGTGGGTGGTACTAAAAGTGACACAGGAGAACAGTAAAGACACCATAACACTGTTCCACAGGCAACTAAAATAACTGAAGTGATGTGGGCTTCCTCCACTCACAGCCTCTTAAAAGAACTGGAACTTGAAAACTGTAGTGAAACATGAGGAAGTCAGATTCCTCAGACAGTTTTCACTTGAGAGCCCTTATGGGGATACACTGATGTTTTGTACTTAAATCAAATACTTTTCTCCTTTGGGCACAGTCACGTCTGGTGACAGAAAGATGCATGTTATATTTCAGATGCCCTAAAAATAGATACTGAAATTTCTATAATTGTAGTGAGGACACTACCGGACTCAAGATGCATTTTTCATGAGTTTCTCTGTTTCAGTGAAGTGAAAAAGACTGAAATTGCATAAGATAAACAATAGTTCCACAGGAGACGGCAATCTAAAGAGGTAATCTGAGCTAAAGAAAGGCAAAAGGAGCATCATAAAGTCCAAAAGGGCATTCAAAGGGCAACAACAAAGCAGGCAGGCAAGAGTGAACGTAAGGGCTGCAACACTGCAGCAGAAGACAATCTGGCAGGTACATTGAGGAGCACGTGTTTAAATATATCATCTGTTTAACCCAAAATATGGTTGGGAGTTTGTGCTGAAATTGCTGCACTAATTATCTCATGATTAAACTCACACATCATCCATAATTCATATATCTTTTCATACACTTGACATGTTCCCTCTTATAGTTCACTGCAATATAACGAGATTTTTGATCACAATAGTTTCTAAGGATGCAATTCAGCAATGATGTGGAGAGTCGCATTTTGTATTCACATTCTGCTTGCTTAGCACTGCTACGCAGAACTCGCAGGCAACAGACAAGGGAAGGTGGCACATGAAAACTTTACCCGTGCACAGCAGAACTCCTGACCTCCTGAATATAATCACAGATTAGCATTATCTCTCTGCTGACGAACTGTGACCTGACATCCTTTGCTCTGCACTGGAGGAAAAAATCAATTACACCTAAGGTTAGAGATTTTTAGGATTCTTGTATACTGTTATGTGTTTGGTTTTTTTTCATCAGTAAAATAATGGTATCTTCGGATATACAGGAACTTCAGTTTCCGGTTAACTTGCACAAAAATGATTTGAAACTTGCAGTACTGACCTAATCTCCAAAACTTGGCTCTTCACATTATGCTATGTCTCAAACTAATGCGTTAGTGATGTATGTCTGCTGACACAAATGTGCAAGTTACTGTTATTTTGGACTAAACGTGTAGAGACGTGAACTTA
The DNA here is from genome assembly GCF_020382885.2 of Scatophagus argus. NCBI lineage: Eukaryota > Metazoa > Chordata > Actinopteri > Scatophagidae > Scatophagus > Scatophagus argus. Next base: position 15,056,804 of record NC_058496.1, on the reverse strand, counting down.
TCAAATAGTAGCGACTTTGGCAAACTAATATGTGTCAGCTGAACACTAAATTCCTACAAACAGATTCCCAACTCTTCTGCTGTCATGTACGGCGGTTGAAGTTATTGATTCCTTGTGTGTCTCAGGAATGTTTTGTATGTCGTACTGATCCATCATGGCCATACACAGCAGGTATCCCTCCATCAATATTTGGCATTTTCTGTCTTTCATCATTTAAATCTACATCTTCCTGGCAACTGTGATATGTAAAGAGTGTTAAACCATTTGTGAAACTGGACCCCTTCATCACAGCTTAATACAGAGCCCTCTCTTTCAATCACTTCACACCACCTACTCTGTCATACACTCACGTCTGGGAGCACTATAGCACAAAACAAATCTTGTCCAGCTGACTTTTGAACAGTTTGGGGTCAGAAACTTTATCAAAGCCTTTGGAAGACTGACCTTAGAAACAGAGAAATTCATTTTAACTCAGGAACTCGAAGTTGCAAGTGTTCTATAAATGTGCATTTAATCAATTTTGACAACCAGGTTTTTCCCTTAAGCTGCAAACAGATGCACAGACAGATTTTTCTATTTAGGGGCTAAAGAACAAAAATATTTTAAAATGTAAAATGGTAAGCATAACATGATGAACATGAACGCAAACAAAATTAACAGACAGAGTTCACAAAAATCGTGTCCATCTGGAATAGTGAGGTTAGATTTGGGAAATTCATTGTTCTTTATGGATGACTCTTAAAGTGGAACTAGTTAACTCAAATTGTATTCAAGATCTTGCCTCTGAATGGTGCAGGTACTGATGTGCATAAGAGCCAGGTGCTTCCAAAGCAGAGGGTCTCTGAGTGGAACTTTACTTGTTCATTCTGCACACACCCCCTGAGTCAAAGAGTGACTGAGAATCGCAGACTCTCAGTTGGTGATTTATCCAGACGAAACATGTACTCCCCGAGCCAAGGAACAAGTAGTTCATAAGCACACATGCTGTAATGAAAAATACAGAACCAAAGGAGTTGCCCATGAATCGGTTACCGGCAGGTGAACGAATCAAACGGGGTTACTTAAAAGAAAGAGTCTCCTCCACTCAGATTTGTCTCCCCAGATAAACGGTTTATTTAAAATGGATGACTGCCTAAAGTTTGCCAGATTTTATAAAGTCACAGTTACTATTCCAGAGGACACAAAACATTGTTTTCTTCTGTGGGGATAGGGGAATCTGAAAATGTACAAAAGCAATTTACACGTGTGCTCAACTCAATTAATGCCACCCTTCGCAGCCTCAGTAGAGATTCTTCTTCATTTAACTGCTGTTTCATGTGTCACACTCAACTGAATGACCACATGAAACAGATGGAAATTCAGTCGCTTGAGGGGGATATGAAAGAATTACTAGAGATACAGGAATTGGGGGAGGAGCCAGTTATAACAAATAAATTAGTGACAGTGAATATGAAATGAAAGCCACAGTAACTGTGTTTCTGTGAGGATCAAACTGAAAAGGAAACACAAAGCCCGTTGTTAGAGCCACTTAATTTGAATATCTACAGTTCTACATCTCTCTCGTTCTCTATCTCTCTCTGGTTATAATTATTCTGGTTTTTATTTGGTATATTATATCATGCATTATCAGCACAAATGTCCAAATATGAGTCGCATTTCTAACTATATAATCTAATTAACTGGCTAAACATTTATACACAGTTCAAGAGAGAAGATGAAATATTGAAATCTTTTATCCTTAAAAAATACCGAAATCCTTTAAAAATAATATTAAAGAGACTTGTTCATAATTTTGCACCAATAACGGATAGAAGGAAACTCCATCCACCCAGTGCTTTTAAGCTACCTCAAACCCAACACACCAAGACATCAAGAAAGATTCCTTCACTCCCCATTGACCCCTCACCTGAACAGCCGTTTCCTACTGAATTATGTTAAAAGTATGTAGAGAAAATAGAGCGCTCACTTTTTTCCTTCACTCCCTGAGGTAATTCTGTTCCTTTTGACCAGACTAAAAAGGAGGCTTCTTTCCATTCCTGAGATTTAAATATGACAGCATTTCGGTGACATGCTTCATTTACATTTCAAGATTAAACATATCTGTGCTACTTTCCTGTCAGTGTGGCATCCGCACAGAAGAAGTAAAGAACATGGAAGCTTTTTATTGATGTTGTGATCAGCTTTTCTCTAGAAAGTCTCTTTGGGAACCAATTTAGATTTGACAAGTCTACTATGGGGGTGAGAAGGAGGATGTAGGCCTCAGCGAACGCACCGTCACCTGAGGATAATTGGGTACATGGAAGATAGGACACAATGGGAGGGAATAATAACATATTCGGCATATCTGGGAAGTAAGAAGGTTTCTAACTTCCCGAGGTAGAGGGGCAAATGGGGAACCGAATCCATCACAGCTGGAAACAAAGAATAGTAATTTCTTTATACTCTAGACTAGTAAAAGGATTCAGTGCCATCTGGGATCTTCATTGTAACCACTGAGGAACCTCAGGTTTGAGGAACCCACACTGATAAAAATCAGTGTAATCTCTCTAAAACATGTTGTGTCTTTAAGGATGTAACCAAGCTACCATCAACCACAGGTTAATGTTTAACCACAGGTTAAACTGGCCTCTAGAAAATTAAATTACATAATTATAGTCTCAACCTCAATCTTAGTCGGTTACCTGGTATGAAATAGTCCAGTCCATATCACCTCATTAACTGAGTGCATCTAATGTAGCAATCGATATGCCAAACATTCAGTGGTACTAGCTTTTATGTCGTAAGGATTTTCTACGGTGGCTGAGAGAGGTCAACAAACAGTTACTTAACAAAACACAGGCAAATGGACAAAACGTAAAGAAACTAAGAAAGCATGCTGCACTTCACCTGTATCCAGCTACCTAAATTTGAATCTTCTATCTCCAGAGTGTTTTTACTTGCAGATATTTTTTACTGCATAATGAAGTTATTATAGGTAGTTCTGAATATTACTACATACTTTCCTCAGTATGAGGAAAACTTTTATGGAAGCACCACAGGTCAGTTTATATCAAAATAACTCACAATAAACAGTCTATCATTAGTCTGTGCAGTTTCAATTTACATTTTAAATTGATTGCACCATGAGTGAATTAACCACCAACCCCTGTAAGTGCAGTGTACAATCAAGCCGTTAACAAAGTAATTTTCTGGTTTGTGATGTGCTCTGCTATGAGACCATTGGGATTAATCACACAACAACAGACAGCCTCTCTGGGGGACTGCATGGCTTTTACTATTCATTTTCATCAGATGGTTATTATTTGTGAATTTGGTAAACACTTCAGCTTTTCATTTGTCAACATTTCTACATACTCAGCCCTCCCTTCTCTTTCTTTTCAGTTTTATCTCTTCTACAAACTGACAGGACGCCAACAAAACATGTTCTTGTGGCTGAGTGACTGAGGATAGGAATGAATTAAATGCTACGACACTTTATTGGTGAGACTTTGCACACTTAGGTACTGGACTCTCATCAAGTCTCACTTTTTCTATTTTTATATTTTCCTCTCTGTTACATTTTGAAGTTTGGCTGACTGGCAGCTCTGAGCCTTCACACTAATAAAGGTTACTGGGAGTTTTAAAGCTGCCAAGTTTATTTCTGAAGCAAACGTCTGTCAAAATGACACACTTGCACACACACACACACACACACACATACTTTGTTCTGTTATGCCATCAGTCTGACAGTTGTCTATTTTTCACCCTGAAGCTGAAGTTCACATGCTAAGGTGGTCAAGACATCACATGCTGCAAACTGAAGCACCAAAAGTGATTAAGTGGTTGCATGTTAATGGCTGCTGATGTTGCTGAAACACAAAGGTGAAGAACGAAGCAAGGAACATCTGTCAAAATATTGTTGTTTAAACGTCAGCAGTAAGACAAGTGTTTTGCTTTAACGTGTCATGATAACATAATTGCTGATTGCACAATGTATTGGCTATGACACCATTGTTTAGTTTGGTTACTTATAAATCCGGCAATAACTAATGAATTTTGTCTGCCACCAGACACAACAGGTTTTTGTGTCGGAGCTCAGAAGTCAATATTTTCGTAAAGCTGTGAAAAAAAAAAACATGAATGTTGATTTAAATTTTCTGTGTACACTTCACACATAAGCTGTGTCCAGCAAGCATGGACTCAAGGGTCTCCAAGTTTATCGTCGGAAAGAAATGTGGATGCTGTAAATCTGCAAGGGGTATTAAAGGCTGAAGTATTGGAATAAAGAAATGTTTGCTTGAGCTTTTGCTCTCAGACTGGCTTTACTTTATTGGGTAGCTGACAGCTGTCAAGCAGAAAATGCACCCGTGCTTGCATCAAAATCTCCTTGGGTACACAATTTTAGGAAAAACTGTGCGCAAATGAAGAGTTCAAACTCATTTTTGGCTGCCAACTTCCAACATTAACTAGCAATAGACATGCTGTTGTGTGAACGAAAAAAACAATCTACTGTGAAAAAGATAAAAGACACTCATCATATTTGATTCTGTTAAGTTTCTTGCCACACCAAAGCAAGTAAAAATTACATTATCAATTCACTATAGGCAGACATGGAAGAACCAGTTACAAACAATTTATATGTGACACACCCAGAATTATGTCAGCAAATTCTTGGCTTATTATGAGAAATGCTTGATGCAGAGCGTATTGCAGAGAGGAACAGAAAATCAGCCATGTTTCACCAGATTTGGATATCATGAACAAAGTCGCAGAGTACTAAAGTGCAAAGCGCACAGTTACCTAATTGTGAACCCTGTCTCTATGAGAGAGAACTTATGCATGTTTGAGACTTTAAAATGTACCCTGTGGAGTTTTCTTGTTAATCACAATAATTAACTACATACACTGTATTATTGTGTGCCTCCTCAAAGCCTAAAAAATGTTAAAAAATTGAATGGTGCAACACCACTGGCAGGAATACGCATCCCGTCACATTTGTGTTTGTGTGTTTGTGCACCCATTTATCAAAACATTGCCCTATAGCACTACTAGTGGTTAAAAACTCCACAGGGCCCCTTTAAAGAGGAAATTTATTCAATCTAAACAGTGACATTAAAGATGAAGTACAGTTTTCAGCTGATTTTATAACATTTAGACCTTAAACATGTTAAAAATCCAAAAACCAATAATCCTTAAAAACCACAAAAAGTCCAGAAAGAAAAGTGCTACCTCTGTATGAAAATACTCCCTCCAGATTGTTTTTTTCTCCAAAGACCAAATGTTTCTCTTGCATTTATGTCTGTGATTTCTCCACAATTCTGATAAGATTTTTTTTTCCTTTATTCCTCACAACATGAAACGTTGCTCAGTAGTGCTACTAATGACCAAAACCACTGCAGTTCATCTTTGATAGCATTAAGTAGGTTTCAGCATGAGGAAATTTTGAATAAATAAATAAGATTTCCCATGTTCAAAGTAACAACAGGCTGTACTGCAGTTACCCGAAGAGACACATTTTCTTAGAGTTATGAAAAATATGCAACATAGACATGGAACAAAAAAAAAAATACAGGCTTTTGTAGTGAAATGGACCTTTGCTTGCTTTCAGATCATACTTGAGCTTCATGTCTTGATGTCTCGAGTGGAATGAAACAGAATTGCAGGTTACAAAGTCAAATGAGGGTTTGAGTACTTTTTGTGTTGTTGCATCTGAAATCAATTTCATTTATTCAAACTACAACTCCTGACATTTTACAATCCTTTAAATCTCAATTTGAATGGTTTGGGTTATTATCTTTCAATGCATAATTTTCGCCCATCCATCCATATCCCATCCTATACCGCTTATCCGTCAGGGTCGCGGGGGGCTGGAGCCTATCCCAGCTGACTAGGGGCGAGAGGCGGGGTACACCCTGGACTGGTCGTCAGTCAGTCACAGGGCTGACACACAAAGACAGACAACCACACACTCTCACACTCACACCTAGGGGCAATGTAGAGTAGCCAATTAACCTAATGTGCATGTTTTATGGGATTGTGGATGAAAGCCGAAGTATCCGGAGAAAACCCACGCAGGCACAGGGAGAACATGCAAACTCCACACAGAAGGGCCCAGACCGGGATTCGCAGTCCAAAAATATATATTCATTTATATACAATTTATAAAGCAACACACACCACACAACAATGATATGGCGACATGAGCAAAAGATGAGGTGTTAATCCCAGGTGTGTGTGTTTATCTCCACACTTCCATGGATTTTCAACCTGGCACCCACTCAGAACCAACACCGGGGGGTTAAAGCAGGTGACAGAGAGACATGTGGTTCCTCACTGGCTGATAGCAATCAGACTGTGAAGCCAAAGTGCTTGATGCTAAATTTCACTTGTCCATTGTTGTTGGCTTCAGAGCAAGAGCTTATTCACAAGCGCTGCTATGCTCATCATATTACATCCAAAGCTGAATCCAGTTCAACATTTACTTGCACAATATGGTAGACTGAGAGCAGCTGCTGGCTCACTGAAAGCTATGGAGCGATACACCTAACATATTTACAGTCTCCCATTTTCCTGATACCATAGACTTATTATATCTGCAATATTTGTACCAGCTTTGTATCATTATGTCATACATATGTATTCCTTTTTTTCTGACCTGCAGTGCCCATGCAACCCCTGTTTCTCTGCACCTGTAAATATGAATGAAGTTAATTTGAAATCTCTGGTTCTCTGCTGCAGGTCCTCTCTCCAGTTCCTTATGTCTAATAATTTTGCAGTTCAGGAATGTTCTTGTAGAGGTCCAGTGAATCAGGGTTGGAGAAAGCTCCTCTCTGCGCCACCTCTCGGCCCGCAATCACCTGTTTCACAGCCACCTCCACCTTCTTACCGCTGATGGTGTACTGCAGAGGGAACAAGAAGAAAAGGGCTGTCATTCACACAAACTGACTTTTACATTTAGTGTCATTGCGACAAGATAATCTGACAGGTTTATTCATATCTGATTGATATTTATAGTTTTCTTACGGGAATGTCTCTGGTCTCTAGCAGCACAGCAGGGACATGTCGGGCAGACAGCGCTTTTCTAATGGCTCCTTTAATCTTTGTCACCAACTCCGGACAGAAGGGCTTGCCAGGTGCCATCTTTAAGAACAAAATTACTCGCTCTTCTCCATCTGCATTGTACTGAGGAACACAAAGACTGTCTGACACTTCCTCAAACGCCTCCACTGCAGAGAGGAGAGGAGAGGAAAAGAGAGGGCAGAGTAAAGGACAAGGAGACAAAACAAAAATGAGGAGAGCAGATGAGAGCAAAGGAGAGACGAGGAGGTGAGAGGTGAAGAAAGTAAAGCAGCAAAGATTAGAATAACAGAGAAGATTCAAAGAGTGTTTGAAGTTTGAAGAAATTGGCAAGAAGAGAGAAAAATGTTTTGCCACTTACAGCTTCAAAAATAAGCACAGAAACACTGCTCTCCTGCAGTCAATACTAAGAAGCAATTGTGCTTTTGTGACATTCTGCTGGCTGAACAAATGATGACGAGCGAGCAAACTTAAAAAAATGGATGATGGGATGGAAAAACATCTTTCTTTCACTAACATGAAGAGAACGATCACTCAATTTAAGCTCACAGAAATGACTTTGCCTTTCCTCTCTTACACCCACACCCTGCTCCACCTGCAATGTTCAAGACTCACCAATGTGGTAGATCTCTGAGCTGCCAAATCGGACTCCGTTGGGATTCAGTGTTCCGTCACTGCAGAACAAACACAAGTTCAAGTTTCAAAACTCAAGTCTCAGTCAGTGGGAAGCTGACAGAGACTACAACATGCTGCAGCGGAGAGAAAGAAAGTCTACCAGCACACACAAGCAAATTCAGTTTCTGTAAGCTGTGACTTTCTTTGTACATTATACGATAAGGACATTTTATATTTATTTCAATACATGCACGGGGCAGCTGTGGCCTAGAGGATGGAGAAGCGGCTTGTGATCGGAGGGTCACAGGTTCGATTCCCTCACCGGACGGGCAGGAAAAATTTGGGTGTGGTGGAGTGATTAAGCAAAAAATGCTCCCCCACCTCCATTAGCCGGCTGATGTGCCCTTGAGCAAGGCGCTTAACCCCCCAATTTGCTCCCTGGGCGCTTGATGGGCTGCCCACTGCTCCTGCATGTAATTTGCCGGGTGTTGCATGTGTGTTCAACTAAGGATGGGTCAAATGCAGAAGACGAATTCAGTGTGCGTATGTAAAAATATATATACTGTCAATAAAGCTGATTCTTGATTCTTCTTATATGTGCATTTGGCTTATCTCAATATACCCTAAAAGATCTAAACCTCCTTCTAATGTTTTCTAATGTCTTTTGACATAAAGCAACCTCACACTGTGGCATCAGAGCATAAGTAAGAGCCTTGCAAGCAATATAATGTAATTCTGTGATAGATGTCAGGCAAAAAAGACTACTTTAAACTACTTTGATTCTCCCTAAATAGAACAAAAAAAGATTAGGGTCTCATTTTCAATATCTCCGATCTCCATAAACTATCGTCAAATCTGCTCATTTGTGCAGTATCCCAAATAAAATAATCAGTTAAAACTACAGCAATTAAACAATTTGAACACTCAGTCGCCCTCCCCTAAATGACAGGATTAACAGCTGACCTTCTGCCCAGCATGACGATGCCTCCTGTCTTTGGGTTGATTTTACAGTAGTCTCCATGCGCCCACACCCCTAGAGAGAAGGAAAACTATTTATTTTTGGCAATAGAAAACAAAAACAGCAGCTTGTGAGAATGTAGGGAATATAATTTAATGTAATAATTAAAAAAATGTTAATTGTATCACCATTAGGTTTATGTTAAGCAATTTATTAGGGCTCTAGCATGGCACTGCATTATGCAAGTGATTCCTTTTACCTGGGTTCACTGTATGTATACTGTATCTAAGTTTGTATTCACATACAAAGTTTTGTGTTCTTACCAGGATATGAGGAAAAGTACGATTTGTGGTATTTGCTCCCATTGTCGTCATTCCAAAAGTGTGTTGGCTGGCAAGGGATTGGCTTCAAGCAGACAAGCTCCCCACTCTCTCCCCATACAGGTTTACCTGTCCCCACACACACACAGAGTTCGTAGGAACAAAAAAATAAAGATAGAGGCTTTTGGATATACTTTGCCTCAGCACACACATACAGTACATGTGTATACTTGGTGACAAACCAACAAACACACACACACTTAAGAACACACATATAAATCATAGAAAAACACCTGGTAATATATCCCACACTCAGAGAACCTGACACACTTCAGTGCATGGTTTCACACAGCCCTCACCTCGTCCCTCAGGACGGTGTTATAGGCTTAGAGACCGACTAAAATAATCCCAAGCTCTTCCTACAAAACTGCCTTTAAATTATCCCTCAATCCACTCTCCTTTGAGGTGGTGAAGACACACCAGCACAGCCTGCAGCAGGGATCGGGAACTGGAGAACAAGGGACTAAAATCAATGAGAAAAACACTGAGGGCTTTGAAGACTCCCATTGTTGATGAAAAAAAAAGTAGTGTTTCTCTTACATTTTCAACTGTATTTACATCAGGGAAAGTTCACTAATTATTCTTACAATTTTTCCAAAATGGCTAGTATCAAATTAAAACCAGCACTGGTCTGTTAGCTACCAAGCAGATCCAGAAACAGAACACAAGTTTTTTAAAAGCAGCTTTTAAACGTGCTTGCATTGATATTTTTCCTCTCCCTCCTTGGATTCAAACTGGCAACTTCCCTATAACCTTTATGTGATCCATTTCAAAGCAACTCAGAACATCCACACACACACACACACACACGTTCTTACCATCAAGACTCCAGGCCTCCACAGCCATGCCAAGGTTTCTTGTTTGGATCTCGCCGCGATAAACTGGAACTGTTGGGTTCTGACCCATGAAACACGACACTATGTCAGTACCGCCTGAGCAGAGAAATGACAGAAACAGAACAGACACGGAGGGAGAGTTTAGTTGGTTAACTGCCTGAAATGAAACACTTCACTTACAGATACCCTTTGGAGTTTAGAAATACACATTATATAATATTATAAATGCCTTTACCCAACTTCAGGTTCACAGAGCTTTTCTGTCTCTTTTAGCTAATTTGTGCACGGATCAGCACTGCTGTCTTGTTCTCTTTTGTTTTTGTTTTTCTTGATTTGGTAGTCCATACAACTTCTAAAAGTATTTACAAAAATGCCCTCCATAATTTACTGAACCCCAGTGTAGAACCTCAAAATACCACAACATACCACATGTAAAAAAAATACAAAAACAAAAAATCTTCACATTGTGAAGGCTGTAATCACCAAATGTGTGGCAAATTTGCTGGCTAATGGCGGAAACAATTAATCTATCATCAACATCGGGAAGGACTGATTGTTTCAGCACTAATAAGGTATTGACATGTCAGTGCTTCATGTTTGTCTACTTGTTAAGGGGTTATTCTGCCGATAACGGGCAAAACCAAAACAACTGATGGAGCTTTGAGCTAAAGTTTAATGCATCTTTGAGTTTAATAAAGCTAAAGTTACACCAGTATCATTCCAAAGGAGCTGGTCTCAAATGGGAAACATACATTTCACAGTTTGATTACTAACCTGTGGGATGAGGTACCTCCACACAACACAAGAACATAAACTTAGTTATGCTATAAGTCTGGTCTTTTGACAACACAGATTGGCAGCGTTAGCGCTGTATTCCACCTCCACTGACCTATATAGGAGTTGAACATTGTTGCACAACATTCCTAAAACTGTCATGAAACACACAGACACTGTCGCACCATCCATTTGTCTCTTTCTACCTTCCAATCATCTGCTATTTCTGACACATTCTATTCATCTCTTTTCCCATTGTTCTATCTCTACCTCCCTGTGTCGTTCCCTCTCTCTATCACAGACTCCATCCATCCATCTTGTTCGCTTCCTCTCAACTGCTCTCTGCCCTTCTACCTTCTCTCTTGCTTTTCTTTCTATTCTTTCACCAGTCCTCTCTCCATCTCTCTCTCTCTCTGCCAGATTCTTTATTGAGCTTTAATTGGCTCCCTGGAGGAAGCCAAAACTTTGTCTTCTGATTAAACACACACTTATAGTTGGAAGCCACGTAATTATTTTATTATTACACTCACTTTAATGGCTGAGTGAGTACATACACTCACTGTGTTTGTGTTTGTTCCTGTGTACATACACGGGAATAAACACACACACACACACACACACAATATATATTTTAAGCCAAAAGTCACTGCTTCTTACTTGGGATGCTTTCCATCATCAGCCATTTAATGTGTGTGTTGTGTGTGTATACACAAGAGGGTAACTTGTCACACTGATCTGATGTTTCTAACAACACTGACTATTCTGAACAGTGAAGAAAAAGATTTTTTGAACTGAATTTGTGTAGGTGCGAGTGCTTTGAACAACCTTTGGCACAGTTTGGGGTCAGGAAAAGCCACCAGCTGTGACAAAACAAAGGCAACCAGCTAACCTACGCATGCATGCATTCATACGTTCAAAAATGAATTATAAAAAGAATACAAATAATACAAGTCACACAAACACAAATTCAGTACTTGCAGAGAAACTCCACATGCACCAAACAGCAGCATAATGGAAAAAGAAAAAATCTTTTTCTTTCCTTACAGAGAAGAGAAGAGAAGAGAAGAGAAGATGCAAAAAAAATGGAGCAGAGGAGTGACATATGGGCAGTCAGGCGGAGGTATATTAGAATGGAGGGAATCCAGCAGTGAAAGTGTTAAAATCCCCCAAAGAGGAGCAACGGGGGTCTGAAATCCCTGCTGACAGGATAATACACCCATACACAAGAAAAAAAAAATTATTAATATTAAAAAATATATATTCAAATGAACACATGCACGCTTGGAGACACATTCACATATAGAGAGAGACAAACACACACACATATACACACATAAACACACACACACACGGGGTGAAGTCAGCAAAAGGGCTCATCACATATGTCACTGTGACCACCAGTCAGTCACATATGCTGTGATAAATCCCAATCCCAAGAACACACAAGCACACACACACGCACACACAGAGTGTTGACCTCGGGGGTCAAGGTTAGGTCGGTTAGCAGCCAACAGGGTTAGAGCCTGCTGTTGCCCTTGGCAACAAGAAGGAAACTGACTGGGGCAGAACCTGCTGTTCTGGAGAATACAAACACAGACACATGCATGAACACACACATCCTCATATCCATGCTTACACACACATATTTAGTCCCTTAATTAAAAATAAATAAATAAATAAATAAACTGAAAACACATTTCCAGTTTATTACAACTGGAGCCTCATTCATTTTTTTGATCGTGATGATTCTCTCATCAAAGTAACTGCTGAGATCTGGGAACACAAGACATTGCTACAGCAACAAAGCCTGATGGGGCACAACATGATGTGAGTTGTGAGATGATCAGACCGACTGTAAACGCGCCAACACCTGCACCACTTTATTAGGAAGACATAACTGAAAGTAAGCATAGCCAAATTGTTACAGTAACACCTGTACTGCAGGGGAAACTGTCTTGGTCAAGTACGATGTTACGAACAGACAACTCTAAACATCGGTCAATCGTGATCAGTGTTTACAAAAGTCTGGGTGATAATCTTAAGGTTAGACATTGTTATCTCTTCAACACAGCTGGAGCTAACCTGGGCATACAGAAAATGTACGTATGGAGTTTCTTGCCTCATTTGATTTCCTGTTGGTGTTCTTGTCGTCATATTGCAAAAATCTCAAAACAATAAAAATAACTTCAAAGAAAAACATATACGAGGCAATCAGTGCTTCCATGCTTCTCTTTTTCTCCTTCTCAGGACAGATTTCTGCCTCGTGGGTGACATTTCAGTCAATGCTTGTGTGTCCAATCCTTCAACCTGCCTGTCATTGTGTGTGTGCGCGTACACATGCTGTTAGTCTCTGGATGTGTGACGCTCGAAGCTGCTACTCAATATGTGTTAGTGTGTGTGTGCGTGAGTGTGTGTGTGTGTGTGTGTCCGAAATACGTCAGTCAACCAAACTGTGCTAAATGTTAAACGTTTCAGGACTCACAGAGAGAGACAGATAGCATTCTACTGCCCTGTCAACATAACAATGGGCTGAAAGGGCCTGTGTTTGTTTGTTTGTGTGTGTGTGTGTGTGTGAGAGTGTGAGTGCGAGTGTGTGTAGTGATGTTGTGGGTGGTGAGGAAAATGTACAGCCCTATACAATTTATTTTTTCTGAATTTCCTTTGTATATGTCAGTCCTTTTGTGCTTGTTTTGAATATGCTTTATCACTTTATTTTGCACTTATTTTTGCATGTAGCCGATAGCATTAATGTGGTAGACACCAACAACATTTTAAAATACTGCAGCAATTTGTACCTTGAGATACAACTAAAGTGGTAGGAAAACTGAAAAAAACTGTGTCAGCATCAGTCAGTCACCTGAGATGGAGCCCAGTAGCACGTTGCTCTTGATGCACCGGTAAACGTAGTCGTAGCTCTGAGGTTTGAGAGGAGATCCAGTAGACAGGATGGTGTGGAGAGACTGGAGGTTGTGTGTTTCCCCTTAGGACAAAAAGGGTAAAGAAAAAATTACAAAAAAAAGAGAAAGGGACAAAAGAGGAATCAAAAATTGCTTCCATACATACTGTGCAGTCAATCTCATTAAGATGCTGTACATTACTATAGAGATAAGAACTTTATTGATCTCGCAGGAAATTGTGTGTACTATTAATTATTTGTACTATATTTCTGTACATCAAGTACTGAAAATTGTAAAATTCATGCATACACACACTTAAATGTCAATATGAGCATGCACCTGTGCACCTGGCTCCATGCACCCCTGCATACTGTGGCAGTGTATTTTGATGTGATACAGCACACAAGTTTCTATGTACTAACACACACACACACACACACACACACACACACACACACACACACACCTTTAGTCTCCGTTCCCTAGGTCCATACGTGCACACACTCTGTCGCACACACATGCCCAATCCACATGCCAATAACACCCTGCAAACTAATAAGCTTCCAGCAACCAAACCTCACCCCATAAACACACTGACACAAGCACACACCCATGCAACACACACACACACACACACACACAAGCGCGCACACACAGCAGGAACTCTTGCCACCCCCCACCATGCCTCCAGGTGTCCGGTCCAAATGTCAGCCTGGGGAAAAGGGCCCCTCCGCTGGGGAAGCTAGTGAAGAAGCTCCCCCCACCCTCCCCAGCCCACCGGAGGCATGAATGCACGCACACAGACACATTTCCCTCTGTCACACTCTTTCTCTAATAAGCATCCAAACACATACACACAAAATGGTAAATGGATCAAGTGGCTGGCTGACTGAAGTGGGTGGGGCAGAGAGAGGGAGAGAGAGAGAGGGGGAGACAGAAAGACAAGCGCTTGGACATTGTGTTTTTCTTGCCTTTCTGATTAGTCACAAATTGGGAACGTGTTTAACTAATTTACAAACTGCACAAAGACACACTCACACACACACAAAGCAAGCACCATGAATAAAGATTTGTGGTGATTACAAGAGTGCACTGAGAGCTGAGACACACAGCAACTGTCTATGCAGTAAACACTGGTTATAAGTGCTAATTTAACATTAAGAGAGAAGTGCGCTGCCGTCATTACAGAGAACCTGGTATAAAAGTTGAAATATCATCAAACTAAGCACTGCTTGATGGACTGAAATTACATCAAATTGAGATTTCGAGCCTAACAATTTGAAAAATTACCTTGTGCTTTCTTTCTGTCACAACACAGTATGTGTCAGAGAGGGAACGGCACGTACGAAGGTTAGCAGGAAGGCTAATAAGCACCGGCACAACTCTGATTATGTGTAGAGACCTGTTTTCTGTCTCTGGAGACTTATGACACTAAAAGCAATTAGCTGGTTCTATCCATGACTCACATGAATTATCATAACAGCACTTTTATCCATTCGATTCAGTGTCAAACACCGGAGCACAGAGCAAACTGCTGATTCGCACAGTAAATGGAATGAAGGACATTTACAGTCAAACACCATCGCCATTATAATCATTATCATGTCCATCTGCTCTTATTGTTCCAGGTTCCATTCTAAGAGACTAGATGTGTGTGTGTGTGTGTGTGTTTATGTGTGTGTGTGTGTGTGTGTGTGTGTGTGCGTGCGTGTGTGCGTGAATGCATTTCTCTCTGAGTTTCTGCTTGTTATCAGTGAGCATCTCTGGATGTCTGCGTGCATGCTCGTGTAGGTGTGTACACGTTTGTGATTGTGTCCACAACTCACCGGGTTTCAGGCTCCTCTCCTGCAGCACAGACAACCACTTGGCGCCTGTCCCAAAGATCGTGATGCTGAAGAAGAGAAAATGAAGGAAAACACGGGTATCAGTTTTTTGAAAGCATTTTACGCATAGCGACATAAAGGATCAGCAAAGCATTCTTTTCCAACAACAAAAAACTCGAACATAATTCATCTTTGTATAAGGGGAAGATGTTGTCCATTATTTTGTGAAAAAACTGAATCTGAGTCAGTGTTGCAAACAATGACTATCGCAAAAGTCCTCCTACATAGATGTACTGTATACTACACTGTGACAACAGAAACTTTAAACAACAGAACCAAATTAGCAAACATGAATCATCCTCTGGGGTGGCGTGTACATTGTTGCCAAATTTCATGGCAATCTGGTCACTTTTTTCTTCCCGACATTTCTTGCTCAAGACCAAAATGTTGAAACATAATTGGACAGATGGACAGACAGACTGACATACTGTGTGACATGATGATCCTTTACCATCGTTTAGACTGGTAATTCTAGTTTCTGTCCATCACAATGAAACAAATACTAGGCTTTATTCCCCAGATGTTTTGATTTGGTTGTCTTCATCAGGACTGTTACTGTGAATATTATCGTGCATTGGAGAAATGCTGGATGCCTTGTTCAACTTTGATGATCTTCTAGTGTGTAAGTTTTAGATTTTGTGTCACGGCTCTAACTTGAACAATTATTCGCTGCATGAGCCATAAGGTTTGGTTCCTGTGTTATTTTGGCAAGTAAGCCAGCATGTTTTAGAGCAGACCTGGGCACAAAGGGCCGGTGTGGCTGCGGGTTTTTGCTCCAACCAACAGAGAGCACACAGTTTGACCAATCAACTGTCTGAAGACTGAGATCAGTTGATTAAATGAGTCAAGTCTGGTGTGCTGCTGCTTGGTTGGAAAGAAAACCTGCAGCCACACCGGCCCTTTTGTGGAACAGTTTGCCCAGGTCTGTTTTAGAGCGTACTCAGTCTAGCTGGATAGGACTTATATAAATGGCACACGACTTAAATTCAGTCAGAGGTTTAATTCAAGAAATTTACCATTTATTGTAAATGGTTATACAGTTTGAGTTTGCCATTTTTAATGTTTAATCGATTCTATCGTCTGCAATTCTACATTACAAGTATAAATTGTGATGAAATTGTAAGAAATTGAAACAAAAAAAATAAAAGTGAAGCAGGAGACAAATTCTGCTTCTGGAAGATAAAATACATCAGATAAATTAAGTGCAAACGTGGACACTGAAGATGTATGAAAATATATATAAGATATATGACATACGAACAAATGTTCACATCAACCGTCGGGAACAAGTTGAAACTAAGCGATGATAATACAACATACTGAATTATTCATTTTGACCAACAGCACCTCCACTTCCATGTCAAAGAAGGTGTGTCCTGTCCTCCACCGCTGTACTGCGAATAGGATCTAATATCAGCCAAACTTAGAGAGCTCTCTTAAACTCTTTTGAGTTTAAAAACACCTTTAAGGCTAAATAATTTTGATAAATAGCTTTGCAAGTTTGCAAGAGGGAGTAAAGGTGAAGAATTCAGCCCCAGAAGAAGAAAAATTCTCTTTAATAAACTCCCCGGAACATCAGATCTTAGTTAACATGACAATAGGAAAAGTTTGATCACATTTGGTGGTGGGTGGGTGGCTGAGGGAGCTGCAACAGCAACTCGTCTGTACTGGCAGAGTGATAGTGAGAGCGCATCATCACAAATATGATTGGATGTTACCATTCAGCTGCTAGAGAAGAAGCTGATGTGGGACACTGGTAGTGAAGCATGAATGAGGAGCTGATGGAAGCACGACTTCAGTGCTCAGCTTGAACTGACGATTCTCCATTTGTTGCCCTGAATCTGTGCGTGACAAGGCATAATTTCAACGTCTGTGGGCTGAATGTAAAAATATAAAAAAGGGCAACAGTAACTGAACAGCCTTTGCCCTTAATCCCATCTGCTCCAGTGGAGCTGCTCGGCAGCTTGGCTGCACTAGGAAGCTCCCAGGAGAGGAGAGCTTGTGACTGGGTAAATGTAAAGCAAGGTGATGCTGAAACAGAGCTTGTGTGCTCAGTCAACCCTTCACACAGAGATAAGAACAAAAAAAAACTGATTGGGAATTGACTTTCAACTGAACAAATAAAAACACAATGATGGTCAGTCTAGCATATGAGGACAAAGCGTCTCCTTTTCCACAAGGAAATAGTTCAAAGGGGAATGTATTGACAGGATGTTTGCACACAGCCACCCTGAAATGAAACGACTTGGGGAGGTGGCTTTCTTCTGTGTGAATGGAAGTCACCCTGACAGCTGACAACAGTTGGACAACATGTGGAAGGCAAGAAGTGACAAAACGTCACTTCTGTGTTCCCCTGCAGTTTTAGCTTCAAAAACAAAGGGCCTTTTAAAGTCTGCCTCTGTGAATGGATGTGCTTGTGTCTTTCTGTCTTTTCAAGTTATTTTTGTTGACATCAAATCAATCAAATTGCCTTCTATCACTGTGATAACCATGCCTGTCACTCAGAAAAAGATAAAAAGGAGTCTGTCTCTCGGACACAAAACTGCCTCAGAGGTTAAAATCATTGAGTGGCAATAGAGGCTGTTGATAGGCAGGGTGAAGGTGTGAGTGTGGGTGGGGATGGGGGTGTGGGTGGCGGGTTTAAGGGCAAAGGTGGCGAGAAGTAATTTCAGTCTCAGTGGTATGTGCATGGGATACTGTGGATTAACCAGACTTGAATGTCTGCTACCGGCTAATTCAGCAAAATAAGACGTGACAAATCAAAGCTCTTGATCAAATAAATGCAAAAATCATTAAAAAAAACCACAATTTTGCCTTAAAACTGTCCCTGTCATTTATTTGCAATATTGCCCACAAATGGCGTAATAATACATTAATGAATGTGCAAGAAATATAAACTGCATGGCAAAATCTCTGACAGATCTTACTGTTTTATCAACCCTTTTATCCATGAGCATTCAACTTGGAGGGAATATTGTTAATTGTAAAAATGTTGCAGTAGAAAGAGAAAATGTTAAAAATAAATAAATAAATTAGCCCATACAAAACAAGGTACTGCCAAAAAGACATTGTTAAAAATAATGATATTAACGAATACTTGGGTTAATAAATGCCCAACCTGTCAATTTGGTTGATAAGTCCATCAGTTAAACATTCAGTCTATTACATCTATTTCTCAGTGATGCACATAGTTCCTACCTCTGCCCAAGTTAAATACATCATTTTCTCTGATATTAAGAAATTTAAGTTCTAATTTTGAAAGAAACTCTTTCCATTTCCGAAACTGAGTTTACCATTAGCTTGCAATTTTGAAATGAAGATACAATACAACATTAGTTAATAACTAATCATGAAAAAGAGAAATTAAAAAAAGATTAAAAAGATTAAAGTGACATATTTTGTCATTGAACGAAATTTGTTCTCTGCATTTAACCCACCCAAGTGACGTGCACACACACACACAGCAAACCCGGGGCAGTGGGCGACCGCGTGCAGCGCCCGGGGAGCAGTGGGGGTTAGGTACCTTGCTCAAGGGTACCTCAGCCATGGACACCGGGACGGGGAATCGAACCAGCGATCCACCGGTTACGGGTCCGACACCCTAACCGCTGATCCACGACTGATACTGTGTGTACACCTCTAGTAACGCTGTGTGTATGTTGTGCGTATATACCCACATTGTGTGTATGGATCGTATTGATCTGTATTGATCTGGATAGATCTGCTCTCCACATTCACTTACAGCCACCAGATACGGCAGATGATACACATAAATTCAAATTCAAAGAAACCATTTGTCATCTGCACACACACACACACACACACACACACACACACACGACTCTATCCATCATCTCTGACCCCCCGTCCATGTCTGGATTTGTTCGTTGCTGGCTAACATGGAAAGGGTCACTCTGTTCTGATTGGATTCAGGTGGCCAGGTGTGGCTGCTAATTTGATGTTTAGGATGGAGGGTGGAGGAGAAGCTGTGAGTCTCTGTTTATGCGCCTGCATGTGTAAAACCTGTATGTCTGTTTCCAGGGAGACATGTTACTGGAAGCTACTAAGCCAATAAGAGACACTCGAAGTCTATCAAACACGAGAGCACCTTGGAGCAGTTATCACATTAACGTGTCCCTACGTTTGTCATGATGTGGCATTTGAAGAGCCACTTGTCAGCGTATGTTTTCTAAACTAATCTTGCACTTGTCCTCCACCCTCAAGAAGAAGTGAAACATAAGAATGGACTACTGCTCTCTTCTTAGTTTGAAAAGGATGAGCGAATATTCAAAGTGAGAAGCATTACATCATTTTTCAAAATCCACAAATACTAAAATTATGAGGGTACCTTGGTGTTATTGCCAAGAGGAAATGTGCAGTGTGATAGACAGCCTCCATATCATGCCGACAGTATCTTTAGCCCTTTTGCTTTTAAAATTAAATTAATTTCCTATGAACCCTGTTGCTTCATTTCACAAACAGGATTCTGATATTCAGCTCTCTGAAATGCAATTGTTATCTCTCATGGATTACTGAAAAGACAGACGTGTTCAAAATGATTTTTCCACCAGCACTTTAGTCTATCTGTCATCATGTATTGTGAAGGTCTTTCTGCTCTGTGCCAGAAAGCATTCTCCTTTTGTGTTACAATCGAACCCGGTGTCAGACAGTCATGGAGGCTGACATAGCTTCAAATTAACGTGGCAATTCACAGTAAATTGCAGCAGTTTAAAATCAAGAATGGTTGTTGTTTAGTTTGTGAATGAAAAAAACAACTCTGTAAACAACTTGATGAAGACTTGAGTCTTCAATTTACAACATTTAGACACAACTTGAAGACGAGAAGATATTTTAAATTGCCGTGCCCACATGTCTATTACTGTAACTGAGCTGGCAAGGTGCAATCTGCTAAACCGTATCAGCAGCCATCACCTCCTAAGAGGGTGACTGAGAATTTCAGTCAAAAGAGAACATTTCCATAGTTGGTAACAAAGTACAGGAGGGATTTTTCTGTCCTATCGGCTCAACACATAACAGATAAAAGATGGAAGACATGAAGAAATCCTCAGAGCCGAGCCCTCAAAGTCCTGTGGAATAGATGGAACCTGTCATAAGTATAAATGTTGTAACCTTTTTGTTTGCTTTACCCAGGAATGCTGCTATTTTGTTTTCCCTACAGCCCTGATGGGGAATCTCAATAAATCTCTACATGATACAGACAAGGAAAGTTGCCAGTGCACGCAGAGGTTAGGTTTGCCCGCAGTAAAAGAGGCAAAAGTGAGACAATGAATGAAGATCTCAGCGTTCAGGTCCCATGTTGAGTCACTGCCACAACTTCTGCACACTCTACGCAGAACCAAAGATCTCAAAGGTTTCATACAACCCTAAATAAGGCTTTCTATTTTTAGAGGGTCATTAAGGTTATACAAGGTTATACGTGATATTTGAAATATTAAATATTAAATCCCCATTACCCAAATATGACAATCCACCATTCATTAAAAGACATAAGATGCTGAAATTATTCTTGAATTTGGATTGAAATTGGATTGTTTCACACAGTAATTGGTAAAATTAAGTTGTACACAATGAACATCTGCAGTGGCTCACATTAGTTACGGTCTCTCTTACACAAAAGTACTCGTCAGCTCAACACAAACTAAAAATAAGTCTTCAGACACTCTCCCCAGTGTTTCAGTCTCCCCTCGCTTTTTCCTTTTATCAGTGGGCAAAATTGCCATAATGCATTTCAGCAAATAGAGGAGTTTGTTGTGTAAAATTACCACCTCTTTCCCATGACTGAAAATGCCATCTTTTCAAAAATATTCATAAAGACATTTAAACTGTAAATGTCAATTGTTGAGTGTGACGACGCATACACCAGTAATTATTACAGTTCCATCACTAACTAACAAAATTCAAGGCGACTGAGGGGAAGCCTCGATGTAAGTTTGAGACTCTCGAAGGGTCTGACAGATTTAGTTCCAATTAAAATGTCCAACTTCAATTCCATATATGTGGGTGTAAAATATTTCATGTCAGGCTCTCCCAGAGGGTTTTTCCACAGAGTGCTGGGATCTGGAAAATCTGACTTAGGTGGCAACATCAGCACTTAATTGGTTCAAAAATCTTCTCACATTTTAAAAGGTTTCATCTGTCTTTCGGTCATACTGGCAGCCCCTCAGCTGAATTCCTTTATTCCTTTAATGAAAACAGTATTCTAACTAGGAATGTACAATATGGATAGTGTTCCTTCTCAACGCTGATACTCAAACATTAACCAATAATTTCTTCTGTGACATCAAATTTGGTTTCATATTAATGGCTCTGTTTGTTTGTTGTTACTTCATTATCAGGCAGTATTATATATTTACAAGGGAACCAATCACCACTTTAAGATCCTAATTTGATAATTCAGAGCGCAATTGTAAAAGGAGCTAGTCTTGGGATCAACTAGGAGATCCTGATTTGTAGCAGAAGTGCTTTATCTTGGCGCCGCACTTACTGCTCTACAGTTACCACCTCCCCATCTGTGTCACATCTTTCTCCCCATTACTCCTGTCCTCGCTGAAGGCAATATGCAGTCCCTGCTGTGGTATCACGGCCTTAAAGGGTTACTCACTTTTGCTGATAGGAGTGCAGTTTTTTATCATAATTCAACCACTGAATGTATTCAGTAAGACACATCACACGCGCACACACAGGAGATGCCAATCTCAAAATGCTGCTCAAGTGCACATCAGGTGACATTTTTTGGTGGGGTTTAGGGGTGAGAGGATTCCTCATGGATTTCCTTGCAGATGACACAAATTTCTCTTGTTACAGTGATGTTTTTAAAGTATCAGTGAACCTATAAGTCAATAGATAAACTTGATGATTAAGAAAGAGGAAATGTGCAAGAATGAAAGATGATTAAGTCACATTAGCTAAGTATTTGAAACCAAATTTGATCCAAAACTGAACCATAAAGGCTTTTGGACATCTCCTACTACAGGTTATGAAAAGACGAGATTTGCAATTTTGAACAAAGCAAAGTTATAAGCCTTCACCTCGTCTGCAAAGTTGAAATATTTCAACTCATGCAGATGCTTCCCACATCGATCTGTGCTGTTTCAAGTGATCTGTATTGAACAGCACCCACTTTCCATCTTCCCACTGACTGTTTATGCTTGCACGTTTCTTAGATTCCCCTTGTGTTCGACCTGATCACAGCCAGATGTGCCTTCTTACTCCTGCGCCTTAGTAACAAACTGCGTGGACAATAAATAAGTTTGGTCTACATTTTAGGTGAAAAGTTGCTTTTGAATGCTAAAAAAAAAAAAATAAACAGAATAGAAATAAACAACGTATGACATTTAATTGAAGATAAACCGAAAATTACTTGACTTTCTCAGAGAGGAGCTCACACAGTTGCATGCCTTTTTCAGAGGTACACAGAAGGAAATAGTGAAACACACAGAAACAATGCTGTATATAAGCTCACCGTCTTTCCTATTAAATCTGAAATGCCCGCACACATTCACACAAGCACCGTTATCCTTGCCCATTTCCTCTTTCTTCCCACTGCCTTCAAAAGACAATACAAGATCAATACTCTTTCCTTTATGTTTTTCTTTTCATCTCGTTTCTCACAAAGCCATCCTGTTCACTTTTCTTTCTCACGTTCTTTCTGTATATCTGGCTGTTTTTCCTGTCATTGTTTGGTTTTTGTCTGTACTCTCCATGCCTGTCTCTCTGTTCTTCATTCTCCAAATATCACATCACAAAGTAAGACTCTTCTCTTGCACCTCTTGCATTCTTATGCCAGTTGCACCACATGTACTGAAAATGCATCACAGGTTGGGCAGCACTCAATTAAGGCTATAGTGGTTACTGGTAAAAATCAGTAGGCAGACTGGTGATTCTCCCTTTCAGGATGAATCTAATCTTCAACAATTTTTGAACAACAGGGCAAGGACATGTGCCCCTTCAGCCCTAACACAAAAACATGATATTTTTTTCCATGAATCATCTGGCAACTTCTTGGAGGATCCAGAACCTTAAGATTGAAAGCAAGTGTGCTCACAATGAGGCACTGTTGCTTGCGTGTTTTCATGTTTTTCTGATGTTGTGTAATGATAACCATCATCTCAATATTAATATAAATGGTGCCACAGAGTCTTCATTACAGTAGCACCTTTTCAAAGGGCAATTTTTCACTTTAAATAAAGACATTCTTTCAATATAGAGCGATAAACAGCACAAAGATTCAGTCACTGTCCCTCCCTTTTGTCAGGCTCTCCTGTTCCTGTGTGTGTGAGAGTTTGTGCACATGTGTGTGGCTAACTTACCTCAGCTGGTCTGTCAGGTTCCACAGTACATTGGGCGAGGGCATTAGTGGTGAACCATCATATAAAACCACTGAGGCTCCCACTGCCAGAGCAGACACCAGCCAGTTCCACATCATCCAGCCGGTCTACAGAGAGCGCGCACACACACACACACACACAGATACAAACACAGTCAGTTTATCTGGTATAAACACTCCTTTCTCATCAACATGGATAAATGGGTAGCAAAATGGAGAACTCCAGCAGACTTTGAGTTTTATGTATCTGTTGTTCATATAATTTTGTTTCTCTTTTTACTCGTTGCTGAGCTTTATACAACTGCCTGCAGGGCGCATGCAGAATACACTGTGGATGTTCTGTATGAGGCACTTATGATTACAATTAGCTGGGAAACAATGCGTCACGTCAAACAGATTTCATTGTCAGTGGTTGTTGTTTAACACAACAACACCCATGACCCCAAACTACTTACATCTTTTGTCTCTATTAACTTGTTTCATAAACTACATGCTGTGAATTCATTAATCAACAAAAAAAAGAAAAAAATCAGTTGGTAGTGGGCACAGGATCTTAAAATTTCCTTGTATGATACAAATAGAATCAGTTTCTAAATCAAGAAAATGCGTGCCTTTCTATTTGTTCTCAAAGACCTACACGTGTCAAAAAAAACCCAAAAACTAAACCACACAAAAATTAAATTTTGCACTAATTATATGAACTCACAAATACACAGAAGACAAAAACTGCAGCTTTAATCAACATAAAGAGATGCTGCCCAGTGTTTATCATCAAAAGGAGATAAACTCTTCCAGGAATAACCAAAAATTACGCACAGCTCTGACCTTCAACGGTCAACGCAGCTCTTTAATGTGTGTGTATGTGTGTGTCTTTGTGACCAGGCTCATGATTAAAAATGACCCACAATACTTAACATTCTACCCCTGCTGATATTTGAGATGAGAGAACAACAAGTTCCCCTGGTCTTCAAAAATTCGGGAGCATGAGCATTTTTATTTTGAAAAGGTTGCGGACCTACCGTGGTGTAGTATATGATGACATCACTGCTGGTCATATTGCCATGGAGAATGTGTTCTTTCAAGTGTTGGATGAGCGTGCCCTGCACAGACCGACAGATAAAGCGACAGGGAGAGAGAGAGACAGAGAGAGAGACATACTGAAATGTTTTAAAGTTTATTTGTTTGTTAATTGTTGCCTTGTTGCTGCAATTTCAATTCTCTACCTTCAAATAATAACAGTATACTGTCTGAAATATTTATGAACTCCTTTCAGAGTTGTGCATAAAAATGCCTCTGACCACAACCACTACACACAGTTTGACCACTTTGTTTGACCAAAAGGGCAATTTGTGTTAAGTGTGAATTCATCCACAGTCACCAAGCCATTTCATTCGGAAAGATTATTATCGCTGGTGGTGGGTATGAACTGTATGAGTGTGTGTCGCTGTGTGTGGTTTAGTTTTCAGTCCATGTGGACGTCCCTGTTTGCACACACAGGTGCTCCGTATGTGTGCGTATGCGCAAGTGCATGTAATCCTTGGCAGGACTCGGCGGCCATACCCTGCCTTTGGTGCGTGCCATCTTGCTACTGACAGCATGTTAACAGAGCCGTAACAAAGCAGAAAGCACAACAGTGCCGGGGCTAATTGGTGGAGCCAGAGAGGACTGCCAGCGTCGCAATATGAAATGTTTTCACCAACGCATTACTGTCCAATTATCGGCAGCATGGGGAGAAGGAGGGGGGCAAGACAGAGACAGAGAGGATGGCAATAAAAGAAAGAATGAAAGTGAAGCTGGAGGAGAGAAGAAGTAAAGCAATGGGAAAAAACTAATGAGAGTCTAAAAAAAGAGATGAGCAGGGAGGGAAAAAACAAAATGCATGCAAGTTAAGGATAGAAAAGCTGATGTGAAAAAAGATGGGAGGGTAAAAGCAAAGCAGAAAACATAAAAAAAATAAACAATAGGTGTGTCTGTGAGGGACAGACAGGGAGAATGACTGTTTCGTGAAAATGTGTGAATGCATTTGTTTGAGTGTGTTAATCCATTTTGAAGGCTGAGTGTTTCAGCCTTCAAAGTGTAGTGGTCCTTCTGAAATCACACATTCATCTGACACTCTCACTCACTCAGATGTGATATGTAGCAGGGTGAGAAAAAAAAAAAAACCTCATTCATCCACTCTCTTGAGAGCCACTAATCTTTCTGAGTTCTGCTGATGGACGTTTGCTGCCATCTTGTGGTGGAAAATGTAACATAAACTCAAATGGCACAGATGCACAGTAACCACAGAGAAGCAGAAGCAGACGATGAAGTGACAAAAATTTCTAGTGGCAAATTGGTCCGATTAATCGATTAATAGAATGTGAATAGACAGACAACAGAACAAAACAGATATAGATAATAGAAAAGAGTATAAACCTTCAAACTTAAGCTAGAATGAATGAGAAAAAATGCATTCAGTTATCTATAATTCCACAACAATTGGTACTTATCTGCTGATCAAGATCATGTGATATGATTCAAAGCTCCTCCACAGCTAATAAATGGACCTTGAGGTGAGATTGTTTTCTAAACTTTAGAATTCACTTACATTACTCCAGGATTATTAGCTTCTTTTCAATTTGTTCACATGTGTACTAATATATTAACATACAATGTATGCACTGATTATCAAATTGTACATGTGGCTAAACCCAGGAGAGGTTTACAAACAGATGGGAGCAAAGTGTGTGTGTGTGTGTGTGTGTGTGTGTGTGTGTGTGTGTGTGTGTGTGTGTGTGTGAAACAGCTGCGGTCTGTCTAACCCTTGGGGAACAGCAACAAAAACAGCAACAAAAGTGTCACTTTGATTTGAATTGTAAAGGTGTTCCTTATTCCAACTTTTACAGACTGTAATCAATTATATGTTATACAAGTACAAACAAGAATACAGGACAACCCAGAAATTGTGTTTGTGCCAGCTCAACAAAGAGAAACAGAGTGATCCATAAATGGAGTAATGGAAGCTGATGTGTTTTTACCCCAGCAGAGTGGACCATGCATTTAGGAGCCCCCGTGGTGCCCGAAGAGTACATGATGAACAGAGGATGACCGAATGGAAGCTGCTCAAACTCTAGCTGAGGAAACTGGTCCAATTCGCCACGCCCTGATGCCAAGAAATCGTCTATGAACACACTGCAGAGATCAGAAAAGAGAGACAGAGAGAATAATAAATAATAAATAATTTATATTAGTAATTCCAAAGAAGAAATTGGAGAACAGATTTATATAATATATGGGAAAGAGAGTGCATCTCTGGCCTGCTTTCAGACATACAAAAGCATCTGTTTCAGCTTCTCAGTTTTAACACTTCAGAGTGGTTGGGTTCAGACAGCAGACATGTACCTGTTGGGGATCTTGGAGAGGTCAGCCTCATGCTTGGCGCGAGCGTAGGGAATGACCACGACTTTCTTCAGGTCAGGCAGACCTACAGAGAGACAAAAGGGAAGGACACAGGCTGATTCATACTATTACATCATAAAAAGTCAGTCACCAGAGGAATTCAAGCATTATTTCCATGGCCATGTATCACATTTTCTTCTTCTTCTCCTTCTTAACAAACCCATTGAAGATTTTTTTAAGCGAGGGGCTCAAAGATGTTTGGAAACTGTGAACAGTCCTGTGGTAGCAGATGAAAAAAAATCCTACTTCATACTTAACATTTATCCAGTATCTGTTGTGAGTGGATTCTTCCAGCAGCTTATTTTAAAACACAGTAGAGCTAATATATTCTCCTCTGCTGGTCTTATCCTTAATTTATCTTTCTACTTGTTAGCAGAAAGTCCTTCGAAGTTTTAATTGCTGTAAAGAGACCAAAACCCCTTTAACAACATCTAATAACTCTCTGAGCAGCTCTTACCACCCAGATGAAGCCAGTATTTGTCATTCCCTATAATGAATTGATGGCAATGTACAGTAGAACTTGCGGGTGCCAACCTTTGACAACAGTGGTGAGCTTTTCCATGTGGTCATGTGTTTTGCCGTTATAAACCACAGCGGCCACAGAGAAGATCAGCTTGGGCTGGATTTGGGAGAACCTGTCCAGAACACCCTGATTTTAACAAAAGAGACAGAGACAGAGACAGGGTTAAGCATGGACAAACATGAAAAGTAAGAACAAATAAGTGGAACTGCAGAAAGTCTTAAATCTTTAAAGGAAATTAAAGAAAAAACAGTTGAATAAAAGTTGTCCACAAGGCTCAGGAACAACAAAATAAAAACCATCATTTACTACAGTAAGAGCTTCCTCCACAACATTTGTGCTCTGACTTGAACTGCTTAATTTTGCAACAGCGCTGCAAAACAGGAAATATGAGTGTGCTACTGATTAAAGTATGAACTAGAAAAATAACCACTGAGGGTGATAACACGTTTGAGTGTAGTTCTCTGATTTGCCAGATGGGGCAGTAGCACACCAGAAATAAGAAGCAGGACTCAAGATGACAAAAAGATTTTGCTGCAGTTATTTACACACACACACAAAATATTATTGCTGATAGAACATATTTCGCTTTTACTTTGCGTGTTTGCGTTTGCCACAAATTAATCTTCTATTAGAACTGATAAAGAGAACATTGGTCCAGTGTGGCTCAGTACTGTAGATGGAGGATTCACAGGGGGGCTGGAGCCTATCCCAGCTGACTACAGCCGAGAGGCTCAGTACATCCTGGACTGCTCACCACACACATACAGACAACCACACACGCAAACACTCTACACCTAAAGAGCATGCAGACTTCACACAGAAGGGCCCAGACTGGGATTCGAAACTGAAACCCTCTTGCTTTCCCCCCCCAAATCAGTTAATATGGAATAAAAGAAAGTCTAACTCAAACATATGTAACGAATGAATTACAATCCATAAACAGTACAGTTCGGTCTTCCTTACATTGACTCCGAAGTCAACAGATGTAGAGCTCCAAACGGCTCCAATGCTGGCTGCTGCTAACATGGCCTCCACTGCATGGATGCTGTTGGGTAGGTAGCCTAAAGAGGGAGAGAGGAGGGAAAGAGGAGGAAAACATCAGGGAGGAAGCATAAACTTCAAACCTTTATTGTCTGTATATTTTTACACACACCGAAATTCTTCTCTGCATTCAACCCATTACTGATTGAACACACACATGCAACATGCAGTGTTGCATGATTCCTTTGATGAAAAATGATGTTAAAGAATCTTTTGATAATCACTGGTAATGTTTTTATCAACATGTCCAACAGCACAGTATTTATTGTATTTCAATCAATCTGTTATGTAATGTTGTCGCCCAGAACACAACACCATATATGACAAGAACCTGAGCTTCTGAGATAAAATCTAGCATAAAAGAGTATACAATAAATAAATAAAACACAATTTATTACAGACAGAGATAAAGTACAAGGGCCATGCCCAACTGTTTGAAGTATCACAGATTCAAAGACATTCGAAAACTAAACCAATATTTGAATGGTGCACAGCCTTTTTTGCCTATTCATTCTTAAACCAGATATTTCTGACCAGTTTTTGATTAGGATACACTAATATCATTAGTGTTATATTTATGTGTGTAGTTTTAGATTCCATTGGTTACTGCATAGGAGTGTTTCTGACTCGTGTGATTCAAACATTTCCAATAACTCTAAAGCACTGGGAAGCCCTAAGGTCAAAATTTATTGAAAGAAGATAGATATAATCATTTCCAAAATTCACAACAGGTTTTTAATCTGACAGCGTAATCTGCTTCTCTCTACTCTACTGAAACTATTTGTTGTTGTTATCTTTTCATAGTGGGCAAAACTATTTGCTTGCTAACTTGCTAACAAAGCAGTCTAGCACTCTAATATTAGCATATATTATAGCAATAGAGACAGAGACAAAAGGAGAGCGATACTGACAACAGCACCGTGGACACTGAACAACACAACACAACACTGAACTTCTTCAATCTGGAATTTCAGGTGTCAATGCAGCTCAAGTTATCACGGCAAAAATTAAATTCAACTAAATCTACTGCACAAAAGTTGTTTAAGTTTAAAGTTTATTTTCCACAGAAAAGAGAAATAACAGTCAACTATGTCAAAAATGTAAGCATGAAGTAAAAAAGAAGCACAGAAGCTCTCATGCTACCTCTAAGCTGACGGCTCATAACATGTATGTAATATAACCAGGGATGCATAATAAATTATGAGCCCGGTAAATGGGAAATTTATATTATTAGCTATTTACCAGCTGTTATTATTAGGTTAAGTGGATGGTCGTTAACACTTTCAAGTCCTTTGAAGGTGGTTTGCAATCTCCTAATAAAAACAGGAAACGAAGATGTAGAAGACGACGTAGAGAGAAAACAAGGAGGAGAAGCATACGAAGTACAGTAACACACAATAAATCAATTCTACAGTCAGTAGTTACAGCCAAGCACTCTGACCAGCCAAAGGAAATTATAAACCTAACTCACCTCTTATGACTCATGAATAATCACGGTTTTATCAGTTACTGTTACCAGGAAGCTGATCCTGGTTGGGTGACATGTCGGGCCAACAGATCACCTTCTTGCTGTACTGGCTCTACAGTCATTCTCATAAATTATTATCCCCAGAGACTGGACCAGGCCAAATGGCATCATGGATCATAAGATAAGACAAGACACCTTGCCTGACTGCTTCTGTGGTATCTCTTATGAGTCACTGTTTTATTATTCTTCTGTAACACTGCTTACACGTCAAAGCAACACACTGCTGATCCTGTTCATTTATTTATTCACACTTCTGAAAAACTTTTTTTAGGTCTGTGTGAATGTTGATAATCACTAAATGAAAGCCAACTTGACTCTTTCAGTGCACCATCTTTCACAGTGCTTATGCTCTAACACGTGGCTACTGTTTTCTTATCTGTGTGTGTGCGAGAGAGAGTGAGTGTGTGTTATCTCTTATCTGTATATCTTATGTTCTTTTCATATTTATGAAACAGGTATTGATCTCAAGAGGCAGGAAAAAATATGACTCAGTTGGATTTCTCTTCACATTTTAGTGTAGACTGTGAGTTGAGCAGAAACTAGATTTTTGTTAAACAGCCCTGGCCACCTCTGGAAAAACAGCCACACCAAGAGGCCACATGTGTAGTAGTAATATCTCCTTCCCTACTCAGAGCAACGAAACAAGTATTTCAGTAAAATGTGTCCTGATGATAACAGTTTTCTTTGGTTTCAGCTCCTTTTTCTATAATTTCTGTCTGTCTGTCTTTGTGTGTCAGCCATGTGGTCGACTGGCTAGCATGGCCACGGGTGCACCCTGGACTGGTCGCACCCTGGAACAGGTTCCAGCCCCTCCCCTCGCGCCCCCGGCGAATCTGATGGATAAAATGGTGTTGAAAATGGATGAATGGATGGATTATTATTGACTCCACATTCACACCCGTCAGCACTAAGTGACTGTGAGACCTAGTGTGTGATTTATTGAATTCACAATGTCCAGTGGATAAACATTAGCTGTGAAGGTAGGGCTGAGACAACGGACAATGTTACCAATGGCATCGACTGTGGTCTTAATCTTACGAATGGGGTGGCAGTAGACATTGTATGAATGAAGGTCAATTCAAAGTCCTAACAAAAGAAGCTGTGCAAACCTATGAGTGTGTGTGTGTGTGTGTGTGTACTGCACTGACACATGCCCTACAATAAATCTTGGTTGCATTGCATTCATCAGCTAAGTGCTTATTATATCTCCTGGATTACAGACACTGACAAGACATTTTAGTTACAACCTGGGGAGAAGGAAGTGAGCACAAATTAAGACACACACTCACTCTCTCTCGCACACACACGGATTCTTGTTTAGATACGTGAGGAAAGTAATGGGGAGGAGTGAGAAAGGAGGCATGAAGTCACTGGTGTCTGTCTCTTGCTCTCCATGCGTTTTTGTAGCTCCATCTCCCTTTCTGTCCCTTCCTCCATCCATCCCGTGTTTCTAATGAGATTCCCACAGAGCTTAAGTCATTTAGTTAATGGATTTATCTACCGCAATATCAATACTTTCTCTGAACACATACGCCCGTGAACTTTCATACACACCCTGGTCATTCCTGGATTGAGCAGCTCAATATGAGCTCGTGAACTGCAGCCACAGACGTTAGATTTGCTGCTTCAAGATAAAAGCTGGAAATATTTTGAACATAAGGCCAGAGAATTTATTTATTAATTCATTTTTCACTGCCTGTGCCTGGCTCCAGTTGCACACTGTATGACAGCCCTTTTTGTGAACACTCTTTCATTATGAAATGAGATGACATGTCAGGGAGCAGCACAGATTCACCTCTATTAACCGTTCAGTGAGCAGTGACTGAAAATTGTAACAGGTGTTAACAGAGGTCAGATTGTTCCATTCATGAGTTTGTGCAAATTTTTGCCATTTCATTGGAACATTTTTGCCAAAGTTCTGAGTCAAAGCTCTGGAGGGTGAGGCATGAAGACACACAGTACTATTCAGATGTACTTATCCCTTGATACTAACACAGCACAAACAGCTCAATCCAAATTGCAGTGTCACGACTGGAAAGAGAACGAAACAGACTCAGTGGAGTTCGTTCACATACACTTCAGCTGCATCCTAGAGGTGTCATATTACATTTCAGGCACTGTGAACTATTTTAATAATTCCTGATGATAAACTGCTTTCAAGTTAAATCCCTTCTGAAGACATGCCACCAAAATGATCTGTTAAGCAGCCATAAGAAAGATACTATTATTACATCATTACATTAATGTGATTCCTATAAATGACTGATACCAAAGAAAGTTCAACAAGTAAGATAAATGCAGCATGAATTCATCAGCATGTCGGAATAGCAGACTGTCAGCAACTTTATGAATGGCTGTGTGAGAGTCAACCTCTAAATGCCACCAAACAACAATCTGTCTGAACAAACAAGTCAGTTCAGAAGTCTGAGATGCTTTTGTCTGAAAATCCCCAAGGATCTAAACTCCAGATGACTGAGCAGTTCTAACAGCTCAATCTGCATTTCTACAACCCAAACTGTGGTAACAACCTTGTAAAGTGACAGAGATAAACTCACTAGACACTTAAATTTGTTTAAATAAATACTTTTAAAAAAACACTGGTTGCAAACTGAGGTGGGGAAAATACACATAACACGCACTGAAGCTCCAGCTGCTGCAATGGCGCAGCTCAGAGGTAGTTTATACTGATTGGCTGGCAGGTATAAATGAGTCCATTTGGATGAATGTACAGTACAGTGGGAAAACATGCCAGCTCAGCCAGTCCTCCCTGTACAAATATGAACTCTGAAAAACTAAATGGTGACTTTCAGAAAGAGCTCTGACTCTGCCACGACAGTCAGCCATCTTTACCAAAGAGCACAAACACACGCACAAATAACTCAAAAGACTCCATGTCCAATTCATGCTGCAACGGGTTTCGAAGAAGAAAGACAAGAGAGCGAACGAGAGGATGAAGACGACTGGACTACCTCTTTGTGGTGGTATGCGTCCATCTACCAGTCAGACAGAGAGAAATAAATTTGCGACTCACCTACAACCCTGTCTCCAGTCTGGATACCCATCTTCCTCATGGCTGCAGCATACAACGCCACATCACGCCTCAGCTCCCCGTACGTCACCTTCACTATCTCATCATTTGCCTCCGCTGGGAAGCAGAGACAAAACAGAAAAGTCAGACACATGGATATATTTTGATTGGTTTGGACATTTTATGAATTGTGTACCACTTTGTGAACATTGTTTTTATTTAAGGGTTGACATAAATGTCAAAAAAAAAAACAAACAACTGGGTCACAGCAGAGATGGAGACATAAAAAGAGGAGGATAGTGCGGCAGGACAGAGACACAGACAGGAACGGTCCTCTTGTCTCTTCAAATAATAGTTTTCTGACATTCACAAAGCATCCACAGCATCGTGACTAATACGTCTGCTCATGATTACATTATAGCTCCTTGGAGAAGGTTGTGTGCACAGGTATGTGTACATGGGCGTGCAAAAGTCCAGTCTCCCTCACATGCACACAGAGCAGGCAATAAAGAAGGGCCTACCCATTAGGTTGTGACAGTCCTGAGAGATAGAACAGGGAGCAGCGGTTAATCTAATAACAAGAAGACGCGCGCAGCCTTGTGCTCAACACTGCATCGATCCTGTACTCGAAAGCACCCTCAGCTCTGTTCTTTTTGTGCCTTCCTAACTTTCTGCTTAGTTCATGTGCAAATAGAAAGTGTGAGGCTGAAACAAAACAGAAAGCAACAAGCTCTTTGTGAGAGAGAAATCAATCTCTGACAGCTTATTAAAAATTCACCCTGGGGGAACGAACGAAATAGAGCACACAAGCCCAAATAAATAATTAAATAAATAAATAAAATTCCAGTGATACTGAACAGGTCCTGCCTGATTTGAGCGTGAAAATGTATGATTTAGAATAATACAGAAAATAAGTGCTATGTTGTTGTATTTTAAGAATTAATGTGTGTGCGTGTCAACATGCACACTGTGTGCTCCCTGAATAGAATTAACACCGACAAGAGTTGGAATTTGATTCCGACTGGAGATCAACAGAGTCGACATCCGAGGTGCAGCACTGTGTCGGACATATTGCTGGATATCACTTAGTTTTTAAATCATCCTCGCATACTTACTTGCAGCATAAAGAGCTACTTTGTCCTGGTCTGCATGTTTGAGCAAGTTCTCAGCGTAGTTGAGCCGTGCTCCCTTAAACCACTCTGGTACATCCGAGATCCGTTTGGATACATCCACAACCTGATATACACCCATAAAACACACACAAAGAACAAACACAGGAGAGATGTAGGTTTATGATTGAATTAAGCCTCATACTCTCTCATTCAACAGACTTAAATTCTAGACCTTGAGAAAGTGGACAGCACAGAGTATTGTACAATAAAATAAATAAAATTGGAATACAAAACATAAATAATGAGATATGACTAATCAGAGCAATTTCTGCAATGGGCAGAATTTCTACAGCACTCACATTTGTTATTGAGGACACAAATGGGACTGTGAGATAAAAGCACTCAAAACTGATAGCCATTGTTTTACACACTAATGAAACATGTGCCTCTTCTAGTATAATAGCCGACTGTGTTACTGCACTCGAAACAAAATCAGAGCACTATGGATCACAGTTACAAAATGCTTGATTGACTGGTTAATTGTCTCCCTGTCAAAACAAATCCTCTCAGCAAACTTAAGAGAGAATTAAGTAGATCAGAAGACACATGATTAATAAGAAAACGTGGCCAACGTGATGTGGAAAGTGTTATGCATGTTTACAAGAGGAGGGAGTGTTAATAACATGGCAAAGACGCAATTTATTACCACACACACTCACACACCCACCTAAGGCTACTGTATATCCTGGAACTAAGCAACATTAAGAGGCTCGACAGTAAAAGGTACACACAAACTACTTTAATTCAGTGAAACCCCCTTTTGCCAGCTGATTAAATTTAGCTTAATGTAGCTTTGATAAA
Source organism: Scatophagus argus (assembly GCF_020382885.2). Taxonomy (NCBI): domain Eukaryota; kingdom Metazoa; phylum Chordata; class Actinopteri; family Scatophagidae; genus Scatophagus; species Scatophagus argus. Next base: position 15,021,527 of record NC_058496.1, on the reverse strand, counting down.
ACAGGTAGAAATTTAAAGTCAACAAATAAGCTAAATTGGTCGGAAATTATAAGCCATTATAAGCAAAATAATTTCAGACAGGGGAATGACCCAAATATCAACAAACAGAAATGTTCTCTGTGTAAATTTTAGCAGGATTTCCACGTGTCTCCCTGGCAGATTCCAACAGTTAAAAATTTTTCTACATTCAATCAATGAAAGGTTAAATCAGTTCATGTATCTGCTCATGTAGGATTAATCATAACAGATAATGCTCCTTCCATTAAAACTAAGGCCGACAGAAGACTGTCCACCCACTGACAGTGCAACAGTTAAGTTATTTAGTCATATTTACACTTAAAACATTTCAGAAACAATGGGCTTCATTGGATGTAACAGATGTCCATTTACATGTTAAAGTCCCACACCTCAGGTTTGAATCTCAGCATTTGTGGGAATGAGAAAAACATGAAAAACATTTGTTGGCAGTCAGTTGCACGGGAGCAGGAAAACAAAGATACACAACACATCAAGATGTCATGACAGGAAAGACTACCAGCTCTTGATGACAGCTTAAAGATTTGTAATACAATACGATATCTGTGCTGCCAACCATGTAAATCGAGCATAGTAAAATATTTTAGAACCTTTAGTAGTTTGTACCGCACTTGGAAATCTGGTGAAAAATGTTGAAAAACAAAATAAATTGTGTGCTTAATGAATGTGATCCTATAATTCCATGGGGTTGCAACGTGTCAGCTATGGCCACACTGTGAACATTATAAATATTACAAACATTAAAAGGGTTGTGTGTGACATTATAGGGGCAGCCACTGCAGTCACTGTTTGAACTATGTCTTATAGAAAATGTTATTATACTACATGACACTGTGCCAGAATGAGGCTCACCTCTTCATAAGGTTTGGAGCTGACTACTCCACAGAAGCGCCACACCTCTCCCCAAAACTCTGGGTAGCTGTTCACCGACCACTGGTACAGGTCATTGTAGTTGGCTGGAAAACAGACAGTCAGTTATTACAGCCGATTCATAGCAGAAATATTAACATACCCATGTGACTTTCAAATCAAACATACTGTAGAATGTAAAGCTGTTACGCTTCACTAAATATAAGAAAAAACAGACAAACCAGAAGCCAAAGAACATTCCTACAAACGCTGGCCATTTGCTCTGTAAGGCTAAGGTTAAAGTAGCTCGTAATCTCCACACATTACTTGATGACTGGTGATTTGATGTTTCAGGTAAAGCCCTTATTTGGGAAAATTCACAAAGGTTTGGTTTCTTCATCGATCTAACAGCATAATTTAAAGCGGTGGTTCCAAATATTTGACCCTTTATGACTAAGTGACGGTTACTCTGTCACTAACCAACTCGCCGCAGGCAGATCGAGCAGAACTGATGTTCTCCTCCTTGGTTGTTTTATGCTGACACTTTTTATGGCATTGATGCACTTTTCGTGTTTAAAAAGAGAAATAAACACAATATTGTGTTGCCTAAAGGAAAGTCTCTCTTCTCTATTAACTGCTTTGTTTGATGAAAGTGAAAGAAAAGAATTTAAAGTGAATGTTCAGACAATTTTGAATATTAACACATATGTTAAACTTCTTCTTGTTAAGCTTCTGGCATATTTAATTATTTTCTAGGTTTACACACACACACACAAACGCGCCACGGCTGCCTACACCGCCTCTCCACACTCTCTCCCATTATACGTAACTCGCTCTCTGTCTGAATACAGAGGGAGCTCTATATTCATTCAACACCCTGCAGAACAAGTTTTTTAGCATTCCTCCACAACCCTGTTGGATTAAACGGACACGCTTTCAAAGAGACAACTGATATAGGCCACATCGCCTGGCAGCTCTGCAGGCAGGAGCTGGGAGTACGGTAATCCAGACATGAGAGTAAAGCAGAGCTGCAGCATCATAAACAGCTAATTACTGTGAAAATTATCAACATTCTCACAAGTCTATCAATGCATGGATACGTTTATGCTAATTCACAGTCTCCTTATTAACAAATAGGCGCACACCAAAGCTAATATTAGCTTGAAAGATTGCTTTGCAAAGCAGCTTTATGCGGTGGTAATTTAAAGGTAATAAGTTGACAATGTATATAGACTAATGAATGCATATACAGTCATTGATGTGGACAGATAGCAGGAGGAGGTCACGGTTTCTGTTTTTAATTAGCTCAGATGTCCAGCTTCGTAGGCTGAATAAAATTCGGCCCGTATTATTCACTCCAACACACCTATTCTCCCTATGTCTGTGTCTCCTTTTCTGTCTTCCTCCCTCCTCCCTACTCACCTAGATTAAGTCCGTAGTCCCCGTTGACCTGTATCCTAAATTTGTCCATCTGTGTGTTCCTCTTGGAGTCCGGGTACCACAACACCTTGCTCTCCATATCCATGATTTTCTCGCCTTTTCCTTCCGTGTCCTTCGACATCTTTGTCGCGTCCCTTTGACGGTTGTCAAATGCCGGTTAGAGCGGTCCCGAGTGCCTTGCTGAAGCTAACTGATCCTAAAGGCGAGGGCTCGTGTTAAATTAGATCACTGGCTAGCTACTTAGTTTGAATGGCTTGCGAATTACAGTGCGCGACAGCTAGCAAAGCTCTGTCAAAGGGGAGCGTGGTGCTGCCAAGGAAAACTGACAGAACACGCCCCAGCGTCATGACGTAGAAGACAGAACAAGGTTCAAGACAGCATAAAGTTCAATGCTGTTATATAATATAAACGATGCACAATTGGTCCCCAGCTGTGAAATAAGCTCAGCTGTTATTTAAAATAAGTACACCTCTTACACGATAATTCCACGTTGTGGTGGAGTTTCACAATATCACGTTTCCACTTTTTCACTCAAAACACGACTGAATGGATACAAAAGCACGATATTGGCCATTCTGACAAAACTGAAGGTTTGTCATTACACTGCACATGCTAGCTGTTTAAAATATAAGATTATCCAATTACCAGTATAACTTCATTAATTCACTGGAAAATAAATACATATAAATACATTTTGTGGATTCTTTAAATCCAGCGCAAAGACTTGAGTTGCATCCCGTAGAAGTCTTGAACGACTCCCACACGCGAGCACGCGCGGTAGAGTTGTCTGGTCCCCTTCCGTGCACGAGGAAAACTTGCCTGTCAAAATGAAGGATTTTGATTGGTCCTCCGTGCACTGGTTCCACATCAGCCGACGGATCGGTCTATGTGGGAGGCATAGCTTCACCTTTGGACTGGCGTGTCATTTGCCCAATGGCAAGCTGGCTTTTGGAGCTTCAGAGGAGGCAAATTAACCAAACAGACCGACAGTGTAGGAGCGTTTTGGGGGTGTGCCCAATCAGGGACAGGAAAGGACGACCCTCCTCATTTTCTGGTGGTGTCATCTCAAGTTTGATTAAATTATGGATTTTTTTTTTCTTACATGTTAGCTCTGTCCTATCTAGTTTCCAAACTGTTTGTCCAGCATTTGCTTACCTCATTTACTGGCAATTTCACAACATGACCCATGACTGTCTTTTATTTATCTTTGGACACTTTCCATCATAACTAGATGTTATCACAATTTGTTAAAATTGTGCATTTGTGCCCTTTTGTTGTTCCTTATTTATCAACCAAATCCAAATGGAAATATAATCCATCTACAGGACTCATTTCCCAAACTGAACTCTTACACCCTGAAAGTCAAGCAAATATGAGGTTCATGTTGTGAATCAGGGGAGTAACACTGAGAAACCACACCTGTCTTCTGATTTGCAGAGTCACTGTATGCTAAGCCTATATCACCCTCTTCAGCACACATGGGGCTGGGATAAGACCTTGATAAATGCATTAGTCTAAACAGGAAAGGTTGGGGGGTATGTTTATATCACTTGTCCTTGTATTTTGTTTTTAAAAAAGTAAGCGTTTGGCCTATTTGAAAGGCCTGTGTAGAATCAAACCATATATCTTCAAATACTTAAATGCCATACCTACTGCAAAGACTTCATCTGGTTGCAGCAGCAAGCTCCATATAACATTTTTCAACACAATGATCCACAATAAGTCCATGCACTTTTCTATAAGTCCTGTTTGACATCATTAGTAATAATTTTTTTTTTTACTATAATCTACAAAGCCACATTGTTCAGTCATTGTAAAAACAGGAGGAGTTATTCAATTGCATATGGATTTACATGTTCTGATGAAGAATGCACCAGAATTAAAATGTATAATCTAAAATGAATTTGAATTGGCCCCATTTTTTCATAGATTTGCCAGTGGAAGGCCTGTTTGAAAAGAAAAATACAAGACAAATTTACACATACTTAATCAAGCATACACTTAAGTGTTAAGGAATTTTGTAGCCTGGTTTTACATACAGCAGCATAATTGTGTCAAATGAAGGACAAGTAATACATTTATTTCTTATGGACTTGAACTTCCATTCAGACTGGACTGGACATCTAACACCAAGGCTGTGTACATGAAGGGGATAAGCAGACTTTATTTCCTGAGGAAGCTGAGATCCTTCCACATGTGCAGCAAGATGTTGGAGATCTTCTACCAGTCTGTTGTTGCAGCACCATTTTCTCTGCTGTTGTGTGTTGGGGGCAGCAGCATCAGAGCCAGCGACACTAACAGACTTGATAAGATCATCAAGAAGGCTGGCTCTGGTCTCAGGCTGGAGTCTTTTGAGACCGTGGTGGAGAGGAGGAAGCTGAACAAACTGTTATCCATCATGGACAATGATCAGCACCCTCTCCATCACACAGCAGACAGACAGTGGAGCATCTAATCTCACAGGCTGCTGCAGCTCCACTGTTGAAAGGACAGATACAGGACATCTTCCCTGCCACATGCCATCACACTGTACAATAACAGCTAAACTCTGGCCACTGCACTTTATATGTTTTTTTCCCCACTTTGTTCAATGCTTCTTACATTTTATCTATCTATATCCATAGCACCAATGTCTCTCATTCACTTTGTCAAATAAATTACATTTAAATATCATCCTTGTGACAGAATTTTTGATTGAATGTCTGTTTTCAGCCTTCTGACAGTGCATTTTCCAACTAGTCCAAGAGGGTTTTGAATACTTTATTTGGCTAAAGAAGTAATCATTCAGGTTTATGCTGCTAAATGCATGGTTTTATGTCTTTTCTATATGTTATGTCTTTTCTGTAGAAATAAATTGACATGACTAATTGTGCGCTCAATTATTCATCAGATTGTTTGCAAGCTCTACTTGACCTACATTTTCATCCTATTTGGCACAGGATGATGAAAACAGGATTTATAAAATATAATTTTCAGGTTTTGACAGGTTGACAGGTTTTAGAAAGACTGAATAGAAACACTGATACCTGATTTAGATACAACCTGCTGTGTGTGGAGCAGGATCCTAAATTAAACAGATGTGTGTCCAGTAGATGGCACACTATTACTAGTTATTGTGGAGCCTACCACAAGAATATAATTTTTACATTTGGGAATCTGCTTATCAAACTTGGGTTATATGATATAGTTTGACACCACACTATTTGCTGAAATGAAATGTCTGTAATTTTTAAGAAACAATTTTAGGATTTTTATGGATATAAAAGAATGGCTTCACTTGTCTACTGACATGGTTAGTTTAGGAGAATATCATTGTTCTTCACACTACTCTTAAGTGAGGAGTGTGTCTGCAGGTAACAAACAAGTTTTTATTCTTCTATTCATATAAATGAAAACTGACCAGAGGTGGAAGTTTTTCTACATCATATCATCATGTTACCTACCAGTACCCGCTTTGTTTCATGGGGTTCGCTTAATGTCACATGACTGAATCGTGTCCGGACGTCATCACGCTTCACGGAAGTCAGCACTGGCGATGGTGGCGGCCTCGTCAGCCTAGCAGCAGGAAGAGGATGTTTTCGCCCAGTGAAAGGATAATATCACCTGATTATATACCTTTATAATAGAATAAGCCTACGTGGAGTTTTTCTGCAGAGCTTGGTGAGATTACGACAGAGCATTCCCTCACCTGGAGCCGGCCTCTGTGAGTCCGAAACAGGGCGCTGGATAAAATGTCTCTGTTCCAGTCGGCACTGGATTTCCTTGCCGGGCCCGGTTCGTCCGGTGCGGCCAGCCGGGACCAGAATGATTTCGTCGGACAGGTCGTTGAGCTCGGTGACATGAAACTCAGAATTAAGAGGGTGATCGCTGAAGGTAAGATCACGTACCACTACGAGAAATGCTGATAACGTCTTGTGCGATTGGGCATGCTAGCTAGCTAAACTGGCTAACAGGCTACCATTGGTGACATTCTTGAGCTGGTACTCACTCACAATAGCGTTTACAACTGCAGAGCTATGAGTCACCGAGTAAACACTGGTTGATAATTTGGTTCTCTGGTAATCTGGTGTGTCACTAACGAGTATCATGTCAATTTCCAGATCGTAATACATAGGCAACTTTAATTTTTCTGTTTGCCTTGAGCGTTACCATCTATTGTCGTTTAACTGTTAAGTCACAGCAGGAAGGCAGAGCTGCATTTCACTGAACTCCACCAACTCTCCACCCATAGTTAGAAACATAAATTATCATCTTTCTTGGTACAAAGACACGTTTGACTGTAGAGAAATGTCATTAAAGCGTAGGCCGTGATAAAATGAAAACATCAGTTATGGCAATGCTGTTAACATTTACTTAACGAGGTACGCTTAAAGACTCCAGCTTAACGTTAGTTATGCACAAACAGCCAAATCAGCATCCGTCGAGCTTTGCTGTTTTTTTCTTTTCTTGTGACACTAATGGAAAGATTAGTTTGCTGCTTTTGTGTCTTTTCCTCCCTGATTTCCTCACTGTTAAATCTTATATTAATGTGTTTCTAACGAGGGATGCAAAAGAAAAACAGAACGATTTTTAATTTGGTCTTTGAAAGGTCAGCATTGGGGAAGTTGTGTTTTTATCACCATGAAACTCTTTAAGTTTCACCTGTACTGTTCATCTCAAATAGAATTTGAATATTGTTATTATTATTATTATTATTATTATCAGTGTTCTCAGTAGTAGCAATACTATTATTGATATTTTAGTTTTTTTTATTTTTTAAGCATTGTTATTTCTAATAATGTGACTGAGTTTGAATCTAGAATAGGAACCTGTATTTGTTTATATGCAACAAAACAACTGTGTCTGTTTACAGGACCCAAAGAACAGGTTTCTGTGGCACTGAACAGGAATTCTTGTCCTTGTCACAAAGTGGCAAACAATCTTTCTATACTGTCATACATGGTTAAGCACTTGCCAAAGTGCCTGGTAGAGCTGACAGTAAATATTTAATGTAGTTTTAAATAAAGCTCATGTGGTTTGTGTTTAAGTGGATTTCACAACAAATAGTGGTTAAATCAATAATCGATACCCCAAATGCATCACAGTAAATGACAGACAATAAGATAATTTTACACTGAACTTATGCTCTTTTCAAAGATCCTGCTGTTTGAAAAGCATCTTTGTTGTGCTTCCTTACCAAGATCTTTGGTGAGAGAATACAGTGGATGACTGAAGGGACCTGAGGGGTCTTGTTTTGTTTTGTTTTTGTTTTGTTTTGTTTTTTTTAGGGACTGATGACTAATTTGTCTGTGTGCTATACCAGCCATTTGGATAGATAGGTAATAATCATTCAGTCTGTTTGAGTAGCCACATAATGCTCTTAGGTACATTTAGAAAGCCACTCTGCCCCGTTTCTGCTTTGCTTGTCATCATGAGCTCAGTTTCAACACCACATACTCCCGTCGTCTTCTGGTTAGTGAAGCAGAGATTGATATCTTCGCGTAACTAAACAGATTTGAGAGAGCAGAGTGACCTGGCTGATCTTTTCTTTTGGCTTTTATGTCCTATTCTGAGCAGGTGTAACCAGATACAAGAGAGTCTCTTTGTCTAGCTGTTTAGTTCCACCTCATTCCTTATGCATTCATGTAATTACAAGAACCAAGATTGTACCCAAACAAGATTTAATCAATTTTGATATGAAGGAGTTGGATTTTAACTATTTCTTTCAATTTTGGAATGGATTGGTATTTTGAGCAAAGAAAAAAAAATGGAGCCTTCCAAGTCCATCCCTTTGCCAGCATAAAACAGAAGAAGGCAAGTGATGTTGTGTCATGCTAAAGTCATGACTGCGTGAGACCATCAGGTTGCTGATTTGAAGCCCAGATAAGGTTAGAAAAAAATCAGGACTGAGCCACTGAACAACTCATCCAGGCAATCCTCTCCTTTGTAAATAAAACTTTAAAGATTGGAATGTCTTTAGTGTGTGCTCATTCAGGTTTTAACAGAGCAAAGTAATGTTGGTTGTTGATTTACTCATCACTATAGTAACCTCCCCAAGGCCTTGTTTGGACTGTGACTTACTAAATACCTTGTCTTGTGAGCACAGACCGTTGACTATACGTATGGCTGACATGAGAACTTCCCAAAAGCTCGCCCTCCATGTCAGCATAGGGGCCATAGACCAAACTAAAATTTCAAAGTACACACCAAATAAATTTTTCCCAAAGATAGTCTCTCATTTTAGTTGGTTCTCATCACAGTCGGTGAGGTATGTTTTAGTGTTAATTTCTCTGATAGGTCTGGTTTTAATTGGTTATTTGATGTTATGAAAAGGGGATGAAACATCATGATTGACAGCTGAGCGCTGGTCGTGATTTGGCCAGACGGCTTTGTGGGCAGGAACTCAGGCCTTCGGCTCCACTGCAAGATTATTACTGCACGGACTGATGTCATTAGCACAAGATGACAACATTCGTATCTGGGATATTTTGACTTCATTTTTGTATGCGTCGTCCATCTTTATATACGTCAATGGCACAGGTGCACACAAAAATTGAGCTATTGCTAGAAATAAATAATAGTGTTCTAAGCTATGTAATTAGTTATGATTATGTGTTTGTGGTAATAATAATTTGAATTTTATGGCAGTAGGTTAAACTACTACCAGCACCCCATTTTGAGCTCTCGGCCCCACACTCGCACTGTGCAGTGTGGTGCTGTTCTATAAAAATGTATGTCCAGCTGAGAGCAGTTTGTCCAGCTGTATGTTTTCCAGAGAAAGACTGAAGGCAAAACTGATGATGATCACCAGTTCAGGTTTCAGCCACACCTTCAGTGAAAAGGTGTATATTCAGCGGGGGTTTGAAAGGCGAGACAAGTGAGTTTGCAATAGACTGGTTACTTGTGTTGTGTGTTTCTTTTGATCACCAACTCCTCTAATGTGGTTACTTAGTTCAGCAGATAAGACTGTGGTTACATTCAGAAGCCTCCAGGTTTAAATGTTTATGGCTGTGTAAAACAGGGCGTTGGTGGAGGTTTTTATGCCCACTGCAGTTAAAGTAAAAGGATTTTAATATCATGTGGAATAGAAAAGAAAGTGTGGTATGCTATTATTTCCACCTAAAAAAAACCCTTGAGTATAGTTAAAATACATCTGTTGGATATGATAGATTTTTGACCCATTTATTTGTTTTTAATAGCTGCCACAGAGGCAGTGACATGTAAATAAAATTTCGAGTGTGAATATTTTTGTTTCAGTACTCAGTAGTACCTTAGAACCACACAGGCTGGTGCTTCTTTGTCAGTCATCACTTTAAATCATTAAAGTACAACAGTCCAGTGAGAGCAAATCATAAAATGTTGCTCCTCTGTGTTACTATGCCTTCCACTCAGTGAACATCTGAGACTGATGATTACTGATGATAATCTTTTTAAGATTGCAAAAGTGCATGCACTACTCCATGTAAATGACATCCTGGTTGCTTTCTCTTTTTCTCAGGTGGATTTGCCTTTGTGTATGAAGCCCAGGACATGAGCGGTGGTAAAGACTATGCCCTCAAGGTAAGATTAAGGTGTACCCACTGAGATTCCACCTGTTGCTGCTTATTTCACGTTGAGTCATGCTTACATGCTCAGCCATTCAGAACTTGAGATGCAGTATGCGCTACATTACTATATATGACTTGACATAAACACAAGTGCACCTGACCCTGCGCAGTATTACACAGAGAGAACTTTTGTCCTTTTTCCATTTACACACTTTGCTGTGCTAACCACATATTATTAAACTGTTAAAAAATTTAATTTACTTACTTATGTCTGCAACTGCTTCTGATGCTATACCACCGATCATATTACTGAGGAAACATTCAATGTGCAGGTTGTTTCTTGGAGAACAGCAAGGCTCAAAGAATTATGTCACAGTTTTGAATATGTGAGGACCATCTGCTCCATACTTGATTATTCTGTCCATGTTGTAAGCATGCTGCTAAAGCATGTGGGGTATAGATTCTATGTGTTGCAGCATATCAATGGCCTATGTGTGTGTGTGTGTGTGTGTGTTTCAGAGACTGCTGTCCAATGAAGAAGAGAAGAACAAGGAAATCATACAGGAAGTCTGCTTCATGGTATCTTTTTATCATTTCCAGACCTTCATGAAAAGAGAGTTGTTTGGTTTTTTTTCCCTTATGACCAGTGCTGCACATATTCAGCACATGACTTCACAAGCTTGTGGAATGAACATCCAGCATAGTGTACTGTCATTACTCGATTGTTTGTAGTTTATTAGCAGCACCACACAGTGCTAGGATTTAACATATATTTACGATGCCTAAGTTTATAATGCTGCTGTGGTTCCTCAAACACAGGCTATTATGTTGTTAAGACTTTTGTGAATCTTTCCGAAAGCACTCAGTGGGCTTCTTGCTTGAGAAGAAGTGATGAGCAGAACAGAAAATGAATAATTCTGAAGGGGTGTCATTCACAGATGTGTTATTCAGTGGCTGCCAGGAGGAGAAAGATCAAAGCATACACTGTATTTCAATGACTCTGCTTATATTGAATTTCATAAAGCGTCAGGTTTTATCAGTGAGATTAATCTGTCTGTGGAGGGATCTAACAAACCTTTTGGGCAGCAGACAAGAATGCTGGATCATTGCGTGAACAGTTGGGAAATAGTTGTTTCATTCCCTCTAGCACATTGCAGAGTAACAGACCATTGGTAAATAAGGCCCTGTGTTCCTCTTCCATTGCAACACTGTGTTTTAGTACCAATGCTTTGAATGCTGATGTGGCAGAAAAATACAGTCTAAAGTCACCGGTGAATTTTGTCCCATCAGCCAAACTTAATCTCTTCCTTACACTGTTTGACCAGCAAGCTGCAGTATAAACTTAAAATAAAAACTGCTCCATTTCTGTTTGTCTGTGCATCAAAGTTACTGGCAGAATAGAACAATTAGAATTGTTGGAGATTTCTCTGCAAATTAACAGCTAGTGACCAACGATTTTTGTCATACCAAACACCCTCCAAAGTGGCTGGTAGATTCGGTGAGCAAACCCCTGGTAAATCCTGCCAACTTTCTCACTAGAGAATGTTTGAGGTTCTAAAATGACTAACTTGAGGCCAGGCTTGACACCACAGTACTGTTTTGTTTTTTTTTTGTTCCTTGACCTGCTTGCTAAATAGAAAAAGCTGTCGGGCCATCCCAACATGGTTCAGTTCTGCTCTGCTGCTTCCATCAGTAAGGAGGAGTCAGACACCGGACAGGCTGAGTTCCTGATCCTCACCGAGTTGTGTAAAGGTAAATACACACGTTCCTCAACCCAGAGTGACTCTTTCCCCTCACTGTTTTTACTTACTTTGAAATCTGACTTGTCAGAACTATTTTACGGTAACTGACTACAAGGCACCGGTGATGAAACCGTTTCCTGTCTGCGGCCTTTCCACTTCCTGCTCTGCTTCCTTTCTCTTCCATCTTACTGTTCATTTACAACAGACTTTCATTCAGTATTTTTTTTTTCCAGATGTGTAGGTTACTCTTTACTTAGCCTTGAAATGAACTCTGTTAGATTATTATATATTTATTTGATGTGTGTGAAGCATGTATTCAATAGAATTTTACAACACTTTCAACAGAATATCTGCAGTGTCTTGTATTTTCTTCAGTTTCATAGAACTAAAGTCATAGGGTTGCTGGCAAGAGTTCCTTTCTTGATAGATCTTTATTCATTCGTCTTTCAGGTCAGCTGGTGGACTTCATAAAGCGGGTAGAGCAGAGAGCTCCCCTGTCATGTGACACTGTGCTGAAGATCCTGTACCAGACGTGTCGTGCCGTGCAGCACATGCACAAACAGAAGCCTCCAATCATACACAGAGACCTCAAGGTTTGTCGGGGCTCGGTAGTTGGTTCTCATCACACTGATACTTATCTCTAAATCCTCAGCCACATTTGTGAGTCTGTTTTTCAGTAGTTTCCATAACGCGCGGTAGACCAGAATGAAATGAAACACCTCAATATGAATTTGACACTACAGTTTTAATCACAACAATTGAGAATACTAGCTATTTTTATTTATTATTTTATTTCCTTATTGGTACTTAAATGTGTGTTGGTTGACATGCTAACCCGTGCTTTCTTGATGTGATGCAGATCGAGAACCTCCTGATTAGTAACCAGGGCACCATCAAGCTGTGCGACTTTGGCAGCGCCACCACAGTGTCACATTACCCCGACTACAGCTGGTCGGCACAGAAGCGGTCCATGGTGGAGGATGAGGTACGTGCACACACACACACATGCACTCACTCAGGCATCAGTTAAGGTTAATCTCAGTAGGTTCCTCCTATTCTGTTTTTTCATCTTTCAAATAATATAAATTGAATAATATAATGATAATATAAATGATTCACAGGTTATCCCACTGAAATGCAGGTCAGACCGAGGTCCTTATCTTTGCTTCAGATGTGTTGGGTCCTTTCTTCGTTTTAGAAATGAGGAAGTATTATTTTTGATCAGGCTGTGCATTCCATTCAAATCACTGACATGCACATTGACGCAGCCCTGTTGTTTCACAACCTGAGCCAGAGATGGTCGTTCATGTTTTTGTTTCAACTCGACTACATTGTTGTAACTCCTCATTTGCTTCCCTTATTAAGTCAGCTTTGGACTGCTGACTAGGTCCAACAGGGTGACTCGCATAACACCTCTATTACCTTCTCTAGACTGACTACCTATTAAGTTCAGGATTCATTTTAAAGTTCTTGTTTTTACCTACAGAGCCTCGCACAGTCAGGCGCATGCATATACATCTGACTTGCTCCATCCTCATATCACCAGAAGGTCACTCAGGTCTTGTGACCAGGGCTTACTGGTTGGTGAGGGTGCCTATGAAGTGATGGTTTGGACACTGTGGAACACTCTTCTTTTAGAGACTCATTTATTCAAATTGGCTTTGTCTCCTCTGATGCTGTCTAGTGTTTGGAATTGTAAGATCTCTTGTTGCTTGTTTTATTGTTTTCTTTTTACTGGTTTATGATCTTGTTTTTGATAGTTTTTACTTTTTTCCTCAAGCGCTTTGCTACATTGCTCTGAGAAATTATTATACTAAATAATCTTTACTTACAAAAAAGGATCAGATTTGTAACTGAACTCCATTATCTACATCTCTCTCTGATGTATTCGATATATTTCCCATTTTACCAGCATTATGTTCTACTGGGTGTCTTTAGCATGTGTTTTGAAAATATAGGATGAAGTGAAAAAGTAATGCAGTAATTACCAAAACATTTTCTTTGAATGCATGTTCTATAATTTATCGATGAAAGTCAGTCCTTCATTGAGAGGGGAAAAAACACATTTACAGTGAAACAGTGGGAATACTGGCGTCATGGTGTTGGGCAGGAACCAGAAACCTGTGATTGAATTAACAGCTAGAGGTCCAGGAAGCTCTGATCAATCAGGTCAATTATATTTATACCATAACCACTCAGTCTGACATGCAGACACAAGAGCTTTGCCACAGATGACCTCAGTATGCAGGTCCCCAGAGATCCTGGTTTCTTGTAATGACCTGCATGATGGCAGCTGTGTTAATATGTTAATGATTTGTTCCTGAAAGCTTGCTTAGTTCTCTGGGTGAGGACACATAACGGTGCGTCCTTTTCATGAAAAATAATCATAGGGAAGAAGTTTTTCTCAAAGAATTTTATAAATTTCCTCACAGAAAAAAGAATGATGGCTTTGGTCAACATAAGCTAGAGTCCTGATTTACCAGCTGGCTATAGCAGGATCCTAGGCTCTGGTTTTATCTGCTGCAACAGCCCACAGTGGTTCAACAGCTGTGTTTGTGTGCTCAGTTTGTTTTGTTTTTTCCCCTGTTTGTATGCAGATCACAAGGAACACCACTCCAGCATACCGAACACCGGAGATGATCGATCTCTACTCCAACTTCCCCATCAATGAGAAACAGGACATCTGGGTCAGGGCTTTCACCTTTTTTTATCTTTGATCCCTCGATGTCACAGCTGGTCAAGGACCAGTCGTGGTTTAGATTTTACTGTTGCTACAGCCAGTATCTCCAGAATAGAGATTATGCTTGAAGCTAAGATAATCACAGATTTTTTTTCTGATTAGTTGGTGTCAGGAATCCGTGAGAGTGAAGGCAGCTGTGTTGTTAAAATAGTAAATAACCTATAGTCAGCAGACCAGATTTTCTGTTGTTTTCATCCTATTTGAGGAGAGAAAATTGTGTTATTCTTAAGTCTGGGAAAACACTGTATGTTTTCAGCTTCTGTATAATCATTATTTCCTTTAACGGAGGCAAAATAATAGTAATGACTTGTCTCACAAGCTACACACAACAGAAACACAAAGCGTTCTGTAAGGGTAATTTTTTAGGGTTATTAACAAACATTAGCTAGTCTCTTTATCTGTTAGTTGTTTAGACACAATGGTGTTTTGTGTCAGTGACTTTTGTTGGACCTATTTCATGATTTCTTTTCTGTTCATTAAGAAAACTGCTTAGAAATTTCATTGGTGTTTTTACTATTTCGTCTCTCTCTTATGCAGGCCCTAGGATGCATCCTCTACCTGTTGTGCTTTAAACAACATCCATTCGAGGAAGGGGCCAAACTACAGATTGTCAACGGAAAATATTCCATCCCTCAGAACGATGTCAAGTACACTGTGTATCACGACCTCATACGTACGTACCTTCATTCTGTGTCTGCCTAGTGTTCGCCTGTCTGTCTGTTTGTTCATCCAAGTCTTTAGTTTGCTCTATGGTAGTCGCCTGCATGTCAAAATTTTCACCACAGGTCAGATTCACTGTCACCTTCACCAGACAGAACATAACATTTACATTGACACGATACACAGAAAGACCGTGACATGTTAGGTACTGGCTATGTTGCCTGGACCTCGTTTAAAGCTAATGCAGTTAGCTTAAACATCTCCACCTGGTGGACAATTTAAATATAATAGCCAAGCTAAGAAGAATATACAGTTAGATCGTTACTAAATAATCATACGCATCCTTGATCGCAATCATTTGGGAAATGCTAGTACTGTTGTCTTCTTAATGAATTGCTTCCTTTATGAGTCTCCATGTTTTTGTCATCAACAACTCTTAATAAGATTTTTAACATTTTGCACTTTCTCCACTACACCCCACCCCCCTTCTTCTCATTCTTCTCTGCCTCTTTCACCACTTCCTCCTGCTGCACAGGTTCCATGTTGAAGGTGAACCCAGAGGAACGTCTGTCCATTACAGAGTTGGTCAACCAGCTGCAGGAGATAGCAGCAGCACGCAATGTCAACCCCAAGTCTCCCATTACAGAGGTAGGCGTGCGCATAAGTAAAATATGCAGTCTTTGGCACAGAGACACAAACGGTGCTGCTCTGCTGCTGGTTTTGCTGCTGTTTCAGGCCTTATCTTAAAATTAAAGCCATATGTTTATCGATTGAGGTTAAAACAAACAGTATATATTCAGCAATTATCACCTCTGAAATGGAACAAAGTTATGTCTGACTCTGTTGAATTGGTCTGTTCTCCTATCTGGAAAGGCATGGAAAAATGCAGTCAAAGGTATCTCGTGCCATGAAGTCCTTGTTTCTCCTTCCTTGTAAATATAGACTTAAGAAATGAATAACTTTCTATTTCAGGACTCTCTATTGTATTAAAGGGTGTGTTAGTCATGAGCTTGTCTTATGTCTAGCCATTTAAAGTGGGTTCTACTTCAGGTATCAGTTTGATAACCAGTTCACCAGTGCATTTTGGAGTAAACAAGTTGGTTAGCTGAGCCTCAGGGGCACATCCTCAGTGTCTGCCAGCCCGTGAAGAGGCTATTGACGGGCCGACCACACGGCTTCTTCCGCTCTGTGTGCATGTGTGTGTGTCTGATGTGGTTACACTTGCCCACCTCTCACACAGCCAACACACACACAGTGGCAGGCTCAAAAGAGTCTGTATTCTCTTTCCCAGGCTCCTCTCTGCCCAGCTGCCATGGTCCTAATGGGTCCAAAGAGAGACATAGAGGTGAAGAATGGATGAAACAGAAAATAAGTGATAATAAGTGTGAAGTGGTGCCAGCAGCTCAGTAGTAAAGGAGTATTTTGGGGGGGATTGTGATTGTGAAGGCAGACAACATGTCTTTCATTTAATGCTCCTCAGTAGCTAATTGAGCTTGGTGACTTAAAGATTTAGCCAAGGTTTTGCAATCAAAAAGCATTTTGCCCTGCATGGTGGCTGGCCATGACCAGCTAAGCAGCCACAGCCTCTTATGATTCTTACCACAAATCCACAAATCCTGATACTTATCTCTAAATCCTCAGCCACAGTTGTGATTTTTACTATGTAAAGCTGATTTCAGTGTCAAAAACCTCCAGGTTTACAGTTCTTACTGTTTTTTCCAACAACTTGTGTTTGTGCTTTTGTGGTGTGCAGTGTTCACATGACTGAATATAGCTGAGCCAGTCTACGTAACCTGAATTATATTTCTATCACAGTTAAACGTTACATTTTTTTTAACGTTAACATTTTTTCTTCTTTTTTTGTTTTTTTGTAAATCATACTCTATCGTACAGTACCAGTGCAGGGAAATCTATTTTCCCTGTGCTGAAGTGTTGCAGACAATTGATTCCTACATCTTAATCTAAATGTATGCAATTGCTCAGAAGAATTTAGTAAACTGAAGATTTATGTATCTTAACCAACTTTCTTACAAAACTGAATCCTGATGAAGCTGGTAAATGTGTGCACAGTGAAGGCAGATTTGTCGTTCGCTGATCTGATTAGGGTTAAGAAGGGGTTTCCTTGCTGGACATAAGGAGAGTATAATCCTCCTCCTCCTCCTCCTCCTCCTCCTCCTCTCTGCTGCTTCACAGCACAGACATATGGAGAGGCAGACTGTGAGATGAAGCAGAGAGTAGGGAGAGGAGAGAACCTGTGAAGGAAGGGAGCAGAGATGGAAGTGAAACACTGAGAGGGAAATACGGTAGACATCCTGGAGGGGAAGCGAGACGGAAAAGCTGTCTGGCTGCCTTAACGCAGGCCCAGACGCTCTTAGTCGAGCACATCTGACATAAACAATTTTTTCTTTTTGGAAAATTTTTGGAAATTTTCTTTTTGGAAGTGTTGATTTTACAATTAGGGACAGAGACAAGATTTTTTGCTGAATACCAGGATTTAATTGATGCTCTTTTTCTGTTCTTCTGTTGCTTGGTCTGCTTTTGGCATTTCTGGAAATCTCTTTATTTTTATGATGATTTTGTTCTCTTTCTGTGTTGACCTGTTTTTGCTGCTCTTTGTTCCTATCTGTTTTCAGTGTCTTAGATAAAATTGTATTTTCTGGCTGCAAGTTCTGTTTTTATTTTTGTTTTGTTTTTTAAATTTGACTTTTTTTGTCAGCTTGGTTTTCATTTTTTGACCTACCTGTTACAATGTTGAGTGCGTACTACTGTTGGCGTCCAGTATATGACGGCTATGAATGTCTGCAGCTGCTGGAGCAAAACGGAGGTTTTGGCAACAACATCGCCCAGCCGCCAATGCAGATCCACAATGTCCACAACAATGCAGGTAAAATTTTGTTTGGATGAAAATATTATGCTCTCTATGTGGGTTTTGGACTGTGTTTTGGTTTTGTGATGTCACTTGTTTGCTCAAGGACAGCCTGCCTTATGGGACCCCTGGTATATGCATACATTTGTTGCACTGCTCCTGAACTGCTACATGTCATTTCTAAAAAAAAAAAAAAAACAACAGCCGATCATATGTTTTATAAATTTTGCCTTTCCGGGTGACTCAGCCAGGAACATGCACACACACACACACACACACACACACACACACACACATTCTCCAGACACCACCCTTATTTCGTCCAGCCTACATCCATATCAGGTTTTTTTTGTTTGTTTGTTCTTTTTGTAGAAATGACTGTTAAGAAGGTTTGCATGGTCATTTCTGGAGTCATGAAATATATGTATGAGGAAATTCTCAACATGATGAAGTTTAGAAGTTGCTTTTAGGATAACAGGATCACTGGGTTGATTGCCTGTGAAGGTGAGTGTTAGAGAAAAAACTGAACGACAACAGACTGCACTTTGGCATTTGGCATGATGATTTCACACCTTACGTTGTGTCTAAGGGGAGCTAAAGCAAAGTCCTTGAGCTTGAGTTCAATGTTCTGGCTTGGGCACATTTGAATTTAGATTTTTAAGAGCATGAGTTGGCAGTGCTTTGTAGGGGGGGAAAAAAAATCATATTTCTGCTGTTAATCTGTACCTGTTCTCTAAATGCTCTTAATAGGCTTATCATTTTCCCATCCATGCACACAAACAACCACACACATGCAGCCTGTCCATTAAGAGGATTTCTGCACGACCAGTCAACCATCTGTCCAAAGGCAGAACATGTTTGCTCTTTCCCTTGGGAAGTACTCGAGTCCATTCATACTGTCAGGCCTGGGCAATCAACGATGTTGAGACAAACTGAGTCATCTGCCTGTTGTTGTGCAAGCAGCTCCTGCACAGCTGAAAGAAGCTGACTTTATCCAAGACATTTACCTCTAAATAAAACAAGCAATTGCCTTTGACAGCTTCTGAATGTCATTAAGTGTTTACTTTTCAGCAACTTTTTTCAAGTTTAGATTTTCTAATTAGTTATTTATTGTAGCTTTTTTGAATAGATAATATCTGATGTGCTTAAGATTGTTCTTTGGATGATAAGTTAAGATTTCAAAAGATGCAAAAATTGCATGTTTTTGTCATTGGTTACAGTTATTAAATGTATCATAATAATATCTAATAATATCTACAGGCATGTACGATCCTGATCAGTCAGGCAGTGGCCTCTTGGATATCTTAAGGGGAGGGACGGAACGCTTCCTGACTAACATAAAGGACACGTCCTCGAAGGTCATTCAGTCGGTAGCCAGGTAAGGTGCTCACTGTTAGTCAACATATTTTATTTTATCTTCAGTCGAATACTTTTCACTTAGACTTACTTGTCAGATCAGGTGGCACAGACTGAGCTTGATGCATATAAAGTCGATAAAGTTTTTTCCTCACTTGGAGTAACATGAGCATGAGTTGTGATCTGATTTGTTAACCTATGGAATTTCTGACCCTTCAGTTTAACTTTTCACATTTTGCACTATTTACTGTAACTTCACATATGCTTACGTGTTTAACCTAGACATTTCCACCATTGTGTTGGTAAGCATTTATTGCAATTTTGATGATCGAAAAAAATCTGCTAACTACAGAATTTACATTAGAACTAGAAAAATTAAGATTTACTGCTGATTTAAGTATGCACTCATTCTGTTGTTAGGAATTTTTACTACAGGCATCCATCATATGGCATAATAGTTTTCTAAAAAATACTGTTTGTCAGTCCTCATATTCTCATCGTAGCTGCATCAGCCTACCTACCCTGGTCTCAGATTTACATTTATAAGGAGCATTTTGCTGCTTTGCTGTGCTTTTCCACTCTGGAAAAGACAATGGCATAAGAATAAGTCGGTGACTCTGCTGTAATCATTTCCAGTGATTCTTGATAGTAACACATAGCTGGATCTGAGATCCAGAAAAGGGTCGGAAAAGAGCAAAGTGCTCCTTAATAGCCCCTCTTAACCACATCCATTAAAGTTTTGATGTTTTTGATGTTTCATTTGGTTATTCTATCATTGTTCCATTTGTTTGGTCATTTTGTTTATTTTTTGTTGTTTCTTTTTCTGTCCCAATCCCTCATGGTCCCTCTTATGTGTCCATCACCTAGCAACCCAAGGTAAATACGGGTCGGTGAAGTGCGTCAACTCATGCGTTGCTCTGTCTGTGTGCTCCTGTAGTTTGTGTTTGATTTAGAGGAAGAGAAACCCTACTAAGCCACTTGCTGTGCTGCATCTGTCATCACAGCTTGCTGATCCTAACAGCACACATTCAATAATTCAATTGAATGAATGCAGAGCGTGACGTGAATGGACAGATGCCTGTCATTTTTTATGAGTGAATGGAATGGTCAAATGATTAGAAAATTACATTAAATATGACAAAACAAGAGAAATATATACTTTGTGCATGATACAGGAAGTAATTGGGACAGTTGAGGTTGTGGCACTGGTGACCTCGTAGCACCACATCACTCAAGTCTTAATAAAGCTAAATACCAGAAAGCAGTGCAAACGCAACATCCCTTGAAGTGGTCTGTTAAAAATGTTGGCTTAATTTAGCTGCTGTTCATATATAATTTGCATGTCTAATTTGTCAGAAATGTTAGCTGTCTGTTGAGCCCTTATCAGTGGTTCCCAACCACTTAAGTCAGACAAAAAAACTCAAGAATCTTTTCTTGACACCGCCGTTTATTTTTATTTCAGCCATTGTGTCCACTATTGTATTTAACCAACTAACGTCTCTGCTCACTTGACAACTTCTCATGCACTTGAAAACATCTGTTTTTCCAGTGTTAATGCTGATTTATTATTTATTTATTTAATTTCACATGAGCTACAATCTTTCTATGCGTCCCCAAGCAACAAGGAAATACCATCTTGAGTCCAGGTACACCTGATGGGGAATCACTGGCCTACGTGACTGACTGACTGACTGAATGAGTGAATAAATTAACTGTAGTTTAAAGGTTTTAATACTGCTCCACTGCTTACTAAATCACTCTTTGACCTACATCTGTGTCCTAACCAGCATCACCTGTCTGGCCTGACACCATGCAGTTAAACTTGAGTGTCATTGGCATTTTTTTCACAGTTTGTGTATACTATAGTTTAAGTCGGAATCATGTTGTATTTTTTCTGCTGTCGTTGGTATTTCAATATTATGTGTTTTGCTGTAAAAAGCCTTGATATTTTCAGCATCAGTTAACTCCCAATAACCATTAACACCAAGGGGCCATTGGCAGTAATGACCCTCCTGAGCTCATTCCCATACAACAACAAGCATGTGTGTACAATTAAGGCTCAGAGGAAAGATAAACTCTTAATTTAATCAGTCTCATTTCCTTATTAGTTTGACAGCCCTAATCAAAGCTGTCATTCAGCCATCAGTCAGGTTGCTCTCCATCCATCAAAACTAGACTCTTCTAGTAATACAGAACTTTCTTTTGAAACAAGTTTGTGTTTTACCAGACTCGTTTACAAAAAGTCTACAAGTCCTACTATTTTGTATACCAGCTATTTTTTTTAAATGTACTTGGAACTTCTCTTACAGTTATGCCAAAGGGGACCTGGATATTTCATACATCACCTCCAGAATAGCAGGTAGGCATAGTTCCATTCATAAAACCCACTCACAGGTAATTCAGGCCTGGTTTTAGTGAAAGTACATATAAGTACATGACATGTTATCTTAGTTACTGTTTTATCACTGTGAGAAAGAAATAAACCTTTGGTGGAGTAGTAACATTTTCTCATGTATGCGTTTAGTCATGTCCTTCCCAGCAGAGGGGGTGGAGTCTGCGATCAAGAACAACATTGAAGATGTACGTTTGTTCCTGGATTCCCGTCATGCTGGCCACTACGCTGTCTACAACCTCTCCAAACGATCGTACAGGCCTTCTCGATTCCACAACAGGGTATGAAGTTTGTGTGTGTGAGTGAGTGAGTGCTTGAGCAGCTCTTTAGTGGGTGTCAGAGTTGGACATTATCATACATACACTGGACAATCTTGAAGTGAGACGTAGCTGTGGGGGGATGGTTTGTTCACTCAGTCAGTCAATGTCAGTAGTGTTTTTCTCTGTTTTGGAACTGTAATATGTATATTTATTATTACCACAGTATTTGCTGTTGTTAAAACATGGTTATTGTTTCACTTCTGTGCAGCTGTGCAAGTTTCTTTTTATATTCAGGTGTGTGTCGTTTTTATATGTGTGTGTGTAGGTTTCAGAGTGTAACTGGCAGGTGCGTCGTGCCCCTAACCTCCGCAGTCTCTACAATGTGTGTAAGAACATGCATCTTTGGCTCAAACAAGACCAGAGGAACATCTGTATAGTGCACTGTCTGGTAAGTAACCTGTCGCTACCAACTAGATGGCTAAGATAATGGTTAATTTGGTCCTTCTTGCATTCTCAGATAGTTTGTGAGGTTAAAAGAAAGTCATGACCGTACCAGAGATAAGCGATCTGAAAAAAAAATAAGATACCTGCTACAGTTTGAATCGTTACTTTCACTTTTCCTGTCTGTAGGATGGCAGAGCAATGTCAGCGGTGGCAGTTTGCTCCTTCTTGTGTTTCTGTCGACTTTTCACCACGGCTGAGGCTGCTGTCTACATGTTCTCAATGAAACGCTGCCCACCTGGCATAGCACCCTCACACAAGAGGTATAACAACACTCACATATAGGCTGTGAGATGAGAAAAGGTGGGGGTACGGGGTTGGTTTGTGTGATGTCATAGATTTGACCCTGGATCCTTGTTTAACTAAAACACTACATGATCCAGACCTTTGCGTTTGATCGTTGCAGGTATATAGAGTATATGTGTGACATGATGGCAGAGGAGCCCATCATCCCCCACAGTAAACCCATAGTAATTCGCTCCATCTCCATGACACCTGTGCCGCTGTTCAACAAGCAACGTAATGGGTGCAGGCCGTTCTGCGAAGTTTACGTCGGAGATGAGAGGGTGCTCACTACATCACAGGAGTATGACAAGATGAAGTAAGTTTACACACACACACAAGAATGCGTTTCTGGTAGATGTTGCTGTTTCAGTTATTCATACTCTCTGTCACTTTTTTGCGCTTTTCAGGGATTTTAAGATGGAGGATGGAAGAGCGGAGATTCCCCTCAATGTCACAGTACAAGGAGATGTACTGGTGGTGATCTATCATGCAAGATCTACACTGGGAGGACGTCTGCAAGCCAAGGTACATGCACACATGAGTTTAACTGCAGCACACATCAGCTGTATCCATCTCATCTCTTTCAGAATAGATAGAAGAATTAGAATGATGAAAAGCTCATTTTGGATTCTGTTATGTTTCAGATGGCATCCATGAAGATGTTTCAGATCCAGTTCCATACAGGCTTTGTACCCAGGAATGCAACTACTGTCAAGTTTGCAAAGTACGCACAGAATTTACACAATGCAATACCTTGGTCTAAAAAAGATCATTGACCCTCAGATTTTTTACTGTGCCAATCAACTACAACAGACTTTTTATTTTTTTATTAACTTTTTTAATTAACTTAACCTTTTCTTCTGTCAGGTATGATTTGGATGCCTGTGACATCCAGGAGAAATACCCAGACTTGTTCCAGGTCAACTTGGACATTGAGGTGGAGCCCAGGGACAGGCCCAGCACCAAAACCCCTCCTTGGGAGGGTTTCCAAACCAAGGGCCTCAATCCCAAAATCCTTTTCTCATCTCGTGATGAACAGCAGGAGATCCTCAGCAAATTTGGTAGGTGTCATTCTTGGTTAGGGTTTGGTTTGCTATGTGTCTTCAACCATCTGCCTTTCCGCTTGCTTATATATCAGTCATCTTCTTCTAAGTCGTTTTTTTTTTTTTTTTTTTAAATTCAAGTGTACCTTTTAATTTATCATCAACCCGTAATCACTACAGGCAAACCCGAGCTGCCTCGTCAACCAGGTTCCTCAGCATTTTATGACTCAGAGTCGCCCCAACCGGCTCAGACCCCCGAAGGCTCCAGTGCAACAGAACCGGAATCTCCTGTGAGCACAGACAACAACGCCAACAATTTCTTCCAGACACTGGATTGGGAAGGTATTGTACTTGGGTTGTCACGTTATTCTTGGAAATTCCTTTGCAAAATTTTGTTTTGTACATCCTTAGATTTCCGGTTATTGTCTTCTCCTCTAAAGAAGAGTGGAGGACTTCTCATTTTGTTTCCCTGTCATAATTCTCCATTCTCTGATTTCCCTGCTTCTCACTGGCTGATTACAGATTAACATGAAGTGGCTTAAGATTTCCACTGATCATCTTCTTGTGTTTGTAGATGTGCATGGCTCTCAGGATGCCTCAGACAGTCAAGGAGGTGGATCCATAAATGATCATGAGGATCTGAGTGATCAATCAGAAGGAGAGTCCTATTCTTATTCTGCCCCCAGTGGGGAGCCACTTTCACGTGACCCCAGTGAACCACTGTTTGATGCTGACTTTCAGGTCGGTAAAGTCTTAAATGTTTAATTGGGTCATATTATGTCGTCAATACAGTGTGACTTTGGGACAAAATTCTTTATTTTTTCCACTGTCGTTGTATTAATTTCTGTCATATCTTGTTGTCCCACATCTCCCCCCAGAGCCCAGAGCCGGCAGCCCAGGAATCTCCGGTGGATGACACAGCTGACCTCTTGGGGTTGAACACTGCCCCCGAGCCACCTTCCATGTCCTCAACCTCTTCCTCTGCTCCTCATCAAGGGGTCCATGGGGGAATGAAAGCTGCATCCAGCAACAGTGATCTCCTCAATGACCTGTTTGCACCCCCTGCTGATCAGACAGGAGCAGTGCAGGAAGACTTGTTCTTCAGTGGGCCAACCAGTGGGGCAATGCCAGACTCAAAATGTACTGCTCGAGGCTTAATACGTGATTGCTGCATTATTATAAAAGAAAACCCTTCCAGTTATCCCTGATGCATTTTTCTCTCCGTCGTTGTTTCTGTGTTGCAGCCATGGGTGACCTGTTTGATCCGTTTGGGATGGGGTCTGGCTCTGGTGTTGGTTCGAGTATGGGTTCGTCTCAGCAGGACTCTGGAGCAGACTTGTTTGGAGACTTGTTGGGTTCAGAAACGAGTAACCCGACTCCTGCTTCTAACGCAAGCCTCTTCAACCTCAGTAAGTACATCAGCTGCATCAGTCAGCTTGGAGGAAATGGTTATTGCACGCTCCTTACCCTGACTCAGCAGTCAACATCCCTGCAGTATCTTAAAATCTTCTCTTTTTTGCTCGAGAAACCCTTTTCCTCTTTTCTACAATGTGTAGTGGCACATTTGTTTCTCTAATAACATTTGCTTCAGGCAGTCACTAATCATGGAAAAAACTTAACTGGATATTTTGTGTCTTAACAGATAAGCTAGTGAATGAAACCCCTAAGATGACATCGTCAGCCAGCCAACCAGACCTGCTGGGTGGGTGGGACAGCTGGGCAGCCGGGAGCACTGCTGGCATGAGTGCCACCACCAGCAAACCCAACTATACCAACACAGGTAGGAACGTTTATATGGGTTTGTGGCTGACTGAACATTTACAGAGCTCTATGAATCATCAGTTTTGTGGACAGAAATTTCGAACTCATATATTTTTACTGTGTCTGTAGCTTCTGGCGTGTCATCTATGTCAAAAGCCAAGTCTCAGAGCTTTGATCCTTTTGCTGACCTTGGAAACCTGGGATCCAAATTACCAGGTAAGAGGCCTGGTCGGTTATCCAAGAAAGAGAGAAATTAATGATGATATGATAAACTCAGAAATGTATCCCATGTAATTACGAATACTTTATATTTCATGCAGGTTCCTCTGGGCCTTCTTTTACCACAAAGACTCCTTCCTCCTCTGCTAAGCCTCAAGCCCAGTCTTGGCAGTCTGGAAGACCCACATCAGCCCAGAACAAGCCTTGGATGCCCGGATCAGGATCTGGGTCTGCGCCCAAAGCACCCCCAGCATCTCAGCCTGCAAGCACGCAGCCCACCAAACCCAACTACAACCTCAACTACTCCAGTGTCATCGGTGGGAGAGCGGAGAGAGGAGTTCGTGGACCTGGATTTGGTAAGAAAAGTGATTTTTGTCTTCTTAAAGAGGTGAATAAATGTGGTCGGTATAAAGCAGCTACTGAACACAGAATTCAGTTGATTCTCTCCTCTGTATTGTGGTGCGGAGTTTCTGGGAAAAACACTTGTCTTTCTCTAACTAAAGTCTACTTGCATCTTTTCATTCCCAAACAGCTTCCATAACAGACTTTAATTTCTTTGTGCTGTGTTGTATCACAGGCCCCAAGCCAAAGGTAAAAGAGGATGATTTTGAGGACCTGCTGTCGACTCAGGGTTTTGCCTCCAGGCCTGATAAAAAGGGACCAAAGACCATTGCTGAGATGAGAAGAGAGGATATTACAAAAGACATTGATCCACTGAAATTACAGGTAGCAAATTATATGCCTGAGTGAAGAACACACCACACACTCTATTCAAAACAAATTCTTCAATTTATAAAATGTTACTATGGCTCTTTTGCTTGTGCTTGGAGGGTCACTGGCTCAGTCTTAAGATTAGCACAATTTATCTGGTTGATTTATTAGTGCATTAATCTGGTTGGAAAAAGTGAAAGAGAGGTGCCCTTGAGCAAGGTGGTTGATCTGGGCAGCTTCCAGGTGCTAATGCATGTGCCTCCCAAGTGTCAATAGAGTTCTGGAAAAAAGATAGCTCTTAACAAAACATCCCTGGATAAATAAAGCCTAAAAACTGCTGATCAAAAGCTTGGTCACTGAGTGAATCATTTTGGTCCACTGACCACTTATGCACCAGATGAGTTTGCTAGAACAAAAGGAGATTCAGATCCGCCTAATGTGTCTTTTCAGTTACCTGCCAAAAGGGCTGTTAAGATAGACCCACCATGGCACCTTTTGCCATGTGATAACCCAGAGATTTTCCTCACAAAGTAGTGCTGACAAGAATTTTTTTGTAAGTACTGAAGGTCTGTTTTATTGTCATGCTTCAGATCTTGGATTGGATTGAGGGGAAGGAGCGAAACATCCGAGCGCTGCTGTCAACTCTGAACACGGTGCTGTGGGAGGGTGAAACTCGCTGGAAGGCTGTGAGCATGGCTGACCTTGTGACGCCTGAGCAGGTGAAGAAGTACTACAGGAAGGCTGCGCTGATTGTCCATCCAGATAAGGTACAGTATAACGTGCTACTTATACATTTAGCCTTTACAGGAGTCAAAAATTCCTAGACAAATACAAGGCAAAATGAAGTACTGTTTACTGTAAAATTGATTTTTTTACACTTAACAGTTATTTCAACTCTTGTCTTTAGTCTTCTTTGTTCTTTTTCTGTCTATTAATTTGCATTTGTTTTCTCTTATGTTTATTTGCAGGCAGCAGGCCAGCCTTATGAACAATATGCTAAGATGATCTTCATGGAACTGAACGACGCCTGGTCAGAGTTCGAGAATCAGGGATCCAAAGCACTCTTCTAAAATCCTGGTCTGGATCCCAGTTAGACCAGTCCAGATTGGACTGGACTGGATTTGGCCTAACCAAACAAGGGTTAGACTGAGCCAGATTGGACAGGACTGAGCCCACATTGGGCCTTGGTGGGCACAGAGCCTCTGAGAGGTGTCCTCTCTACCATTCCCTTCACTCCCTTCGTCCTTCTTCACTTTGATCTGCTTCTACAGTTGAGGAAAAAGACAGTTTGCCTCATGTCTGGCTGTAGTGCAAACCTCCTAGCTGGTTCATGAAGAGCCAGCTGAATAAACATTGTGATAATTCTTAAACTCACTGCCTACCTGTACTTTGACCTGAGTGGTGCTGCAAACATGAGGAGGGAGGAATGGGTGACAATCACTTGAAAAAGAGAAAATGGAAAAGAAGTCAAATAACACAAAGACTTTTAAAATTACCAAGGTTATTATCATGACAGTGGTATTCCGATTAAAAAAATATATATATTTGCCCTACACTAATAAAATGCTGGCAAATTTTGGCTGTGGCTGGTAAGTTTATGCCTGGCACTTCTGCGAACAGCCATCGTTTAACTGACTGAATTTTAAAAAAAAAAAAAAAAAGAAAAGAAAATGAACAAAGGTTTTTCAGTGTGCCAGCCAACATGGATGTATGCAAAATATCATTTGAATGTTAATATTTTACGCTTAGATGCCTCAGAAAATAGCAAACGTTGCTAACGGATCTTCAAACGAACCAGCCACAGCGACCGCTGGGCAGCGGAAACCCTCCTATCCTGCCTCGATTGTAGAAGCAGCATTAAAACCTCCCCAGGATTTTGAAACAAGGCAGATCTGTTGATCGTATCATTGATACTAGTGCTAGTGCTGCACCTTCTGGGATCAGCACTTGGTTGGTTTTGCTCTTGAGCCATTTCCTCTCCAGAAAGACTATTGTTTGCTGAACACTACTAGTGCTGCTTCTACATTCACAGTTACTGCTACATACACTCCTCAGATTGATGTTAAAACCTGCATCTGAAACTTCTAGCATCCAACACAGGAGCTGAACTTGTTTGTGGAGCCCCGTATAGACCCAAGCGGGCAGTCTGTTGTTTTTGAAGTGCTCTTTTAATTCCACCCACTCAGGCTATACTGTGTAGCTAACTGCATGCTCTCCCACACCAAACCTCTAAAAAAAAAAAAAAAAAACGGGAGGTAGGTGTGTTTGATTTCAAACCAGGGTAGTTCAAACGGGCAGGGTCTCTTTTATTGAAGTGCTCTTTTTCTTGTAGCAGAAACAGAGTAGAGTCTACCTGCCCGATTACGCTGAGTGGCAGATCGCATGCCTTCCCAGCGCTCATACTGCTCGTCTCAGTCATCACTCTATTCGTTAACCCCTATCTTTATCTCTGTACGCCCTGCCTGCAGTGGACATTTTTTTTTGCCAGTGCATAGGAAGAGATCAAAAAGCGAAGGAATGAAAATAGAAAAGGCTGATTTAATCTGGTTGCTCTTGGTTTTACTCTTTCTTGTATTTTTGGGGAGGCTTCATCCTCAGCTTTGAGCGCTTTTGTCAGTTAATCATCACATCAGTGTAAGTACAGAAACATTATCACCCACCACGTGGCTTTGTTAAGCTTGGGAAATTGATTTGTTGTTGAGCTTCGTGCTCGACTTAGTGAATGGTTGTGTGAGTGTGTGGAAGTGTGTGAGTGTGTATGTGTTTCTTTTTGGGGTACAGATAATGAACCCTTGTTGGATTTTTTTTTTTTTTTTTTACTTTATTAATTTTTTCAGCCTCTACCACACTTTTGCTTTCGTGAATGTTTGTCTTTTCAAGAATCTTTCCAGCTTTTTTTGCTTTTTCTTTTCTTGCTTTTTTTTCATTTTAATTTCACATTTTACCTCATGGACCAATCAAATCACCAGTTTTCTTATTTATTATTATGTTTTTTCAGAAGGTGAGGGGTTATGACGACATGTATTGATGCATATTAATGTCACAATTGGAAAAAATAATCAGATAATATATTAGTGGAATGTGCTGAGTGCAGATGGGACAGTTGTTCACCGTGAGCCCCTTTGTTGCTGTTTTCATTCCAAAGCATCTGTTATTAATACGAATGTGCTTTTACAAATATATATATATATATATCCTCTCTGTTGTTAAGCAGGATGTGTTTATCATGTCTGTTCAGTCTGTGTTTTTGTTATTACTTTTTTTTTCCTCTTAAGGCAGAAGTTGTTGCTTCTGTTTTGCTTTTTCAATTCCAACACGAGGGGGCCAGTAAACCTAAGAAAAAAAAAATCAACTCATGCTTGAAATTCAGTTGAAAATCTTTGACAGTATGTGATCACAGTATAAAGAGGGAGGATTTCAAAACCACACATCAGCAGCGTTTACTGTACCAAATTACATCATACTAATATGAATGTAGGTTTCAGTGCAAAAAACAAGTAATTAAAAAAAAAACCTTTTGATCTGTTTCACTGTCTTTATTGCAAAGACTTGCAGTGGCTTCACATTCACAACCTGCTACTTTTCAGCAGTAAATGCCTTGCAGTTGGTGTGTTGTAGTACTGCATCTAAGTTTTACGTCTCTTGTTCCAGTTTTGGCTTTGCTCATCTTGAAGTACTATTTTGTTTGTTACCAGTAAGCATTTATTACTTGAATGACTTATCAAATATTGATTACTTTTAAAAAGAGCCAAGTGGATGCTACCACTGATAAAGTATTATCAGTTGTCTGTGAAGTTAAATCTATGCTAATGGATTGTGAGTAATTTAGTAACAAGCCCGACTCTATACCCATGTTGCTTTTAGAAAGTGTGTATTTCCGAATAAAAGTAAAAATGCCTCTAAGGTTTTTTTTTTTTTAAACTTCAGATTAAAATTCCAAAAGCTTCAGCCATTTTATTCTTCTTCAATCTTTTTTTAATCTATTTTTCCTTTTTCTTTTATAATTTTTTTTAAACAAACACCACAATAAAGTTTGTGACAGACCTGACTTGGAAAATATAGTCTAAATATACAGTAGCTCTCCTCTTGTCTGTGTTTCATGAATGAAATAGTGTAGAAAAAGTAAAGGCAAACCCAAACAACTCATTTATCACAATGAGTTACAGCTTTATTTCAAAGGTGGATGAAGTCAGTCCAACAGTCATACACCTGACCAAATCACATTACCGTACATTTCCCCTCCAGAGACTCTGAACACAAAACTGTAGCACATCATATGGTCAATACAAAATGATTTTTTTTTTTTTAAAAAAAAAAAAAAAAAAAGGAGAAAGTGAAAATAAAAGAAACAGAAAACGACCTTCATCCCCTTATGCTCTGTCCAGGCCCCCGTTGGCCATAAGAGGCAAAGAGGAAAACGAGGGGACAGAAATGAAAGGGGGGTGTAGATGTGTCTCCATGAGAGTAAAAAGGGGCCTGGCGCGCAAAATCTGTGATTTTGAAATGTGAAATTTAAAGAAAAACAAACAAACAAACAGACAGACAAACGCGTTGTCATTCCCACCTTTATGAACACAGACTCAAGTGGTGACGTTCACTGATGCTACGGAATTCACATGCATTGAGTGTATGTAATGTGGAAGCAGATGTTCTGGAGAGATGGGAACAGGCCAAGAACTATCAGGAGTGGCCATTTGTGTTGTTTTAGAAGCCTCCATCTCTCAAGCACCTCTGCTTCCACAGCTAATTCATTTTGTGCAGTTTGGGGGAGAAATACAGAAAAAGGAGTCACAAAATGCTTGCTTCCATTTCTGCACACTTATGACAACAGACTATTGTGCTGCCTTGACTGCAGCTATTTTGGCATGTTGACATCTGGTTTGGAGTTTAGACAGGAACAAGGGCCAGAAAGGCACTTCAAAGTGTGGATGTCCCTTCAATTTCCTGGCGCTTCTGTCATAAGCCCTAAAAAATAAAAAGAATGTCAACTGGTTGACTCCCTGCTGAGTCTGCCAGTTGACCAAAGGGGAATCTGAAAGAGACATAGAAGAAGACAGGGGCCTGGTTAGTGGCTCCTGGCAGTTGTGTAAAGTCATTAAAAGGTAAGAACACAGAGTAACAAATAATATATAATAGTAAAACATAAATAAAAACTATGATTCAATCTATCAGATAAAAGACTGATTCAATATTGTGAGAAACTTACAAAGACCAAACAAAAAAAAAGTCTTTCAAGCTGTGTGATGTGTTTCTAGCCCTCGATGGAGACCTCTGGAACAATATGCCCGTTCAGCGATGCCTCCACTGACATCTCCACAGACTCCACTGCGAGCTGCATCTGACACGGCATGTCACAGATTTCTGATTTAGGCCCTTCTGACAGCACATCCACACACGTCTGCTCAGCAGCAGCATCCTGAAAAGGAAAGGAGGGGAGAGATGAGGCTAGGAGACCACAGAGAAGATGGTCACTAGAACCAAAAAGAAGAAAGCCAGATGCATCAAGCCATCATTTTAATCACACGAGGAGCCAGTTAATTATTCCCTGTATAATATATTAAATGCCCAATAGTAACTCACAATGACTGTCTCCTCTGCAGCGGCAGGTTCAGGCTCAGTGGGCATCACATCCCTGGATTCTGATTGGTTGCTGAGAGTGTCACTCATTTCCACATTTTCCTAGAAAACAGCAATCAGAGAGAAGAACTGTTAAAACTGATTATGTGCAATAAACATTGCATTTTTTTCGAGAAGAGAGATTGTCCTAGTCTTTGACTCCAAAGGTCGCAGCAACATTTCAATCAGATTTATGTGAAAATGAAACAGACATTACCCTGGGCTGACAGCAAGTTACTTCTCTGACTACACCAATAATACACCTGTCTTCACTGTGTTTTCACGAGACAACCTGCACACTATTAAAGGGTACATCATCATATTGTGTTTTACCACAGTATACACTAGGAATGTAGTGTATGTCAATTTAACACTAAACTAATGTAATTTAAAGTGGTTCAAAGTTCCAAAATTAACTTTCTGAAACATCCAATCATGTGAACAAGAAACAAGGCCCATTACATTCAAGCTGAATGATACAGAAATATAATATTGTTTTTTTTATTTATTTCACATACATGTACAAGTGTGCAAAATGCTCACTCTTTCGGCGTTTTTTGAAAGGTTTTTGTGTCCCTCTAGTGGCTACGGGACAGCAAGCAACCACTCAGGTCACCTTTGCTGTGTTAACTACATCTACTCTGATCACACAGGCAGGATGCCAATGAAATGCCAACCTTCTTGGGATTTATTATATGTTGCTCATTAAGTGTAACAGCTGCTGCGTGTTATGATAAATTCTTCTCGTGTAGTTCTCACCGCCTGCACAGCAGCAGACTCAGAAATGGCGACCTCAAGTGCTGAGGCAGATTCTGTGACGACAAAGTCATCGACCAGGCTCTCAGCCACGTCCTCAGTGGCAGCAAGCTGGAGACACCAGGGAACAAGAAGAGAAAGAAGAATAGTTTAATATTTTCCACATACCAACAGACACAAGATGTAGACTAAAACAATAAGGGGAATTAATGCTGATGATGAGGTGAAAAAGCTGGTAATCTAATGGAAACATTACGCAGTTTTGCAGAAATAGTAACAGCAGGGAAAACATCCACTTCTCATTCCGAAAGATTCATAACTCACCATGCATTCATCCAAAAATGTCTCCTAACATTTGGTTTAAAATCGTTAAACAGTTTAGGAGTTACCTCACTGACTTCAGTCACAGTGACTTCAGCCTCTTCTGTCGGAGCCTCGGGAACAGTGGCTGGAACCTGGGGAGACAACAAATAGCGCCATGTCAACATTTAGCACAACACTCAGAGACGTGGCCGGGTCATATTTAAACTTGGTAAGTTCGGAAGTAACCATGTCAAGCAAAAGCCGCAAAAGGAAACTAAATGCATTTCTTGTTGGGGAGAAAAGAAAATACTCACCGCTGGGGTTTCCACAGATTGGACAGGGGCATCCTGGAGGGCACAAAACAAATAGGACAAACAAGTTATTAGTCTTTTGTTGTCTGACTCATCACTCTTTTGAGCTGTCCGCTGTTAACAGGACAAGGAAAATCTCTCCTTTGCTATTCCGAAAAGCACTTACAGCCATAATACTGATTGATGAATGACAGGGAACTTCCACAATAATAACTATGACATGCTGCACACAACAAGCGAGGTGATCACAAAATAAAAATGTAAAAACAACATGAAATCAAAAATGCACTTCTGCAGCAGTTTTTGTCCTTGGAAGGAGATTAAAAAGAGTGTTGAAGAGAGAGTTAGAAAGGATTTTTATCAGTGTGGCACTGGCACCTCTATCATTGTGACAGGCTCAGCAGGCATTTCAGGTGCCTCTTCTTCAGCCAGCACTTCTGCCTCAGAGGCATCCTCTTCTGGGGCTGCCGGACTGACGACGGCTTCAGTCGCCTGTTCTGGCTCAGGTAGCGCTGTGACAGCCTCGTCCTCCACTGATTCCACCACTGTGTCTGTGACCACCTCTTCTGCAGTGGGTTCTGCTTCAGCAGAAACTTGGTCGCTCGTCTGTGTCTCTGCAACTGCTTCTTCGGTGGCTTCTGCGACGGCCACTTCCTCCTCAGTGTCGATGGCTGAGTCCTTGTTCGCCAAGTCCTCAGCCTCCTCTTCAGTCTCTGGCCCGCAGACATTATCCGTCTGCACATGCAAATTCAACACAGCACACATCAAGAAACCATGCAACACGGGAACACCTCATAAAAATAATCACCAATGA
The DNA here is from genome assembly GCF_020382885.2 of Scatophagus argus. Classification (NCBI taxonomy): domain Eukaryota; kingdom Metazoa; phylum Chordata; class Actinopteri; family Scatophagidae; genus Scatophagus; species Scatophagus argus. The sequence continues at coordinate 14,987,340 of NC_058496.1, read as the reverse complement.
ATCACGTTTTTCTTCCTGGGCAAGCATATACTACAGACAAATGGAAAATGCAGACGAAATTATTAAGACACATCATGCACGATCAAGACTACAGAGTTTATAGTGATGCAGTATAATGTCAAACCATGCTGTCACGAAGAAGTTCATTCTTACCTGTTCAGTCTCTGTGGTTATGACTGTAGTCGCCTCTGTGTGAATCTGGTGAATGAGAAATAAAAAGCATATGGATAAACTGATCAATAGATGGAATGAACAGAAGAACAAGAGCAGCTGCAGTGAATAATGACCTCAAATTAACTTTGCATGATCACCTTTAACTGATTACACTTAGATGTGTGACTTCCTAACTGCACCTTTCAGACCAATTGCAGAGCTTACGCCACATTGAAGCCCCCTACATCAAGACAATAATTTATGTGTAGATCCATAAAAATCCTTAAAAAAACTCCATTAAACTAACACTGAAAATGAGTCTGTGTTTCGTTGTTTTTCTCTTAAAACATTCTGTGATCTAAGTGCTGTGTTACGTAAGAGAAAGAGACCTGAGGCAAAGTGTGGTGGTTATTTGTAAGGTGTGAGGCTTATGTCACCGAAAGTTTTAACACAGAACCGCTGAGAGGTTTGTCTCTTGTCCAGTGACTGCTGCCATAAAAACTCAAAACCACCACACGTGCTGAAACACGTTACCTTAAAGGCAACAAATTTTACTCAGTGAATATGCTTTATGGAAAGGCTCTGGTTAATTAGACCAGTGATTTAAGAGAAAAGTTAACATGACCCTGCATCACTGCTACATGCGTTTTTGTAACGTTGGGGTAATTTTTACTGCTTTCCTTTGACGACAGCTCTGACATTAGACCAGCAAATCTCCATGATACAAGGCTGTGCCTGCGCAAGGCAAACAATGGTTATGTGGCCAGGCTCACCATGACACTCCCATCCTGCAAACTGCAAGAGTTAAAACCTGCCAATGCTAAGACAACATAACTTAAGTCAACTAAATGTTATAAACAATTTGCTCGTGTACAGCTGAGAGGTGTTCATTTAGTACTTGATGTATGTGATGCTGCTCGCTCTGTTACTCAAACATGAACATGTGGTCTCCTTACTTTAATCCAAAAGGGAAAATGAGCACCGCTAAAATCCTGCTTGTTGCCAAAAAATAAATTACATCCGTAGTACTACCATAGAGAATGAAAGGAAAAAAGCGAAGGTGGAGTCTGACAGCATCTGTTGACTGATTATCAGTGCTACCATCCCTCACAAGACATTTAAAGGTGTCTTCTGTAATAAGCTGCTCAAAAATCAAAGCAGGTCTAACTTGAAATGTGTCACTTTGAGTTACGCTCCACTCATACCTGCTTACACCTATGTTATGTGCCTCTGGTTAATACCACAAAGATATACTGCCTGAACAAGTAAGGTTAGGGGGGCAGAAACAGGGGTCAGAGGGTGTGTGTGTGTGTGTGTGTGTGAAAATGAAATGCGGGTTTGTTTTACTTCGTTCTCAGCAGGAGCTGCCACCGGAGCCTCAGCTGGGGGTATGACCTACGGAGGAAAATGAGAGTTTATTCACACGTGAGCAAAAATAATCATAATGTTATACATCTGTTTATTTCTAGTAAAATCGAGCAGCGACGGCAGAAAGTATAGCCCATTAAAAAAGGCATCAGGGAATACATTAACAAGGATTTACTAGAAATTAAAAATGTTTGCCTCGCATTACACTGCTGCCATCATCCTGTGCTCCTCCCAAAGGCACGCACACCGGCTGTAAAAACGGCCCAGAGTAAAGTTCTGTTTGTCAGCCAAACTGTAGCTGTGATGCAGCCTCAAGGCGTTACAGAGAGAAAAGGCGGTGAGTGTCTTTGCAGGTTTACGGTGCCCAAAAAAGTTAAGATCGTAAATTACGTCATAAATTTGGCAGTTAGCTAACAGTCACACACGCACACACACACTCATCTTCAAGTATACTTTGTGTGAGAATGTGGTTGTAGCTCCAGTGAAAGGGAGGAACAGTATACATCCTACAGAAATTTAACAACCGATTGCATAATGGGAGGCTGGTACACCAGTTTCTTACTCTTTTTCAACAGCCCAGCTCAGATTTAGAAAAATCTGTTATTTGCCTTGTTAAACTACCTTCGTCATCACACAAACTCCAATATCTTTTATTACCTTTTTTTTTTTATTTCAAGAGTGTTGCTGCTGAATCTGCTGAAGTGTCCATGTTTTGAAATTGCTACTGCTTTTCAAACCTTCTCATGTTACTATTGAGCTCATAATCTTATTTGTATCACTCATGGAGATGTCACCCATATTTTCCTTATTTTTCTTAAAGCCACTTTTGTAGCCTTGCCAATCATTTACTGGTACAGATGGTCACTGTGCATTCAAGTGTGTTGAGCGATCGTGACAGTCATAGGGAGCAACACATAAATATTGTAAATCTTCACAGTCCAACAGTAAATTATTTAGACGGTGTTGTACCAGCCTGTCTTCAATGTAGGACAAGTCTGATGTATGCTGGCTGCTACTATGGCTGCTAATCACTGTCTTTCTGTTATAGTTGTAACAGACTCAAAATTCTCACTAAACAAATCAAATGTTTACAGTTACACAGAAATTATTTGATCACTTCCTCATCTTTCTCTGTGCCGCGTTACTGGGAGGTGAGGCATCTCGTCCTCCTGGAATTTAACGACTTCTGAACAAAAGCCAAGTGAGCATAGTGAGCTGAGAAACGCAAACACACACGCCAGTTATATCTTCTTGTATTGGTGGTGTACAGGAGAGACAGCAGTAGGAAAGGAAAGAGGAAGAGAGGTGGACCAGGCTTTTGTTTGCTTGATTAGCAAACACACGTACATAAAGAGTGCACAGCTTCTCATATCTGTCCCAGCACCAGAACACTGTGTACCAAACTAATCTGTTCACAGATCCTTTCTCACCAGTCCTACTAAGGGACAAATTCAGCACAAATCAATACTGATCTAGAAACAGCCACCTTTTACACAGACCATTTAACCCACGGAGAAGAACATAATGTACCCTCAATGCAGTGATCTCTGTGTTCCAACCAAATTTACTCTCTCTCGCACACGCTCATCTTGGCTTATTCAGCATCCCTGACAACCAATTAGGAGTTTATGAAAGCAATTTTGTAAGATATAATTTGTTCTTATTTGCACAGAGGATTATAAATAAAATCAAAATGTAGAGCAACAGCTTCTTTAAATCATTCTTAGTATAAAAGTAGAGTTGTCAAATTGATGCAAAGCAAATTTAAAACTGAAAAGGGAGCATTTTGACTGTTCTCTGTGCAAAAGTGTACGGTTCAGCTAACAAAGCCCGACATTCTCCCTGAAAACAAACCCATAAAAGTTGCCAGTAAACGTGTGCACGTGCATGTGCGCATGTGTGTGGAAGACGGCCGGACACTGGGGGCAGGAAGGTCGGGCGCCCTCACGTGTTTTGCCATAAGGTGATAATTTTTCCAACCGAATACAAAAACGTCAGAAGGATCACTTCGCACGTCTTTGTGGCCCACTATTTTCTCTCTCTGGCTATTATGTCATAAGCAATAAAATAAAATATGCACACTACCCATTTGTCAGCATGCTATAATTGGCATTTTCATTGTGTGCAAACTGAAAGCAAATACACCCCAAGTCATCCCTTCACTTGAAATTTGTCACATACTTTAAAAAGACTGTGACAGCTGTCTGTAAGCGCCTCTTCAACCCACCAAATACCAAAGGCTAAACTGCGCACATACACAAACACACACTTCAACAGGTAGATGTACCCCATATCTCCCAACAACTCATCTTTCCATCTTTCCCTGTTCCATCTTTTCCCGATGATAAAGAGGAAGACATGTGGACAGACAAAATGCACACGCTAGGTGGACAAGCTATGGGGAGCCCACAGTATACCATAGGACAGGGGGGAGAAGAGAGGAGGGGGAGGATGGAAGTAGGGAAGGAGACAGAAGAGGAGCAAAGAGAGAAATGAAAGAGGGAGGGTAGATGAAAGGGAAGGAGGGAGAAATGAGAGGAACAACTGGAGCGAGGGAAGAAAGGGCGGTGAGAGAGAGTGAATTTACAAGGAGGAAAGAGGGGTGAGGGACTGAGGGTGGGGGTGGGTTGTAACGAGCACAGAGGAGAGCAAGCTGGTACAAAATGTTCAGCCCCAGCAGGGGCCACACCTACTGTCGCTTCAGGCCACAGAAAAATGAAGCGCACTCAGCAGGTCTGGGTGGATTGGGTGGTGGATTTACACTCACCTGAGTCTCCGTGGTGACACCAAGAAGCGGACGGGCCACCTCTCTTTGGTTCCAAAGCCAGCTGAACACAAGCCCCATTTATACCTACTCTGATGCTGTCGCCTATCAAACAACTGACCGAGTGATGTCCACCTCTAGCCTGACACGTGGTGCCTACGAGTGAGCACTTTCTTGGAGAGAGTTAAAGCAAGTAAAACATCACTTGCACCACTTATTTAACCAGCTGCTGTGTGTGTGTTACTTACAGGAAGTACCAACTAATTGTCTACAAAAGTACATGAGCGTCTGTGTGTTTGAGAGGGTCTGAACTGAATCTGGCACATCTGCAAGCAGAAGTAGTGAAGGAGCAGAGAAGACGCATGGCAAGAGGGAAGGGAAAAGAGAGATGGGTGGTGTGGTGGGAGGGAACAACGAAGGAAGGGACAGAGGTAGGGATGATGGTAGGGACAGCGGTAGGGATGGAGGTGTGGTGGTGCAGGAGGCAGGACGATCCAATGATTACTCCTCTTTCACCGATGTACATGTGCACCACAGCTCAGTTACTCAAAGACCATAAATTTGGTTCATATGCATGTATGTGTGTGGGCAGGCATTTCTAAGCATGTGCGCACACTGAGTTTAGGCCCGGAGATGTACATGTATATGCTGTGTGTAGCTTGTGTGTGTGCCTACATATAGCCTGCAGTTTACTGGCTCAAATGGAACATTCTGTTCCCAAATGTGTGCATGGTGGCTACAGGACACAACTATTTCATTTGTCAACCTGCATTTGTCAATGAAAATGTACACATTTGGAAGGTAAAAACTATTATTAACGGACAGCTCTGAATACAGACAACTTTGCAAGATAAATAATCAAAAGTCATGCATTTCTTTCAATACCGCAGAGGACAAACAGTAAGCTTCTCATGCCATTCTCTATCTTCACTGACTTAAAACCAACTTCACCGACAGCAGGCATTACAAAATGGTTGTATAATCCATAATAGCATATATAAACTTTATAGCGTATATAAATTTGAACAACCTCTTTTTGCGGCACAGCAAGAATTGGAAAAAATTTCAGTCCAACTCCTTGGCAATACATTCAGAGGGCAAACGCCCAATGCACCTTATCCAAACAGTTTGTTCAAAAAGTAAAACTGCAGAAATAGAAATGTTCTCAGTGACGAAGCTTTTAGGTGATAATGTATAACGACTGCTGAAAATGCTCTGTCCAGTCTACATACAATCTCTTTCCTACTTTCCACCTACTAAATGGAACACGTTGTTCCTTCTGAATCACACCCTCCCACCAATTCCACCTCCCTTTCCCCAAAGGGGTCCTGCCACAGCATCTAAAATGGTCATCCACAAAACTCAAAACCTATGCTGATACACTATGCACAGACATAGGCTGTGAAACATGCATCTTTCCTGCAGATCACATGCAAAATGGAACCTACTGCAGATTATTTCTCAATCAGGACATTGCATGCACTTTCAATGAAGGTACATGCTGCTCACTGAAACCAAACTTAGTGAGAAGTATTGGTAGATTCATACACGAATCTAACATAGATTTTGAAGATCTCATTGCTTCAAAATTGGCAGAGAAATTGCCATGTTTTCATCTTTTAATTTAATGTTCTTCTGTTCAAATCAATACTCGGAAAATGGTGTTCGAGGAGCCAACACACCAGACCAACAGAGGAACATGAAAATATTCATTTAAGAATCACTCGTGTGTTCTTAATAATCCTTACCTCCGTTTCTGGTTCTGTTTCAGGAATGATAGGTTCAGCTTCCTGTGCGATCTCAGCTTCCTGTGCGATCTCAGCTTCCTGTGCGATCTCAGCTTCAACTACCGTGGGTTCTGCCAGTGGAGTCTCGATGACTGATACTTCTTCACTCACCAGGGCTGGGACCTCAACCTCGACTTCAGGTGGAGTTTGTTCCAACACCACAGCCTCAGGCTCTGGTGCTTCTACCTCAACTGGGACGGGCTCTGCGACAGGTTCTTTCACAGGTGGTTTTAGTTCTACCTCGGGGGTCTCCACAATGGGGACAGCAACGGGAATGGCCTCTGGGATCTTTTCTCGGGCTGGTGCTGGAGTTTTAGCTGCTTTCTTCGGGGATGCTGCAGGTGGGGCACTCACTGCGATCCCTGGGCTTGCTTTGACTGGTGGGTTGGCTGCATGCTGCTCTTCAAGGGCTCTCCTCTGGGCCTGCTGCAAGAAGGAAAATACACAAAACATCTGGGTCACTTCAAAGATGTACTATGTATGTAAACAGCTAAATGTTGAAGGTAGAATACAAAAAAAATAATGTAAATGAGAGTTTTAGGGGCATGAATGATACTGACAACCTCACTGTGTTCAGATGCTCATGTTGTTGTCAGTCTGAGGTTCATTCTAACACATTTCTGCCTGCAGGAATACCAGGCATGCCATCCCAGCCAAATCCAACATGTTTTTCAACTCTGGACAAAACCCCCTCAGGCTTTAATGGAGCTGTTAGGAGCACAGACCACTGGAGGGAGGGGCTGGGTAACTGGGAGTGGGCCCAGCAAAGCTAGTTAGATAATGGGAGCTAATTAGTTGAATCAGAGCAGTCCTGACAGGTCTGGTGAAGCGGGAATGGAAACTGTGCGAGTCAGCAGCACTGCTGGGTGCCCTGCAGGCCAGACAGTGGGCCTAATCACATCATAATCAGGTTATAATCAGGTTACAATCACCCCCCGAAAATGCTTTTGTTAGGCCGACAGCCAGTTAGGCATTGCTAGACCAGTGCTGTAAGCCAACGAGGCGTGTGTGTCTATGCCTGTCCATCTAGCTGTCGTCAAAACAACCCCTGCCTCATCTTTGCCCACAAACAGCTCAGTGTGTCGCAGTGCAAACCTCACTATGATCGAGTAATATATACATTTCAATTATCTTAAGTTGTTGTGTTCCTCAGGCTGTATTAAGGATGCTCAGTCAGCCCAGGAAAAAACGGTTTTTAATCAAACCCTGGTTGGTTTATACACATTGACATGTGTGACCACTCAGCTTGGCCTATTCAAGCGTCCACCAGCTCCTTCCCTTTCTCTGTACTAATATCTCCGAGGAAAATCGTGATAACATCGAGCTCTGAGTGGCCATTTTTATCTGGGTGTCACTGGCAGATGAGGGAGACTGTGCAGACTCCAGTCTGACAGAAACTAAGGCAAGACATTCTTCCCGTCAACACACTACCAAATAGAGTTGTGTGGTGTTGAGAGTCGCAGACTGGCCAGCCAGCCACAGAGGGACTTAGGGAGGAGGAAGAGAGGGGGTTGGGATGGGGGGGTTGGCTGAGAAAGAATGCCACAAACTCCAGCTTGAGAAGCCTGCCCAGAGCTGGAGGACTGGGCTTCGAGTGAGTGTTTAGTGGTGATCATTTATCATTCGAAATTAGATAATCAATAATGGCTTACAATAACTATTTATTAAGTACTTGTTAACAGTGTTTGATGGTGGAATAACCTCTGCCCTCTGTGAAATTGGGACTCCCTTTCTCACTCATTTTAAGTGTCCCCCTCAGTCTGCCCTGCCACACCCACCTCTCCTCTTTGGGCACTGAATGTTCAGAAGTAAAATTTCTCCCAGTTACCTAAGAGGAGTGGATGGAGTCAAATATGCCAGTCACTGACGCTGCTGTTTCAGCACGCTGAAGTACAGTAAGTACAGCAGTGTCTTTTCACGTTTAATGAAAACAGACCACAGAAATACACAAACATGAAATCGACCACTGTAAGCAGAGCGTCTCTGTCTCTTTTGCCTAACAGCGTCAGAAGCATCCTTGCATGTCGAATTCCTGAATTGTTAGTATAATTTCGGCAGAATTTGGTACAGCCTTACATCATTTCGAGTTTTTACGCACGGAACTTGTAGCGCTCCTCGTCCCAAGAAAAGAAACTCAAAAAGCGTAAACGTTTGCGGTGAAAATACGGACATGGCATGGTTTTCTGCTGATGTTTCCAATGAAGTGTTCGTTTAAAATCAAACATGAACTTTGCATCAGTCGTGTGAACAGTATTTGTATTTTTATTGATCACCCATCACTTTTACTTAAGGTAATAACAAGGTTTTGTCTTTTAGAAAAACAGAGAAGAATGGGGTCTTAATAAAGCCTGCCATTACAAGCTAACAAAAAGTCACTGTTAACAAGATTTTCGGAGAGGGAAAAAGAAGTATTTGAGTTTCTATTTTAAGAGAGATTTTGGACTTGATCGTGCCTAGAATAAAAACATCTTGGGGGGGGGGAAGAAAGTGCGCCTGCCACCACTTACCACCCTCCTCATGCGACGCTTGTTCTTCTTCCTCTTGCTGGGCATTTTGGTGTGCGCTGGTGGAAACAAAACAGACCGGAGAAGTGAACCGAGCAGAGTGGCGGAGTTAAACAAACTGGATCTTTATAGCGTCCCCAGTCTCTGTGTTACCTTTGAACCGAACCTATGAGAGGACGGGGATGAAAGATGGGAGGCGTGGAGAGGCAGGCACACACATCACGCATCTAACACACGTGCGCGTGCACGACAGCTCAGTGAGATGATTTTGTCAGAGGTGGGCTACCTATTGGCTGGATGGGGGGTTGTGTTATGCAACCACTCTGTCAAAGCACATACAGACAGACAGACAGAGAGAGAGGGGGCCCATGGGCTTAGAGAGTGCCACACCTCCTTTCCTGGATCAGTTAGAAATACTTTTTGGCTTGAGCGCATGGCAACAGCGACGCACGTGATCGAAAATCTTTTCTAGTTATTTCAGCAGAGAAAACAAAGCGTGTTACCATTCGATTAAATAAATATTCTTGCCAGAAAAAAAAAAACAAGAGGAAAGTGCGCACAGTCACTCTTGCATACAAAACAATTGTACACACACACACACACAAACACATTTTTGTGGGTTAAATTGTTTAGCTGATGTTGAGTTGGTGTTATACAACATGGCTGTCTCGCCCGAAGGCTTGCAGTTTTCTCTGCAGTGTGAGTGCAGATATATTACATGCATACAGTCCTTCTAAGTGCAGCACACCCATGTGCAACTGACGATCTTCCCATTATATTCACTGGTCACTGTAGCTCAAAAAACCTGAGCAGGAAATATAGCTGCTGCACAAACTCAACCACCGATGTTTCTGTCGCTGTGTACTTTTAGTCACTTTAACCACCTATTGTCACCAGACAGCACATCTAAATTTAAGTTCTTTATGTGTACAGCAGTTACAGTCAACAATGAAATTCTTGTTCTCAGGCTCCATTCAACGGTGCTCATACAAAATGTACAAAATAAAATTACACAAGTAAAATGAGACAAAGAGAATCTAATACACTTGTTACTGGAGGAATGGAACACATGGGTCCAAATCTCCAGCAGAGTTCAAACTGGGTTAAGATTCATTTACAAGGACATATCATATGATTCACATCATTTTCATACTCATCAAACCATTCAGTGATCCCTCGTGCCTGACGAGTGGAAGCATCAAGAGAACGCTCACCCATGTGTCAAAAATGTGATGAAGCATGACTCATCTCACCCTGTCACTTTTTTTCACCAAGTTACCACTTTATCACCATATGCATTAAGCACAATTAAATTCCTGGCGGTGGCACAGTGGTGCACTGTCACCTCACTCTCTCTCACTCACCTCAGGCTCTGTCTTCCTCCCACACTCCAAAAACATGCAGGTTAAGTTAACTGGCTACTCTAAATTGCCCATAAGTGTGACTGTGAGCTTGAATAGTTGTTTGTCTCTATGTATTAGCCTTGTCCTGGGTGCGCCCCATCACTCACCCATAGTCACCCCCCTGACATCCTGCGAAGGATGAAAAGTCATAGAGAGTAGATGAATTTGTGAAAGTCTAGTGTTTAGTGTGCCAAACCTTATATCAAAGGGCACACAGAATGTCACATATTACAAACATAATATACTGTACATAATAATACAACAATGAGAAGTGCATGTGGGTCTGTGAGCTGTTCAGCAATCTGTCTGCCTGTGGTTGCTTGTTGGTGTCTTTTTAAGATGTCTTGGGCTTTCCTTTTGCAGTGAGTGGTGTAAATGTTATGAACTTGTGATAGCTCATTGCTCTGTCCCAGTGATGTTTACTGCCTTCTTGACAGCCCTTTGAAGCAGTCCGTATTTAAATTGGTTCAGGTGTCAGGAGTATGTGACACTTTAACTGTCATGGAAAAAAATAGAGCTCCTTGAGTTTGGTGAAGAGAGACAACAGAGAGACACAGAAAGTGTTTTAGTCGGTATAATGTTGACCACAGAGTAACACAGAGTCACGCTCCTGCAGGAGGGCCAACGGTTCCAAACTGACTGACCAAGGGGAATTGAGAGTAACGTTTATTTATGTATCTGTGTGAGTGTGATGAAGAGATGTGTCTGTAGGAAAGAGAGGTGTTTGTGCATCCTGAATGTAGCTGTCTCTCCCAGTGAAAGAGAGGTGTCTGGGAAGTGTGAGAGATGTCTGAGTGTGCCCTGAGTGAGGGGTCTTAATTTCTGTCACATTAACAAAGTATTGTTCTCACTGTCTTTCTTTGATATGGTGCTTTGTATCTGTGATAACATGTTTAGCAACATTGTTGTGGTGGGATGCATTTTAATGAGTAGATCAACTTCCATCAGAGCAATGTCAGCAAATTTACTCAGACAAGACTAGTTTTTGAGGACAGTAGGACAGTGTCACACTTGGTTGGCTATTTGTCGGTCCTGAATAATTAGAAAATAATAATTTTATTATATATATATATATGTGTGTGTGTGTGTGTGTGTGTGTGTGTGTGTTACATTATTTTCATGTAATAGAATTGTATTACATGCAATGTCTCACCAGTGTGAAATTTCTTTGATGGAAATTATTAATTTATTATTTACTTAATTATTTATTTCTGAATTAATAATTTTTCAGATTCAATTGATTAAATGCAGCATTGGTTTTAAAAATGAAATAAGGTGAAGAAATTCAATGATTCGTTTATTTTAAGGTAGGATCCTGTCACGGCTGTTAAAATACACTCAGGAAATTCTAAAAGAAAAGAAATGAAGAAGCGCCATCTTATTTTAGTTTGAACGATGAGGAAGATTTTTTTTTCCAATATATTTTCAACAGGATCATCAAGCCAAAGCTCAAATAATTTGCATGAATGTCTGATGAGTTGAAATATGGGTAGTACTGGTGTTTTATTTTCAGTGCTATGTCCAGTTCCAACTTTAAGACTTGACTTATCTAAAAATCAGTCTTTATATTAAGCTGTCTTGACCCATGCTGAGCAGAGTCAGTTAGGCAGGCTCGTCCGGTCATGTAGCTGCGGGGTTAATAGTGCTGCCGATTCAAACAAAAAAGGAAGCTGAGGAAATAGTTTTCTGATTTTTGGTGCATACTGAAGCTTTCAGTGTTTCAGTGTTCAAGAAAAAGCTAGCTGTAACTCTGAATACAAACAAAAGCGTCATCACTGTAAAATAAAGTGAATCAGAGCTAATCGTCTTTAGAAACATGCTGCACTGGTCACTGAATTAAATACAATCAGTGACCCAGTCTTATTTTCAGAGAAGTGATGGAGACTGCATGGTAATGGACAAACCTCCCCTCCCCTCCCCTTGCTCTCTCTTTCAAGCCTGCAGCTGGCTGTTGTGGTTTTACTTGTAAAAAAAAGACCAGGCATACCCCATCAGAATATATATGCATGCATACATTGTTTACAAAGCAAATATTCTGACAATGCCTGATACAAGACTGACTACATTTCTTGTAAACAACAATGCTGGCACTCAGGTGAGAGTGGATTTGAAACAAATTAAATTTGCCTGCAGCCCAGCTGATATCACAGAGGGAAGTGGTTGGTGTGAATGGTTGCTCAGCACAGCACAGCACAGCACAGCCTGTTGTGTGTGAATGTGAAAAATCAGATGCACTCAGACATGAATATTTAAAACAATAGCATTAGCAGATGGAAGTGGAGAATAATCTGGGCAGAATAATATGTAAAACAGTGTTTCTCCTGAACACAGCAAGCACTGAAACACACATCAGCTGGTCAGAGGAGAGTCACCGTCTTTAAATAGACACATGATGTTTACCTGCCCCGAAATGGGTTATCACGCACGCACTCACACACACGCAGGCACACACTGGAATGTTGTTCGTCAACAAACACCCCTCCCCAGGTCTGTTCGAGAGCTACCAGCCCTGTGCCAGCAATGGAAACACACATTAAAACAAACACAGCCTAACAGCCTATTTTGTATTTTCCTTTTTGACGTATATTTTGACTACTGTTAGGTACAGGATATTTACAAATATTTTGCAGAAACATACAGATTAAATGAACTTTATTTCAGTTCAAATGTGATATTTTTTTTATTCTCAAATGTTATTTTTGGGATGAGGCCAGAAAGAACTTCTCTTTTCCATTTGTAAAGCTCTTTAAACCTATCGTGACGGTGTTGAAGTGGGACAGTGAAGCTGTGCATGCTGTACTGACTGAGAGAGTGTCAGGACTATTACCAGGAGGAGTCCACAGCTGTGGCATCCCACAACAGCTTCTGTGAGGACTGCTGTGTACCAGCACTCAACAGGGTGAGTGAAAATAATACCAAACTGTGCTGGTAAGCTAAGACAGTTGGGAAAGGTAGATGTGTTAAAGAGTAAGAATAATGACAGCTCTACAACTCGGAGACAACAGACAGTCCTGACCAGTCTCTGGAAATTTGATAACCCTGGACCTTAGACTTCCTCTAATGCCCTCAGCTCTCACCAGTTACTGAGACCCTTTAAATTCCTGAACACCACCAGCAGCAGGCCACCAACATACACAGACAAGCATGTTCCACGCACAAGATCATATGGTCATGGTTGCAACATGTTCTCACTTCTGACTCACCAAGTACAGCGGTTTGGTCAGTGGCCCCACGTTTCAAACTACGATGCTCTACATGCCCCTCTAATGTCAGTTCTGTGCATGCTGGGTTCTGTGGTCTAGTTAGCAATAATAACTATGTAAAGTCCAGTTACACGGCTCAGTTTGGTTTTCAGTTGGATGTTGTGAAACATTAATTTCAATCAAAAAAATGTTATTTTTTAAAAGGATCTTAATTGCAGGCTAGGCTTAGTCAGATATAAGTAATTGCAAACAACATTTTTGAGGGTAATGAGATTACATAAGATAACATAAGATAAGATAAGCCTTTATTAGTCCTGCCCTGGGGAAATTCACATTGTCACAGCAGCACAAGGATAGCAAAAATAGAAGTGGAGGTAGGTCGAGTAAAAAAGGCGTACAAGGTATAAAAACATGAGGATATTTACACCCAGTTTTTGTCAAAATAAAAAGCACATGATACCTTTACATGATATTTACAGAATTTCACAATTTTTAAATAATTTGCATTAAAAATTTTACTGTATTGCACTAGGATAGGGGATTATTGCACAGTGAGTTACTGAGATTCCGCTTGTTGTGGAGTGCATGGACTCTGCCAGGAGCAGTGCTGGATGTACAATTCTCACAGCAGGGAGGAAGGGCTTGCAGTAACACTCCTTCACACACTTGAGGTGAAGCAGCCTTCTGCTGAAGGAGCTGCCCAGTGCTGTCAGAGTCTCATGCAGGGGGTGGGAGTTGTTCTGAACCAGAGAGGATAGCTTGGCGATCGTTCTTCTCTCTCCCATCACCTGCACTGTTTCAAGGCGGTTCTCTAGGAGACCACTGGCCTTCCTGATGATTTTGTCCAGGCTCTTCCTGTCTGCAGTAGAGATGCCGCTGCCCCAGCAGACCACTCCATAGAACAGGGCCAATGCTTCCACAGAGTCGAAAAAGATCCTGAGGAGTGCCCCCTGCACTCCAAAAGACCTCAGTCTCCTCAGCAGGTACAGTCTGCTCCAGTTGCTGAAATGGGTAGTTTTATCTCTTAGTTAACCACAGATATCAGCTTGTTGTCATAAAGCTTGTGTTTGTGTTGTTTCCTCAAGTCTTGGCAGTTTGGTTGAGTGGTAAAGAATGCTTTAGAAGCTGTTTGCATTATTAGTGGACGAACAGAATTTCACCATTTAATGCGCCTTACACTATCACCCGCATTAGCAAATTTGATTAACTCACACTGTTTTGCACTGTCTCGCACTGTTTTGTATGAGCTTGACCTGCTCATAACAGCAAATACCCTAGTAACCAGGCTGACTCATGGCTGACCTTTCAGGTAAGTAATGAGAAATGTTACACCCAAATCAATCTCATTAGCTAATTTTCTTCTGTTGTCAGTGGCCAGATATTAAAAGACACTGAGAACAATAAAATTATTCTGGCCGACCACTTTCTTTTAAAGAAGATTGGTAAAAGAATCACTGCACTGTGGATGGATATGGCTGCTCACAAAGGAAGTAGAACCAAAAAACAGGCTTAGCAGTTGTAGAAGGAGAAATAAACTGTAACACTGTTGACAGTGCATTTAATTAATTAAAAAGGAGCTGTCACTATAAGGCAGGTAGTGAGAATCACCTCCCATTACTCAACATTTTGTATGTTAGCATGTGTCATTTTTTCCTAGGACACGTTCACCCAACCATTTGGGTGGGGGGGTGGGGGTGATACCACAAACGCTCACACACTCACACCTAGGGGCAATGCAGAGTAGCCAGTTAACCTAATGTGCATGCTTTTGGGACCGTGGGAGGGAGCCGGAGAACCCGGAGAAAACAGCAAGAACATACAAACTCCGCAGAGAAGGGCTCAGACCTGAACTCAAACCAGGAACTCTATTGCTGTGAGGCAACAGTGCGAACCACAACACCACTATAGAACCTGCTGCCAAGACACATTCATGCTTTTGCCAAACTGAGGACAGATACAGTTAATGAAGAATCACAGTCATGAAGAAGGCTGGACAAGATAGTAGCGAAATGGGTGTCACCAGACAGTTTAGTGCCAGGGACTCTTCAGTGTGTATTCACATCACAAAGCATGGGGGGCAGTTGGAAGGAGATGGTCATCTTGCTAATAGAAGCAACTGTGCTCAACTATCATTCAACAGAGAACAGACTTATACACAAACACAGGCCGAGGAACATTTTGTCTTTGCATTCCTTTAGCTGCCCTCTTACACTCTTTTCTTTGCCCAACATGCACAGACAGAAAACATCCCATCCATTGCTTTTTTTTATTATCTGTGCTTGTCTCTGTCTGTGCAGCCCTCAGGGGGTTTATCCCTCAAAATCTATTCCAGGACGCCACATGTCTCTTCCAGACTAGCTATATTCAAACTCAAGCTCACCAGAGGACTCAGACAATCTGCTTCCTTGCCCTTCATTTCTCAATAAATCCAGAAACAAAACTATCTGTTAGTCCTGTACTTGAGCTTCTCTGATCTCTGCTTCAAGTCTTGTCGGTTTGTTTGTCTATCTGCAGGAAGAATTCCTTTGACGTGAGAGAACAGATTTCTTTGTGGTTTAGTGGGCAGACTGACCTCTTAAACTGCCCACGTGTGGGTCATTAGTTGACAGTCCATGCATTATTCAAACTCAAAGAACAATGTTTAAAATTGTAGCCCAGATCACAAAGAGTCTGACCATAAGAAGTACTGCTGTGTGTGTATATGTGTGTGTGTGTGTGTGTGTGTGTGCAAGGGTCAGTACCCTATATAGTTGAGAAAATCGAGAAAAACTGTCTTTAAAATGTTAAGAACATTCTAAGTATTTACAATGTGATGCCATTAAAGACCCTGTTGTTGTAATGATCACGTGTTTTGTCCATATAGTGTATGTACATGTGTTTACATGTAAAAATAACTCCACAAAACTGCATGGAAACACAGGTGTGAGGAGCGCAGGGGTGATGAGTGTCAGGGGGAGGAATAAAAAAGAGGGAGAAACACGAGAAAAAGCTATAAACTGAAAGCACGTGTTTGAAAGAGAGGAATAGAAGGAGGAAGACACAGAACAAGTTGGGAGGGTGAGGAGGAAATTAGTATAAAGACAGAGCCAGAGAGAGAAGGAGGAAGACAGGGAAACAAATGTGAGACAGAGCACATGAGCACATACCAGGAGGGGCGCTTTGTGATTTTAAAGGATTTAGTATGAATATTTTCCGATGTGGAAGGTGCCATGCAGAAACACTATTGTTTGAGCAAAATACTGGTATAGTAAGCTCAAGATTGTGTTGTCTTTCTCATTCCTGTAAGTTGCACTAATGAGAAAAAGAAGTTATGAAATGATGGGGAAATCAGGCTATACAGATGATGGGCTTGATTACACACTGATAGAAGCATCCAATAGGAGGCTTTGTATGTGCTCCGTACCGTCTGTCCTGTTTACTCCCTTATAAGCTCTGTTGAACCTTGAACCTTCACCAGTCAGTTAAGCTTATATTAGTTTCTTGTGCCATCTACTTTCTGAATCACGTTTTCCTGATAATAACCACAGGCACATTTCCACATTTCCAAATTCAAATCCTTTTTGTTTTGTTTTTTTGATACAGAGTCAAATCTCCATTAAAGGGTTGGTTGTATATGTGCCAGACTAATTACCAAGCTGTTAAATGACTCTAATAATGCCCTTTATACAGACAGGCTGAAGATAGGTTAGCTAATTAAAAATGCTGATCATAGATTGGCTGTCGAGTTGCTCTTGAGCAAGGCACTTACCCACTGTTTGTGCTGAAAGTGACAAAAACTGCCTTGAAATAATAAAAATAAAGACACACACTCATCTATGTTCACACTTTCACTGCACCCAAGTGTTTAATTTTCAGTAGCCCAAAACAATACTCCCACACAATCTACAGGCTATTCTAGCAGCTTTTCCTCCCCACAAACAAAACCCTGTGTGATCATGATCGTGTGTGTGTGTGTGTGTGTGTGTGGACATATATTCCTGTAGTTGTGGGGACAAAAATCCGTTTCCAAGTCACACTGAGAGGACCAGCCTTGCATGTGGGGACAAAACACAAGTCCCCACAAC
Source organism: Scatophagus argus (assembly GCF_020382885.2). Lineage (NCBI taxonomy): Eukaryota > Metazoa > Chordata > Actinopteri > Scatophagidae > Scatophagus > Scatophagus argus. The sequence goes on along the minus strand of NC_058496.1, from coordinate 14,970,094 downwards.
ATAAATCATTAAATATTAGACTGGAAGACTTGTTTTAAGGGTAAGTTGATGTCAGGGTTAGGTTAAGGTTAAATGTTAGGATTAGGCAAGTAATGTTTATTGTTATGTTTTGGTGGTGGTTAAGCCTCCATAAAATGAATGCAAGTCTATGTAATGTCCCCAAAAATGATGGAAACAAGTCTCTCTCTCTCTCTCTCTCTCTCTCTCATTCTCTCTCTCTCTCTCTGTGTGTGTGTGTGTGTGTGTGTGTGTGTGTGTGTGTGTGTGTGTGTGTGTGTGTGTGTGTGTGTGTGTGTGAAAAAGACCAAGGGTGAGGAAGACACAGCACAGTGTGTGCACAGCAAGAGTTTTCCATTTATGGTTTTTCAGTTTCTGCTGTGGATGCTGCCAAGAACTTTGCATTGTTGCCCCAGGACTAATTGGTTTGTGTTGAATTCTCAGTGACTGGCAGAAAGCACTCATCTAGATATTGTGATTCAGAGTGTTAAGACCTACAGTGCTTCAGTCTCTCACACAGTTTTGTGCCATGAATTAAGAACCGAGGGACAGAGTAAAAAGTAAGAAGTTGTCAGTGGATTTCCAGAATTAGATGCTAAACATTTATCAGTGATAACTTCAGGGTTGATTAAACTTTACTGGACAGTAAAGGCTGTTTCTTGAATATTTTTTTTGCTAACATATGTGTATGTCTTACTTTTGGTGCAAGGGTGGACTCTGCTGGACTGAATGAAAACGCTAAAAATTTAAAAAGTCAGTGTGGATGGCACAATGTCAGCTGGGATTGGCTCCAGCCCCCTGGAACCTTGTAAAGGATAAGGAGGTATAGCAGATGGATGGATGCATGGATGGATGTATGGAGGGATGGATGGATGGATGGATTGATGCAAGGAGTAATATGATATCTGTACTATGGACAAATCTTACACTGGCAGCACTGTAATGGCAAACAACTATGTGCAAAATGTTGTTATTGGTGATTTCGAATACTGAACAAGACAGCTCAGTCTTATCTCACATGACAAGGCTGTTATCAGATTCACAAGTGTAAAATCCTTTCTGTCGCTTTGCTGCATTCACTTCTCTCACAGCCACATCTCCAAAGAGCATATACATAAGATAAACTGTTTCAGATTCAGAAGTCTTACCAGACAGCATCTGTGCAAAACATATCAGCTTTTTATTCTGTTCTCATCAAATTGCATTTCAGGTTCTGTTTATCCCAAAGTTTTATGGGAGTTTTCCCTGAATTAACTTACAGTTATGTATTTATTGTTTGTTGAAAAATATGATTTGTACATGTGATAGTATCATCACCATCATATAAATAAGGTGTGTAGTGAAATAAACATACATAAAGGTAGGTTTGTATATTTAGTCTCTCTTCTAATTTGGACTGATATTAGGCTCCTTATCTTTGAAGTGACACAAATGTTTTGTCATGCTATCCAGAGATCTGTTGTATGCATTTTGTCCTAATATTTAAACCATTCTCAGGTGCTATTTGCTCATTTACACATTTATTGACAATATTGTCAGCATTGCTGAATTAAAGCTTGAAAGTCTCAAAACAATCATTAGAAGTCTCAAAACAATCAGCTAAGTTTCAGAGCAGACTGTTTAAACAGTAGTTTCTCATCAGCAGTTTGTGCATTCACATTATGTGGAAAAAAACTGTAAAATACTGCTTTCTGCTTTCAGGTAAATACTATTTACATCCAACCTCAGAATGAAGTATTAGGGTTGAATAATGTCATAATAATAATAATAATAATAATGATGATAATGCAATGACCTGATATTTGAACATAATTTCGTAAAAGAACACTCAGTTGAGTTTGATTCCCCGAGAAAAAGTGAAGTTTTTCTTCAAGTTGAAGAAACAAGCTCAGCTTCATGTGAATGCAACATGAGCTACATCATTCATTCTCAAATAAAACATGTAAAAACCCCAGATATTTTTAATACATCTTGTGTCTGCTTTTGTCTCTCAGCTGCCACTCAATTCAGTATTGTTCATTATATTATATATAACAAATTAACTAAATGCAAACTGCAAAGCACTTAAAGAGCACATTTCTCCAAAAGCAATCTTCTAAACTTGTAATTTTACACACAGTGTCAAACATCCTCATCCTGAACACGTGATAGTGACCATAATATTTGGCAGCTATACAAATCCTGTCTGAATAGTTGGTTTTTGTACGAGTCATTGTGCAAGCAGTAATCATGTTAATGTGCCACAAAATAGAAAAACATGTAATGTTATATAAAACTGTAGTATTGCACAAAATTTACATATCCAGTGCTTTCAAAAGGTATACCAACAGATTCAGGCGGCTGGGAAAATAGTACTGCGAATGCAGCTCCTCCAGATGTATAATGAGAAAGATTTTGTGAATCTAAAAAACACTAAATGGAAAATCTGTGCTGGCACTTGAATACATTGTGGGAAAGGATACATAGCACCACCCTGTCCTCTTGATCCAGGAAGCATGAACACAAAGTGCTTCAGAAATGACCACATGGTGGCACCAAGTCCATGAGGCAATGCACTCAAAACTGTCCATAATGTCCACGCAGTGTGATGTTCCTTGTTCATAGGCTCGACTGTGGTTGTGGTTGACCCATGTCACTGTAAGGTGGGGGTGTGATGGGATAGACAGGAACGTTATATTCTGAGTAAGTGGGGGGAAGATCCTCAGGCTTAAATCCCAGCTGAAACACATAAAATGAAACACAAAGTGTCAGTTTAAATGCCAGGAAGTATTCAGTGAGGTTGATCATCATTTCACATGATTTGATCTTTCATTGTGTGGCTGGTTAAAATTTTCAGTTTTCATCCATTATTGCAAGGTTTTGTTTTAGAATCACCTCATCATAGGAAGGTGGGGGTCCACAGCAGGCAGCAGTGTTATATTGTGGTGGTGAGTGGACCTCCTGGCTGTATCGAGGCACACTGAGATGGTCTTCACTATTCTGCCGTGATATGTTTCCAGGGAAGGGGATGAAATATATTGAATGAGGGTGCCCATCCTGTTCATTGCGTCTCTGTGCCTCCCTTTCTATCTGCTCCTCTCTGGAGAGACAGCACGCCTTGCAGACGGCTTTGCACAATATGATGCAGAGGCCAAAGCCCAAGGCACACAGCATGATCCTTGAGCAGGAAAACCACGAGGAGGAGGAGATAAGCAAAATGAAGAAGAGAAAAATGGAGATGTACACAGAACAGAAGAAGACAGAGAGTGTGGGAATTGGTTGGAGGGAGAGATGAGGATGAGGATGATAGGAAAGAGAAGAGGCAAAGAAGGAAGTGTCAATAGGGAATGTGGAGAAGTGAGAGGAAAGGGTGGAGTGGGAAGTGGAAGTAAATCTTAGTACTTTTCAAAGTTGAATTTAGGCCCCCTGAAGAGCTCAAAAAACATACAGCTTTTATCATTTTATTTATATCTGTGCTTATAGGTGCTTATAAAATAGTTTTGAAGTGATGACATGTTTCAGGGAGGAAATGAAACATCTCATAGAAGCCTGTTGTACAACATGGTGACATGTGAGGGATTTTTATACGCTCTGTTTCTGCGATAGCTATTGACAATAGTTTTTTAGCACAGCACTCCCTTTCCCTCTCTCCAAATTAGGTTTACTCATATTATGGAATTGGAATTTTACTCCAGTTTGTTCATAAGAACTTAAACACAGATTTAGACCTCTGTGAGGTTAGTAAAATACATGTAGGATGTACTTTCATTGTCTCTAAATGACTTGAAGAAAAACAATAACAAATATGTAATCTGCATAGGCTGTGTGACACATAAACCATGAACATCTTTATTTGATGTGAATGCAGTGATTGATGGACATTTCTATATTTTGTCATTCAACAGTGCAAGCTCAGTTTGTGGTAAAATGCAGTGTTAGCACTTTCACACTGTTCTATAACAATAAGGTCAGAAGAGGAAACAAATGTTTGCATGGACAGTTCATACAGCTGCTGGGTCTGTGGGACCACCCGATGAGGAAGTAAAATCAGTGTCAACAAAACAAAAAGGTTAAATTAATTACCAAAGAAACTGAATGAAAATTATTATGTCTTACTCCAGAGTGAGAATGACATCCACTGGCATCCTTAGAGCAGTGTGGATAAACTCTTGACAAATCAAAATGGACGTGGAGTCAAAAACAACAGTATGAACCTGAAGGGAAACACACAAAGCATTGCATATTTATTTTGCCATCATTTATTTACCTAAATATTTTATCTCTCTATTTTTTTTTTCAAGACACAATGATCCATGAGTATTTTATTGACCTTTCATTTCTTGTAGGCCGAGACAGCATAAAGAGTTTGACCCGCAGTAACTTTATATGGTTAACAATCATTCAGTTTGCCCGTGCTGGTTGGTGTTATTATGCAAAGGTCTGATGATTATATTTGTCCCAGTAAGCTTGAACATTTCAACTGTGATCAGAAGAGTCTGCTGCCTTTGAAACTACATAAACCTGAGAAGACGGCTGTTCTTGGTTCATACACTGGTTCGCTCACTTGGTTCACACTGATCATGTTCAACACCTTCGAATCACAAGTGAATGACTGCTCATGTCATTTATACCAAAGGGGATCAACCAGCTTCAGATTAACACCCCAGTAAAGTGTTTCAGACACACTTCTTATTTGTACTTTCCTGAGTCTGGCACTGAGACTAAAGACAAGTTGGTTTGCCTCAGGTACCACTAACCTACAATGCAACCAGGTTGGTAAGTAGGCGTGGGTGTTACAGTCCCCACAGATCTGTAGAACCTCGGCTGAGGCAGGCCCACCACAGGCTCATCAGGCCCATAAACGAGTTGTACCTGCTGGTACCGTGGCTTAATTTCCTTCCATGTGATCACCGGATCACCGGTTTTAACCAAAGATATTTACTTTTCTCACTCGGGCTCTCAGTGTGGCTCAGTTCCTCAACATGATGTCGAATCAGTATTTACAGGTAAACCAAAACTCCCTCTGTATGGCACTTTTCATTTCTATTCAGCACTTTTTATATTTGGAATAGATTATTAAACAAAAGCAAGGAAATAAAACAGGGTTACATGAGCAGTCTGAGAGGTCAAACTTCACCAAACACGATCAGCGCACACACAGGGGACCATGTGCTGCTGACTGAAGAAATTAACAGCTCCTATTGTGTTTCATTTGATATACTTCATCATTGGATTCAGTTTGATCAGTTTTCAGAAACTGAACAGTTTCATAAACAAGAAGCAGAAAGATCAACGTCAGGTCCTTACCGGCAGTCCAGAGAAGGCTCTCCTCAGGTGTACGACTGTGAGAGAAAACCAACTGGAGCAGAGTGCAGTTTTTATTGTGGGTGTGCTGATGAGGGAGCGGTATGTGTGTGTTGGGGCAAATGTATGAGTGTGTGTACATTCATGTAATCTAGTGCAAAGCTCAGCATTTACACTGATCAACCATGACATAATGGCCAACCACCTAATATTGAATAGGCCCAGACCCATTGAAACAAGACCTCTGAAGGTTGTTGTGTTCCTCAAACGATTTTTGAACCATTTTTGGAGTGTGGCAGGGTGCAATATCCTGCTGAAAGAGGCCACAGCCATCAGGGAATACTGTTTCCATGAAGGGCTGTACTGGTATGTGGTAAATGTCAACATCCACATGAATGGCAGGACCAACAGCACCCAAATATATCAGTATATATAGATATACATCTATATATACATATATATCAGTATATCAACCCATTAAACACCTTTAGAAAGTGAAGTATTCTTTGTTGTGTCGACAGTATATTTCAGACTGGGTTTGCTTATACCCACAGGTGCTGTGTAATGAATGTGTGTGTGTGTGTGTGTGTGTGTTATCGGTTGGACGGTGTGTTTTATTAGTTTGTGCTAAAGGTCCATCAGTTGAATTTATAGCAACACCAGAAGATTTAAAGTAACAGTGACACACATGACGGTGTGTCCACATCAGACAGCAACATCATCCTAAAGTTTGCTGATGACACAGCCATTGTGGGGTTAATCTCCCACAACAAGGAAGAGGCCTACAGGAAGGAGGTCACCCACCTGGAGAGCTGGTGTCGGGAGAATAACCTCATGCTGAACGTCAGCAAAACTAAGGAGCTGATTGTGGACTACAGGAAGAAGCAGCAGAGGGACATCCATCCACTCTGCATCGGTGGGTCTGAGGTGGTGAGGATGGACAGTTTTAAATACCTCGGTGCGACCGTCACACGGGACCTGTCCTGGTCACTGCACGTTAACAGGACTGTTAAGAAGGCCAGGCAGCGTCCACCTCGTTCCACCTCGTTCCACCTCAGGCGCCTCAGAAACTTCAGGCTCCCCCTCAAGGTGCTCAGAAACTCTTACACCTGCACCACTCAGAGCGTCTTGAGCGGGAGCATCACCACATAGAGGGGCAGCTGCACAAAGCCCTTAGGAGGGTAGTCCGCTCTGCTGAGTTTCAGTATTCTTCATTATGTCAGCTGTGCATTTCAAATGTGTTGGGTTCAACTATATGCTCACATATATGAATGTATGTATGTGTGTGTGTGTGTTTGTGTGTGTATGTGTGTTATCAGCTGAACAGTGTGTTTTTTAGTTTGTGCTAAAGGTCCATCAGTTGAATTTATGGAAACTTCAGAAGATTTAAAGTCACAGCTACAAGTTGTCTTTATGTATCTTTGGATGGTGAGGGCTGAGACGTACCTACTTGAGCTTCTCCACTTGGGGAAGCAAATACACTCGGAGTGGACAATTAAAAACAGGATTTGACAGGTGGACATAGATATAAAAAAAATATAAAAAATTAGAAGTAAGTAAGATAAGTAAGGAAAGAATATAAATAAAAACACATGAGTCTTTGTTTTAATCAGGTGGATGGTGCTGGAGGTGCTGGTCATTTAAACCATTCTCATGTGCTATTTGCTTATTTACACATTTGACTGACATTATTGTCAGTATTGATTAATTAACGCTTGAAATAAAAGTCTCAACAAATCTCAGAACAATCAGCTAAGTTTCAGAGCAGGCCATTTAAACAGTAGGTTCTCATCAGCAGTTTGTGCGTTCACATCATGTGGAAAATACTGTAAAATACTGCTTTCTGCTTTCAGGTAAATACTATTTACATCCAACCTCAGACTGAAGCATTAACATTATTACATTATCATGTAATAATAATAATTATAATAATAATTTCATTTAGTCACTGAAAGCAACTGCTACATATATAAAAACATATTCATGCTGGCACTTGGACACATTGTGGGAAAGGATACATAGTGCCACTCAGTTTTCATGATTCAGGAAACATGAACAAAAAGTGCGCCAGAAATGACCACATGGTGGCACCATTAGATTCACATTCACACCTGAACACTCTTTTCCTTGTTTGAAAGGTATCCTGCTAATACGAAGACAGACATGCAAATAAACAGAAGCCGAAGCATGAACCCCTTGTTGGAAACAATAACAGAATGTGGGGAAATGATGCTCACAGATCCCATTTTAACAGTCAACATAACTGAGGACAGAATCTGTTGTGTTCTGCTCAGAGAATAATCTGTATATTCATGTCGTTGTAGCTGTAAACCATCTCACTTTAATCCCCTGTGTGCTAAGACCACCTTCATCACCACAACAAACTAAACAAGTTCAGAATTAAAAAGAATCCTTAAAACACTATTTGCTCCAGAAGCAGACTCACTCAAGTCCATGAGGCAATGCACTCAAAACTGTCCATAATGTCCATGCAGTGTGATGTTCCTTGTTCATAGGCTCGACTGTGGTTGTGGATGACCCATGTCACGGTAAGGTGGGGGTGTGATGGGATAGACAGGAACGTTATATTCTGAGTAAGTGGGGGGAAGATCCTCAGGCTTAAATCCCAGCTGAAACACATAAAATGAAACACAGTGTCAGTTTAAATGCCAGGAAATATGCAGTGAGGTTGATTTTAAGAATTATTTTTGCTGTGAATTTGACTGAAGGTACATCATTCGACATGATTTGATCTTTCATTGTGTGGCTGGTTAAAATTTTTGGTTTGAATCCATCATCGCAAGGTTTTGTTTTAGAATCACCTCATCATAGGAAGGTGGGGGTCCACAGTAGGCAGCAGTGTTATATTGTGGTGGTGAGTGGACCTCCTGGCTGTATCCAGGCACACTGAGATGGTCTTCACTATTCTGCCGTGATATGTTTCCAGGGAAGGGGATGAAATATATTGAATGAGGGCGCCCATCCTCTTCATTATGTCTCAGTGCCTCCCTTTCTATTTGCTCCTCTCTGTAGAGACAGAACACTCTGCAGAAGGATGTGCAAAACATGATGGCGATGCCAAAGCCCAGGACACTCAGGATGATCCTTGAATAGGAGGAGGAGGATGAGAAAGATGAAGATGGGTGCAATAACAGAGAAAGACAGAGTATGTGGGAAATGAGACATCTCAGAGAAGCCTGTTGTACAACATGGTGAAATGTGAAATATGTAATCTGCATAGGCTGTGTGACACATAATCCATGATGTTCATGTTTATTTGATGTGAATGCAGTGATTGATGGACATTTCTATATTTTGTCACTCAATAGTGCAAGCTCAGTTTGTGGTAAAGTGCAGTGTTAGCAATTTCATACTGTTCTATAACAATAAAGTCAGAAGAGGAAACAAATGTTCATACAGCTGGACCGTTCATATAGCTGTTGGGTCTGTGTGAGCACCCGATGAGGAAGTAAAATCAGTGTCAACAAAGCAAAAGGGTTTAATTAATTACTTAAGAAAGATGAAAATAAATGTCTTACTCTATAGCGATAAAGAGGTTCGCTGACATCCTTGGATGTTGCTGTGGATGAACTCTTGACAGATCAAAATGGATGTGGAGTCAAAAACAACAGTACAAACCTGAAGGGAGGGGGGGACAGGAAAAACACTGCATATTTCTTCATTCTTCATATCATTTTTTTACATTAAAAACATTTTATCTCTCTATAGCTGCTTAACTTAATGACAAAGAGTTTGAACGTCTCCTTCAGGATCTCTTCCAGGAAAATAAACTTTGTACATACCTATAAATTTTTTTTTTCCAGGACACAATGATCCATGAGTATTTTATTGACCTTTCATTACAGCATAAAGAGTTTGACCCGCAGTAACTTTATATGGTTAACAATCATTCAGTTTGCCCGTGCTGGTTGATGTTATTACGCAAAGATCTGATGATTATATTTGTCCCAGTAAGCTTGAACATTTCAACTGTGATCAGAAGAGTCTGCTGCCTTTGAAACTACATAAACCTGAGAAGACGGCTGTTCTTGGTTCATACACTGGTTCGCTCACTTGGTTCACACTGATCATGTTCAACACCTTCGAATCACAAGTGAATGACTGCTCATGTCATTTATACCAAAGGGGATCAACCAGCTTCAGATTAACACCCCAGTAAAGTGTTTCGGAAACACTTCTTATTTGTACTTTCCTGAGTCTGGCACTGAGACTAAAGACAAGTTGGTTTGCCTCAGGTACCACTAACCTACAATGCAACCAAGTTGGTAAGTAGGTGTGGGTGTTACAGTCCCCACAGATCTGTAGAACCTCGGCTGAGGCAGGCCCACCACAGGCTCATCAGGCCCATAAACGAGTTGTACCTGCTGGTACCGTAGCTTAAGTTCCTTCCATGTGATCACCGGATCACCGGTTTTAACCAAAAATATTTACTTTTCTCACTCGGGCTCTCAGTGTGGCTCAGTTCCTCAACATGATGTCGAATCTGTATTTACAGGTAAACCAAAACTCCCTCTGTATGGCACTTTTCATTTCTATTCAGCACTTTTTATATTTGGAATAGATTATTAAACAAAAGCAAGGAAATAAAACAGGGTTACATGAGCAGTCTGAGAGGTCAAACTTCACCAAACACGATCAGCACACACACAGTGGAACATGTGCTGTTGACTGAACAAATAAACAGCTCCTATTGTGTTTCATTTGATATACTTCATCATTGGATTCAGTTTGATCAGCTTTCAGAAACTGAACAGTTTCATAAACAAGAAGCAGAAAGATCAACGTCAGGTCCTTACCGGCAGTCCAGAGAAGGCTCTCCTCAGGTGTACGACTGTGAGAGAAAACCAACTGGAGCAGAGTGCAGTTTTTATTGTGGGTGTGCTGATGAGGGAGCAGCGCTTGTGTGAGCATGTGTGTGTGCATGTGTGTGTGAGTAGTTGTGTGTACATGCATGTAATCGAGTTCAAAGCACAACATGTTTATCAGCCAGTGAAACTCCTTTAGAAATTGAAGTATTCTTCATTATCTCAGCTGTGCATTTCAAATGTGTTGTGTTCGACTATATGCTCACATATATGAATGTATTTGTGTGTGTGTTATCAGCTGACAGTATGCTTTATTAGTTTGTGCTAAAGGTCCATCAGTTGAATTTATGGCAGCTTTAGAAGATTTAAAGTCACAGCTACAATTAAGTTGTCTTTATGTATAAAAAATCTTTGGAGTTTCCCTTTAAAAACAGATACTCCTCGAATAGTCACACTTTTATACAGTGTGAGTGTGTGTATGTGTTTACGAAACACAAATACAGGCAGATCAAATGTTTGCAAAATTTACCCACAAACAAGGAATTTTAATATTTCTTGGTGACAAAGTGTATGACCTGCTGATTATAGAAGTGAATACATATCACACTTACAGGGCTTATCAAACAAGGATTCCTAGAATACAAACGATGGAAATCAATCCAGAAATAGGAATACAAAAGGGAATGATGTCAAATTAACTTTACTGGCCCAATATTTATTTAGATCAACATAATATTCCCCTAAATAGCACATTTTTTTCTGCATCATGCTGACAGAAGGATGTAGAGTTTGGTTTAGTTTTGTTTTCTTTTTGTGGCAACACATTCCTCATAGTGTCCTTTATTAATGTATATTTTGGATGTTTGTGATATTTGCTGTTAATGTTGCTATTTTTTGCTTCTTCTTTAATTAAAGTAGAACATATAGTAAATGCATTTCATTTCTTTTTGTTTGCTTTATGTGCGATTTTTTTTATTCTTTTTGTTTTTTTTAGAATGAAGGACAGGATAAAACCACCGGGATTTCCAACAAAGATAAAGCCCTAAGTCTCAGTTGGCAACAGATAAAATGTGGGGTTACTCAAGACAAGGCAATGGTATTGAAGTTATATATGATGTATGTGTATCTATATTTATATTTAACATTGTTAAGCTGTAGCACTGTCGCCTCATAGCAAGAGGGTTCCAGGTTCGTAACTGTGTTATTTTTTTTTTCCCCCTCCTATTTTGAACGCTTGCCCCTGTTTTCACTTGTGTCTCATCCCCTTGCCTATATATATATGTGTGTGTGTGTGTGTGTGTGTGTGTGTTCTCCTTGTGTGTCCTGTCAGTTTGTGTGTGTGTGTGGTGCCTTGCTTGCAGTCACGCTGTTCCCTTTGAGAATATTCTTTGTTTGGGCTTTTTACCTGGATTCCCAGCTGCATTTTGTGTGCTTCTGTTCTTTTTTGAGTAATTAAAGTTTCTCTTGTTATCTGTCATGTCAGCATCTGCACTGTGGGTCCTTTGTGATTTTATCTGTGACTCTACGACAGTATGAACTCACCATAGCATGTTGTATCCTGCAAACACCACAATAGAAACCACCCAGCTTCATCGGGCTCCTTCTAACCAAGGAGCCTTGATAGATCACAAGAATCAAATGATTCAGACTTTTTTGGAAAATAATCACAATATCATCTCCTAGATGTCAGACTTTTCTCAGCTGCTCTTCCTTCTCACCAGTTCAATAGTTTCCCAGCAGCCTCCACATGCCTGCTATCCTCAAGCCAACCCCAGTCCCTGTATTAGGTAGTCACTGGCATGCTAGCCTTCTGCCAGTTCCAGTTCCTGAACTGGCAAGCCACCAGCCTGTTAGCCCTCTGTCAGCTTGAGATCCTGAGTATGCTAGTTTGAGCCAGCCTCCCAGTCTGCTTCTGTTCCTGACCGGGGTAACCTCCAGCATGTCTCCTAGTTAGCTAGCCATCAGCTTTTCAGCCTCCTTTCAGCCCAGTGTTGACCACCGTCCTGGACTGACTGCTACCCAGTGCCATGGGTCAGATGTTGCTTCCTCCTTGAAGATGCTCTCCTGTGTACATTCAGATCCACATTGGTCCAGTTGGTCCATTCTACAAGCCACCAGTTGATTGCTCAAAATGAAGCCCAACTAGGAGTCCCTGTTTGCTATCTTCCCCAACACTTAGCCAGACCTCCAGTCATCTGCCTCCACCTCTTCTGCTCACCAAATTCTGGTCCCCATGATGCAGTGGTCATCTTACAACAACCACCAGTGTCAGGGCAGCAGCAGCAGCAGTCTCTGGTTGCAAAGAATCACTGCCTTCCTTGCAAGGAGCAGTGTTGCCAGTACCCAGTCCAGCTGCCCAGTTGCTGGCAGCCCCGACACTAGCCTCCTGCTATGATCTCCAGAATCCTCACCAGTCGCTTGGACAGTTCCACCCGTAATCTGTGGTTACGCCTTCACAGGTAGCCTCAAGCCCGACCTCCGGGGCGGTTCCATCTTCTCCACCAGGTCCTTGCTCTGCTGCCAGACTGCCTGCCTGCGGTCTTCTTTCCATCTTCTGCCCTGTCCCCAGGCTGTCCATCTGACATCTTCTGTATTCCTGAACCTGGGTCTTCTACACAAGTAAACCACTTAAAGTTTCTTTTGTGTGTTGTTTTTGACTTGTTTTGTTGTCTTCTATTTTGTCATTAAGGTTGTGTGTGTTTTTTGTTGATGTGTATATTGTATATACAGTGAGACCACTGAATAAAATCTTATTAAAAAAAAATAATAATAATCGAAATAAATACATTGAAGGAAAAAAAAAGACTTCAGTCTGCACCACTGCAGCGGCTCCCCCGATCCTCCTGTCAATTCCCCGTCTCCATTGAACAAGAACGCAAGATACTTGAACTCCACCACTTGGGGCAGCAAAAAAAAAAAAAAAAACTCGGAGTGGACAAATAAAAACAGGATTTGGCAGGTGGACTTATTAAAAAATAAAAAAATAGGAGTAAGTACATGAGTAAGATAAGTAAGATAAGTAGAATTTAATGTACAATGTGCAGGTAAAGGAAACAAATAAAAACACATGAGTCTTTGTTTTAATCAGGTGGATGTTGCTGGAGGTGCTGGTCATTTAAACCATTCTCATGTGCTATTTGCTTATTTACACATTTGACTGACATTATTGTCAGTATTGATTAATTAAAGCTTGAAATAAAAGTCTCAAGAAATCTCAGAACAATCAGCTAAGTTTCAGAGCAGGCCATTTAAACAGTAGGTTCTCATCAGCAGTTTGTGCGTTCACATCATGTGGAAAATACTGTAAAATACTGCTTTCTGCTTTCAGGTAAATACTATTTACATCCAACCTCAGATTGAAGCATTAACATTATTACATTATCATGTAATAATAATAATAATAATAATAATAATAATAATTTCATTTAGTCACTGAAAGCAACTGCTACATATATAAAAACATATTCATGCTGGCACTTGTGGGAAAGGATACATAGTGCCACTCAGTTTTCATGATTCAGGAAACATGAACAAAAAGTGCGCCAGAAATGACCACATGGTGGCACCATTAGATTCACATTCACACCTGAACACTCTTTTCCTTGTTTGAAAGGTATCCTGCTAATACGAAGACAGACATGCAAATAAACAGAAGCCGAAGCATGAACCCCTTGTTGGAAACAATAACAGAATGTGGGGAAATGATGCTCACAGATCCCATTTTAACAGTCAACATAACTGAGGACAGAATCTGTTGTGTTCTGCTCAGAGAATAATCTGTATATTCATGTCGTTGTAGCTGTGAACCATCTCATTTTAATCCCCTGTGTGCTAAGACCACCTTCATCACCACAACAAACCAAACAAGTTCAGAATAAAAAGAATCCTTAAAACACTATTTGCTCCAGAAGCAGACTCACTCAAGTCCATGAGGCAATGCACTCAAAACTGTCTCGACTGAGTTTGTGGATGACCCATATCACGGTAAGGTGGGTGTGTGATGGGACAGACAGGAACGTTATATTCTGAGTAAGTGGGGCGAAGATCCTCAGGCTTAAATCCTAGCTGAAACACATAAAATGAAACACAAACTGTCAGTTTAAATGCCAGGAAATATGCAGTGAGGTTGATTTTAAGAATTATTTTTGCTGTGAATTTGACTGAAGGTACATCATTCAACATGATTTGATCTTTCATTGTGTGGCTGGTTAAAATTTTTGGTTTGAATCCATCGTCGCAAGGTTTTGTTTTAGAATCACCTCATCATAGGAAGGTGGGGGTCCACAGCAGGCAGCAGTGTTATATTGTGGTGTTGAGTGGACCTCCTGGCTGTATCGAGGCACACTGAGATGGTCTTCACTATTCTGCCGTGATATGTTTCCAGGGAAGGGGATGAAATATATTGAATGAGGGCGCCCATCCTCTTCATTATGTCTCGGTGCCTCCCTTTCTATTTGCTCCTCTCTGGAGAGACAGCACACCTTGCAGAAGGTTTTGCAAAACATGATGAAGATGCCAAAACCCACGAAGCCCACGATACCCTGGATGATGCTTGAATAGGAGGAGGAGGATGAGAAAGATGAAGATGGGTGCAATAACAGAGAAAGACAGAGTATGTGGGAAATGAGACATCTCAGAGAAGCCTGTTGTACAACATGGTGAAATATGTAATCTGCATAGGCTGTGTGACACATAATCCATGAAGTTCATCTTTATTTGATGTGAATGCAGCGATTGATGGACATTTCTATATTTTGTCACTCAGTAGTGCAAGCTCAGTTTGTGGTAAAGTGCAGTGTTAGCAATTTCATACTGTTCTATAACAATAAAGTCAGAAGAGGAAACAAATGTTCATACAGCTGGACCGTTCATACAGCTGTTGGGTCTGTGAGACCACCCGATGAGGAAGTAAAATCAGTGTCAACAAAACAAAAAGGTTAAATTAATTACCAAAGAAACTGAATGAAAATTAATTAATTAATTAATTAATCATTAAGTCTTACTGCATAGTGAGAAAGGTCTCCGCTGGCATCCTTAGAGCAGTGTGGATAAACTCTTGACAAATCAAAATGGATGTGGAGTCAAAAACAACAGTACGAACCTGAAGGGAAACACACCAAGCATTGCATATTTATTTTGCCATCATTTATTTACCTAACCATTTTATCTCTCTATAGCTGCTTAACTTAATGACAGAGATTGTGAACGTCTCCTCCAAGATCTCTTCCAGCAAAATAAACTTTGTACTTAACACCCATGATTTTTTTTTTCAAGGCACAATGATCCATGAATATTTTATTGACCGTTCATTACTTGTTGGCAGAGACAGCATAACCTGCAGTAACTTTATATGATTTACAATCATTCAGTCTGCCTGTGCTGGTGGGTGTTATTACGCAAAGATCGGATGATTATATTTGTCCCTGTAACCTAGGGAACCTATTGGGTGATTAACACATATTGAGGTAAAAGTTCAATAAGAAAGTCAGAAGTATTGATATCAAACTATAAAATAAGGTTAAATTTTAAATGATTTTTGAAAATTTCAACTGTGATCAGAAGAGTCTCCTGCCTTTGAAAATACATAGACCTGAGCAAAGTTGATGTTTTAGAGTTCTATTGTTGTATTGTTTTCAGAGAACAGCAACAAAATCGCACTGATCATGTTCAACACCCTCGAATCACAAGTGAATGACTGCTCATGTCATTTATACCAAAGGAGATCAACCAGCTTCAGATTAACACCCCAAAAATGTGTTTCAGACACACTTCCTCACTTGGACTCTGAGTATGGATCAGTTTCATAACCAAGAAGCAGAAAGATCAATGTCAGGTCCTTACCTGCAGTCCAGAGAAGGCTCGTCTCAGGTGTACGACTGTGAGGGAAAACCAGATGGTGCAGAGTGCAGTTTTTATTGTGGGCGTGCTGATGAGGGAGGTGTGTTGGGGCGTGGGGGATGCACAGCATGTATATTGAAGTATTGAAGTATTCTTTGTTATGTAGGCAATGTGTTTCAGATATATACCCACAGGTGTTGTGTTTGAATCTATGCTCACATATATGAATGTGTGTGTGAGTGTGTGTGTTTTAGACCTTTGTGCTAAAGGTCCATCAGTTGAATTTAAAATAGCAACATCAGAAAATTTGAAGTAATAGCGACAATTCTCCCTGAGGCCTCAGCTGAGATGTGAGCTACTTGAGCAACAAGAGCAGTGGAGGGAAGAGCAAAATAACTTTTACATGGAGATGGAGCAGAAAGAATCTCCTATAAAACTCCTGAAAAGCAATAACAACCTGCTGGTGGGACTACAAAGAAGACTCAATGTTTAAATGAGTAAGGAGTCAATGCTGGTGCTCCAGACTCACAGCGACAGGTGAAGACACAGCTTTTATCTCTTTCAGCTGAAGCTAAAGCTGACTTTGTCCTTCCTCCAAAAGTCTTGTTGAGGAAGAGTTGAAGCCTTGCTTGTATGGGAACTCACATGAGATGGGTTGAGTGCTCATGACAACTTTTGGAGTTTTAGTTTCCCAGTATGTGTCAAGCTCCAAATGTATAACCTGCTGATCAGAGGAGAAGAAAGGGGCAAAGGTTTCATACATATAACCATCAGGGCTTATCAAGCAAGGATTACCAAATGGAAGACAATCCAGAGATAGGAACACAAAAGGAAATGACATCGAAACATCTTCCATGGTTTAATATTTAATTCGTTCAAGACAAAAATCCCCTTACAAAATAACAGAATTCCTTTGTTTCATGCCTGCAGAACATGATTTTACAGCAGTACAAGTAAAACGTTTTTGTAGCAACATCTTCCTCACATTCCTTTTCTTTTGTCATCTATTTGAGAATTTCAAAAGTGCTAAAAAAAAAAAACCAAACCAAAATGCTAACATGGAGTAGGGCTGCAACCAACAATTATTTTTATTATCCATTAATCTGCCAGTTACTTTCTCAGTCAATTAATTGTTTGGTCTATAAAATGTATAATCTATAAATTCCTGGAGTCTAACAATCCATACAGGATTAAAGAAAACAGAAAATATTCACAGTTTGAGAAACAGAAATCAGTGAAATTAAAAAAAAAGAAAAAAACAAAACTCAAAACAATTCACTGATTATCTCTAAGGTTGGTGATCAATTTAGTTAGCTGACAATTAATCAATTAATAGACTAATCACTGCAGCTCTACCAAGAAGAAAAGCCACATGAACAATCTTGAGTTTTACCCCAGCTATGGTTCAATAACTGTGAGAAAAATCAGGAATATTAACTTTTGTACAAAGAACTGATTCAGAATTCATTCACGGGTCGTTGCAGATGTTCCCACATTTTGCTATATTTTTACTGAAGGCTGGATGCAGTAAAGCTTGTTTCTTTAGAGGGAATGTCTCAGTCTTTGTTTGGTTTTGTTTTTCATGTCAGATGAGAACGAACGGTCTGGTACCTAAATATCTGTGAAAAAATGCAGTATTTACTCTTGTACAACACTGTACAATATTCATGTCGCTGCTCCCTGTCATGTTAGTGCAGCATGAATGAAAGTTCAGGTAAAAACTCCCACACCCCCACTTCCCTTCACACAAAACAAACACACACCTGCGTAAAAACACACACACACACAACAATGAACACACGATATAAGGTTGATGCTGATGTTACCTCCTCAAACCTAAACTACTCTGCCACACGTTTGTGATATTTGCTGCTAATGTAATGCATTTTGCTGCATCTTCTTTAAAATCTAGTTAAGAGTGTTCATTTGTAAGAATCGTGTTATTTCACTGGTGTTTCCATATTTTCCCCAAGGTCCTGCAGAGCAGGTTAATATTGGAACAAATTACTGCATATAGTATTGTTGATATGTTTCTAAAATTGTGAAATTGTGGCTTTCCTGTGGTAATATGGAAGAGGGTTGTTATAAATACTGCTCACCAGTCAGTCCAAGCACTGGCTTTCGTGACTGACCACTGCAGTGCAACATTGTGTTTCTCTGTTGACTCTGTTTCAGCCTTTTGCTACGGGGCTTCTGCACTGTTTTTCTGCATTCCCTGCTGTCTGCACAACAGCAGCCTAAAGCCACTACCCACACTGAAATGAACAGGAGGACCGGCGTTTTCGCTGCAATGCCTGATTAGGTTGTGTATTACGAAGATTTGACGGAAGGTAATTCAGGTTTTCAGGACTCAGTTTGGGGTAATTAAAAATATTCACAGCGATGGCACAAGATCCAAAGTTTTTCATTTGTTGTTGTCTGTTTCTGTTTACATTTAGGGAAGATAAGTCAGTCAGGGCTCTTGTGACTCGTATGCACAGTGCTTGAGGTTTCTGCCTTTAGCAAATTATCCTATCTAGATGTTTTTTGTTTACCCTTGAGCTATAAATCTTCGTGCACGGCTGTGTGGCTGCGTTTGTCCAGCCAAGCCTGCAGCAGAGGAAGGTTAGCGTCCATCCAGCGGATGTTATCCTCGATGGTCTCATAGGCCTGTCGGATACACCTCATCTCTGAGCCTGTCTCCTCAGTCAGGGAGCCAAAGAAGCTTCTCACCTGAGTACAGAGTAGATATGCTTGAAAATAATGTCCAGTATTTGACACAACGTCAAAGAACCTGTAATCATCTACTGAACAAGCTGTTCAAGTGACAAATTTAGAAGATCATATTGTATTTAGCTACTTAGAACGCCCCCTTGTTGAAAGCAGTCACAGCTGCTCAACAGAGTGCTGTTAATCACTGCTTAACATTTTTTCCACTTGAATTAGTAATTTAATAGACATTTATTTTAAAGTTGGGATCAAATTACAATAAACACAGACTCAAGAGAGCATTTACACTTATTTACACAGAAAATGAGATACATTATGATAAATAATGAGGCGGGTTCTTGAGGCTACAGCAAACACTTTCTACAGACAGACATTGTCCATGAAAGTCCAAAAGTGTGGTCCATAATGGACACACAGCCTTGCTTACCTCATCTAACATCTCCCTGGTAGAATACTGGTTTGTCACCCCGGTCACCATGTATGATATTGTACTAGAACCCAAGTCGAACCTGTGGCATTGAAACAAACAGAGATGCAATTCAAAGTTCAGGACATTCACTGGAAGCTTTCTAAGGCTCCGCTTGAGCTGCTAACAGAAGCCAATAAATGGGGATTTTCAAAACAGCTCTGCTGAGTGGCTGAGGCTTTTCAAATCTTGGAGGAATTTCATATGGCTCTTTCTTTTAAGATGACAAACTAATGAAACACTCAACTATCAGCATAAATGCAGAAACTTAGATGCACGTGATTCAAGTATCTGCAGGATGAATCTGTATTTCACCAACATGAAGCATTCTTGGCTTTCACAAAGTTGCAAAATGTGTACAACAATTAAAGAAGAACAAATAAAAAATGCAGGATGCGGCTGACTGACTTCTTGATCAGAGCATGCCAGTTTGCTCGGAGGAAGTCCCAGGCCAGTTTGTAGCCATGAGGGTTCTTGCTGACAGAGATGACCACACCAGGGAGGTCTTGAGTCTTCATCACTTCACCGTGGAGGCTCTGCTCCATCATCCTGCAGACAGAATAAAGTGTAATGAAAGAGCATGAAATGTAAATTGGGTTTTTTTGTTTTTTTAAGTATTGGGCTGAAGACTTGCTTTAAGGTTAGTTTGAGGTTAGGGTTAGGATTGGGCAAGTAATGTTTATTGTTGTGGTTAGGTGGTGGTCAAGCCTCCAGGAAATGAATGTAAGTCTGTGTAATGTACCCAAAAGTGATCAAACCACATCTGTGTGTATGTGTGTGTGTGTGTCCTAAACTTGAATGAATGAAATGAAATGAATGGAAATAAAGAATGTAGAACAAGTGGACAATAAATCCACCTTGGATTTGTTGTAGTTGGTAAAGGATAAAAGGTGTGGGTACGCATGAGAGAAAGCAGAGAGGAGGAGGATGGAGAAAGTGGAAACAAAGTGCTTGCAGAAGTGTGATACAAAGCACCTACCACTTGAGCTTGTCCTGCAGTGGGGTGACAGTCATTGCACTTTTCAGGCGGCTCTTTAAAGACATCTGCAGCGAGTTGCGGTACTTCTCAAACAGGAAGTCCCACCCCTCTGGTGTTCGAGCTCCAATCACAAACACAGCCATGGTGATGTCAACGGGGAGGCTGAAAAGAGAGAAGGTTTCAGTTTGCTGACAAGCTTTTCACCTCCACATACAAGTGCAGGTGGTATTTCTGTGGAAGACTCTCATAAACAAATATCTAAAGGAGACTGGTGGTGTGCTGTTTTAGGAAGATGACCTCATGTTGCCATCAGAGTCCCTCCACTTGTTAAAGAGCTGGGTGGCTTTGGTCACACAGGGAGCGTAGTTCCTGACGCATCCAAACAGCAGCAGGTAGCTCCTCAGCACTCGCTCAGACACTGACCCAGAGTCAGTCCACTCCTGCCGATCAATCAACCCACGGAACAGTTCCACGATGTATCCCTGAGAAACAGCGATTATACAAAACAGTGCTGAAAGGGCTTGTCGATTAGACATCATTTGTTTCATATTTTCATTCTGTAAATTTTCCTGAGCTCAAGGTTTAGGTGTTTATACTGACAGTTTGGATCACATTCACAGACAACTTGAGTGTGCCAATACCTTTTAAAGCAGCGTGATGACATGAACCTCCATTTAGAGTTCAAACAGTTTCAACTTTAAGACAGACTGTCATACAATACTGAAACCTCCAACAAACCTTCAACAATGGCTATTTCAACAAAGATAAAACAATATAATTCAGACACCAAAGTTTGTTATCAGCATTGTTGGCCACTGAAGCAGGAAACAGGCTGTGATGCTAAGCTTACAATTTCATTACCAGTGACTGGTGATTTCTTATATTCACATTGAACTGTTGCTCAGAGGCATCTTTGTCTCTGTCTGGCCTTTCAACTGTCAATCCATGTACAAAAAAATATTCTTTTTTTGTAAACCCTTCACTTAAAAAACATCTGCTAGTGGAAAAGAAGATTTTCTACAACCTAAAAGTATGAATTATGCCATCTGGCTGTACAGAACCAAGCTTTTTTTGGCAAGAAAAAGCCAAACTTTTCAGTGGTAAGTGGCTCTTTCCTAACCTTCATCTGGTTCTCCAGAGCAGCCATGTCTCTCTTCTCCATCAGTTTGTACAGGGGCACAAGCTCTCCAAAGCCCTGAGTCACAGCCATGATCTCAGTCTCTCTGGACAGGTACAGAGACAGCTCCAGAGCCGTGTCCAGCCTCACCTTCCCGATACTGCAACACACACAAAGGGCTTCAAATCAACATGATGCAACTGTGCCCCTTTTGGCAATCTTTCAGTTTAGGTTTTTTGATAGCTAGTTGATGATGGTTGAAGAAAACAACAAGAAAGACATGGTATTTTGCTTAATATTATTTATGAGAATTGTCAGAGTAAATTTTAACTTTAAGTCAGTCAGATTCTTTCACTTCAAACAGCAGCTCCTGAAACACACCTGACCAGCTGAAAGATGTTGTGGATGAGGTTGGCGCGATCATTGCTGCTCAGGGCTGTGTGGTTGTGTTGCAGCAGTTTAATAATGGAGTTCCACCCGTTGCCTGCATAGTGGACCATGTAGTAGCCACTCATGTCCACGTTGAACTTCACCCAGTCGACCTCCTCTGGCAGGTAGAGGACGTCTGCATGGAAGAGGAGTAAAAACAACCTTCAACATAAAGTGGACTTATTGGAAAATGTTAAAAATTAGAAGTGGGCAAAGCTGAAATAAAATTTAATGTACAACATGTGGATATTTATAGCAACACACTCACCAGTCTTTGTCTTCAGCAGGAATCGGTGGATGGTGTTGGAGGCACTGGTCTTGTAGGTCAGGGGGATCTGCCACAAGAATCTATCAACACACAATGATCATTAAAAGAATTAAAACAAGAACATGAACTGAGAAACTTCAAGTCATATGAATGATTTTAGAAATGAAATGGAACAATTACTGAAAGTATATATTTAAATATATGTATTTAGGTAGTAAATATTACACTGGGTCTTATATATAATATACATCAAATGCAGGAAGAGAGGTCTCAGCAATGACTGACACTGTACAGTCCTGTTATCTACCGCAACACTATTAATCTGACATTTTACCCTTCGGTGAGGGAGGGCTCGTCTGTCTTCAGGTAGCGCTCCTGGCTGACCCTGACCTCACGACCTTTGACCTCCACAGTGACCAGTGGGAAGCCCTCCTGCAATGTCCAGGTGTCCATGATAGCCCTCACATCCAGCTCATCACCAGAGTACCATTTCTGCATATGGGCACACATGTCACACATGTACAGACATGAGTGGTTTATGTTTACACATGTTTACACGTACTACAGTACTAAAGAAAAATTGCATTTGTGTTGGAAATAAACTACAATATATAGAAGAATGTATTGGGGCACCTGTCCATTATACCAACAAGGACTTTAATGACATCACATTCTAAATACATGGACAGCCTTGCAGCTATAACAGCTTCCAATCTTCTGGCAAGGCTTTCCACAAGATTTTGGAGTGTTTCTGTGGGATGGGATTGGGGTCAGGGCTCTGTGAGGGCCAGTCAAGTTCTTCAACACCAAACTCATCCAACCATGTCTTTATGGACTTTGCTTTGTGCACTGGGGCACAGTCATGCTGGAATAGAAAAGGACCTTCCTCAAACTGTTGACACAAAGTTGGAAGCATAGCATTGTCCAACATGTCTTGGTATGCTGAAGTATTAAGTTTTCCCTTCACTGGAGGTAAGAGGCCCAGCCTAAGCCTTGAAAACAGTGCCATACCAATACTTCTGTCTATATAATGTATCATGTACAGTATATAAAACAGTAGAAAAGAAAGAAAAACAATTATTTGTGTTTTGTTGAACATAGTTGCTACTAAGCCTGAAAATGTACAGAGGCTCCAGACTGATCGCGGCGCTTTGAGCAGAATTGTTTGTGTTTCATTCGGCCTTCGTCCAGATCATCCGAATTGCAGATCTGGTAGAGAATAACACAAAACATTACAGAGAAGACTCATTCAGCACACAATGTCAAATAAACCAAGTCCCAAATGATTTATCTACAACCATTCTACAGGACCCCACACTCTCTCTCTCTCTCTCTCACACACACACACACACACAGACCCCTCACATTAGTTAGACTCTCCCACAGGTGGCTGTTGACGGTGTTTTGGTAGCTGTAGCGCTTGAGGTATCGGATGATGCCAATCTCGAAGGCCTCAGGAGTCAGGAAGTCCCGGAGCATATTTAGAATACATGCTCCCTAAAAGAAAAAACACACAAGCTGAAAACTAACAACGCAAATAGTTTTTGTTGTGTCCTTTCGTAAGAACTTGCATCTGTATTTTAATGTTTTCCTTTGGCTGCACATTTGGGCATAAGTGATTTTTTCAGATTATAATTGATGTAAATTACTCAAACGCCCTTTGATGATTTTTAAAAAGACCCAGATAACTGTTTGCACAGTTCCCATATCCCAGTGGATGAACGCCAAAGGGTTGGTCCAGACTAGGCTGACCTTGTCATATGACACGTCGTCGAACATCTCCTGAATCTGTGCAGGGTTCTCCACATGGGTGGAGACTGGGTGGGAGGAGCTGAGGGAGTCCACCTCCATGGCCTCAAAACACTTCCCCAAGAAGAAATCATCCTGGGAGAAAGAATATATGTTTAGCAAACTTACTGCAATGTTGAGATACTCCACAGATGCTTAACAGTTCAGCTAATGTACAGTAAGTATACTACGCTGTACCATTAATGTCCTTCTTGTTGTACCAGTAAATGCTTTGTGAATTTAACGTGGAGATTTAGAAGTGTAAGACACAAGTCAGTTCCCTATGCTCAGCTCTCACCACGTGCAGCTCTGGGTAGGTCATATCGAGAGAAATAAACTCCATGAACTTGGCAAAGCCCTCATTGAGCCACAGGTCATTCCACCACTCCATCGTCACCAGGTTTCCAAACCACTGGATGGAAATGGAAGAACAGTATTTAACATACAAATCCATTTGTAAGCTTAGCCCTGTTAAATGTCACAACATTTGGCCTCCGTTTGTAGCATGAGACATCTGTTTCCAACTTCATTCACCAAACCATAAAAGTCAGAGAGGTTTTTTTTGCACAGAATGATAAACTGTGATGCCAACTAGCTATTTTGATTTTGAAAACAGGTACAAGTCAGCTACCTGATGTGCAAGCTCATGGGCGATGACCTTGGTGATACCCAGTTTGTCAGAAGCTGAGGACTTTTCAGGGTCGAAGAGGAGGCCCGTCTCTCTGTAGGTGGTCAGCCCCCAGTTCTCCATCGCACCCGACTGGAAGTCCGGGATAGCAGCCAGGTCTGCGGGGAACAACAGGAAACACATAAATACAACTCGTCCAACTAAGTGTCTCTTCAATTCTCCTCTGAAATATACCAACACAAATCATTTCACAATATATTAATTATTTCTACACATATTGCTCATGTCAGGTTCCATCTTGTCCCCCACCCCTTATGTTCCTTTTTGAAAATATGTGTGCATCTTCTCAAGCCATTCAACAGCGGAAAATGATTTAACCAGTGAGGATATAGAGCACTTGCACTGTTGAATGTCTGCCTCTTAATTGACAAACATATGCTGCTCAGTCAACACACACCAAGCAATGAGACACGAGACAAGATATGATCCTAATGTCTGCACAAAGGACAGACATTTGTCTACCAAACCACACAACTTCCACAAACAAATGAAAGTCTTTTCTTAAACTGACTACAGTAAAAACATAAACATTACAACATACAGCTGTACAGTTCTTTGCAAGTCAAAACAACAAACTTAATTTTTACAAAATAAATACTGCACCCACTGCTTCTCCAGTGTTTCTACTGACCCTGTTTGGGAAGGGGGTAAGGAATGTCAAAGTAGTCATCATAGAAATCCAACAGCTTGACTGCAGCATCCAGCGCATAGGCTGTCTGGTTGATCTTCTCAGGTACAGCATAGACTGAAATCTGATGGGAATGGCATCAAAGGACAAAATCCTCAGCATAAGTGTTATAGCAACATGTTACATTTTATCAGTGGATGCATGGCTCAAAAGTATGCTGTACATGATGTCAAAGGCAGCTCTCTTTGAGACTTAAAAATGGGTGAGAACATTTTTGATTTAGCAGCTTGAGGTGAGAGGGCTGACTGACAGCACAGCCAGCGTCTGTCCTCCTCACCTTGACACCGTGCTGGGTGGTCTTGCTCACAGACTGGAAGTCAGATACAATGTAGGCCACCAAGTAAGTGCTCATTTTGACAGTGGTGTCAAAGTGGTCCTCAAGCAAACCGCCTGGCAACTCCACAGTTTTAACCTGAGGAACACAAGTGTGTAGTGAAAGGAATGGAAAAAAGAATAGAGGTCAACAAGCGAGTTACTGATACAGAATGGAGAATTACGGTGTATTAAAAACTGATAGTAGTAGTTTACTGTGTAGTGAGTCTGATGACTAAAATCTGGACTTGTACTTAAAAAAAAGTAATATAAACTAATATTGTGTTTACCTTAGGCATATTGGATATGGCTATGTGACGTGGCTCTCGAATTATCCGTATGGTGAAGCTGGCTTTGAAGGCCGGTTCATCAAAACAGGGGAAGGCAGCTCGAGCAAAGGTGGCTTCAAACTGTGTGGATGCCAGAACCCTAGTAATAGTGAATTAGATGATGGATTATGTTTTATCTAACATGGTGTACGAGGACAAAAAAAGGTTATTAAAATTACACATATCATTTTCAAAAATTGATTTAACGTTGCCAAATTTGTTACAATGTGTTTGTACAATTATCATAAACGAGTAAGAGCTCCATAAACATTACTGATGTCCGTAGTCTCATGCTCCTAGCAGTACTGGTAGCGTTCTTAAGACTACATTTTCCATCAAACCTGGTACTATCAGCTGCATATTTGTGTGGAAAACAGCATCATCACATCAGGACTATCTCGTATTACGCAGTAAAAAGCAGCTATCGCTTATTTACGTTCTTACCGAACTTCTCCATTCCTGGTGCGGTAGCTGCTCTTATAGAAACCGTGGAAGCTGTCAGACAAGTTGGCAGCAAACTCCAGCTGAACTTCATACCTCCTTCCTTTGGTCAGCACCGAGTCTGACAGCAGGGCAAGCTGGTGGAAATGAGGATACTCTAAAACCTGGAGAGGCCTCACACCTTCAGGTGCGAGGAGCAGGACATTGGATATCTGCATCTGCTTGACGTGGAGAACGATGGTGCTGGTGTCTTCGCGCACGTCCAGCTGGATACGAGCAACACCAGTGAAGTCAAGTGTGGTCAGGTTTGGGTGGATGGTCAGGTCGTAGTGGATGGGGAAGACGGTTTTGGGAAGTCTCATGCGGTCCCATGGGAATCTCTGACCATTGGTAGCTATGGGGACATCCTTGGCTTGGCCTTGATCAGGCAGCTGTGCTCCCAATGAAGGAGAAAAGGGAACTAACAGCAGCAGGAAAACAGCCGCTGACATGGTGGCAATAAAAGCACTAAATCCTCTCACCTGGGACATAATTATCATACAAATACACAATTAGGCTCAGAGATACTATATGGTATTTTCTACATTGTAAACAATAAATCTTACTGAACCTGAAGAATATCCAGGACTGGCGTTGTGTCTATTAAGAAAACATTTAGCATCACTCTATATATTTGTCTACATGTATCTCTTTTTTAAAAACTCAGTGACATGCAAATTGCCGACAACGTCAAGGCACAAACATGGCAGCTGACAGGGAAATGAAGCACCTTTCGATTTCACACAAATGTTCATTCATTTACGATAACAGACTCCTATTGGGAAAAACTCCTGTTTCGCCAAAGCGGAGACTGTCATATTATCCATTATTACACTCGTAACGTCGGTCAAATATATACTGTGTTAGAAATATTAAACTTACCTTGAGGTCTTGTGCTCACACAGTTAGCGCAAATATAACGAGAGTGAAAGCGAAACAGCTGAGGGGAGTTGCATGACGGGAGAAACGTCCATGACCCCCTACTGTCAGCTGTCGGGTCACGGTTGAAAATTCAAGATGAGGTACTTTTTGTTGTAAAGTAACACCTGTATGAGTTCCTGATTATAGAAAGTCACCAAAGTAAGCGCTAAATGTATTAAGGTAGGAAACAGAAAGGAAACCTCCGCTGTAAACAGGAAGTTCCGTGTTGTTGTGGTCTGTAATGACATATCTCGCCAGTAGAGTGTGCTATTGCTTTGATTAAGTTTCGTTTTATGTTGGTCGCTCGTCAGATACAAATGTTATATTGACAAAAGTATTGGGATTGAGCTGTTGTCAGAGGTTGGGCAGGCCCGTTACTATCAGTGAAGGGAAAGCTCAATACTTCAGCATACCCAGACGTTTTGTGCAATGCTATGTCTTCAACTTCGTGCCAGCAGTTTGGGGAAGATCCTTTTTTGTTCCAGTATGACTGTGTCCCAGTGCACAAAGCAAGATCAATAAAAATATGGATGAGTTTGGACTGGCCCACACAGGATCCTGACCTCAACCCCATCCAGCACCTTTAGGATGAACTGGAACAGAGATTGTGACTCAGGCCTTTTCTTCCAACATGAATGAATGAATGGGCAAAAATCCCAGAACCACTCCAAAATCTTGTGGAAAGCCTTCCCAAAAGAGGGGTGCCCCAATAGTCTGTTGCCCCATTACTTTTGTTTATATAGTATATAATTTACCAAACTGACTGAAATGAGTGAGGTTGAACTGAATTTAGGTTTACTGTCAATTATTTATTATTCTTCTAAAACAAGCATTTATGGAAGTTTCTCCTTAACTAAACTGACCAGTCCTCAGTGAGAATCAGCAAAAGACACACAAAAGTCTGTGATTTATGCTAACTTTATATCCAAAACATATTTGGATATAGAGAATAAAGATGTTTATAGAGATTTTGCATATCCTATATGCTATCCTATATCCTATATTGCATATCCTAAGAGGAGGTCATATGCTTAACAAAGACTGTGCTCTAATGGCACTGGCATACAGAGTGAAAGACTTTTAACATTATGCAAGTAGACTCACAAGATTTATGTAAAAGTTTATCATAACTTTATAATGATTTTAGTTCATTATTCAGAGGCAAAGACAAGGTGGTCTTAGTTGCATAACTTATACACTTATATATGTTTGTGTTGTTATAGTTAAGCCGAACTGATGAACTTACTAATAATGTAATGAAGATGTTAATACTGAATAAAGGATTGTAAATTGTAGCCGTTAAGATAGATGCTCTCACTCCATCATTTCAAACTTGGCTCAGTTTTCACTGGTAAAATAACTGCTCATTAACCTGTTCAAAGTTTTATATGAAGCTGAAAAGACAAGTTGTCAAAGGAACTTGCAGAGGCTTTTATCTTGAACTTAACCCTTTGTAGAGGTCCACTTTTGCAACCAGAACCTCTTTTTCAGGAATCAGAATTTCACTTTAGCAGCTGTTAAGTTTCAAACAAAATAAATGAGGTACTGCTTAATATCACTTAAAACCTGAATATTTATTCCAAACTCACACAATTTGCTAACAATGACGATAAATGATTTTATACCCCGCTTGCACACACAGACAACGGGTCAAAGTCCATCTCATCTGCAAACATTAATGAGTAAACTTTACAATGAACATGTCTCTTTCTTATGGGAGGTCATTTCAGCAGCTGTATCGGCACGATGTAATCATTTAGAAATCAGAGGCAGGGATTTGCTCTTACACAAGCCTGGATTAATGAACAACACTAAAACTTTCCTGGTCTTTAAAGAGAGCTCACTGACAGTCAGATTCAGGTCCAAAGAGAAGGTGATCTGACTTGCTGAAGACCTTATTCCTGGGAGGAGAATGATAAAGCAAGTGTTGATTTCTGCTGCGTGTGGTGTTGTCGCACTGGTCATGGGCATACTAATCGGCCACTATGGTATTGCCAAGAGCAGCGACTCAACACCATCCTGGGTGAATGATGTGGCGAAGGATGTGGACGAGAGCTTCATTGAGAAGTTCTTGTCTGAGGTGGACAACATCCAGATTGAGGAGAACCTGAAGTGAGTTGAAAAATGATTACATTTGCTTAATTGTTAAAAAAATGTGAGACACCTTAAAACAATATATCAAGCAACTTTTGTGTTTGATAAGGTATTCTCATGAGGCTTGGTGGGAATAGCTTTTATTAGAGTCCATTCATGTTTTGGACAGTACAATATTCAGTTTATAGTTGCATCAAACTTTTCTTTATCCCCATCTTTCTCCACAGGGAGCTGACAAAAGTGCCCCATATGGCCACCACAGCTGGAGACGAGCAGACAGTGCAGCTGATGCTAAAGAGATGGCAGGACCCCGAAAGTGGCCTGGACAAGGCCTGGAGAGAGGAGTATAAGGTCTACCTGTCCTTCCCTGACCCAAAGAACCCCAACAAGGTCACTGTAGGTGAGTCAATAACTTGCACCATCCTTCTCCATTCAGTGTGTTCTTAAAGTAGCTAAAGAGTCTAGAGGCTTTAATTCACGTGTTGAGCTGTGTGATTTACTGCTGCGAGAACTGCAGTAAAACTGGATTTGAAGTATCTGCAACATCATCCCAGGGAAATCAAAGTCCTCAAGTACCTCATAAATGTTTCCCATCATGTTGCATCAAAACAAACTTTAACCTGAAGTAATAATTTTATTTTGAAATGATATTCACATTCCATACTCAATCCATATCTCCAAGAAATCAGGAAGAAATCAAGAAATCGCTGTTTGTTTCAGTGAGCCCGTCTGCTACTGTGCTGCACACTGTCAGAGAAAAAGAGAAGAGTTATAGTTCAGACCAAAATGATCCTGACGTGGTTCAGCCATACGCTGCATACTCCCCTGCTGGACACGCAAAGGTAAAATGCTGCTTCCTGATGTATCTGAAAATCTGTTTAAAATTCCTTTATATCCATATATATCCAATATCCATGACACCCCCCAACAGGGGTCTGTGCAGGAAATGTTCCACTTCAGTTACATTTGTTCGCAAACCAGTACTTTTGGTAAGTACTGAACATTTTTGAGAAGACATCATTGACTGTGGTCACTTAGTAACTGAAAACGTACACTTCTCCACTTCACTGTAATTAATGCAGCAGTTTATAAGGACTGGCATGCAGTGCAGGATTCAATGCTCCAGAAATGTAATTTATTGTATTTATGCTGATTCAGTGACTGCATACAATGAATGCATTCCCTAGGATCAATAGAATAGGCTGCCTGCTGCCTGCAGTAAAGTTATTTTTACTTCAAAATACTGCATATAATTCTATAAATACTCACTTGACAGAAAAATCGTACAGTATTTTAATGTCACACATGTGTGAGAAAAACATAAATGGGAAGATATAAAGATAGATAATAAGTTTTTCAGGAGCCTCCAGTTTAAATTAAGCACACTTCATTTTTGGGAATAATTCACTGAAATTATAAAAATCACAAGGCTGTCACATCACTGCCTCACACAGCACAGGCTTACCTCTCATAACCTTTAAGGCCCTCTTCTTCTTGCTCCTTCTGACACCAATAAGGGACAGTTTTCTGACTGTGGCAAGTTTTAAAAAAGAACTTTGATGAACTAGAAAAGTGCTTAAGACATGTGAGTTGTTTTACCATATATATAATGGACTCTTTTGAAAAGTGAACAATCTGCTATGGCTATTTTTCAGCTGTTTGATTTTTTTAATCAAAGTCAGATATGACTGGCGCAAATGTGGTATCCTTAAGGCTAAAACCTTTTGCATCTTATCAAGTCCAGATAACAAGTTATATTGCAAGTTATTATGTAGACTGAGTTAATAAACCAACAATAGTGCATCTGTTTAGCATTGCCAAGTCTGGCTGATATGTAACACTGCTATCAGTGGACATGAATATTATAAGAGAGGGAGGCCATAATGAAGGCTGTAATGACAGAAGAGGCTGATAAGGAGTAAAATAAAGATGTTCTTTTGTTCTCAAACTGAAAAATAACTACAAATGCAAATGTGATCATTAGAATTTATTTAATATTGAAATATTTTAAAAAATCTGCCTCATTGGGTTACTGCTGCTGCTGACACAGAGTTGACTTTCCTGGTGGTTTTAGGGGAAACTGGTATACGCCAACCAGGGGAAGGCAAGTGACTACCAACTCTTGAACCAGACAGTGGACCTCAGGGGGACCATCGCTATCACCAGATACGGAGGAGCAGGAAGAGCTGCTAAAGTGAGTTGCACTTTGTGATAATTGAATGACTTACTATCCTGTTTGTGTTTTGATGTATTTTATAAAAATAAGCAGAAACCTTCTGTCCAGAAGCCAAAAGTGTCAGTTACATGCATGCGATTTCTTTGAGTCATTAAAAAAGTCAACACCTGTAATCTTTAGATGACACCTTTTATTGAAATAATGAAAAGTGCCAAGGACAAACATGCTGAAATGTCATTACCTTATTTCACAACCAGTTTTGTTATGTAAACTATGCACTGTCATCTTAACAATTTCTTAATAAATGATAAAGATGTTTGTGTTGTGACTGTTTTACATCTTAACCAGTTAACTGACTTCTGTATGCGTCTATAGTGCACTAATTACAAATCAGCACCTTGTAAGTAAGACGTACACCCTTTGATTTGAATTATTTCATCTTTTGCCACCAAATCCCAGATGAACATAAAAAGTGAGTCAACGCTGAACATAAAAACAAATAAGCTTAAATATCAATTACAAAAATTAGGCTGTGTAGAGCATGCTTATTCCTTGCCTGTTCATTGCTATTAGTAGAAAAATGGTTTCTCAGGTTTAAAAGTCTCTAAGTTTATTGGAAATATCGATGTGCAAATCAATAAATTATGTAAATAAAATGAAGTTATTAACAAGTGCCATGTGTGTGCCTCATTCAGGCCATCAATGCAGCACCGTACGGTGTCGTTGGCGTGCTTGTCTACACAGACCCTTTGGACATCAACGATGGTCTCATGTCAGACGTCAACGAGACGTATCCTCACTCCTGGTACATGCCGCCTTCTGGTGTGGAGAGGGGTTCCTTCAACAGCCACTTTGGAGACTTACTCACACCCTACCTGGCTGCCAAAGGTAACCAGTGACTTGCATAAAAATGGTACATGAGGATCACACCCAGTAGTGTTTTTCCTTTTGTCTTTTTTTTTTTTTTTATTGCATGTTTTCTCTACTACCGTTGCACTTTGGCTCCAGTACCTGGAGCGTGGGTTTTTATGACACCCAAACTCAGGTTCAAACTTACATATAAAGTTAGGTAATTTTACTGTATTTTATTTTAATGTATAACCTCTTTGTAAATACCTCAAATTTCAACATTGTTTTCATAGAGGATACCTACAGAATTCCTCCTGAGGACATAACAGGAATCCCTCCCATTCCCATTCAACCAATCGGATTTGAGGATGCCTACGTACTAATCTGGTTTGTGATGAGACAAATCTGCTTAGCGAGTGAAGACAACTCAAAATGTTTGGTTGTGAACTAATTCTTACCTGTTCTTCCTTTGGCCATTTCAGTCAGCTAGGTGGAGAAGCAGCTCCGGCTGAATGGCAGGGAGCATTCAACTGTACCTACAACTTTGGTGGCCCAGGATTCAAACATACGTCTGCTTTCACCAACAGGTAGTCATCTGCTACACATATTCAGACATCAGAGTTCAGCTTTATTTTTGACTTAATATATTTGTATTATATCTAATAATAATAGAATATCTTTATTTCTATGTATATATTTCTAACTTTTAGCAAAACTAAGTCACAATGTGGTTCACATAACGAGCAAAAAACCCCTAAATCATAACACAGACCCTCATATATCTGGTTCCTACATCTCCAATTTCTTTCAGCAGTTGAAAAAACAAGATATTCAAATGAATATGATATGATTCTCTATGATATGATGATTATCTCAATACATCCTGTATGAGAGGCAGCAGTTGTGCAGGGGGACATTTGTCTGTCTCCATCCCTCATTACTTCACATTTCTGAATATGATCCTCTTTTCCAGTGATGTGAAAATGGACATCTTTAACTGGGAAGAGGTGAAGAACTCCTCCAATGTGATGGGAGTGATAACAGGGAGTGTCGAGCCAGGTGAGACAGGAGATCATGTCCAAATCCACATGTTCTCAGCTTTAGCACAAGCTCTGAGGCTGCTGTTTGTGTCCTGTGCATGTCCACAGACAGGTATGTGATCTATGGGAACCACAGGGACAGCTGGGTTCATGGCGCCATCGACCCGAGCAGTGGGACATCAGTCATGCTGGAACTGACCAGAGTGTTGGGAAAGATGGTCAAGCAGGGTGAGGATATTAATTACAGAATGAGCGACTGATTTTATTATTATTTTTTGTTTGTTTGTTTGTTTATAAAGCTGGAAAAAGAGATAATCTCCGTTCCTCTCTGTGAGGCAGACAAATGGAGGCCTCGTAGGTCCATAATCTTTGGAAGCTGGGGAGCAGAGGAGTTCGGCCTTATTGGGTCTGCAGAATACACAGAGGTGATTTGCGATTAACCCACGAGATTAGACGTGACACTAAGCAACTTGTGAATGTGATTCTGTTTTTTGTTCAGTTTTGTTTGAAAGCAGTCCTTTTTTCACTTATGAAAAGGCTGGGCAATAAAACACTCTGTTCCACACAGTCTGGAGTCTTGCCGTTTTAATATTTCTGGGTCTGTTAATTTCACTCAGTCGTTTCACTGAGTCAAACAGTCTTCTCTATGTGGCTTACTGTAACTCTAAATTTACCAGTATTCTTTCATTTGCCATTACAGTGCTATGCAGTCTCTCTTATAGTATTGCTTGTATAATTACTTCAATTCACAAATATGGCCTTGATCTTGTCCTTTCTCCAGCAATACTTCACCAAGCTCAGTGAACGAGCTGTTGCTTACATCAATGTGGACATAGCTGTCTTTGGTAAGAAGCTCCACCCATCGTCTCAATTCTTGTGTTCACCCAGGCAGATGAGGCCGTTTTAGCTGGATAAATTACTGAATATAAAATTATTGAAAATTCCATTTTTAGACCTTCAGAGGAGGAGTGTTCTTGAAACATTATTTTGTGGTTAATTGAAGGTTAAATGGTTAAAAAACCCTTTCTACAATGGCTGTCACTATAGGTTGTGTTCACTGACTGCAGGTCTTGAGCCTTAGAAATGCACATGGTAATAGCAATGCTAATCCAAAACGCTTATTCATCCTCCTCTCCTCAGCCAGTGCCACTCTGAGAGCTTCAGGGATGCCATCAGTGCAGAACGTCATCTTCGAAGCCGCTAAACAGGTGAGCCCAATCTAGGTGTTTCTTTCTTAAACTTGAACAGATTTATTGTCCACAAACCACCAGGAACCTGTCGCATGACAGAATTTTTGTTCTCTAGGTCAACGCACCCGGACTGGAGTCCACATCTGTGTATGACAACTGGATCCGGTATACCAACAGGACAAGCCCGACACATGGCATCATTCCCAGGTAATGAACTATAGTAACACCTCTCTAATTTTCCCACATCATGCATTGCATCCTGGGAGAACAGTTATCAAGCTTTTTTATTTCCTTCTCCCTCTTTGGCTGGAAATTTAACTATGTTTGGAAAGTGACAGCAACACTTAAAATGCTCTTCATGAGAGGGTGCAGCTGAAAACGAGCGCTCTCAGTTATGACAGTAGCATAAGATGCAATAGTACATTTGTGCTGCTTTTCAGCTATAGCATGTGGTCATAACAGTTTGAATCATTGAATTGAGTGTTACATAATCCCACATCATTTTTTAAACATTCCTTCAAATCATTGTAATAGACAGGCAGCTTTGTCAAGCTGAGCTGTACCTTCCATAGAGTGCGTTCATTAACTGTGTTGTGTTGTTAATATTTAGGCATACTGTATGTGTCTTTCATGCTCTCAATAAAAGATCCTTCTTGTTTTCTGCCTTCCTTTGACAGGGTGGGATACCTGTCAGGAGCGGGGAGCGATTACGCTGCCTTTGTCCATTACCTGGGAATCACATCCATTGACATGTCATACACATACGACAGGGTATGAAAGAAGTCTTAACCCCTTTGACCTAAAGGTAGACCATGCAGGGTTTTCCTAAAAACTATTTATTGGCAAAAGTAATGCCTCTCAATTGTCACTTCTTCACATTGGAAATCAGTAGTGGCGTATTTATCCGCAGAGACCCTGCCCTCTGCCTGTATTTCCTTGTTATATTGCTGTGTTTGGGATGTTTCTGGGCATCAGCAATTCTAGATAATTGCTGACTGATAACTGACGGCTGAATCTCCGTCTCCAGAATTTCTTACTGGAGTGTTGACAAACAATGACCCGACAAATGCCTTTAAATGTAGTTTTAGTCTGCTTACAATGTGAGTGCATTGTAACCTTTTATGGCAGAGTTAAATTCTTCTATCTAAATAATCATGTCATGGAAGTCAGAAGCTGGTCTCAAATGAAAGCCATGTTTTTTAATGCTTCTACTGTCTTTCTCTTCATCTGGTCCAAGACACATTCCTCCTCCGTGCCAACTGGATCTGAAAGTTGTTGACTTTCAAGCTGTCTCATTTTTTTCTCATGGATGTTTCTCTCCACACAGAGTAAAACAAATGCTCGGATTTACCCTGCGTACCACACAGCATACGACACCTTTGACTATGCCTCAAAGTTCATTGATCCTGGTGAGCAATCATGTTATCATGCATTACCTTTTCTGTCAAAGTTCTGTAGAATATGCTTTTCTCAGTCAGTCAAATTTGGCAACTGAAAAGAAACCAAAAGCATTTTTCTCGTGTATAACATCTCACTCTACTACTTTCTTCCCTCAGGATTCGTCAGTCACCAGGCCGTTGCCAGAACTGCAGGAAACATCCTGATCCGACTGGCTGACAGTCTTTTGTTACCATTAAACTGCAGTGACTACGCTGAGAGTCTTGAGGACTACCTGAACACAGCAGTGACCTTATATGAGCATCAGCTGCAATCTAGGAAAATCTCCATGGGTAAGAACAGGACAGTGAGAGACAGGGAAATATTGTGTTTATTATGTCAAGACTTGAGTGTTTCAAATGGGATAACTGGAATAGTCACTTGGCTTAGTGCATTACTTCTAATTATCGGAATTAAGATTGGCAATATATCAGACTGGAACCTGAATTAACCAAAATGTTCTTTGCAGCAGGAAAAACCTGAACACATAACACGCCAAAATTAGGCCGCACTTAAGGACAGAACAAACAGCACAGGCAGCATATGTTTCTTCTACCAGCAGTCACAGAGAAGAGAGAGACTGAAATGCTGCATAGCTCATCTGTGTCTTCTTTCAGAACCGCTAAAACGTGCAGTGGCCAACTTTCGCAGTGCAGCTACTCATTTGGATCAGGTCATTCATAGCATGGACCTGGCAAATGAAACGTAAGGGCACAAACATGCCAACACAGACATGCTGTTATCTCTTTTGCTGCTCATATAGAAATGAATGCCAGTTGCCCTCATCTCTCTCTCTCTGTCCCTCCTCTCTTAGACCGCTGAAGGTCAGAAAAATCAACGATCAGCTCATGCTGCTGGACCGAGCTTTCTTAGACCCTCTGGCCTTCCCTGATAAATATGCATACAGGTAGGAAGAAAAAAATCACACACTCAAAACAAAATTAAGCTGTCATTTGTAGTGTGGACTACACATGCAAAGAAAGCTTCCTCTAGTGTCACCATGAGGTTGAGAATTTTAATTGAAATGTTGAACATCAAAATGTTCAACATGATTGGGTGGGTGGCAATGAATGACAACTATGATCATACATTCACGTCTTCTGTTGTAATAGCTTTAGTAATGCCTTAACTTTTCGCAAAGCGCAATCATCCGTTACTTATACATGTGTGTTTAGTACATGATTTATATCCAACAGTATCTGCAAAACTGTCAAACTTTGTGTTTCCCAAACACAGCAGTGACTTTGTGTTTCCCAAACACAAAGTTTCCCAAAGCTCAGTTTCAATTGCGCTTAAAAAATCTTTCAGATCTTATTTCTCTTCTCTGGCTCCCTCTTTGAATTAACCACAGTCTCTTAACAAAAGGTCACCTGCGTCATTGTGACTAAGCACATCTCTTTTAATTGTTAAACTGCCTATCATTCATATACCCACAGCACATTCATTCATATCATTATTTTCCCCGTGGGATACACAGGCATGTTATCTGGGCTTCAAGTAGTGCTGGCAAGTCAACCTTCCCAGGTCTGGCTGATGCCTACGCCAGTGCTGAGTCATCAGGTCAGTCCAGAGACTGGGACAAAGTGCACTACCACCTGTCAGTGCTGAGCCAGGCCATCGATGGTGCCGCCAACACACTGGTCGATGTCATATAGACGAAGAGGGAAGAACTGCAAACTGTCAAGGATTTTTTGAAAAAAGACAAGGATCTGCAGACAATGAGAAGTGGTCAGTCGGGCCCTGATGGGACTATTTATGGATGATATTAAAGGAGACAATTTAGGAATGAATGAACAAAGCTCACCACCACAACGACAGTAACATGAATGATGTCTTCTGTCTTTGTCACAGGATTAAAATATTTAAATATGATTCATCTTTTTCATGAATGCACTTCATTAAAAATTAACTACAACACTTGTTGGTAATACAGTTTTATGTCGACTGTTAAGCTGAATGAACAACAATAAGCACCACCAGAACTGTAATGAAGAAAAAACTCAAAGTTATTGAGACAGTATAATTCATTTTCTTATTTTCCCATGTCTTATAAAAGAGACATCTGTCTTTGTTGTCTTCAGAGAATCAATAACAATCTCTGATCTTGGTGATGTTAAACTTAATGGATCCTATCAGATGCTGAGTTATTTAACCTGCTCATCAAAACAAAAGATATGACAGATAGTTAAATATCTCCTAGTGAATGGCATTATATCTAAATTAGTCAAATTCAATCTTTTTGAAATTGTTGATACATGTCATTACTAAACAATAAACTAATTTACGTGTTTTGACTTAATTTAGAGAGCTGAGTGATAGCAAAGTGTTTCCAGAATTGCAAATTTCTTTTAACATCAACATTTTATGGCTTTAGGACAAAGCCACATGATGATATTTTTTGAACTTCAAAGATCAAATGAACAAAATGCAATGTAAAAAAATCTAATTATTCCATGCACTAGATCTGGTCTGGAAAATTTTGACAGCACTGACAAATTGCACCTCATCAAAAATCTGCATGTAACTACGCTTTGGGCCTCCATGGCATCCTGTTTTAGCAAGGCCTGGTACGATGCTGCAATACTTGCTCTTGCCACCAGGGGTCAGATAATGCTGTGAGACAATATCTTATGGGTCAAATCAGGGATTAGTGTTCAGGAAGTGTGGCTGTCAAAAGCTGACTCGCAGTACTGGCTATAAACCCAATCAAATCTGCGCAAGTGTAAATAAATTTCACAGATCCATCTTATGGTAATGGTAACAACAATGCTGTTGAGGCAAGATAACAGTAGGTATAATGAAGATGTGTGACAAAAGGATAAAAAAACCCTAATGACAGGCATAGAAAAGAAGAAGCATGAAAAGCTGTTCTGTCCCATAACATTCCTTCCTGCTGTAAACACAGGTCCCCTCCTCTCGGGGTGAAGCCTACAGTGTTAGCCCCACCCATCTGAGCCCTTTGAGCCACTGCAAAAACACAACTTGGGGGTAGCACTGGTGTGTAAATGAATAAACGTGTCTTTGTGTGCTTTGGTAGATGTGCAAGGCGGATGGGTTCATTTATTTTTGTACTTTGTTATCCCTAAATAGATGGACTCCTTTGGTTCTTGATCGTTCTTAAATTACAAGTACTGCTTCAAAAGTGGGTCATATTAAGTTAAATGTCATGTACTAACATGGTAAGGTGTAAAAGATGGCTTCAAAGCAACAAGAGGAACCTAACAGAGCTCTAGAAGCAAGTTGCAAGTGTATTAGACGCAAAAACTGCAAAATGTATGTCAAACAGAAGGCAAGAAAAGATATGAGTGAAAAGTATGTGGAACAGATACAAAGCAGTGCAGTTTTTATTTCCTTTTTCATTAACTTGTGTGTTTGTGTGATTTTGTCTATTGTCTTACTGGTTTTGGTGGTGGCACTTTCTAACTTATAAGTTCCTCTCATGTGATTTTTAAAATAAATAAATAAATCTGGAAGAGTAAGACAACTCAACTCAGTGACACTGTAAAGAGTCGTGTCTGACTTATCTTTCTCAGTAAACTT
The DNA here is from genome assembly GCF_020382885.2 of Scatophagus argus. Lineage (NCBI taxonomy): Eukaryota > Metazoa > Chordata > Actinopteri > Scatophagidae > Scatophagus > Scatophagus argus. The sequence goes on along the minus strand of NC_058496.1, from coordinate 14,930,650 downwards.
AATCTTTAAAACTGGCAAAAATTGGTTTTCCCACTGAGTGTAACATGAAACTCAAATCTACAGGCTGCTATAATGATTAAACGTTTTATAATTAAGTTGATGAAGAGACCGTATTTGATGTGGAATGGTCACATTTGGCTGGTAACAGATCCACATATTTGGGTCAGTAACAGTGGACAGCTAAAGTGCAGCAACAGCAGCAATGTGGTAAAAAGTAGGTTTTCCATGACAGATATCAGTCAACAGCAACAAACACAGGTGATACTCGCCAGGCGCAGAGTTTATTCTTTTAAATATACATAGACTTTTTCCCCATATTAAATACCCCACCACCCTTCCCTCCCTCACCATCCCTCCCTCATCCCATTTCTTCCCTCACTGTCAATCCTCCGCTTTCTCCTTCCCACCCCCTCCCAAGAGAAAGCTTGTCCAGCTGAAAAACACACTCTACTTTGTGCAGCATATTGCTTATTAAGACATTTGCGAAAACATAAATTAAAAATACTACAGATGCTTTTATATTTTCTGCTCCAACATCAGACTGTTCTGAACAGAAAGAAACAGCACAGTGTCCCTCAGTCTGGCTACATAAAATGAACTGGATTCCCCTGTTTTTCATGACATGGTATGGCCCTCCTGGCTTGAAGTGTACACAGTGGTCTGTACCATGATAAGTGAAATGGTAAGAAGATAAATTTATTCTTCAACAGATGTCCTGAGTTTGATCAAATCATGTTGGGGTGTACTTTTTTTTGTCACGCTTTAAACGATGAGACATCCAAGATGGAGACGGCCGATTCTGTTTCAGCCTATGCTTTCACTAGTGTTCGTGTCGTCCGCTGGTCAGAAACTGTGCGTGTGTGTGAAAGGAGGCTAATAATTTCAGTCTCCCCACAATGAAGGATGTGCTTATTGTTTTGTGGCCTTTTGTCAGACTGGATCTGCAGGCAGAGTGAAGGACAGTGTGATACGGCACTAGAGGAAAATTCAGGTGTTTAATTAAGTCACAAGGCATGCACGTTAACACTGAACTTAGAGAGTTGCCACCAGAAGTGTTTCGGCTGTGGCGTGTGGAGTATGTGCTGTGGGTGAGTCTCTTTTGGTGTGTGTGTCAGTGTTCGTACAGACCGGAGGTTTTGGAAAAGCCCTGCTTTTGACTGCATCCGTGCTGAACTGCTACTACACTAACATTTCTAATATCTTCAGAGAATGGAAGATTGTTTCACTGAGTGGTTTTCTATCATCACATTGTTTAGTCTCTTAATGGAGAATTAAAGGCAATAAAAGCAGGGCTTTTGCTATCACCAACACTGTATAATGTGTGCACCTGTGTCTTGTGTGTATGTGGCGTGTCTCATCAAGTCTTGTCAAGTTTTGTTTCCATCATTTTAGCAGTCTGTCTGTTTCCCTCCCCCCTCTATAGGAAGCACAGGAGGGGCTGCGTTGGTGTTGTGGAGGGTCAAAGGCTCAACCTAGGGTCACACGCGGGGGGAGTATTTAGGGTTTCTTGGCACCTCGGTGAAAGATTTCAGCTCATAAGGGATCCCTGTGTCCACTTCGATGGATTTGCGGGAGAATAGCAGCCGGATATCATTGTGCAAGTAGATCTTCCCAGATTTGGAGCTCTGGAATCTGAGAAAGCCAGAACCAAAAAACAACAAAAAAAACATGTAAGTGCAGTAAAGTAGCTTGCTAATCAATAAAAAAAAATCAGTAGGGCATTATGTATTAACAGTTTTTTTTTCACTTTTAAATTATTACTGCTAATAAAGCTACAGCTAATAAAGGAAAATGTAAACGTCAAGTGTTCGGATGCAAAATTAATGCAGACATCGGTAGCCTCAGTCATACCTGAGATGTATCAGGTAGCAGAGAATCTTCTTCCTGTCTATCACCCCACCCCCTGGAGACACCTCGCCCTTCCCTTCAACGCCCTCCTCAACTGGCACCAGGAAGATACGGTGACGCAGGAAGGTCATGTGATTGGCGGGCATGTCACTGAAGTTGTAGGTCACCAGGAACATCTTCACCACAGTTTTGTTGGGATTAAATAAGGTCTGAGAACAGTCAGAGTAATGTCAATATTTCATAAGACTGCTGGTAAAGGTTACAAGTTACAAGAGGCTTTCTTTTTTCAATCAAAAACTACTGTACAAAATTTAGTACATGTCACTAATGTTATTAATGCAATGTAATCTACAATCACAACATCAACATAGTGTATTGCATGTTATTCCACATTATCATATTAAACGCAGCAGTATCACAGATGAGATATTTGAAAGTTTTAATGTCTGGCAGTCTGGACTTTTCCTGAGCAAAAGAATAGAAAAGAGTGTCCCCATCCCCCATTAGCCGGCTGATGTGCCCTTGAGCAAGGCACTTAACCCCCAATATATGCTCCCCGGGCGCTTGATGCAGCCCACTGCTCCTGTGTGTTTCACTGCATGTTGCATGTTGCATGTGTGTGTGTGTTTCAATCAGTGATGGGTTAAATGCAGAGAAGTAATTTCCCAGCTTGGGATTAATAAAGTAACTTAAATTGAAACTTAAATTTTCATTAAAAAATGAAAAGATGAGATGAAGCTTACCACTTGAATGGTCCCTGCTTTGGGTATGCTGTATCCTTTCTTTCCAAGAGGTTCGAGAGATATCACCCCCTGTGTGTGGGACAGACAAAGACAAGACACTTATTAAATGTCCTGAGACACTTTAATGATGGAATAACTTACTCTTTGGTACATTTTAATAGCTAGGAACGTTAACATCAGGACAGGATCTGGATTAAATATGCTAAAATTAAACTTTTAATGAGCAGCAGTATGACAGCAGCATTACAATGCTTATTTTCATCTCTGTAGAATCAAAGGCAGCTGTACAGGGTCATGTTACATTAAATGTCAATTAACATTTCAATTAACTGAATCAAAAGAGGCCTAACAGTCACCACTTTTATACAGTTCAGAGTCAACACAAGGCACGAAGCTAAGGAAGTGAAAACAGCTGGTTTCCAAACGGTCCAGTGTAACTGCAGACACACTTCACAAATCCTTGTATGCAAGACTAAAGCTGTTCACATATTAATGCTGGTCCAAACTTTCTCGGGTCCTGGTGATCTTATGTTATATGATCATATACATGTGATGAATTGTATTGGATTCAGTAGTGCTATGAACAGATGTGGGAAAAGGCTTCGCAATACATGCACGAAAGGAAAAGCACAGCACATACTTCTTTTACATCTGGCTCTGAGGAAACAAGCCAACATCAATCTTGTTGAAGGCAGTTCTATATTTGTTATTGTTTTGGGCGTCTGATCTCTAGCTTTGCTTTGTTTTTCTTTCAAAAAGTCTATTATTTTTTTTATCCTATTAAACAAAGCTGCCATGTGCAATAAAAAGTGTTGTTTTCTTTGGTTGGTTTACTGTTTGTGCTTGTCTAAGTGTGTACACAACCACGCACAAACACTACCTTGCAAAAACAAACACACCCACACACACACACACACTGACCAGGAAGGGTGAGGGAGCACTGTGCTCTGAGATGTCATAGTACGTAACCTGCACGGGCAGGGTGACGTGCTGTGGACAATAGGAGCCGCTGGCGCCGATTTCCGCCGTGAAGCCTTCGATCCGACCTGATGGGGAGAATCGTCCCTTCAGTATCGACTCCTGGTCGAGAGAAAGAGAGGAGGGGATGTAGTTATGAACAGGAAAACTTAGGGTTCATTACACATATGGTTTGAAACCTATGAACCTATAAAATGTTACAAAGAATTAAACATCTGTTTTACAAACTCAACTCAGACATGCCCTGGGCAAGACACTCACAATCCCGATCATTTCTAAGCATTCAGTAAAGTTCTCCAAAGTCTTAGAAGAGTTTTTTTATTTTGATTCTGTGATCGAGGTGTTAACTGTTTTATATGTTTTAGAACTGAGAGCATTGTTGTGATGTTCTAAAAGACAAAAAAAGACACAAACAACAAAAATTTGGGAGCACTTGTCAAACATAATATAGTCCAGCAGCCACACCAGTCTTAACTATGACTTTAATAATCAACATAAAATTGAACTTACACATTCCCAACAATGTCATCAAAAACTGAACATTATAAACTTTGTAAAGGTAAAATTCACAGCTGTACTGTTATATTTGAGGGCATTTTATCATAAAGGTATACCTAATGATATACCAATGATATACCACACAGTGTATGTTGTCAAGGACGAAACAAGATTCACTCTGTGAATGTTATGTTATGCTATGTTATGCTATGTTATGCTATGTTATGCTATGTTATGTTATGTTATGTTATGTTATGTTATGTTATGTTATGTTATGTCAATGTTTACAATTTGTACCTCAAAGTTGCCGAGTAGTGATCTGCTGATGGAAGAGGAGGGCCAACTCGAGCGTGTTGAGCGTCCGGTGTCCGTGTGTCTGCCGCTGCGCAGCTGCCGACTGAATGACCGCAAGCACACACGAAACAGACCAGTGGTTAGTGGTTAAGATTACACTAATTTTGTTTTAATCAACATGTCACATGCCTGTGAGTGTCTGAGTAGTCAAGTCCAGACACAGAACCCTTTAATTTAGAGTTACATACAACCTACGCAAACTCCCACTGTCTTTCCCAGAACTGACATTTCTCAAGTTTAGATTTTGTTCTCTTGTTGCAAATATAACAGTGTACTCACCTTTTCAGCCGCAGCCCACTTTTCAGCCGCCTCCCTGATCTTGTGCAGTCCATAGCAGTCTGTAGAGGACAAAATAAAAAAAGAAAGAAAGGAAATTTTGATTAGCTTTTCTCTATTAATATCCTGAAGCCAGTTAATTGCTTGGAATTTTAAATAACAACATTCTCAATAAACACAGAGAAAATTAAGATACTCAAATACAAAACAAAACAGCTTTTATTTGTGTGTTTGTGTTTCTGCATTCCTATGTAATTGTGTATTTCAGGTGTCCTCTTACTTACTGAGCACTGACCATTGGACGGAGCATCGCATGCACAAACATTCCCCATTTCCAGGCTGCTGTTCATCGTAAAGGCCACCCAACTGTCAGATGACTCGTCACAAGCCAATCCTATGCTACCTGCTAGCCTTTTGCTCACAGCAAACCTTTCACTCATGGTTAGCTTAATGGTATTCGTTAAACCTTGGTAACACTGGCTCCCTACAGAGCTTGGAGCTCTTTGTCAGCTCGTTGTCTCATCGTCACACTCAATCAAAACCACACATGACATTTTAGAATTAAATTACCTCCTGTCTCTCTATGTCTCAAAAGATTGTTTTTTAACTTATCTAGTGAAACACCAGCACTGACTTTAGCCTTGTTCCTTTTCTTTCACTCTCCTTTCTATCCCTAATTTGTGTCCTTGAGTCTTTCTTATGTCTATCTGGTCCTCCCTGTTCTTCCCTCACACGTTCACTAAACACCTCTAGCCAAAATGACTCCACCGCTGTATGAAAACTAACTGGTGAGCTAGTGCACCCTATTGTCACCAGTAGCACACTCCCTATCCCACAAACACACACACGTTCAAAGTTCTTTCTGGCCTCCCAGTGTTCAAAAATGGCCAATTCAATTCCAGAACCATTTTTTAAGCAGGATGTATGTACATGTGTGTGTGTTTATTTGTGCACGTGTATAAGAGACACAGCACACTCATGTGGGAGAACAATGGACTCTCCCTCAATGGGCTTTATTCTGGAGCTACTCAGCCTGTTCCAGCATGACGTGATAATGAGCTAGCCATCACTTCATTCTTTCACTTTTACTTGTTCTCTTGGTTTCTCTTTATCTATGCCTCAGCCTCTTTTCCAGGACTGCCAAGGCTCACAGATGGCTTACCATCAACCACTGACTTGGAATGGCTAGTGCTTATTCCATATTCAAAGAGTTTTAGAGGCCTTTGCATATGATGTTCTAAATGTTATTGGTCTAAAAACATGGTATTTGCATGCAAATGTGTGCATGCTGTGCCTTAACCTTTGCTGCAAAATCACTTTGAGCTTCTTAATAGCAGTAGTATTTAATTAGGGTTGGGAAGTTGTCTCTGGCCATTAATTAAAGAATATGACAATATTTTTCCTCCAGTCTACCTTCCTTCCATCGAATACTTCATGATATGGATAATGGGAATATTTAGTTACATCTAAAAATTTCTGACTCTTGCAGGTACTGCTTTGTTATTACAGCCAAGTTGCATAACAGCATGTTGGTTATTAGCTAGGAAACCAGATGGAACTACAGGCCAGTGCGGTTGTTTCTTAAATTATTGTATTATGTGTGTTTGTGTATGTATGTATGTGAGTGCGCTGACCTTAGGCCGGTCCCATGCAGAGGGCAGCAGGTGGTTCCAGTACGGGGCAGCTTTGGCATCAGTGCTGCGACATGAGGCCGGGCCAAGTCCTGGAGCCAGCAGTGACAGCCTGCTTCTCTTAGATGTGGAGGGTCCTTCGTCTTCTGAACACGACTCCCCTGTGTCACTTGGGGACAACAGCCTCTTTTTGGCTGGCCAGTGACCTCCAGAGGAGAGACGGTGGCCATTAGTACTGGGAGTTTTCTCCCAGGAAGCCAGGCCATTAGAAGAGGAGGAAGCAGCCTGGGTGGCACTTCGCTCTGGTGGGGAGGATTCAAGTCCAACTTCCCATTCAGTGGCCTCCCCTGGTTCCTGTAGCTCTGTGTGGTGTGGCGGGGAGAAAGGTCCTGGAGGGCTGGTGGGGCTGGCAGGGTTGGGAGTCTCATATGTGGACATTTCATATAAGTAGGGACTGGGCTGACCTCCAGATGAGCCATTACTGCAGCTCTCATTTCCAGGGCTACCTAGTGAGTAGATGGGTGCATGGCCCCCATTAGGTGCCTCAGTCCTGGCCGAGCCTCCGATGGAATGGCCCTGGTCACAGAGATGACCATGTGGGTCACACATTGGGGGGGATTTAGGTGAGAGTGGAGCAAACACATCAGGAATGGGCCTGTCATGATTGTGCTGAGTAGGGCGTCGTGAGGGGTTGTGGCTTGGGGAGAGGGGTGGCGACCTTGGTGACAGGCCCCCCTCAGAGTCTCTGTGCTCCATCTGTGTGCAAGAATATACAGACCCAGGCCCACTGGGTGTCATTGCTAACCCCATGCCAACACCTTGAGCTGGGGCTGGGCCACATAGCACACCTCCCTCCAACACCTCCTTATCTGAGGAATCCCCCAGGTGGGGGCGCTTATGGGTCAACTGGGGTTCCTCTAGACCTCTTTTCACACCCAACCGGACAGATCGCTGTTGGGTATCAGTGTGGGATTCTGTGGAGGTAGAAAAGCCGCCCAGCTGGGAGAAAATGGAGAGCTGGTAGACCTTTTGGAGCCGTAACTCCTCCTGTCCAAAGTGTCTGGGTGCCCCTGGTCTCGTCCCAGGGTCTAGGCCCTGTGTTGGGGCTGTAGGTGGAGGCAAGTCCCCCTCCTGTGCTGGAAGATCCAATGTAGCCTTTTTATTGGCTAACTCCACATGTATGTGCCGCATGGTTACTGTGGTGGAGGATAAATGTCCTGACTAAGTTTTGTGCAACAGGGTCAAGTAGGTCCTCAAAAGTGCCAGGAGGCAGAGCAAGATGTTCCACAGGAATAGGAAGTCCTATATCTCCTCCTGTGATGCTGTCAAATAGTTTGAATCGGGAAGCTCAGCCGCACAGCACCTGGGAGGACCAAAATACAGTATAACTATTCAGGACGGATTTTAATAGAGCCATTAACGGTGGCAGACTGTATGAGGGATGGAAAACATAAATGGCACGAGAGGACAAGAAGAAAGTGCATCATCAATATTTCATGTTATCTGTAATTTAAGGTCTTTGGTTTTTGAAAGAAGTCACTTTATGCATCTCATAATACTACTAGTATATATATATATCGACATCTCATATCTAGCAGTAAATCATATCTAGAAACAAGGCATCATTTCACACCATTCACAACTCTCGTCTGAGCATGCACCAAGCAATCTGATTGTTGGATTTAACGTATTGCCTTGACAATTGACACCTGATAAATTAGATGACTATAGTGTCATGATTTGACTAAAACATGAAGTTATCTAATCAAGGCATAGGTAGGGCATCTTTTATTCTTTCCACAAAAGCAGAGGGGAAAACACATACTTATATCTATAGATACAATTTGATTGAACATAAAATATAAGCACAACTCAGGTCCTTTTATCTTTAATTTTATAATTATAGACAACGCCCAAGATCAGTATCTCACCTCTGTGCCCATCCTTGTCCAATTCTGCACGTGGGGACAACCAGCATCGGGCACAACATCTGGAGGTTGTGTCTAAAATGACCTACTAAAGAAAAAACCGTCTATCTCCATGGCAGCTGCTACAAAACGATGCCAACATCCCAAGATGTGTAATCAGGAAACAGTGAGGACTCCAGTAGAAGCAGGAATGAAGGAGGTGGGCACATTAGCTACAACCTAAGGAGAAATAAAACGGTTGCTGCTTGGTTGGTGAAGAAAGAGGAATTAACACCATGACAGATATTACATGATTCAATGTTACTAGACTGTGTTTATGTATAAAATTTTGATTTGTGTTAACCATTAAAAGTTATAACCCTTTTGGTCAAAGTATTAATTCCAAAATATTAAAGAAACACATTTAATGTAGAATGGTCATCATAATAAGTTATCATCCTGAAGACTAAAACTGACCAGTGGCGGAGTGTCAGTTATACTGGAGGCTCTTGAGAGAAAAAGTCTCTGAACCAGAAGCCGAAGTAACGCGACTGAGGCTCCCTCTGTGATTGGCCGACAGCCAGACACGCCCTCCTTGGTCACCTGGGTACGAGATGTGGCATGGCTGTGGCATCATGACAGAATCATTCCCCCCCCCCGGATACCTGAAGAGACCAGAAGACACAAAAACAAATCAAATTAGTGCTCAGTCAGTTTCTTTTCACTTTATCTCACAGCACAAACGCACACACATTGTGACAGACGTACGCTCTCAAAATTATACCAAAGAAAGCTGCACACACATAATGCAAAAACATGTTAGGAAGTCAATATTTTATATTGACGTTCATTACGGCAGTCTGAATGACAAATAATTTTAACGCTATTAAACCATTAAACTTCAGGAGAAATTTTATTTTTTTCGTTCCTTATTTTGCTCCATAACCAAAACCTTTACTTAGGAGTAAAATGAGGATCAAATATGAGGAAGTAGAGGAGTAGTGAGTAGTGGTTATGTCAACTCACTTGTGAAGTAGCGAGTTGATATAACCAGTTCTAACTTGGCACTAAATGGTGCTAGGCCAAGAAAAGCGGGACGTTTCTCGACCCACTTGGACCAGAACTTGGGAATGTGGAGGGGGGAGGTCGGGGGGTCACAGTGAGCTGTCACCATGGCAACCAGTAGCCCGAGGATAACAGCTCCTTTGTGCTTGGCCACAAAGAGGGAGAAAGAGAAGCAGAGCTACAGAGAGAGTGTAGATGGCTAGGAGGATGGGGTGGGGGGTGGGTTGGTGTGGAGACTGGCGAGGATGCTTCTCAAAGAAAATATATACAAACAAATCAAAATAGCTGTCCTGATTGAAGTGTCCACAGGTGAAATACAGTTATTGCTAATACATTACAAGCAAACAGTTACTTCACTTTCTTGTATTTCCTTTTCTCATCATTCAGATGAGACAGTGATTAGGCAGTTTACGTTTACATAACGTTTGTAGAAGTGACGTAGGCCTACAGATTGAGCCAGAGGAGAGAAAACTGGTGAGAAAAAGGAGACATAGCTGACTAGACTTCTTCATGGGTGTTTTCCAGTAGATTGAAACACCCATGAAATACGTTTTTTGATGAAACTGTAAGATGTTGATAAAAAAAACTTCATAGTCTGTATATGAGCATGTATTGTGCTTCCCATATTCTCTCAAACCAAATTCTCCAAACATTTGGGACAATACAATCTTAAACCTGAACAGGAACAGGAACAGAGGGATCATCTGTCAAAGATGACAAAAGAATGAGACGGATCCTGAAAGGGGGACATGAAAAGGGAAACAGAGATTGACTTTCCCCATATATTTTATCCTGTATATATACACAACTGCCACATAATAATATATCATCCTCTAACGATACTTTCCTATCACCGCACATAAAGAATCACATGGAGATGATGCCAGGAATGTAGACTTCATCACTTGTAATTATAAATGACATATGGTCCAGTCACACAACCCCACGTTTGGGAAATGTCAGGATGTGAACACCTCTATGGATTCTGAAAGTATTTAAGAGTCACATATCAATTGCAGCCCCAGGCGAGACATTTGGAGGACAAATTATGTAAACCAGGGCATTTGATTATTTAGCTGATATTTATTGGGGCGGGGGACGCTCTAGGGTGACAACAGAATTACCCCAGTCAAACAGAGATGTCTGGTTAATTTCATTTGCAAGTCAAATGACCAAAGAAAGGCAACATGACTTACATGAAGGAGTTGAATCAACATAATACAAGGAATCACCTCTTCTTGTTTTGTCTCCCCTTGGAGTCAGGTGGAGTCTCCAGGGCAAGCACCCAGGGGCTGACACCAGGAGTGGAGGATGGGGAAGAATGAGAGTCAGCAATGTGTATTTATAGTTACTGCCGATGTCAGAGCTCACTGGGAGTACCCAAAGGCTCGGTGTTAGGTCCCACTTGATTTCTGACCTTATTACAAACTAGCAGAGCAGGAGGCTGGCAGAGGCTGCCCAACCCTTTTCAGGCTTGATCCAGGAACCAATGGAGGAGTAGAAACACTCTGGCTTAACCCCATGAAAGGCTTCTGTTGCAGGGTGTGTGTGTCAGCTCTGACTTGAGAACTTAAGAACTCTGTCCCTGCATTGCTGAACATTTTAATGGGTTTAATACACTCACACTACCTCATTAGACAATGTTCCCACATTCATCTCTAATCTTCCTTTACGATCTGACCTGTGAAAATGTAGATGTGCCGTGCACACTCGCTCTTCGTATTAGTGAAACAGTCACATACATTTGTTTGATTGTAAATGTACAATTATTTTGGCACCAACAGGAAAAAGGTAACATTTCTGCAAACTGTAAGCAGCTATTTTATGTTTGCAAATCTACATATTCAGTGCGCCAATTTCCCCAGTATGGGTAAATAAAACACATTTTATCTCCATGAAATCATTACCTTTTCTCCTAAAGTTGTTACTAATAGCTATCACTATTTTCAAAGAATCATTACCCTCTAAATTCATCTCAAATCTCCTTTGAGACTGAATACTGCTGACATGAAGCATGAGGATGTTACACGTCATTGGCAAGCCAGGTGCAATCTTGATGTAACATCTGCAGCATCTCTGGAAGTGGAGTATCAAGTAATCATTCACAAAGAGACAGACGAAGGAGCCTGAAAAGGAGGAGGCGGGTGGGTGGGGGTGGATTACAGTCCAGGATTACAGTCCAGCCAAAGACCTTGACAAAGGTATGGCTACAGTAGGAACAGGTAGAACTCCCCAGTGTCAGGGTCACAGATATAAAAACAAAAAAAATCCTTTTGAGCTACCAGGACCCACTTCTGACTCACTGTTTCTCAAAACAGACACAGTGAAATGTATAAGACTGCACCCAGAAAACAGTTTTTAGTCAAATAATCAGACTTAACATTGTAGCTGGAATTAAAATGATATTTTTGCATGAACAGAAATCGTTGCATATAACCAATGAATAAACTAATCCTGTTTTACACATTTTAGGTTTCTTTGATTTGCATTCTCAAAGGAGCAGGAAATACAGTGTGTGGGGGTGAAACAAAGACAGATGAGGAAACAGGTGAAAAACATAAATAGAAGTTGTTTGGGTACAGAAACCAAATGAGATGAAGATCCAGTCCAGAGATGAAGAGAACCAAGACAAGCACAGCATCAAGAAATACTATGTACTATGCATACCGAATGAGGTCACAAGGTTCAATACCTCAGACATGAGGACTATACTTGAGATTATAGTCCTAAGTATTGGCCTGAAGGGATGCACAGAGCTGTGAGTTCCTTGAGACCAAGGAAGACTGTGGTCAGGAGACCAAAGGTCAGCAGTCTCGGGTCAAATGACTTTGACATCAGGAGATCCAGAGGCGTTTAATTTTGTCATCATGGCGATAAAAGGCTAACACAAAGGCAAACAAGGTGCTGATCTAGCAAACGACTTACACACACTCACACTGGGTTAGTTCCAGTGAGCAGTCTATCAAGTGTTTTTGGACTGCGATACTGATCATTCATTGTGGCAAATGGTGCATCAGTATGTTGAGCAGAAACATCTGCAAAATAGTCAAAAGTACACTTAAGACCCTGTAAACTTACAAAAGCAGCACGTAGGTGAAATGAAAAACACTTACACACACATAAGCACACACAAACTTGTCATTAAGAGGTATGCTGAGGGCTCTGACCTAGAAGCCAGCTCTCTGTGGGAGTGAAGTGAGCGGAGTTCACAGCCAGCCAGCACATATCCTCAGAAAATACCCTGACATTTGGCCTGTGTACATTCGTCACAACACCCGGATGCATGTGTACACACACACACACACACACACACACACACACACACGCACACAAAAAGAAACATGGACATATGGTCAACATAAGATTAGATGAGATTCAAAGCAGCACTTTCTGGTGTTCTGCAATCAAAAAATGTAACTAAGGAGAAACACAACAAACTATTACAATTACTTTAGTTTACAGTTGTCATATGAAGAGCAGCAAATACTGTCACTGCATACACTGCAGATTTCTTTTAACTGCATGCTCCTCGACAATCACTATGCTGCACCTTTGAGAAACTGTTTGCAGCTGTCTGAATTTACGAGGACTTTCCTGCTCCATTATTAGTTTAGAGATACTATTAAGATAATACAAAGCTTATGTTTATTTTATATTGTGTATATAAATGGTATGTGGTGCTGAGGCTCCTGTGGGAAGTTTCACTTTTTTCAGTACAGGTTTTTCTTCCCCTTTAGGCAATACTTTGATCATAGTAAAAAATGTGTGAATCATATCAAGATCCTAAACTGCAAGGCTAGATAACTGTTCAGGACTAGGTCATACATGCCTTGTACTAATACTGAATATTCTGCCACATTATTAATTCATATTCATTCACGACAATGCAGAGGCAAGTTCAAATCAAAAACCTGGACAACTGATGGCAAACTTCTGACAGACTCAAAGAGACAGTGTGCACCAATGCAACACAATATAAATCAAAATGCAAGATTGTTGCTCTGCCCTCTTTTTGGTATTGGTCAACACACACACAGAAACACGCTTCATCCTTAAGAAAGGAAAGATGTGTTTAAAATTCTTTGGAAAACGTCAACTGCACATATACTAGCAAAACTGCCAAATCAAATAATGAAAACAGTGTTCCCTGATTATTTACCACTTGACAACCCTACAAGAGCGATGGGGGCAAATGTCAGCATTTGGCTTTTTACCCTTTACAGACATTTTTTCAATGATTTAAGTTATCATCTTGAATGGGCCTTTTGTGAAAACCTGTCTCCAGCTGCTGAGATGTGCTTTGCCTTGTGTCCTTAGATCACCCTTTACACCCAGCTTATAGCAGAGGTGTGATGTGATACCATCAGCATGAGGTCAGCCACCTCCCAAATGTACCGATTGTCTCATCAACTTTTAGCAGAACTCCGCCCAGGCTACTCCCGGGCCTGCACTGTGCCTGGAGGCTGATAAACACACAGACACATACACATTCTTCAGCACAATAGCAGCTAAGTGCTCCTGCAAACAATCACCTGCTAATTAGATTAAAGAAGCCATCCAGAATTTGGAAATGTCGCTGTGCACAAGTTGATGGAATGGCATCCAACTCTGTGTGTGTGTGTGTGTATGTGTGTGTTTGAGTATCAGACAAAGACAGAAGACAGGAAGCAACAAAGAGAGACAGAAAGTGACAGAGGGAGACAGGTTACGTTGACTGAAACTGATAAACCTCCGAGTGAGACAGTGTTACACTGGAAAGTCATGGCAGTCTAAACTAAGCTGGCTCAGTGACATAGTTGCTGAGAATGCTGTTTGACACAGGGTCCCTTTCTGTCTCTCCCTCACTCCCTCCCTCTGTCTGTATGTCTGACTGCCTATCCGTCTCTCTGACTGCCTTTCATGTGGCCATTTTAGGAGACGTTGAGTCACCCAAGCACAGTTGACAATATGACAGGAGCAACATTAGTACACAAGACTTGACAGCAGGAGAACTTGTGACACTCACCCTTTTAGAAAGATGGGGTTTATCTGGTTGGCTCACACTGCCTCTCTGCTTCCTTCCTGTGTTTCGTCTGGTGGCTGGATGGGTTATTCTGTTGCCCTGTCTTTCTGGCCTCCTCTGTGTGTCTATTTCCACTGGGTCAGGGTCCCTTCTCTCTTTCTCAACTCTCTGGTTTGTTGCCTCTCTGTGCTTCCTTCCTCCTGAATAGGTGGTGTTGAGAAAGATAGCCAAGTCAAGTTGTTCTGCCTCCCTCTGCTCATTTTGTCAGGACGCCTGCTAGCCTGCACTGGATCTCTCACTCTCGCTCTTTCTCTCCCTCTCTGTGTGTCTTGTTTTCTTCCTGTCTACCTCTCTTCACCCTCACACATACACAAATCAAAAACCCACCAACAACCCCCCCCCACCCCACCCACTCATCGTTGTTACCCTCCCTCTCCTTGTCACTCTCAGGCTCCCCCCTTGCCCTCTTTCTTCCTTTCTCTCATTCGTGCCCCGCCAAAATATCTTGAATACAAAAGCCACTCCACATTCTAACGCTCCCCCTTTCCTCTCCTCCCATTCGTCCTCTTCCTCACCTTCGCCTCTCTTCCTCTATCCACTGCCTCACCCCTCCTTTCAACCCTCTTTCAATCCTGCCCTCAGCCAATCTCTCTCTCTCTCTGTGTCGCTCTCTCTCTGTTTTCTTTCTGTTGGTTTCCTCTCAGCTGATAGAGTGAGGCATGCTTTGCTCACTCAGCAGTGAAGGCATACAGGGAGAAAGAAAAAGAGAGAGGGGGAGGATGCTGCCAGCTGATTGGCTAGAAAAAAGGGGGGGTCAGCTATAGTGGTTAAGGTCCTGATTGGCCAGGGGAGAGAGTGAAAGGAGGGAGGAAGCATGGGAGCCAAAACTCCACCCACCTGCTCCTGCTTGGCCTGTTCTGCAGAAGTTGAGAACGACCAAAGAGCACTTTGCCCAAAGTGTGTGTGTGTGTGTGTGTGTGTGTGCGTGTGTGTTTTGAATGTGTGTCCTTGACAGCTTCAAGCATGTTTTGTGTACAGTTTTTCACTTGTGTAATCTCTTCTCATAGTGTGCCAGTCACATGAATTGTGCGCCTGTTAGTTAAAGGACAACAGTTAATAAAGAACTTAATGCCTCAGAGAATAAACATGCAAACATCGATGCAATTCACCCTCCCCCTTCATTTATTCTCTCTCTCTCTCTCTCTCTCTCTCTCTCTCTCTCTCACACACACACACACACACACACACACACATACTCTCTGACACACAAAGGCACTGTGTGTGTAGCATGAACTGCTTACAGCCTATGGATAACAGATGCATAAAAAGCTGAAGGCTTATCTGCTGCTGGAGTGCAGATCAGTGCAGAGAATGCATGTGAAAAAGTTTATCAGCTGTGTAGCAGGAGCAGCCCTCAGCTGTATGCTTGTGTATGTGTGTGTGTGTATGTGTGTGTGTGTATGCGCGCTCGCATGTGTGTATTTTGCCATCTGCGAGCTAATAAGGAACAGCATGTTGACTAGGCAAGAACTATTTCAAACAGAGTGGTGTGGTTAAAGTACAGACAGTGCGAGCAAGTGCATCAAACACTTGTGCTTATGCTCTCTCACCTCACACACACACACACACACACATAAGCACACTGTGGGTGGAGATTACACAAGTTAAAAGCACTGTGCACAAAACATACTTGAAACTGTCAAAAACACATATTTAACAGTCAGCTTTGCCTGGTCCTCTTGTTACAGACAAAACACACAACCACTTGGCTACACTTTGTCCTTATTTAGGAAACCTGGGTTGTCTTGTTGTCAGATGTGTGCTGGTCAAGACATGTGAGACAAATCTATTGATAGTTCTCTGTCTCTGAAGTGCTGTCTGAGTCCTCATCTACTTCCGTCTCCTGTTCTGTTCTATTTGTTCTGTTGTTTATTTCACGGTCATGAAAAAATGAAAATGCTATATCAAAATAGCAAAAAGATTCTCATAATCACAATAAAACAAAACTGTCTTATCTTCTCAGGTTTCCTGTGCTGTCTGTCACACTCTCTCTTTCAGGTAGATAAAACTGCAATGATTCTGAGCTGCATTTACAAGCTAATACAGATAGTAACTTATTTATAGGAAAGATATGAATTTAACTGCAGCCAACAAGACCAAATGCTGGTAAATACTGGTTTACAAATTTGTACCAGCCTTATTGGGCCAAGTAAGCACTTTATTTTTGTTAGCTGGGAAAAGAATAATAATAACTTTATCAATATACCAACCTTTAAAGTCGCACTTTACAATAAAAGTGTATAGCAAAACCAAGTATGTTGTAAGTATTTTGAGGCTGCTCTTTATTTTCAATTATTGCACTTTATTATTGCTTTTACAGCCACTGTTGTTGATGGAAGATAGGAGAAGTGAACTTCCTGTTTTGCTGGTATTGCCACCTCTGTGCACGTATGTATGTATTTAGGTATTGAGACCTGAAGCTAATGATTATTTTCTTGATTAATCAAGTTATCGTTTAGCCCTTACAATGTTACAAACCTCCATTATAACTTCCCTGAGCCTGATTTGACACATTCAGATTGGTTTTCATATAACATATAAAACAAACAACCCCAAAATATTCAATTTACTATCATATAAAACAAATGAAAACATAAAATCCTAACATTTAAGAGAGAATGTTTAAAGTTTGTTTTCAACAGACATGATTAATTATTAATTAACAAAATAGCCACAGTTTAAAGTTCTGGAGATGAACAACTTGAATAATTGTTAGCTGTTTCAGTGCTTCATGTATAGATGGATTCGGTGTTTATAGATTTGTGTGGAAGTATGTCACAGTTGCTTTGTGTGTGTGATGTGTGCGCATGTCTGTGTGTGAACGGCAAAAATGAGCAGAGATGAAGTTTGAAAAACAAGACAGGGCTTCAGTGCTGTACCTCCAAATATAGAGATGTGGGGATATGAGAGAGAGGGGAGGGGGGAGGTAGAAGGCGTAGAAGACTGAGAGAGCAGATAGATGGAGGGAGACAAACAGACAGAGACACGATTGAGCGAGGCAAAGTTTCTGCTGTGAAACAAGGTCGGCTGCTGCTTTTAACTGCAATGCCAGAAGAAACTGCCATAATGTGACTTCTTGCTCGCAACCAGTACACACACACACACAAACACACACTTCTGTCCCTTTAAGAGCCCATGTTGCCTTCCATATTTGGGGAAAAAAGGTGTGTCTTCACTATGAAAACCCTCCTGAGGAGGAGGAGCTGAGGAGAAAGAAGCATTAAAAACACTAACATTCCATCAAACACACATACTGATGCAATCAGGATGACTTGAGTGCATGTCAGTGTTTGTTTTGAAGTCTATATAATGACGTTTATAGACATGACATGTGAAATACTGCGTTTACATACACAGACCATGCATACAATTTTCTAGGCCTCTCAAAGTGACACCAGCTGCGTTTTGGGGGGTGGGGGGGTCTTAACCACCAGCACCAGTCACAACCTTCAAAACCTGAAGAGTTTCGATCTGCTGTGACAGCCAAAAACCTTGTAGTGCAAATCGGTTAGTCACAGTTTTAAATGACCAGTTTTAAATATCGAAAACAAGGTTCAATTCACCCTCCTCTTCGGGGAGGGAGAGGACAAAAGGAGAGGAAGAGGGGAGGAGGACGAGGAAGGGTGGGAAAGGAAAGTATACACACACTTTGTGTGTGTGTGTGTGTGTGGGGGGGGGGGGGGGGGGGGGGGTCTGTGTGATTCTGTTTAAAGAGGCATAGACCTCTGTGTGTGTTGGTGTCTGTTTCCATTGGCATGTATAAGAGTGTGTTGTTAGTACACAAGTATGCGATGAGAGCAAACAGCAGCCAAACAGCGGATATTAAGAAAGCTTCTGAAACAAATTTTACAGCTAATATCTACAAGGAAAATACAAGCAGCAGCTTGACTCGCTGGTTCAGATCCATGGGAATCTTGTGATGCAATGTCTTCAGTTTTATGGTAACATTTAAATGAAGTAGTATGTTGTAACAGGACAGAAATATTGTCAGAAGGCTGCTGTTTACAATAACAACCACCAGTGTCTGTAAATAGCTTTGACCTGTCAAGAATGTATTAAAGCCATTTCAAACCCATTTATAAAATACATATTTATAGAGCTGACAGGACTAAAATTTAAAGTGCTAATTTAAAATGAGCTTTCGCAGAAATGTTTTTTGTCTTAATCCTTGTTTTTTGTACGTTTGGCAGTTTCATTTTTGATGTGTCACCACATGGCAAAAACATTAACTGCTTAACAGCCCTTATTTTGCTGCCAGTACAGGGCGTCTCATACATCTCACTTTCTTTCTTCAGGAAACTGGGTTTTACAGTAAAACAGGAGTGAATAAGATGCTCACCTGCCAGTTCGACTGTTATAACCCCACCCTAAAAAATTCCACAAGCAAACCTAATCAGATAGCCAGTTCCTACAGGTTTCTGACCCAGAGTGGTTTGTTCACATTTGCATCTCTGTGGCACTGTAATGTAAGATATACCTATTGAAGTACAAGCATTTAACTTTGCTGCCAAGAGAAAAACTGTGTGTGCAAATGTGTGTGTACTTTGCTCACTTTGCAATTTAAGCCAATTATCTAAATCTGTTTGACAAAAATCTGATGGTTATTGCTTAACAGGAGTTGTACATCATAATACCCCACTTAGTATCAAACACATAAATAAGTTTCAAGTGATAAAATGGTGTCTCTATATGGGATTAAATTTAAGATTGCTGTTAGGTTTCAACTGGGTTGATACAGCAAATAGACAGTGCTGAACATAGGCCTTCTGGTAATCCATTTTAAACGGTGGACTGTGCAAATAAGGTATTTCTGAAATAACTTCTGTATGTTTTTTCCATTACCAGATATGTTTCTCCATCCACTTCTCCAATCATTCCAACCATTCATTCACTGATCCAGTATGTAGTGGCACTGTCAGATGAGTGGTGTATTCCACTTGAATCAAGTCTTTTTTTAAACACCAATCCATCAGTAAGAATGAACTTTATAGACAGATAGATTCTTGAGAAATTTCTTCCCAACTCTATTCCAGAAGTTTTCATAAATGTGTGGCACTTGTATATTGCTTTGCTTTCACTCTTCTGTCCAGTTCATCTCAAACCAGCTTGATGGGGTTAAGTCTGTAGACCTTGCTGGCCACTCCATTTTCTTAAGCTTACCATCTTGTTCCTGTTCAAGCCTCTTTTTCTTATTCTGACATCGAAGCAATGGCTTAACTCAAGGTCTGCAACTCAAGGTCTTCTCCTCACAGTTGAAACCAAGACTTGCTTACTACGACCACTATTGAGCTGTACTTGAAGCTGTTGTCCTGTGAGCTGCCTATCGTGCAAGTTGTTGACTCTCATAAACTTGTATTCTGATTCTGTTGTGGCTTTGGGTCTGTCAGTTTCCCCCAGTTTCTGAGTGCCTTTTGATGGTGAAGGAAAATGTACTCAGTGACACCCTGACTTTCTGCAATTTCTCTGCAGTAAAGACCTATACCTAAGTGTTGTGATGGTCCATCTCTCTTCCATTGTTAGTGGCCTTTTTCTCACCATTTCTATAGCAACACACTACTTTCTACTCTCACTACTTCTCCACTTTTGCTAAGAGGAAGAAGAAGGGAATAAAAGGGAAAGGAAGGATGAAATCCAGCAGTGATGATATGATATGTACAAGGGGAAAAGACAAAGACAGAGAGTGTAATGGGAAGAAATTCAGAGATGGGGAGGAGTGTGGCACCCTGAGTCTTGGTGACAGGCCGGGCCAGCTCAGAGGATGGAATGTTCCAGAAAAATATGTAGCCTATTCATGGAGGACAGGAAATAAAGCTCTCTCCACCTCTCCTCCCTTCCCTCTCAGTCCTCACTCCTTCACCCTCAATTCAGTTGCATGTCTTTGTACCTCTCTCTTTGTCTCTTCTCCTCTCTCCCTGTATCTATGCAGGTTTTTTCCTCTCTCCCTTCTCCTGGCATTCAGGCAGTTTTTTTGCCTGTCCATCTTCCCTCAGTTTAAATTAATTCCCTTTTTCCCTTTCATGGTTGGGGAACTCGCACAGCATGATAGTGTTGCCCCACTCAAGGCTGGTAGCGAATGAATGCAGTCCAACCTGACACCTGGACAGTGAAATGAAAAGGGGAAAATCCCTTTCTTTGCTATGGAGCTCAGTAATATCTAACCAGGGCATATTGTCACGATCTAGTGAGCCAACCTGACTGATGATTGGTTACCAGACAAAGTTAGTAGAGAAGATTACGATGGCAGTTTAAGTTTATTTGGCAGGATGTGTGTGATGATTTTACAACAGCAGGTAAAGTGGGAAAAACTGGGAAATGGAAGACAACTTTACAATGACCAGAGCATACTAGTGAAGCTTGCACGTGCACGTTTGAGCCTCATCCATTTTCGTGAGGGGGGTGGCACTGCGGGGTGAAGGGCAGAGAGAGGTCTGGCTGGGGTTAATCCTGAGATCAGCCCAACACAAACACACACGCTTGCAGTCGTTAAGCAGCAGTTAATAATGAGAGGCTTTGGTACCACAAGAGCTCCTACTCTGTGTTTGAACCAGCAGACACTTTACATTTGCAAAATCAAAATCCAAATCAGCAACTAGAGAAAACACAAGCAACCTAAGTAAGTTAAGTCCAATGTATGCTGTTTTTTGCAGCAGTGAATATGTAAAATTAGACCTACATGTAAAAGCTTTCAGTTTATGTGAAAACAAGTAGATATACATCATAACTTTGATATATATATAATACCCAAACCAAGCAACACAAAAAACTATAATTTATAGGCAACAACTGGCTCACTTGGCAGATCTTTGTCTTCCAAAATGTACCAAAATAACCTATGAGGGGCCATATAGCTGTGCTATAGCCAGCACAGTGAGGCTAAATGCACCATCAACATGCTCATGGTGACAATGCTGACACTGCTTATGTTGAGCATGTATAATGTTTACCATAATTGCCATCTTGGTTTAGCTTAGTCATTAGTTAGCATGCTGACATCTGGTCATTAGCACCAGTGTTGGGGGTAATGCATTACAAAGTAACCAGTGATGTAACAAGTTACATTTTAATGGCTCTAAATGTCACAAGTTCCTATTAAAAGTAATGTTACTCAACACTGGTTAGCATTAAACACAAAGTACAGCAGGTAAGACTGTCATTAGCTTTGCACTTTTTGGTCATAAAATATTGCACAAATAAACAATAACAACAACAGTGTTTTTGTCAGTCTGTCTGTCTGTATCAGACTTCACATTTCACTTAAATTCATAAATGTCATGCTAAACAAGGAAGATAAGACAAAGCAACAACACAGAGAGAGAAATGTGCACAAGATGCACACCACAGCTGTCGAGCTCTTTGGAGGAATGTGAGATGTTCTAATCAAGTCAGGCCTGCAGGAGGCCTACAACTGCATGTGTTCTTATATTATTGAGAAAAAAACATGACTGACTGACTGACTGTCAACTGACGGTTTCTTCGGAACCCGTTCAAACACACAAACTGTAAACATCAAGGCAGGACAAAAGCTTACCACACATTTTGGATCACTCCCTGAAGGCTGTTACAGTTTTATTTCTTATGCAAACATACAAATGTAGAATGTAAAATAATATTATTATTGAATTATCACAGATCTCCAAAGGAGAATGCTTTTTTTTTCCTTCTGTATAAAAGTCAATTTCAGTAACAAATGATGCATGCAAAGGCCCAGGCCTGACACACAAGATGGAGAGATGGGAATAAAAGTAGCACAGGGAGATGGAGGGCTTTAATGCTAGGCTGGGGGAACTAGACAAATGACAGCAGAGTGAAGAGTAATGGACAGAGGGAACAAGACAAGGACGAAAGGGAGAGGGGCTCTTGATAAGCTCTGTGCTGACCTATATCATGCACTGATATACATTTGCCTTCCGACATCTACCCATTGATTCTGGGCCTGTATAAAAGCTATAGCAACAGACTAAATGGCTCACAAGCTACATATAGAAAATTATATTTAGCTTTCACATATGTATGTTAAATCATTCATTATGAGGTTTCTGAGATGTCATAAACAGTCTTGGTGCAGTCTACCCACAGTATGATCTTCTGTTATCCATCTAGATATTTTAGTTCTCATATTTGTGGATTAGCATGGTCACTGTGGTACTGATCCCAACTAGGGCTTGTCATTAATTGTTTTTGTCTATTCAGCTATTAATATGTTTACTGTTTTTACAAATAAATGATTTAGTTTTGTGGTGTACTACAGGCAAGTGCCCCAAAGTTGTGAAAACTGTCCATCCTGGTGAAACTGGCAGATCTTACATTTTCAGATGATTTGTATTGCCAAACCAATATCCCTAAATCCAAAGATATTCAGTTCAAGATTATGTTAAATTGAAAAAAAGCTGCAAAACCACTCTGGGCTGGAACAGGGGAATATTAGGCATTTCTGCAGTAAAGAAATGACAATTAAGCGATAATCAAAGTTATTACCAATATTTTTTCTGTTGTTGACAAATCAATCACTATCCTTTTAGGTGTACAGGAAATACTTTTTTTTTCTTTATAAATGACTTGAATGAAATGTGTACTGCTAGGTTCACAAAAAGTAAAACTCTGTCATACCCACACTGTACAGAACTGGATATCACAGCTCTTTGCCTCCGTGAGTGTAACGCCAAACCGCGTTGATTTATTCAGCAGGTGGTACTGTCGCCTTGACATCCTCCTCTCTCTCTCTGGGCTTCGGCTGTCAGCTGTGTTTGAATAAAGGTGAGCAGGCTGTTGCTGTACACAGAGCTACCAAACACATCAAACAAAGATGGAGCCCTTGCAATCTTTCTTTGTGATTTTTCACACTATATATAAATATATTAATATAATAATTTGATCTTATTTGTTTTTAGTAATTAGCATTTGATCAATATTTCTATTCTGCGGGTCCTTAATGGGTGGCTATATCATCATTCACTGGTTTCAATGCCACCAATAAACTCTGCAGTCTCACAAGTAGAATTCACCCTTCAGGAGGTCAGCAGCATATTGAAGATGACATTTAATACTGACTAAATTCACCCAATCAAACGTCACGGAGCTCCAGTTAAAACCTTTTTGGGATGTTCTAGACCACCTAAAATTGACTTAGAAATAACAGATTAAACAAATATTTGAAAAAAACGGTGCTTAGGTGAGTACCTTATTATTTTGAACCTTTATTTCATTAACTCATTGATTTGTTGGTCCTAACTGCCAATGAACTTAGGACATCCATGACCTTTGAAACTATCTCCCAATGTTTACTTATTACAACTGTCCAATTAAAAGGCATTTCATTCACTGCCCTAAATATACAGTAGGTATTAGCCTATTTATAGCCTATTAGCCATAGTTAGTCGATGCTAGAGGAACTTAGTCACAAACACTGTAAGAGGACTAACCAGTTCCCCTTATGTACAGACGGTTACATGGATTAACTGACCTTTATGGTAAGTCACTTTTGTAGACACAACATCTTCACTCCAAAGACTTTCTCTTACCTTTAGTCAGAGAACATTTGGTTTTCATTAAGGTGAAAATACAAGCAAGCAAAAAAAGTTTATGATGTCCTCTAACCTGTCCACTGTTCACCACTTGTTAAATTTATCTTTCATCTCAACCTGCCTCCACTCTGTCCTGATCAAGGTATTTTCCCTAGCAAGCAGCACCACTTTGACTGGCTCTGTATTTTTTGCAGTGATTTTGAGTCCCAGTGTTGGGGTCCTCGAGTGTCAAGATGTGAAGATGTATACTGCCTTTAATTGTTGTAAGGATTTATAATGTTATATAGAAGGGTAAACTACATTAGGTAGAAGCTACTTAGATAAGAAGTTGTTGTTTATTTTAACACAAGGAAGACATTGTTTTTGTCAGTCTACCAGTAAGCACTGATTCTTGGTAATGGCTTTGGGCTATGTGATAAAAAAACATGTATTCACAATGACATACACATGTTTGTACGACTGCAATTGTGAGGACCTTCCCTTCTCTTACACTTAAATCAAACCCTTGACTGCTATATATCTCATTATTTAAGAAAGGTAATTTGGCTTTCATAAGGGCTCAAGGACAAATTGTGCATGCAGACACACACACACACATACATCAGAGATCAATATAGCCCAGAGCAGTGTTGAGTACTAGATCTAACCCACATAATCATCTGTAATCTCTGACATCAAATCCTGCAGAGTCACACTGGATGGCTGACAAGCTTTCATCAGCTAAACGTGTTTAATAGCCAACCCCACTTTCCACACATACAGAGCAATGCCAGGTTCAGATACTAAAAAGGAGAACTGCAACCATAAACCATAGCCACTCAGTCAGATAGCCAGAGGAGGTATGGAAAGAATACTCCAAACACTGAGGATCACAGGACAAATGGTGTCCCTTAACCTGGAGCCTGTAATGCCACTGATTACGAACTAAACTACACATGAATAAAACTTTATTCTGAATGCAAGGTGAAAAGGACAATGCCTGACAGAGTCTGTAACATTGTTAGTCTGGGCCTAATCGATTCAGACAGAATCAGGAAACTGAGCTCCTAGAGAATTACAAGCTGCAAGTTAGCGACCATGATGTACTCATTTAATAATTTCCTTAACTAGGTACAGGTGGCCCCATATAGAGAAAACACAATAATACTCATAACCATGCTCTTTCTTCCATCCTCCTTGGGCAGTAGGCATGCAGTATATTTACCTGAGGTTCAACATACTGATAGCTATACTTTTTGAAGTAGCAAACAGACCAATCATTACTGGGGATTCCTGGCATTGTTCTCCTTCCATGCTAAAAATGTACCACAGATCTCTCCCTCCCTTCCTTTTCTATTGATGTGAGAGGACTTTCTAGGCTTCTTTGTCTCACCAGAACAGACTGAAATTGTGTCTTCTCTTTAATTTTATCAGTGTGTTTTAGCATTTGGGAACTTAAGTCAAAGAGTGATTGTGCATGGGACAAGCCCAGACCCAGGTACCTTGCCTTCAGGGTTGGTTACAGCAAAGATCTGCATGACGTCACACTCAGCTGAGGACAAAGCCCACTGGTTTCTCCCAGACAGGGAGGTGGGGTGGGGGGGTGGACAAGCAAAAGAGAGAGAAAAATGTTGACTTGCAGATGGATTTGCTGCAGCAATGTGTGTGTATGTGTGTGTGTGTGTATGAGTGCTTGTTCTATTTACATACATGTGAGACAGCTGGGGGATTCCATATGCACGTGTGCTGTATGGGTGATGTAGAGTGAGTGCAAGTGCATACACGTGTGCCTAATGTGTATGTCAATGCCATCATGCCCGGCTTGAACAATGGGAGGTACTGCTGTGCAGCTGAGCACAGTAATGTTATAACAACTGACTCTACTATAACACTTAATAGATTTTATAAATACTGTAACAGTGGTTTAATGCCAGCGTCAGTGCTCCCTTCCCTGAATGATGCAATGTAACTCCCAAGTGCAATCCAAGGGAACAATACGCCCACTGCACTCAGTGCTATCCTCTCTCCTGTAAGCTTTACAGTGATCACCATCTCTCCACCCGCTGAGCTACAGTCATAATCTCACAGATACATACACCAGTCCTGCTTGATCCCTCTTTCTTGCAGAGCCCATATATGCCCAGTGCCAGCAGGCATGGGTTCTGCAGTTATAACGATCTAAAATGTTAACACGTGCATTTGGACGGGACAGGCACACCCACAATGGTGTTTAATACATTGGTATTTCTATCACTTTGTCCATAACCACTGCAGACTGCAGGCACGCACGCACACACATAAAGAAAGAGTGAAGAAGGCAGACAAAGCAGGGGAACGCCCCCTACACCAAGACACTGTCAGGTCATCAGTTGGCTTAGACTAGATTCCAGTCATTCTTTGCTCAGATTCACAGATTAATTAAGAAAATTATGCTAGTCAAGACCTGCACATCCAGTGTACAAACATTTAAGTGAAATCCACCCAGAAATTACTAACTAACCTCAACCTTCGCACAATTTCTATACATGGCGATCTTAAAGGTTCAGACAATGCAGATTAAGATGTAGCGAGCTAGCACATATTCAGAATTTGAAGATTACTCACCTAACAAAAAAAGGTGGGCTCGGGAGGAAAAAGACAGCCTGGCAGGCTGAACTGACGCGTCCTTGTCGACTGGGAGTTTGGCCTTTTTTGTTATCTCTCTGCCGTGTTGACTGCTGCGTTGTCGGATTCCAGGTAGCTAACGTTATGAGGCGAAAATCGACTTCGAAGCTAAAAGTCGTTAGCACCCCTAGCTGGATGTCTGATGGGTAAAACAGTGGGACAGTTTCAGTCTTGTTCTCCGACTCTGTCTTGCCACATAGCTCGCTAGTTGGCTGACTACGTCCCTTCCTCTCTCTGTCTGTCTTTTTTGTGCTCGCAGCTGTTTTCGTTGTTTCAACCTTTGCCTGAAATTCCTCCTCTGTCCCTTTAAGCGACGTTTCCGGGGTTTGCTCGTTAATATAGCAGAGGCGAGGTTTCACGGCCAGCTGAGCGCCTGTCATTTAAGCGATTGGTTGCTTCTGTTCCTGTTAACCAATCATAACGCGAGTATTACGCCTTCTTTAAAACATGTAGATTTATTCACAATTCTCTCACTGTGATTGGACTATGGTTTAACTATAGAAACGCCCAGTACACGTGCTTTTTCTCTCCTCCCATTTCTTTAGTGCCAGGGGTGGCTGTTGCGCTGAGGTTCAGGCTGTCTGTAGATCTTATAATATTTAACAAAAAAAAAAACTACGACAAACCACGGTCTGATATGAAAACAAAACTTTATACAGCTATATAGCATTGATAGCATGTAGCAATATCATTAAGGGTTTACCGCAGCGGTAAGATTCACAGTCAAATGAACACATACTAACCTCTGTTCTTCCGTTTGTACTGAATCGGCCATAGCCATGTTGTTACAGAGCTAAGAATAGATAAGCTACACGTTGTATCCGCATACTGTCTTGCAGCTGCACTGAGCTCCACGCCCAGCTATCCAGAGCACATTAGGGCTTAATCATACCTCGCTGTGGAGAGGAGGCCTGTACAGATAAAAGAAGGCCCGACTGAAAGCTCCGGGAGAGGAATATGGGATATTGCATCTGTTGCTTTTGGACATTCATCAGTTTCTGTACTGATGCTTCCCTTTGGTAGTACAACTGCAGCATTTTTCACAGTGACGGCGAAGCATCACAAAATTCTGCATTATTACATTAATTCTTCATTAGTGAGTCATCATTGAGTTTCCGGAGATGAGAAACATCCGTGCTGCTTAAGTCATAGACACTTCCACTAACTAACTTCCTTCTTTCTATTATAGTCCATAGAAAGCATGAAGTGTAAGAAGCCAAGTTGAATTTTCTTGTTTTATAGAGCACTGAGTCAAATATGCTGAATCTACTGAGACAAACAATATCTGACACACACTTTATGAATATGTTTAATGATCAAATCTGTACATGACAAACATTTGCATATGCAGCCTTTTAGGCCTTTTCATTACCCAACAAGCCCCCAAAAGGGAAATGAAACTCATCATTTGGTTTAGGTTTGCTGCTGTTTTAGGGCCTTTTATCAAATAATACTAACAGGTCAGAAAACGCTCAACTTCAGAAAAAAATTCCATAATCAGGATAGATAAGGCTTTCTCTGCAGCTGAACAGATGTTATCACACATTTGTTAGTCGAGTGACTGGCACTCCCTCTGTTTGCTTTCATGCTGTCGTGTTGTCCTCAGGTCTCAAAGTGTTGTAGTTTAACCACTAACTCTATGATGAGGGTCCTGGATTTGTTGGAAGAATCTGGGCAGCACAAGCAGTTCAGTGAGGCTTTTCTCTCTGGCGCCTTTATTTAAAGTCACTGGTCTCTATTTGATCAAATAGAGCAGATACGGCAGCACCAATTTGATGCTGCACAGACAGGTGTTGTCTTGGAAAAAGTGTTATAATTATCCAAGGTAACTTTCTAACATAAATATATCCATCTGCCTTACAGCGGGGTGTCTAGTCAGGCTCAGAAACATAGTGTAAAGTCATTCACACCTTGCAAACCATATGCATCCATTCAACCATGAATTCTCATACTCCATACTCTGTTTCAAATGTTGCCAGAATCTGTCAACTGATCAGTCGATTTTGCCTTCCTTGGCCCTTCCGTTCCGTGCTCCCTCCTCCTCTTCTGTCTGTTCTTCTGCCCTTCCTCTTGTCTGAACTGGTGCCTGATGAAGAAAGTCACTTTCACATGTGCCACGAAGGTCATCAGCCAAGAGCACCATGTAGATAAACAGTCTGTTTGCAGCGTACTTACATTCTCACTTCTATATCGTGTACGTCTACATACTGAGTTTCTACAGAAATTAAGACACTAACATCCAGGAAGAGAGTGCAGCTTGCAGCTTTATGAATGGATAACATGGTGATGAATAGGTATACAAATATTTTTATTATTTTATTTCATTGTTAAATTAAGCAAACTGGACTGTCACTGGTGGTGTTTTCAGCAAGAATGAGTATAAAAAGGATATGAAGCCTTTAGTCTGGGCCTGCATGTGTGTTAGTCTCAGGTGTAGCGAAGGGTGTTGTGGTCTCACCTGGACTGCCAGCGTCGGCCACTGTTCCACACTCTACCAAAGGATGGAAGCCAGTTGGCATCTGTATGTGAGCTGTGATCAAAGTTGGCCCCCACTCTGTTTGGTGGAAGCTTCCTCAGCTTCTCTTGCTCCTCTAGCAAAAGACAAATGAGGTCGCTTTAATTATACTCACACCTCTGTGAGATTTTGACTGTTTCTCCACCAGTGTACATGACTGACATCGAGGTCAGAGTGAAATATGTTGATAATTATTGTTCCTTTGACTGTATGAACATATAAATCCAGGAGAATACAAGACATACTGTATATTAAATCAAAGCTTGGTTACTACAAGTGATGTGACAGCAATCAATAAAACATAACTCCTCATGGACATTATCATGAAGGCGCGAGCATTCCTTTGAACAAACAAACTGCTCAGACAAATGACAACAAACTCGCATCACACACAACTTAATACATTTTTGTGTGAGTCTTACTCTGTTTGAGGAAATCCTGGAGTGAAGGGCCGATCTCCGGATGTGCTGCAGCTCCTGAAGTCCCCTCCAGAGGATCGTCCTGGAGCCAAGGAGGGACGGCGCCTACGACACACAGAGGCTAAATGCTTACTCTTGACCAATCACAAGCAAGAGGTGAACTAAACTCTAATCTTTAGAGATACTGGGTTGCTGCACAGACTTTGAAAAGCATGAAAAACACCACAGGAAATCAGTAAATGTTTTATTAGGAATCCAATGTTTATATACCATACTATATGTCTGCATATGCAGTGTTTCCCTCAGCATTTTAATTGTGGAGGCACCCCACTTCACCTGGAATAAAGAGCATCTCTACAAATGTCACGAGAAGTTATTACAGTTTTTATGAAGTCCAATATTAGGCTTACTGAACTTCAGGATATATGAGCACTGCTCAGCATCACACAGCCAAAGCCATATATGAGGAAATTGTTTAAACAACTGTTGGATAACAACTGGTAACAAGATAATACATCAGAACTTGAAAAAAGTATATTCATCAAACCCTGTTAATATTTTATATATGTATTAATAATTTATACGTAATTAATTATTTACATGTGTATTAAATGTACATATAAGCATCATCGCAGTCCCAGTTCAACCCAACTTCTCAAAAGTGGTGCTTACTGTTGGTTGGCCCAAACATTTAGAACGTACAAATGCATATATCACTGTACCTGTATGAACATTTCCGCTGTTTGATGAATCCTGTAACAGAGAAAATCAGTGATCAAGTGAGGAGAACGCCTAAGGGGTGGGGGAAACCAAACTAAAATCAATTAATTACCAGATTTAAACACGTTAATGAGAGTTGTTCTTCTACCTGATAACCTATGAAAGTCAAGCCTTGTCCTACTGCAGTCCACGGTGCT
This sequence comes from Scatophagus argus, assembly GCF_020382885.2. Lineage (NCBI taxonomy): Eukaryota > Metazoa > Chordata > Actinopteri > Scatophagidae > Scatophagus > Scatophagus argus. The sequence goes on along the minus strand of NC_058496.1, from coordinate 14,900,273 downwards.
TCAGCCACTGAGTTGAGGAGGCTGCTCCCTGCTTGCCGGTCTGATCCTTGAGGTGTAAACCGAGCGCTGTTTGCCAGACAACAAAATGAGCCCCAAGCCAACAATTTCGTGTCACGTGAAATTGATGATTATATGCAAAAAGGATAAAATGCCACAGTGTCACCTGACAGCATCCTCTGGATACACGTCGGTGCCGTTGGATCCAGCGAACTCCAGCTCTGCGTCACGCTGATATTGATTCAGGAAAAGCCAACAGCGGTTCACAGAGGAAGTCTGGGCGCTAATCATACTTCATCTTCATTTTTCATCACACACAACTTTGCCCCAAATGTTGACATAAACCTCTCGCTATTCAAGTCTTTGTTTTTTCCCTTATAACTTCAATCCAATTCTCAGTTTGTGACAAAAATGTTTTTTAAAATGTTTATTCTCACATGATGAAGAAAATTATTTTGTCCTTGAACCAGCCCAGCCGCCAATTTTTTAAAAATCTATCAGTTCACACTCGGTTACCTACTTTGGTACTTGCAATCACTTAGCTGGAGAATGGTGGCATTTCCCACCTTACATGCGACTCAAAATCATGAAAAACGACAAGTCAGTGCCACAGCGATGGATACTGCCACTGCATCCTTGGAAAACAAACCTCTAAAAGAGACTGAAGGACCTCTTGACGATGTCTCTCCTGGGCCCGGATGTTATCAGCTTGCTACAGCCATGAAAACAAAACAAGAAAAATAAAACATTGCCATCAGCATATTTCAAGTCTGGAAGAGTCCCTCTAACACCTTTCAGCCATGCTAGCGCCACTTCAGCTCTGACTGAAATAGCTCAACAACTATAGGATGTATTGCCATAATATTTGGTACAGACATTCATGGTCCACTGATGGTGATCCTTTGACTTTTCAAAGAGTCAAAGGATCAGCAGATCCAAATTTCAAATTGTCTAATGCTTTGGTTTATGTCTGACTCTAATGACATCAGACCCTCGCTTGTACTGTTTAGTGCTACATAGCAAGTTTTAGCATGCTAGTGTGCTAATCTAAGATGTTGAATATGTCTAAGATGGTAACGTCAGCATGTCAGTACTGACTTGTATGTTAACATGCCAACATTTGCATTTGGATCTAAGAATTGCATGCTTAAGTACAAGTTATGATAGGTTGTAATCAAGGTTAATGTGAATTCAAAAACAGCAATTTCACATTACCTGTTTTAGGAATTCATCCTCCTTCTCCACAAATGATTCTAATGCATTTGCCACTTCTGCTTTAAACCTAAACAAAAACAAACAATGACTGTTGCAGAGAACGTTTAATTTTCCAAACAAACTTATAGATACGTGAAAACATTTGGCTCCCCAGGCCTACTTTTCCCTTTCCTCCTCCGTGATGATGACCTTGTCTCTGAGTTTGGGGTCGGCCTTATTGTCCCACCAGAATTTGTGAGTATTCTTCCTGTGTTCTGGGCTGAAACCAGATGCATTTCAAATGTCAAAGCAAAAGCAGATGACCACAAAAATTCACATGGATACAAGCATAAGGAATTCCTTAAGCACACAGACGCCTGACAATTGTATAGTTGTTAGTTTGTGTTACATGCATCTAAACTGATGTATAAGTACAACATAAGCTAGTTAAAATGTCAAAAACAAACTTCTGAAGTTTCTTTCTGATGGAAAACACACAATTTAGATGATATTCCATTACTATTTACTGTATTCAATTGTTTCCTGATTACAAGGGTGGCTTTTAATGTGATGAAATTGTGATGAAAATGTTTTTATGATGCTTGTAATCATGAAAGCATTGATTATCTTAATTCAATCATCTTTATAAATATAAATTAGTAAATATCCTGATGACCTTTCCCACTTAGCACTTTTTCCTTTTACGTACAAAGCACTGAGTAAAACATGCTGCTCATGTTGTTAATAGTAAAAAGATTTTTGACCATATACTTTTATGGGATACGTTAGCAGTCACTATCACAAATACTGTTGCTATTTCTTCTGTTTGCTAAGGATACTGTTAAAGCACTGGGGTTCTCTAAGTCAAACACTGTGTGGTTGTACTGGGTGAAAATGAAGCAGAGCATCAGTGAAAACAAAATAAGCTCAATTACAGTTAATTTAAAAACAACAACAACGAAACCTTACGTGGCCATGTGTTCTATCAAGCCTCCATACAGCACAGTCATGTTTCCATCCGTAACATTTCTTTCAATTTCAAGCCCACAGCAGTAGCACCAGAACGTCTGCTTGTGCTGGGTGCAATCAAACTTGTCTACTTGGGGTTTTTTAAGTGTTCGGCGAGCTTCCTTCACCTAGGAGATGGGTGAAACAAACAGGAAATGGAAAAATTGCACTCTCAAACTAAGACCAGTGTTGACAAAGCCATGTAAATATAATGTACAATATGGTAGACAGTATAAGCTATGGAAATACTTTTGCAAAATAACCCTGAAATAATAAATAAACCTAATAATTATTTAATTAATTATATTCTGATCCTTTCATACTTGAATACTTATTGAAGTGGTTTAGTGACTTCTTAGAGTCTTACTAATGTTTAAAAAAATAAGGGGGAAAAAACGTAAAACAGTAAAAATAAAGAGAAATAAGAATAATTGATTATAAGAAAACCTTCACAATAGTAATATACCATAATATGAAACAGAATATACAAGAAAAACAAAAATAATACCATGTTATAGCCTCTATAATATAAAGAATAAATAATACAGTATTACTATAAAGAGATACGTAACTACAGGTATTATAATAAAGCTTTAGATACGTTACTACAACTACCAGACAGTTTTTATTACAGTGGTTATAAATGTAACGTCCCTGATGCGCCTCTTAGTGGCCACACTGTATCACCTAAGTCAGTCCTTAAATATCGGGCATGAAACATTTTGATGTTATGTAGCACAAACTATTTAACGTTAAACAGCTAAAATCAGTGTCACTCCCAATGGAACACGAAATGAAAATGTTGATTGCGCCCATGATTTGTTGCGCACGTTAGCATCGGGGCTAATTTAGTACGCAAGTAGTTTCAGCAAAGTGGAAAAAAATGGCCATACAAAATACTCACAGTGAGAAATATCAGTAAGGCTGAGATGACATTAATCTACTTACCTTTTCTAAGAATTTGAGAAGCACCACTCTCAGTCTACTTTGGTGATTTTTTCCGAATATATGTCCCTTCCCAGTGAATGTTGTTTGTCTACATATGGCACAGTAATATGCACCCATTTAGACAGTGCGTAAGAACCAGAAAATATGCTAAAGATGATTTAACGCAGGATCCGAGCGCAAAACAAACATCTCAATTCCTTTTTAGGTCTCCCTCCCTAAAGCACAACCCGAATAAACGGGTAAAATATAAATAAGCTTGCAATAGTAACCTGCTACAGGAAGCGGTTCCGTCTTCATATCTATCCCCCCGGAAACAGAGCGTATTATCTCTGCGACCTCTGTGTGAACTCCAGTCGGGAGGAAATCTGCTTGTACGTTTTTTTCCTAACTCCAAAGCAAAATAAAATGTGTGCCCAAACTTAACCGCCATGCTCTTGGCTGGCTCCTTTCATTTGCTGGGTTGGTTATTTTAAAGCATGAGCGGTGAGATTGGTTAAGGGTTAGGTGAAGAATATAAGAATAAGTCACTCAGAGGCACAGCAGGATGGCTCATGCCTTGGCCACCCTGAGAAAAAAAAGCGCTATAAGCAAGCGGAATGAAAAGCTAACTCACTTTCACTGACGGAACTTCTTAGTGTGACATCCGGCGGAAGTAAACACGACAGGTGCTATTTGCGTTAGCAGTATGGCTGCATGGAATAAGCTGTACGAGCCCGAGCGTAGATAAGTATTTCATGTAATTTAACAAAAATGTCTTCAGTTGAGCATTTGAGAGAGTTTGTCAGCGGGCGACTAACTGCTGTTGCTGAAGAAATATTCAGGGTTTTTGAAATAACCATCGTTGAGTACAAGAAAGAAATCGATCGTCAGCGCAGGCTGCTGGATATCGTTTGGAACCCTGAAATAAAGTTACACCGTATAGGTGTGTAAAACATGGTAACAGTAATACCACAAAACAGATTAATTCGATTTATATAGATTCACACATGCTTAAATGTTAACTGGCATTAGTTTGCTCGTATATCTGGGGGTTTATCTTCAGCGGTATCTTGTTCCTTGTGTTCTCTCTTGTTCCCCTCAGAGCTCCCACAGCAACAGGTTTGTACGGAGGAGGTTCTCGCTGACCAGCAGGTCTGGACCCAGGAGGGTAAATCCAGTCCTGATCAAGAGGACCCTGAACCTCCACGGATTAAAGAGGAACAGGAGGAACTCTGCACATGTCAGGAGGAAGAGCAGCTTGACCTGAAGCAGGAGACTGATACCTTTATGCTGACTCCTACTTATGAGGAAAGTGACCACAGTGAACCTGAATCAACAAGTGGCCGACAGCTCTTTTTTCACTACTCCCATGTAGGTGAGAGCCAGTATCAGAAAGGAGGCAGGCATGGAGACTCAGGATCAATTAGAGATGCAGAACCTGAACCAAAGACAACACATCACCAAAGCAAAAGTCCCAGTAACAATGTGTACAGCCCTAACATGTCAGAGATTCACAGTAATACTCGCACAGGTAAAATGTCTTACAAATGTGACACATGTGGAAAGATGTTTCAGTATAAGTCAAAACTGCAGAGACACCTGAGCGTCCACACAGGTGAGAAGCCGTACCTTTGCAACTTCTGTGGACAAAGATTTGGTTATATGTCAGCACTTAAAACTCATATAAGAATCCATACAGGTGAGAAACCATATTCATGCAAAACTTGTGGGAAAGATTTCATACTTAGCAGTGCCCTTAAAGTCCACATGAGAACACACACAGGTGAGAAGCCGTACCTTTGCAAGACCTGCGGGAAAAGATTCCGTACCATGCCACCACTGAAAAGACATATGAGGGTCCACACGGGTGAAAAGCCTTTTACTTGCAAAACGTGTGAAAAAAGATTCTGTCGGACTTCAGAATTGAAAACTCACTTAAGGATCCACACAGGCGAGAAGCCATACTCATGCAAAACATGCGGGAAAGCTTTCAGACTCAACAGTGTCTTGAAAGTCCACGTGAGAACCCACACAGGTGAGAAGCCGTACCTGTGTAAAACGTGCGGAAGTGACTTCACTTGTAGTAGTGGCTTGTTGGTCCACGTGAGAAGAGCCCACAGTGGTGAGAAGCCATAGCACTGCAACAGCTGTGGGGAGAGATATGTGTGTGGTTTGATAAGGCATTTAAGAGCACACACACTACAGGCAAGTATGTATCTGTATGCATACTTTGTTTTTTCCTTTGCATAATTGAATTACTTGCATAGCAACAGTATTTATTTGAAAAAATACTTTCCCCAGCCTTTGATCAATGTTTATTGCACAGTCAACATGTGTGACATGTTGTGTTAATATATATATATATTTATTTGTCTTTCTTTCCAGAATTTTTATACACTACTTAAGTTATATAAATGGATTGTGAACTCTGATGTTGAAGCTGAGAAACCCTCTTTAGTTGTGCTTGGGTTACTGATGGTGTTTAATCTCACAGGTGTTCTAACAATAAAGCTTTGTCAGGTGTTATTGTAAGAATACCAGATTCACGCTGAAGTCTATACTTGTTGTTCTTTTCAGAGTGAAAAATGCTTCTCTGTGTTGGATCATAACATGCAAGAAGTGCTTTCATGTTGCAGCTCACCAGCTGGAGGTTAAGTTTATTTACGATTTGATATTAGTTTGATCAGTGGAGCTGCCTCAGATTGAACAGGCATACGTTTAGTGATGGAATAAAACTAACTCAAATACTGTACTTAATGTACAACTTCAGTTGTCCTCAGCCAGTTCTGACTGCATGTGAACTCGGGACAGGTGTGAAATCTGAAACACTTTCAATTAATTAATTTAAGACATTTTACTTGCCTGTACTGTACCCTTTAGCACACTGCATTTACAGCCATAGTGTGCTAATTACATACATGCAGTAACTTAATTAGCTCATTACATATGCAGCCTTACTAAACTATCCAGCTCGGTTAAATAGGTAAAAATAAAACTTCATATTTCCTAAAGTGATTTCAGTAGTTTAACTTTATGGATGTAAAGGAATGTTAAATATGTGAAGTGACACTACAGTTAACTCCTTTAGAGTCCTTTGCACACTCGATGTTAGACTTTGTTATCTGGTGTCTCTGAGTTACCCACATTGTTTTGCTTCCTCCTGGTAGTGTGATTATATGTGATGCTGTATGATGAGGGACATACTGTATAGAGCTGAAAGAATGTGATGTTACTTTTCGGTATTTGACTGTGCCGATGTTTACATGTTTTACCAGTGCCAGTGCATCTGTGTGTGTCTGCCCTCCAAACTTGAGACAGGAGAAATGCTGCAGGGTTTATGCAGGAAACAGTCGACTAGTGGGTAAATCAAAGATCTCATGGAGACAATGTGGTGGCCAAATAACGGAGTATGAATTAAAAATTAAAAAGGATATTACTTACAAGGGCTTGGGAAGATGTCGTAAAAACATTGTTGTGAACACAGTTTGTTTGCAATTGATTGCATTCTGTTTCTATTGAATTTTTACACAGCGTCACAGCTCTTTGGAATTGGAGTGTAATTTAACGTCGCTTCAAAGATAATGAGAAAGACTTTGCCCAGATATCGGAAGGGACTTTTCTGTCATCCCAAAATATTGATGGAGACATGTACCTGAGAACAATGTGTCCAGTCACAAAGCCCTGGAAATCATATGGAGCAATCCTAGTTCAAAACCACCAGCAAGGACTGAGAGGTGGGGACTGAGTTTTTGGTACAGAAAGGGAGCCAAGAGCCCAGCTCACTGTAGTCTCCTGTCTCATACGGGTGCAGGGATCTTGTGCTTTTTCTCAGTAGTTCTAGTGTGAAAAAAAGGCTGACAGTCTGATCTAGATACAGCTCTTTGGACAGGAAGGACTAGCTGCTACATGTAAATGATATGCATCATGATGGCATAAATTGAAATAAAATGACACTGACGGGCCAGCATGGAAGTACTAATATTACACACACTCTGGTATTTCTGCTTAAACATTTAAATACTTATTCTATATCACAGTCCATTTATTTTTATTTCCACCGTTTGTTCAAAGCAGTAGGGAAAAGAGCACCAAAACGAACAAATGTGTGTCTTTGCTACTGCTACCGTTTAACACCTGAGTTTTTAATAAAATGACACCAATTTAAAGGGGAACAAAAAGCCCCCAGACGTTCACTGATGGAATTATAATAGAATTGGCCAAATACACAACCCATCTAGGGATTATCAGAGTTAGTTTGTTAGTTAGAGTTACTATTAGAAATTGGCTGCACTCTTGCATTGGAGGAACTGGAGGACAAAGAAGAAGAAGCATCATCATCATCACTTGCACGCATCACCTGTGGTTGCAAAAACTGGTATCGTGTGTGTGTGTGTTTCATCTGTTATGAAACAACAAGGTCTTCAGTCGAGTATTTGAGAGTTTCAGCTGCTGCTGTGGAAAAAATATTCAGACTTTTTGCATATAACCACCACGAGAAAGTGGAGTACGAGAAAGAGCTCGAGACTCAGTACAGACTGTTTGATTTTTTTTTTTTTTGGAAACCTGAAATACACACAATAGGTGTGTTTCTTTACCCTCGCTGTAGTGTTTCAATGTTTTTGTTCTCTGTCCCACCAGAGCTCCCACAGCTCTGAAATAAAGACTTGAAACTGTCTTTTCTTTTTAGTTCTAATCAGTGTCTAATTAAGTGCAACGATGAACACTCAGAGACTTTCTGTGAATCATCTCTTCTACTCTCTTTAAGCTGTATAACCTGTAGGTTGTATAACATGTTTGGAAACGCTAAGACTACGTGACTATGGCTCTATGGCTCAAGACAAGACAACACCCCATGTCAAGATGTCACCGCAGGACTACACCACATGACCTTGACCCTGACATGACATTTTTCCTTTACAAAGGTTCTCGCTGATCAGCAGCTTTCTAACCAGGACAGTAAACCCGGTGTGTGTCAGGAGCACCCAGAGCCTCCACAGATTAAAGAGGAACAGGAGGGAGAGCAGCAGTGGGAAAAGTTTTATTCAAAAAGTTTTATTCTCAGTTTCTCTCCTGTGCTCTGTTCATGTTAAGGGTGTGTGAAGAGATGCAGATGTGTGTGTGTTTGTCGTATGCTTTGTCAGAATTCACACCAAGTTTGGCAAGGTGGCACCTTCCTGCAGGGCGGTGAGCGACTTTAGAGAGTGAACCAGGACGGGGAGAAACGTTAACCGAGAACAAAGTCGTGAATCAGAGAGTTAAAGGTTAAAACCTAAAGCACAAATAAAGAGGCCCACACCTGCACACAACGGTCCAGATTTTGTGAGAGTCTCTGTGATGAGCATTTTTCACATTTGGCTGAGGATTAATTGTAATACTTGATCACTTAAAAAGTCTTTAAAATCGTGAAAGGGTCCATACAGGTGAGAAGCCATTTTTATGGAGATATACAGAGTTTTTACGAAAACAGTTGTCATGTTCGAGGAAGAGATCGATCGTCAGCGCAGAGTGTTGGATATCGTCTGGAAACATGAAATGAAGTTACACACGATGGATGTCTTAAACTTCTTTAATAACAAAAACAGGTTAATTATGTATAAACAAGTTTTTAAATATATAGGAACTAATTTGCTTGCATGCCTGGATTATTTTTAAATCATCACATTTTGTTCTCTGTCCCATCAGAGCTCCCACAGCAACATGTCAGTAAGGACGGAAAGGTTCACTCTGACCAGCATGTCTGGAACCAGGAGAGGAACTCCAGTGTGGATCAAGAGGACCCAGAGCTTCCACAGATTAAAGAGGAGCAGGAGGAACTCTGCACCAATCAGGATGGAGAGCTGCTTATCCTGAAGCAGGAGACTGAAGCCTTTAAGTTGAGTTCAGCTTACGATGAGAGTGAAAACAAGGAAAATCAGACTCTATTTTTGGATTCTGGTCAAACTCTGAGTGCAGCAGAGAGAAAACCTCAGTCCAGCTTATTCAGATGAGTGGACACAATCTGAATCTAACAGAAAACATTCTGTTTTCACTCAACAGAAGGAAAGAGTGGCCGTGACCAGCATGTTAAAACGCTCAAGGTGCAGTACATGTGCGCCATTTGTGGGAACAGTTTCAAATTTGGGGCATACTTGAAAACGCACATGAAAATTCACACAGGTGAGAAGCCTCTGTGGAAAGGACTTTTCTTTCAGCTCATCTCACACAGGGGAGAAGCCTTATGAATGTTCACTGTGTGGGAAAAGATTTAACGCCAGCACAACATTGAAAGTCCACTACAGAATACATACGGGTGAAAAGCTAAAAGCCATGTAAAATCAAGCAAAATATCAGTAATGTAAAAAAAATCTTCAGATGACAAGTGTTGGAAATTCCTTGTAGAGTATTTAAGGTAATTTATTTAGGGTTTATCCAGTTGTTTATCGGTGCTCCTTTTTGTTTTGTTAGTATTTATATTCTGTAGAGGTATTAGAGATATGGTACAGTGTTCGTTCACACTCCAGATCAATGGGTGGCGGTAATGCACCCGAAAGCTGTTTGCCAACCGCCAGTTTAAAAACCAGTGAAGAAGAAGATCACAAGCGGAAATAAACAAACCTGGAAACTCAATTCCAGTTAGCATAGAGAGTTTGATTAAGTTCTTGCAAGAAAAAGTATTTCAGTTACAATTCAACAATGTCATCGGTTCAAAGTATGAGACAGTTTGTCTGTGATCGGCTAACTGCGGCTGCTCAAGAAATATTGGGAGCATTTGAAAAGAAATTAGAAGATTACGAGACAGAAATAGCCCGTCAGCGCAGACTGTTGGATTCAGTTTTCACAGCTGAGATAAAGTTACAACGAGCAGGTTGGAAAAAACCCAACTTCTTGTCTAATGAAGCTAGTTTGGTGTCAAACGCTGCAATGTATTTGCCCTTTCGCAATTCCTAGCTACGCTGAGTATCAGCGTGTAGACAGACCAGTCTGACAGGTGTAACAGTCGTTAGGTTTCGAGAAAACAGCTGAAAAAGGATTATAGTTGGGCCCGTGTCACTAAGAGGCTTAAGGCGCTGGATGTGTCCAAATTTGTACTATACTTTAATATGATTATTTTTAACCAAATACTTTCACTAAACAGTATTTTTATTTGTTATTTCCCGTCAGTTTTACTGAGGATGAATGAAGCAATTGTTGAGAGTAATTAACAGACAGAAAAGTCACAAAGCAGGAGAGAGAGCTGTTTTCTGATCTAGGAAAAAGTTGTCTTTTTTAGATACATGATTTTAACAAACACATGATGATCTTATAGAATATGATGTATTGCTGTGGATTAAACTAATCAATAGTTTTACTCAGTAAAATGCAACATGAAGCAGGAATATTAATCAAAAACTTAACAGTGAAACACTGACAACCGGATGCAGAACTTTTACTTGTAGTTGAGTATTGTAAGTGTAGTACTTTAGTTAAGTAAATAATCTTACTACTTCACCCCACCACTGAAAGTATCGAGGGTCATGTTCATTTCAGTCGATACAGAGATGACTGTGTTCACATGCAAGCTCAGTTATTGCTTTGATTTCTCCCGTAGGAGCTTTTCTATTCAGTATTTGGAATGATAGTTAGCTTTGTTCACAATTTGTATCAATCCTCTACATCGATAAGGAAAGCAAGCAGGTTCTGACCTGAATGCTTCAAAGTTTCAACCCAAATCAGCTTTTCAGGGTTAATACATGTTGTGTAGGCTGCACTGAAAAAGAGGCAAAGAACTGACAGAGCTGCTTTATAATGTTAACCTCATTACAAGATAACCAGATTGAAGAAAGTGGCAGTAAACATTATGGAGAATCATTCAACCTGGTGCTGTTATTACAGGATCATCAAAAGTAATTAACTGAGTGCAATGTGGTCTGTAAAATTTCATAATTCCAGATTTTGTCTCTGTGGTACAGTTGTAGATACAAGCACTTGGGACATGTCTTAAATTTTTGAGGTTATTGTAACTGCGTAACATCCTACTTTAATTTGTTTTGTCTAAAAAGTGTAACGGGAAAAATCCAGCTGGTACAAAAACTGTGGCATGTTTTTACTTGATGGAAAATGATTATGTTTTCAGTTTTGCGCTATTCATTGTAGACTTCATGAAAACACAACTGTCTAAACTTATGTACAGCCATTCATGACTGTCTTTTTGTATTTCCTTGTAGAGCTCACACAGACATCTGTCAGTATGGAGCAGAATGTTCTCCTGAACCAGCAGCAGCACTGTACCCAGCAGACCAGCCCCAGTCTTGCCCCACCCATTATTTCACAAATTAAAGAGGAACTTGAGGAAATGTGTGTCAGTCAAGAACGCCAGCAGCTGACAGAGCAACGGGAGATTCACGCCAGTAAGCCGACTCCAGCTTGTGAGGAGAATGTCCACTGTGATCAGTCCCAAGCTTTGGACCAAATGGCGAATAAGGATTGTCCATCTAGAAACTTGAACAAAAATACATTATCTGGATCTGACAAGGAGAGTTCTGCTGCATCAGAGCCAAACAGTGACCACCAGCTTATCCTAACTTGCACCCATGGAAGTACAACACCAGCTAGAAATGCTGAGCCAGCATCATATGAGAAAAGCAATGAGGAGAACACAACATCGGCTTCAAGTACAGAGCAAACGACAGTTAACAAAAGCAATGATGGGAACACAATACCATGTGGAAGTACTGAACCTAAACCAAATAAGGAATGTTACAATAACACCACAGCAGCTAGTGGCACAGAGCTAACATCAAAAGAGACACATAATGATGAGAATCCAACATCAGAAGGAAGTCGTGAGTCAGCACCTAATAAGAAAAGCCAAGATGAGAACATAACATCAGCAAGTACTGAACTAACATTAAATCTGAAGACAACATCAAAAGGAAACAGTGATCCAGTACTTGATAAGACACATTATGATGATGACACAAGATCATCAATTAGAATTACTGAGCCAACACCGCAGAATAAACCAGATTATGGAGGAACAACACCACAGAAGAAATGTAATGATAAGACCACAACAAGTGGAGGCACAGAGCTCATACCAAACGAGAAACCTAAGGATGAGATACCAACATCAAAAGGAAATAGTGAACCAGTGCTAAGTGAGAGAGGCCAAGATCGCAGACCAACCTCCACTGGAAACATTGAGCAAACACTAAATAAAAGATGTAACAATGAGAAGACAACATCAGCTAAAAGTACTGATCAGGCAGCAGACAGAAAGCCCAATGATGAGAAAGTAGCACAAACATTAAGTACTAAACCAGCACCCAATAAGCACAATGGTGGGAACACAACTTTTACTGGAAGTAATGAGCCAAAACCAAATGAGAACTGTAACAGGGAGAACACAACATCACCTACACGTACTGAGCCAATGACCCAGAGGAAAGGTGACAGCAAGACCACAACATCACATGTAGGCCTCAAACAAACACCAAATGAGAAATGTAATGGTGAGGACCCAACACCAAAAGGAAACAGTGAGGCAGCATTAAATAGGAGAAGCTCAGATGGGAGACCAGTCTCAAACGACAAGACAACATCAGCTACAAGTACTGAGACAAAAGCAAAAAGAAAGCCAAATGATGCTAAAGCAACACCCAGTAGTTGTGGGGAAACAACTTCTGGAAGTATTGAGCCAACACAACATAAGAGTTCAAACACTGAGATCACGACATCAGCTAAAAGTACTGAACCAACACCGCATAGGAAATCCAGCGATGGGAAATTAACATCCACGGCAAGTACTGAGTCAACACAGCAAAATAAGAAACATAATGATGAGTTAACACCAAAGAAGAAACCCAGCAGTGGAAATACAGTGCATACAAGAGGCAGGTCAACACGTTATAAGAGACAAAATGACAGTACCACAACATCAAATGGAAGTACTGACCCGAGGCCAAATAAGAAACCCAAGAATGAGAATACAACATCAAATGGAAGCAAAGAAGGAACACAAAGTGAGCAATGCAAGTATGAGAGCACAACACCAAAAAGGAAAAATGAGAACAAATCAGATAATAGTATGCAAGATACTAATGACCCCTACATGTGTGACATGTGTGGTAAAGTGATGACTAATTTCAAGAATTACAAATTTCACATGAAATCGCACACTGTTGAAAAGACTTACAAATGTGAAACTTGTGGGAAAATGTTCCGGGAGAGCTGGGATTTGAATAAACACGTAGTAATCCACTCTGTTGAGAAGCCTTTCAAATGCAAGGTTTGCGGAAACGGATTCAACCGTCGTTATAACCTCGACCTGCATGTTCGCGTTCACACCGGGGAAAAGCCGTTCAAATGTGACACCTGTGATAAAAGCTTCAGCTCATGCGTGAATATGAAGAAGCACATGAGGATTCACACAGGCGAGAAGCCTTACACCTGCAGGGACTGCAGGAAGGAGTTTGCAGATTCTTCTGCTTTCAGGAATCATCTGCGAGTCCATTCTGGGGAGAAGCCCTTTGAGTGTTCCCTTTGCAAGAAAAGATTTACTACTGGGACAACTTTGAAAAGGCACACCAGAACACACACAGGTGAAAAGCCATATAAGTGCAGTGAGTGTGACAAGGTGTTTGGTCGTAGGACTGACCTGAAAGTACACATGAGGACACATACTGGGGAGAAGCCGTACAAATGTGGTACTTGTGGAGAGAAGTTCTCCAACTGGTTAAAACTTAACAGACACAAGAGCGTCCATGCAACTGATGCAAGAAGCTCACCTGTCTGCATTTGATAAGCAATACTTGTGGTTAAAGTGGATGGATCGCTTAGGTAGAATTGCTGCAGATAAAAGGATTTTTTTTCTTTTTACTTCAAAGTCTTTATTGCAAATAAAATGACCATGTCTTGTTGGGCTGCAGGAACCAAGACAGCTCAATGAAGTGCAGTACAGGAAAGATGGAGCAAATCATTGCACAGATTTTTAGAATATCACAATTTCAGCCTTGATGTATTCAGAATATTTTCACTGCTAGTGATACAAAGTTGTCCTGGAATGTGAGCTTGTATTTACTTGACTGGGAAATATGGTTCTTTAAGTCACTTTGTGTTGAGCAAAAGTTCATCCAGCTTTAACGTTTATGTTAGACAGCGCTTTCTTTTTGTTTGTTTTTTGATTGATTGTTTTTTGGTTTTTTTGATTGCAATGAATGGGTGAGCTGCATTTTTGGTTGCAGTGCTGATATGGTAATGTTGGTCTGAGCACAGTCTTATCGATGGTAATTTTGGATGTTACCATGGTAACTTTCAGAGACTAGTATTTTAGCGTTACAGTGTCTGGTATTTACCAAAAATTCTGAATGGTGGGAGTCTAGTGAAATAGAAATCTGAGGTGATCTGCCTGCATCTGAAGTGTGGAAGAATCTGCCTACTTCCATAGTCACTCTTGGATCTCTTCCTTTTATGCTTGTTATCAATGTATAGAGTAAAGACAAGAGTTGTACAGAGGAATATTAGTGAACACTAAACATTTTGATGAACATGCATCACAAAATCACTTTTGTAATTTCACAGTTTTGGACCTTGCACAGTTCAATGGCAGCTGCATGCACAGAAATGTGGACATTTATCCACTGTGTCATTGTTTTAGTGAGAGTTGGTGTTAACTGATTGCACTAGGTGAATGAGGAGAAGAAACACTGCTTCTATGCTGTCTAAATGCCTTTGTGCCTTAACTTCTTGAAACGGGGTTTGCTTGAGCATCTTCCGATCTACAGCACAGCTGTTCTGTCAAACCCACAAACTCTTAAATAAATTTTAATTACCATTTTTTTCCTAATGTGATATGGTTGTAATGTTATTGCCTGCAATAACATTTTGGGCATCTGTTGAACAAACACGAATTGTGAGTCACTTGTTGCAGGTATAAACGTGCCAGTCATGAAGTTGCCACGAGTGCCACAAGACAGTGAAAAACTGACTTGACTTGGAAAAGTGACTTTTGCTTGTGCTTAGACCTACACGATATGTCTCTCTGTTGTTCCTGTGCCTGTGTTTCTGTGTGAGGGGGAAAATTATAAAGTGGATGTATAAGTAAGCCCTGGTGCCTCGTTTATAAAACAGACTTGCAATCAAGTTTTGATCTTAAGTAGGACTCAAGTAGAAAACCACGTTTAAGTAGTTGTTTATAAAACCTTACTTTAACATGATCTATTATTTTAATAATCCTACCCCTATGGCCAATATTCAATAATGGCTTTTGGCCAGTGGTTAAGGATACTCTGGTTGATAAAGGGGAAGGAGAAATATAATCTAAAAAGGGATGTAAGAGAGACAACAAAAAGCGACCATAATCCAAAGTTCCAGAAATCCATAAACGCTCAGAGTGAAAAATGTGAGGGAGGATGTTAAGCTTAAGGTTTGATCATACAGATTTCAACAAGACTGTGTTCTTAGTGGGTAAAGTAGGTCAGAAGAATGCCATCAGTACAAAACAAAAAAGGCCCAGGTAGACAGGTAAGAGCGTAATACAGAGGAATTACTGGCGAGGAGAGAGGAGTTCAGGAGGCTCGGAAAGCTGAATTTTTGAAGGACACAAGGTTATAAGACACCATCTAGCTTAATTTAGTTTTTTTATAATAGTTAATTAATATTTTTTTCTTACAGTAATATAAAAAAATATATTGTTTCAGCATACTCCGACACAGTAGATGGCGGCAAGCGCCTTCAAAATTAAGCAGTTAAACGAAAAGAAGGAGAAGAAAAACGGGTGGAAAAAATGGGCGACCTGGATAGCGAGAAGTTCATGTTGGAACAACAACATCGGGAATTTTATAATAAGAGCCTGAAAGCCTACGGAGATATTACGAGAGAAGCTGACATATGGCAGACAAACAGCACAGAGCTCAGTGGAATAAAAGGTGGGTTTTACAGAAAGTGAGATAAGCTAAGTTAGCTTAGCGAGCTCTCTGGCCAGCTAACTTATTTCTTTGTTTGTTTGTTGTTTAGCAACATTTCGGCATTCATATTTCTCTGCCTTGCCATTCCCACCGACTTTTTTCTGGTTGTTTTCCGTGCTGACCTAAAGTTGTTGTCGGTCTGCCGTCTATCATCCGCATGGATTAATGTGAATGCACCTCCATCAGCTGCACCAAATTGTCTTTTTACGTGTCAGTGCAAAATACAGGAAAGACGACATAATCATGTCTCACCATTGACTTTGTGGATAGCAGTTTTGGTAGGACAGAAACTGTTTCCGTACCGTTTGGAGAAGAGAGGAGTTAGTTTGTTGAAAGCGAAGTTATTTTCTATTGACAAGGTGAATTTATTTTACAGTCTGTGTCTGCTGATATTCAATAGGTGGCCTGATAATTTCCACACAGTCCCTAAAAATGGCTTAAGGTCTGACTAACTACAAATTACTGGCAGTAAAACATTTTGAAACATCTTTAATGTTCCTTGTTTTGTCCCTCCAGAGCTCCCACAGCAACATGTCTGTAAGGAAGAGGAGGAGGAGGAGGAGGTTCTCGCTGACCGGCAGCTCTGGAACCTGGAGAGGAACTCCGGTGTGGATCAAGAGGACCCAGAGCCTCCACAGGTTAAAGAGGAACAGGAGGAACTCTGCAGCTGTCAGGAGGAAGAGCAGCTTGACCTGAAGCAGGAGACTGATACCTTTATGTTGTCTTCTACTTATGAGCAAAGTGACCACCAGGTCCTCTGTAACTACTCTCATGCAGATGAGAGCCAAGATCAGAAAGGAGGTAAGCGTATTCACACAGGTAAAATGTCTTTCATGGTGGGAAGTTTGACATGTAGAAAAGCTTTTAAGTGTAAGTTTACATGCTATGTGTCCTTTAGAACATACATGAGTATAGGAAGCCATGTTCTTATGGCATACGGTGAGACATCAGTATTTAAGGTTCATGTAAGAAATCACCCTGGTGAGAAGCCGCATTCTGCAGTACTTGTGGGAACAGAATTTGCAGAGTATTGGAATTATCAAGGCATATGAAAATGTATACAATAAAGTAGCTTTTGTTTGAACCACAACAAGTCAGGAAACGCATACATACAGCACTAGTGGTAAAGGTTTTTCTCAAATCTCAAAATGGTCAGTTAGGGGTGGGGAATCTGGCCACAAAAAATAATGTCACAGTATATTTAATCACAGTCATAATCTACAATCTAAATTGCAATTTTTTAGCCGCTATAACCAGACTTGAAGTCTCCTATGAATTTGTCCATTTGCACCATTTAAACATAATATTTAATGAAAGACAGTTCTTCTTTGGCACAAACTCCTTCTCTGCCATGTGGCTAGTTTAAGCTCATGTTGCATTGTTTCTGTCACCCAAGGTAAAGCAACATTCCTTTTGTTCTCTGTCCTTTCAGATCTCCTGCAACAACATGTATGTAAGGAGGAGGAGGTTTTCTCTGACCGGCAGCAGGAACAGGACAGGAACTTCAGTCTGGATCAAGAGGACCCTCAGTCTCCACAGATTAAAGAGGAACAGGAGGAACTCTGCACCAGTCAGGAGGAAGAGCAGCTTGTCCTGAAGCAGGAGACTGATAGCTTTATGTTGACTCCTACTTGCAATCACACTAAATTCAATAATCAAACTCTGCTTTTAGATCCTGAACGAACTCAGTGGAGTGCAGCAGAGGAAGATCCTCTTGACAAAATCCGTATTAAATGCGTAAAGTCTGAATCTGACAGGATGAATTCTGGAGTGTCAGGACCAAACAATGACCAGCAGCACCATGAAGCCTCGGCACCAACGACGAATACCGAAGTGAAGAAGAAACGCAGCGCAGAGAATACATCAGTTACAAGTGCTGAGCGAAAACAGAAGAAGAACCCAAGGAACATAACATCAACAAGAAGCACTGAGACAGAACAAGAGAAGAAAAATGAAGATGGAGATGAAAGATCAGCTGTAAGTATTGAGCCTGACCCAAAAATCAGAATTTACAAATGTGACGATTGCGGTAAACCCTTTTCTTACTTGAAAAATTTGAAAGTTCACATGAGAATCCACACTGGTGAAAAGCCTTTCAAGTGCAGCCACTGTGAAAGGATGTTCATACATCAGTCTATCTTGAAACGACACATAAAAACTCACACAGGAGAAAAGCCCGTCCAGTGCAGCCTATGTGGGAAGAAGTTCGCCCAGGTCACCGAAGTAACTAAACACATGAGAACTCACACAGGTGAGAAGCCGTACGTCTGCAACACCTGTGGGAAAAAATTCAGCTGCGGCGCTAATATGAAGAGGCACATGAGGATTCACACAGGTGAGAAGCCTTACACCTGCAGCTACTGCGTAAAGGAGTTCACAGATTCCTCGTCGCTGAAGTACCACCTTCGAGTGCACACAGGGGAAAAGCCTTATGAATGCCCTGGATGTAGGAAGAGATTTACACTTAGCGCGACTTTGGCAAAGCACGTTAGAACCCACACAGGTGAAAGGCCATATAAGTGTAACACCTGTGGAAGCAGTTTTTCCCAAAAACCAGACTTGACAACACACATTAGGATCCATACAGGGGAGAGACCATTCAAATGCAGTGTCTGTGGAGAAGGGTTCATAAGCAACGCAAAACGCAAGAATCACATGAGAGTTCATACAGACGTTTCATTGAGCAGTTCGTGAAAGACGTGACTGTGCTTTATGGATCTTGTGAAATGTTTTTGTCACGTTAAAGCACTGAACTTACTGATCTTGGAGGATTTTGTCTTGGTTTTACAGAAATGTATGTCTGACCTCTTGCACCTAAACAATGACTGGAAAGTGGAAGTGGATTCAGAGACAGATCCGTTGCTGGACCTGGACTCAACTGCTGTCAAGGGTCTTAACTGAATTTTGAGACGAGTGGCAGGGTGCACTGCTGCAAAACTTGAACAATGTATCATTGGTGGTGCAATGTGGGCAAACAAGAGCCCATAAAAGACTATTTATCTGTGAGTGACACAGTTTTGTCAGTATTAGTTTAATTTAAAACACTCCTTGGTCAACACAACAAATGCCTCTTTTGTCAGAAAAAAAGCAATCATTCCATGGTTGTTGTTGGTTTATTTATTTGCACTGTTAAATTTTTGTATTTTTGAATAGGCAGTATTGTGTGCGTGTGTTAAAGTGTGAAGTGTGAGTACATGTGTGGGCTGTTTCTGCTTTTCTGCTGCTGTCAGCTTCTTGTAGTGGCTAAAAGTTTTTGTTTTTGCTTGGCAAAGATTTTCTCATAATTTATTTGCGTCTACCTCATTTAAAGTGTAAAATGACACGTTAACAAGTTAAATAAAGTCCCTCAGAAATCATGCTGCTCATCCGTGTCATATTGTTACAGACTTAGAGAAATCTTTGAGCACCCAAGACTCAATTAAAAAAAACACAAAAACAACATTCTGCTATCTAGTAGGCATTCATGTACTCGCATCAGTGTTCATTATTTTGACAGGCTACATACACATCTTTATTTCTTTACTTTTAGCTTACATATTGCTCTAAATTGTAAAGTCAATTTTCTCATAAGGATTTAAATCTGTAACATGAATATTCACTCTTATATAATCAAGTTGGCGATTGCCAAAAGGTAAATTTCACAGGACATTTTATAGAACTGAACTGAGCTTTCTTAGAGAGAATAAAGAAGTTTTCAAGTTGTCGGATTAACTTGGATATTCTGCTCTTGAAGTAACCCTCAGATGTTGTAGTCGTAGGCTCAGACGGGTAACAGTGGTCGCAATTAAAACCTGAGACGCTGACACAAAGTTTGATTTGCCTTGTGGTTGAAGCTTACCATTACCACGCAACCAAATAAGGTATGTTTTCATTTTGTTTTTCTTCTCCAGAGATGTTGCGTCCAGAATCTGATAACCTAACAGGAATATTCCACTCCCTGTGCTCGCCGTTCCCTTCATCTTTCCTTCTCTTCTGTTATATATACACACACGCAATCAAAGGCTCACTCCTTGCAAAAATATTATTGTAGTGCCGAGGTTGCTGTCAGATACCAAAAGAAGTGTATATGCATGTCTAAAGTTGCAGTTTCATGGGAATATACAAAGTGATAATAGATGATTACAATGGAAGAAAACCGCAGGATTTGTCTCTTGTGTGTCAGACCACCTACCTACTGCTTTGTACTGTACATTTATCACCCTGTGTCACAGCGGTTAATCAGTGGGTCGTGGTTCCAGACCTGCAGTGGCTCGACTATCATTTTGGGCCATTAGCAGCTCACAGGTGGGTTCATAAATCACTGAGATTGTGTTTGCACAGCTGGTTGCTCACACCAAACCTCCACCGCCACATCATTTTCAAACAGTCACATATCTGACACTATCCTGGATGACTTGTGGTACTTTGTAAAGTTTCATTATCTGAACAAAGTCTCCAAAATGTAGCACATTAAAGTGCATTTTTCCTTCCATACTGTAGAACTAGACCACATTTGTCTACCAAAGGAAAATAACCTTAATGATCACATTTAATCCCTCAGAGATGTTTGTGAAAGACCCGCAGTATCCTAAGGGACTCTTTCCACCCTTTTTACAGACTACAGACCATTGACTACTGACCCCTGCCACAGTGTTAGGTCAGTCACCACCAGGGGGCGCTGCTCGTCCCTCAGCCTGTCTGACTGTTGAACATACAGTCACACAGAAAGTCAGCCACTTCACATTATTTTGATCGCTCTATTTGTCTTTAGAAAATATCTTACTTTATTATTTTACTCTGCCTTATACACACCATTTTTCTAACTCATTTACTGCACTCATGCCTTTCTCAACTCACCCTTCAATCAACATTTTTACATTGCTTTTGTTGTTCCGAGAGACGCTCGTTTCTATCAGCTGCGTTTATGAGGCCTGATAATACAAAATAAACGTTCTGATCATGTGGCTTTTGTTACAATTAATACAACATCACCTATACTAAAAAAAAAAAAACATCATACCGTAGTATATACAGTCTGCTGTGTGTGACCTGTGACCTTTGCATGGCGGGCCATTTGAGCTCCTGCTGCAATGCGCATTCGCAAAGTTTGTGAGGCTTAACTCACGATCAGTGGCAGGCCAACCCGTCAGCAGTCAGAGCCTGTAAGTTATGAAGAAATAACCCACTTTCATAACGTATCCCACGCTCACGAGTGCTTAAAGCGGTGTTACGTTCACCTGTAGCAGCTTTGCGTCACACTCTTTCCTTCCTTCCTGTTGAGGTGCTAAAGATCAGCTGCTTCAGGTAAGACTGCTTCTCGTGTGCCAATATGCAAACCCATGTACGAAATGCACGTCCTTGTCTTTGTTCTGTAAGTGCCTGTGGTGTTGACACGACGGTGGCCTGTTTGTAAACTGTGCGGTTGGTGATGCTGTTGGCTGTTTCGCATACGCTGGCTCATCGTTTCTGCTTTGATGCTGGCGCCTGTGTGCCGTGCCTCCATTGCTAGTGGATTTATGGTGAATTCATTTCCTGTGGCTGAGACTGTTTTTTTTTTTTTTCTTCACTTTGTTCGTGGACTGCATCACGCTTTCAAGCTGCTGGTTTAACATAGTGGTACATCCATGTCAGAGTATTTAGGATTGTATTGATTGATTGGAAGTTGTTCACAGAATAAATCAAACCTGGGTCCCTAGTCGTTGAGGACTCTAATTTGGTTTTATTGTGAAGCTGATTTTTCTTGCCTGCAATCCATTCGCATAATTGTTCTCCCTGTAATATTGGCTTCAAGGGAAACTAAACATGGTGTTCATCACACACGCTGTCTGCTGCTGTACTGCTGCTACATTCAGCCACACTCATCTCCATATTCATGTGCTGATGGTCATCTGCTGCGTGCTGCAACATCTTAAATTGGAGGACGTTACCTTCTGCCCTCCATGATTTCATGCTAGTTCAAATGTGCATGTTGATGATTATTTGCTGCTTGTTTTGGCCTTCTTCTGTTGCACGTTGCTTTCGAATGTATTTGCTGCTGCACTACGCATGTGCACGCCGTGAGGCCACAGACGCTCCTGCTGCTGCTGCTGCTGGTGCTCACATGGCATTTCAGCAGCATACACCTGTAGTTCCCTTGGGTGGAGATTATTATTTCTTATTATCTGCTGAGCTTAGCTAGGTTTTTACATATGGTTATGGAGTCACAAGGTCAGAGACTCCATACACAGGGAAACTGTCTGCACTTTATAATCTCATTTCAAAACCCACTTTTGCAGAGTGGCTTTTCACCTGGTCATGGATTTTGTTGTTTTGCTCTGGTGATGTTTTATTTGTTGTTGTTTCTTTACTGTGTCATTTAATTTTCAGCTACTTGTTTTAACCTCATGCAGCTCTCTTCAGTGCTGCTCGTGTTCGCTCACTTTCTTTAGGTGCTGTAACGCTTTGTGCCTCCGTTTGGAAAGTTTCCTGTGAATGTGATGATTAGAGCAGATCTTCCACAAACAAAGGCGTATCCTCAAAAATGCGCTAGTTTCAAGCCTGAAGGGCAGCAGCTGAGAGTATGGTAATGGTAATTTTTCCGCAGCACAGAGGAAGCACATAGCACAGAGGAAATGCTTCACTTTAGTCAGAACTAAAGTGAAACAAGACAAACAAAGGGATAACTGAGTGAAACTTTACCGTAATACTCAGATATGAGCAACAAATTGGGAGTGCTCAGCAAGGTGTTAATGTAATCATAAAGAGATCTCAGAAACTTTAACAACATCAGTCACTCTGTCTCGTTTCTCGTGAAGCTCAGTCGGCTGGAGCAGCCTGTCACGCAGTACATTGTCTGCCTGACATTTTGTTCTTCAGCACAAAATGTTTTCTCGTTAACGCTGTGGAAATTGCATTTGGCCATCTGGACTGGAAGCAGAGTTATTGTCTCACAGTGGTGCCAGCAGAGCCCCTTATACCAAACAACTCTGTACTAAACTCAGACGCTGTCCATCTTTACCTTCTGTCAGCTCTGTCAGTCATTCTTTCTCTTATTCTCTCTCTCTTTCTCACACACACACACACACACACACACACACACACACACACACACACAAAGAGTAAATTTCAATGGGAATTTCCCTGTCTATAACATACTTTCCAACAAGGCTATTGGGTCTAAAATGGACACATAAAAAGATTTAAAAAAAAAAAAAGTATGTCTGTATATTTAACCAAATTACATAAAAGCTTAAATGGATTTGTGATGAAACCCTGAGCTCAAAAACCATGTCTGTGAAATCCATCATGGTTTTCACAAGCTTTCCCTGGTGATTAGCATTGGCTGGAGCGTTGGCGTGCACTGCAAATCAAAACCATATTCATTCTGGTCCGACGCGCTTGTGTGCTCGCCGAAAGTGTCTCAGTCACTAACCCCGTGATTTATAAACGTTTATCTCACCACAGTGGCCAAATCAAAGGCCTGGGAAAGGGGAACAAATTAACAGAAAGGTATTTAGCTTTTCTTAGAGACCTAATTTTGCAGACCACAGTATTCATAAAGCCACAGTGCATAATTATGTTTTTATAGCTGTATAAACTATAATGTTACCTTGTAATTTCATGGTTACAAATGTAGCAATTTTGAGACCCCAGTCTTGCTTTGGCTTTGTTTGTTTGCGTTTCTGTGTAAGAAGTTATGCATGTTTGGAAAAACTGCGCTCTAATTTTCACAGGATGTGGGATTTTTGTAGATGTTACACTTGTGTCTAGAAGGCCCATGAATCTGAATCTGGAGAGGCAGGTGTGCAGTGGATATTGGCAGGTAGATTAGTGGCTGAAACTATTGATCACGCACTGTTGGTAGTATAATATTCTGAAATAGCGCTTGCTTAGACTGTGCCGAAGCAAAAAGTCTCACTCTGACAAGCACCAGAAATGCATGTCTCTATTTTATCTTGAGTCAACATTTCAGCTACAGTATAACGCTGCGCTGACCGAGGCCTGTCATGTAGAGATTGGACAGTACAGATTCAGTACTTTATTAGGTACACGTGTATCAAGTTTCTCACGCAATTCAATAAAATCCTTCTTTTGTGGATGTTGATCTTTTTGGTGACATGATCCATAGCACATGATGATGCATAACATGTCCTTTCCATTTACTTACGTGAGATGAACAGCATATTGGTAACGCCTCTGATTATGATACAGTCCACTGCAACACCAACATTAACTCTGAGCTCAGTGCTGAAACACGTGATTTAACACCTCAGCAGTGCCAACAACAACTCATTAAAGTTTGTGAGATATATAAGATTTTATGTCAGAACAGCTGTATTGGATTGCATTACATTGTATGGATGTAACACTGACAATCAACAATGATCATCATTTCAGCTCTGGTGAAGGGTCACCTTGTTTTTAATTTGGAGCTACAACAATTATTGATTAATCAGTTGGTCGATTGACAGAGAATCACTGGACAGTTATCTTGATAAATTTTTCATTTTGAGTTATTTCTTTTAAAGAAATATGTTACGGGTAAACATTTGTCACAGGTGAAAGATAAGCTTATGAGCAAGGGGATGATTATTGCAGTGTGGCATTTCTCATACAAAACAGAATATTATTTTAAATGTGAAGGAAAAACAAAGAGGGCTAAAACCATTTCCACTGTTAACCTGAATTTTAACTCCTTTATTTTGTTGTATTTTTTTACTGCACACGTTCCCTGAACCTGTGTGACTTTGTGACAGTCCATACAAATAAACATGTATTTTACACATCAAAGGGCCTCTCTACCTATGTGATTCTGCCTTTGGTTAGTGTGATTATGTATGGATATGATTTTCTCCAAACTACTCCCAGAAGTTTGAATTCAGTCTGTTCCTCGGTCTACATCACAGGCTTCCGGTGCTTGTTATGCTTCAGGCTTTAAGCTCACATCGTTATCTGGAGCACCACGTAATCAGCACAACAACAGGACAGACGTTCGCTTCTGCTTTGTCAGATTTACAGCCAAACAATTAAAAGTAGCACAAGTGCCAAAGCCATAATTCTCGTACAGTATTCCCACGATGACCTCAGAACAATGTTTTAAGAGCTGTGAGAGATCATAACCTTTCATGGAAAGTTTTGCGTGATAAACAGAGAAGGGCTCCGGTTGTTTCAAGGTTACACGAGGCACTAGTTGAAAAGATGACTTTTCAGGAAGGAAGCAACTGATGTTCTGATCACAGTAAGACAGTTATCCCGCCATCAGGGAGCCAAGAAGGTCTAGACACATTACAGATGTGAAATAGGGGCATTACTTCTGCGGCTGAGACTCCACCACTTTTTTTTTCTTAGCCACGGGAGACCGGTGCTCTAGTTTCAACCTGGCAGCCTGAGCTCTAATATAAATAATGGCCTCAAACTACAGCTCAATTGTTGTAATAATTTAAACTGAATGCAGTGAGAATATGTGTTTCGCTGGAAAAATGGTGGAGCTCTAAAAGGCCTTGAAACCTGGGTAGGCAGTGCGAAGCATCGTCAGCCAGCTGTTAAAGTGTACAACTGTCCCTGCGGTTTAGATATTTGGGTGTATTTGTGAGTTTGTGGTACAGCACTAAATGGTGATTGACAGAAAAGTATTTTGATGATCAGTTAATTTTTTTCCAAGTCATTTTAAAGAAAGAAATTCAAAAGAAAATATGCCAAAATTGGATATATTTGTTTTCTTTTGTTTTTTGTTTGTTTCATTTTTAGGACTGCAATTTAAACTTATTTTCCTCAGTGATTAACCTGCCAATTATCTTCTCAGTTAACGCTTTACTCTATAAAATGTCAGAAAATTTCATGTCAGCTGACAGCCCAGTTTCTTTTACAGGTCATACTGTAAATAACAAATATCACAAGTGAGAATGCCTTTACATGCAACACATGAATTGATGACATCTATTGTCATGTCTATACTTATGATTGGAAATGTTATTATGATATTTGATATAGATGGTCCAATTCCAGTCTTACCAGAAAGTATCAAAATCTCATTTCTTAACACATTTTGAGCTGCAAATAATAAGTACCTGCACATGGCCAGCAGGGTGCGCCAGTTCACCAGCTGACTGGCTTGTGACTGCCTCACCCTGAATATCGAGTTTCCCAGTTCCACTTAATGAGAGGTCACCATAACATAAGTGTGTCATCAGGATTTATACCCAAACACAAAGTAAATTCAGATTTCATGTTTAGCTGCGTTTGGAAAAGAAGAAACAAAGAAAGTTAATTATTGTTTTGCCATGTACAGATACTAACCAAACAAAGCTCCAATCAGTACTTATGTGACTTATTTTTCATGATTGTATTAACATATCACGATATCAAAAAGTGGTATTCTTGGCACTTGTGTGAGCCTTTATTGGTTGTCTGGCTCGGCTGTCAGTGGCAGGTAGTGTGAAAGCAGCTGTTGGAAAGCAGAGGTGAGCCGAGAGGTCGTAAATCTTCATCAGTTCACAATGGTGTTGGCCCAACGACCGAGTGAAACGACTTCAAAGAGAACCCGTCTTCAAATGAACTTGTTGCCTTTACTGATGCGGCGTTAGCTTGGCCAGCTGTTTTTGTGTGTGTGTGTGTGTGTGTCTTGATATTGACATCAGTGGGCCACCTGTGAGAAGCAATGGATGACACCGTATGAAGGTGAAGATGAAGTTCTGAAATGTTAATTTTAAAGGATCATAGCAGTGCTTTTGCACATTGCAGACCATTTGCTGCAAATTGTGCATACTTTGATTCACTCTTGCTCATTTTCCTAGATCTACTAGTGCTTTACATTATTTGTTGTGTTTTTTATTTTATTTTCAGGAATCCATTCATGTCCTTTACAGTATGAAAATCAACTTAGGCTCTGAGTGTAGAGCTGCAGCAATTAGAGAATTAATAAGCTAGTGTGTTGATTATTTATTTATCATTTTAGTCAGCTTTTTTGCAAACATGTCAGATATTTGTGGGTTTCAGCTTCTCAGATATATGGTTTTACTGCTCTTCTTTATGATTTAAAAGAGCCAGGTAAAAACTCTGCTGAAATCTTGCAGTTCTCGGAGAGAAACCAAGTTTGATATCTCGTTACAGAGCAGAACAGTAAAATCTATAAAATTATACAATAAAATGTGGGGATGGGAGCACATTTTTGTACCATTTTGTTTCCAAGTGAGTCGCACCTTTTGGAAGACATAACGGCTGCAGCAAGATGTCTAAGAACTCATGAAAGACTGTGATTGACAGGTTGAAAGGTAAAACTTAAGTTGTAAAACATGCAGATGTTTTGTTTCATTTAAGAAACTAGACCAGATCATCCTGAAAAAAAAAACAACTTGATTTTGTGAAACAGGATTTTTTTCTAAAAAAAAAAAAAAAAAAAGTTTGTCAGGAAAAGATATTTCTCGTAACGGATGGGTCACTTTGCCAAAGAATACAGCTGCTGAATAAAATTGATTCATTTGGTTTTAAATACTGACACAAGAATTAGAGAAATAATTTTTCATCTCTCTCTTCCTCTCTTCAAAATGCATAATATTCCAGTTTTTTTGGAATAGGGCTGCTCTGCATTCTTTTAAGAAACAAGTGACCCTGTTAGAAGTTACAAGAAAAAAGCCCTAAGACCTTATGGCCACAAAATACAGTTAAATAAAAACAGATGATATTGTATTTGTTACTGTTCACTTTAAAAAGCGTCTGACTTCTGCTTACCGCTGGTTATGTTTTCGGTCTGGTTTGTTGGTTTGTCTGTTTGTCAGCAGGATTATGGGAAAACTCGTAGCCCAATTTTCATGAAACTTATTGGAAACATGCAGCATGAGCTAGGATCAAAAAAGCATTAAATTTTGGAGTGGATTCAAATTACTTATGCTACACGCATTATTTTTCCTTTGAGTGTAGGATTCAGTTGTGGGTTGGCCCCTCCTCTTCAGCTGGAGAGAGCAGCTGGACAGTGAATGAAGTGGCGTAAGTAACAACAAAGCAGTGAATCAGAGCAACAAAAAGTTATTTCTGATTGCTTGATGGAGGTTACATTCTAAAGCACAAATAAACATGGCCGCACCTCCACACTGCCATGCAGGAAAGGTGCCACATTGTCGAATTTTGTGTGACTTCAGGCAATGTGCATGTCAAACACACACAGACCGGCGGCTCTTCATACGCTGATGACCCAAACAGAGCAGAGGACAGGGACAGAGAGACAGCGATGTAACCTGGTCGCTATGTTTTTAGCCTATAGCCCTGACCCTCACACTTTGCGCACTGTGATTGGCTGGAGGCTACGTGCCCAATACACAAAGTCTGACAACTAGAAATGTCCCCAAAATAATAATAGCATAATAATAATGAGGGTCTCTGATCTGCACACAGTTGAGAGAGGATGCGAATGCACAACCGTATTTTGATATAATTTACATCAGTTTAAGGGTCCTTGACATGAAAAGGTTTGAGAACCACCGTCCTAGAAGAGCGGACTAGAGGCCTTGGCAGAGGTATGCGCTCCCTGAGTGTCCTTCTAGTTGTGAAAGCAGTCAGGGCTGATCATGTGTTCGGGGTCTACAGGGTGTTTCAACATTCCAGTAACAGCAATGTCTCTCCAATATCTTCCTGGAATTACTCGTTCTGTGTGGGATCTGTGCCTTTTTTCTCCCGCAATCACTTTGGTCTCAACCCCTCTCCTCCCTTTTCTTTCCTTTCTTCCTTCCTTCCTTCCTTCCTCTCTCTCTTCCTATCTCTCGTGTTGGTTGTCTTTCCGTGTCAGAGACTAAGCAAACAGAGTCGTGTGTGAGCGGCCTCGTAACTCCACGTTCCTGAGAGACTGGGAGCTCACAGACGGGCGCAGCTGTGTCTTCGTTTGTCGGCCATTTTCGGCATTCTCCAGATATCTCCGTGAGGCTCCGGGGCCTTTTCTGTGTTCTGGTTTGACCCTGTGCCGCTGTGGCAGGCTATGTGGAAGGCAGGCAAAGTGGGACACATCTTCAGGTACAGTTACAAGATAGAATAGATAGATAGAAAGACACATAAGACACATGACTCAAGAAAATAGTTTGGTAGATACACAGTGAGTAAAGCTGATATGGTTGAAGGAAATCACATGTAACCTGATGAGGGCTGCAACTAACAATTATTTTCATTAATAATCTGTTGACTTTTGAATGTTTGGTCTATAAAAGCTCAGAAAATAGTAAAAATAATAATAATAATAATAAAATACCCTTCACAGTTTTCAAGAACCAAAGAGGATGTCTTTGAGTGTCTTGTTTTGTTTGACAAACGGTCCAAAACCATAAGATACTTTAAATTGAGAAGATGAAACCAGCACATTTTTGACATTTTATGTGGAAATGGCTGAAGTGATTATAAGAACAGCTGCAGGTTTGTTTTTGTTGATTAATAGACTGATCCTTTTAGCTCACTGATTTAAAGTGTTGAATGCAACGGCGTTTCGTAACAAGTAGGTTCACCATCAGTCTGGTTAATATTGATTCTTGATTCATCAAATACTTATTTAATGAATCCATAAAATGTTTAAAAATAGTAAAAACTTCCCATCACGGTTTCCTAAAGGCCAAGCTGATGTTTGAAAAGCGCTTTTTAATCCAACCAACTGTCCAAAACCCCCAAATATGTAGTTAACTTGAACATGAGGTGCAGAGAAATAACGAATCCTGTTTTGCATGTTTTGCTTAAAAATTAACAAACCCAAATGAATATCAAAATAATTGCCAACTGAATTTCTGTTGATGGACTAATCAACCTAATTAACAGTCAGATCCTCAAAAAGGAAACATATACAAGTTGACAAAGCGCTGAGTAAATGCTGTGTGTGTGTCAGTCAGAAAGAGTGTGTGAAGAGACCCTTCAGGACACAGATATCAGCGGGAGTCCAGCAAGCGTCTTCTTCTGCTTGGCTAAAGGAGGTTTAAAGGACAGTTGCACATCTCTCTTCACGCTCCTCTTCTCTCTTCTATCCTCATTTTTCTTTTCTTTCCTACTCCTCAGCTCAGAATCAAAGTCTCTCTCTCTTTCTCTTTCTTTCTCAGTCTTTGTCACTCTCTCTCATCTGTTTCTTGGTGCATCTGGTGAACATAAGCTGTGGAAAGACAACAGACAAGTAATAGGAGAAGTGTGTGCGTGTGTGTTTGGTCTGTGGGGGCGGCTGTGTACATCTGCATGTGTGCACATATGCACAGATGACAGAGGCAACTGCACGTCTTCCTCAACTAAATCTCAAGTATTTTCATATGAACGTTTGGTTCTGTAAAGGCACTGAAGTGACAGCCACAAAACCACTGACAGTTGAGTCGCTAAGCTGTCCAGCAAGGACTGTTGACATCTCTCAATGTGCACCAATATATCATAATATCAGGAACATACTTTGTATTTCAAATGAGGCCTGGTGGTTGGGTAAGTTATGCATTTTGATGATCGCAGATTTGATTTGCCAGGCAGCGAGTGTTCTGTCTGGGTCTCAGCAACAACAGGACAGAACATACAGGAATAAGTGTACTGGTTGATTTATCAGGCGACTGTGACAACAGGCCTCATAACTCAGAGTGGTTTATGAGCAGGTACCATGAGTGCAGACTGTGTTTGGCTTACTTTTTGTGTGTATGTGAATGTGTTTTGTTTGTTTGTTTGTTTTACTCAGTTTTATCAGGTACAATTAAAGATGGGTTCAAGCAAAACACCCAGATTTGTTAAGCTCAGATACTAACAAAAGTCGTCAGACCTCTTTCATTTCAAATTTACTGTTCATCTCATTTTTAGGTTGTGGTACAGGATGTGTACATTGATCACGCTGCCGTTAAAAACTGTTTCTGCATTCTGAGCCAACAGAAGGTGGTTATAAATCTTTTGACTTGTAGAAGTTTTAGCTTTAGCCAAAAGTAAAGGTAATAAGATTTGTAATGGATTTGAAAGGATTTGGACTTGGTAAGTGAATTGGATACTGGATATGAATTTATAAAATGCTATTGAACTCAGTACCTCCCTATTTACAGTACCAAAAAAATCCATCCAGATGGTGCAAAAGATAAGTTTTTGGAAACTAACACACACATTATTTATAGCAAAGTGTTTATTCCACATAACTTCCCCAGTTACTGTTGCTGTTTATACATTTTGTTATGTATTGCACAGACACACAAATAGACACATGTGAAAACAAATATGTTCAAATGAAGGTATGTAATGTTTGTTCATCTCGTGTACATATCAGAATCAGAATCAGAATTCCTTTATTTATCCTCAGGGAGAAATTCTTTTTCATACAGACATTGCACTTTTTTTTTTCCCGAACAAGAAATGTGAAATTTAAAATAATATAAAAACTAAAATAAAGTATAAAATATCAGATATTAGTACTTGTGCTCTTCCAGCACCTCCACAGTGTCCTCGTTGATGTTAGTAGGGGTCACTGGAGCCTTTATCCTTCTCAGGTCAAAAGATGTGCATTGGCCGGGAATCGAACCCGGGCCTCCCGCGTGGCAGGCGAGAATTCTACCACTGAACCACCAATGCATATGGAAGACCACATGCTGTCAGAACATCCGACTTATCTGCCTGTGAAACTTGTAAGCTGTCACAAGTAGGGATGCAGTTAGTTCAACTGAAGATTATTTTTAAGTGTTTTAAAAGGGACAATGAAGCAAACTCTGTAATGTGTAGGATTTTAGTGTGAGATTGTTTTGATCACTTTTTGTCACACTCTTGATACTGTGACTTTTGAGCTAAAGCATGAAGTGCGATGTTGAATAAGACAGTGTTCAACTTCTGCACTTCGCATATTAACCTTCCACAGCCATGTGTTGCTAATGAATAGTGGGTTTGTGGTTCAGACCAGGCAGATGCCAAGCTCTAGATGTGCAGTCTGCCAGTGACCGTTGGTTGCACAGTTTAGCTGTGCTGAGAGTAATATGACGACCTGATGGTCTAATTCACTAAGAAGCAACATCTGTCAAGCTAAAACATAGTGTAAACATATGAAGGTTGTATTGGTTTCTGTTGGAGACAGTCTGGTGGTTTGTATTTTCAGCACACCTACAAAACAGAGCAAACCACTGACCACATCTCTTCCATCTCTGGCCTCACTTTGCCTGAGGTTTCCCCTGGAAGTACCTTTGCTAGCACCTTGCAAGCCACAAAACACTAACTGACTCGGGGTAAGTGACAAATTGAGGGGTTTTGGCAGTCCGCTTGGCGGTAAAACATGCCTGTTTACATGGGAGGATCCCACAGAACCACAGACATGTCTCTGACAGCCAATGAGAAAGGAGGAGAGGAAGGAATGACAGAGTAAAAGAGGAGAGAGGAAGTTACAAAAAGGGAGCATTTCTATCAAGGTACTAATGCACAGGACATGCAGGCTGGTCACACCCAGAAGCACACAGTCACATGTGCACATGCATTTCCCCTGAGTTTTAGCATCTGTAAATGGTAGACATTCATTCTTTTCTTTACTTGAAGGGATGGCAATGTCTCCCCTTTGGTCAAATGACATATCCAGACAGCTGTTTGATAGGTTGCCATAAAATTTGCCACATCCTTCGTGCTCGGACGACAAATCATTTGGTGACATTTTCTGTAGCACCATCATGACTTGCGGTTGTGAATTAAATGTTTCATGATTGAATGTGTATGATCAAAGACCTCCAAGCTTATGTTCCCGTCAGCCTCAGCTGTACATTGTACTTGGCGTTAATTAGCAAATGTTAAGGCAGGAAGGTGGTATACATTATAGCTTTGAAGCCTCAGCATGTTAGTGTTTTTATTATGAGCATGTTAGCATGCTGACAAAGGCTTTTAGCCTCGTGACTGCACACTCTTCATCTTGTTAATTTGATGAACTGATTAAATCCATGTTGAGTGTTGCAGGCACCAAAAATATTTCAAATCCAAAAATTAAATATAACGATCCCTCTTCTGAGTCTTTAACGTTTTACGACTTTTGCTCCAGGCCTCTTCAAACCAATAAATTACTGAAAGCCATTGTCTTCATTCAGTGTGTTGAGCTGCCTGTGAAGCCAGGCTCAGATTTCCTGGCCAAGACAAAACTTTAAGGCACTCTGACAGGAACGTCTGAGAGAGGAGAAACCCTATCCAGCACATGTCATTGTAATTCAGGAATATTATATGATTTAGAGGGTGGAGAGCACAAGGCTATGGAAACACAGAACTCAGTGGCAGAGCACACAAAGGACGTCTGTTCCCTCACAATGGAAACCTTGTTGGCATTTTCTCAGTGCCTGGGAGAAAACTAAAGAATAAACAACAGTTTTGCTGTCCCCTGTTTCTGACTTGATTGTATCTCTGTCATCCTTCCCAAATGAAGAAGGAGTTGATTTAAGTAAATCTCAGTGAGACGCATTATTGAGTTCAGTCAATGACTGAGTGGCTTCATTGTTAAACTGAAGGATGAAATCTGCAAAAACCACCACAAGACTTGACTAACGTATGTAGCTATGAAAGACAACAGAGCAGTTGAAGCCCAAATCTATTTATGTGACATCCAAATATAATTCTCAGTGAATCATTGCTCTGTCTCTACGTCCCTATCCGTCTTCTTTCAGTAACCGAAATCTCTTTGCAAAAGGTGCTTAGGTCAGCAAGAGCGAAAATAGACCCTTTGCATCTCCTTAGAGCTGAAGCTTACGTCCAAGTAAAGGAGCTATTATGCCTACTCATGTCCCCACAATAAAATGTCCTCGTGTGTCCAGGTCCCATTTTGTCTTTTGTGTGATGAATATTTGTAAAAGTGTAAAGTTTATGACAGAATGAAATCACCTCAGTCATTTCAGGTAAACAGAAACACTGTCATTTTCATGAGCTGATAACATGTCTCTGCTGTGTTTGCAGCTTGTTGCACTGTCTCCACAGTGCTACAAAGTGGTTTAATGAAAAAAAATATTATTTGCTATATTGTTAGTCAATTTCAAGAGATTTGTAGACTCTCCTCTTTGCTAATATTCAATTTCCTCTACCTTTTTCGGTTTTCATCTATTTCTTGTTTGAATAAATTAAGTGAACGCTGCTGAATAGTGTGTTTGAAAGTTCTGTTGATTCCCAGTTACGGTTGCAGTCTGCTGTCGTAAACATCCATGGCTCCACATTATTGACTCTGCCAGAGACAAGGGAGGAACTTCATTTCAAAGCGCCATAGAAATTGAATTCGATTGGATGGAAAATGTAGAAGAGATGCACATCACATTCTCCAAGCTGATTTTCTGGGGATCAGGTCTGTTCCAGGAACTGATACTGATACCGTAAGAGTCCACTGTTTTGTCAACTCATTTATCATGTTTTAAACAGTTCAAAAGAATGCAAGAGTAACACTTTAACACTTTAAACAGCTGGACAAGCCAGCGCCCTGTCAGTGAGGCAACAAGTTCATTTGAAGACAGCAGACCTCTTTGAAGACATGTCATTAAGCAAACAACAAGTGAACTGAGGAGGATTTATGACTTCTGGAGCTCACCTCTGCTTCCCTACAGCTGCTTCTGCACACTGCTGGTGACGTCCCAGCAGGAAAGCCAGGACGAGCAGCCACACATAAACCAAACATTAAGCGTCTTCAAAAGTTATAGTCGGCAACGACTTCATGGAATCAAGGAAGCAAACTGAAAAATGTAACTTCATTACGGAGGGACAGTTGCCGTGTTTCCATGTGCTGTTAACGATCATAGAAATGGTTTAAGATGTTTTGCACATTTCACGTAACACAAATTTAACTTGAATCCTGTGGTTTCTAATATTTTATATGACTTGCTAAAGTAAAGTAAAGTAGGATTCTTTTGCTATGTAGTGCAAACATTGCATATGTGTCGTAGCCTATAAAACAATATTCAGAACCATATCCAGTAGTAGACATGAGGTTAAAATCCATTACACTCAGCTAGCCATTTGCCTTAATATTTTTTTGTGTTTTTTGTTCAAAAATGTCTTTTTATATGCTCTTATTTATTTGTTTATTTATTCCCATGATAGAGTAGTTTAACTTGGAGGGAACGGGCCCTCATTCAAAGCGCCGGCCAGGGTTTAATCAATTTGCTGCCATCTTGATTAGCCAAACGATCCACCAATCTGCCCAGCAATCAGCAGCAATTAGCCTGGCCTGGAATAAAATCTCCTCCTCAACCTCAAATGTGCATTTCGTCCAACTTATCAGTCTGCTCCGAGGACCAATGGCAGGGGCTCGTTCAAGTTCCTGTGATTACCTTTGGCGTCATCCGATCTGCTATCTCCTCTCCTGTGTGGGGAGGCCAAAAATGTGCAGGCATTGATGGAGCACTAATGGGCCAAATCGTGAATGGTCCAGATGGCTGTGGAAGAAATTGGTCTAAGCTGACAGTTTATCCAGGCATCCGACAATTACAGCCTCCTACTGAAATAAAAGGCAATGTTTGGACAGTTCATTTAGAACTTAACAATAGAGAGGAAATGTCAAAACACATTCCCATGCACAAATGGAACCATATGGCAGTCATCTTACCTGGGTTTGCTTCAAAATCTATTATTCGGGGTAATTGGGAAAAGTAACATCTGCAGTACTTTACAGTTAGTTTCCACATTAAGTTTTGACTTTTAACTCTTACAATCCACTATATATAGTAATGCACCAGATATACAGCATAACAGCGAATATGCACTACTTGTTCAACTGGACAAACCATGGACATACCAAAATGTTTGTCATCTAAACTTTAAGGTTAAAGTTTAAGGGATAACTTTTACTATTAGTACATCTTTTAGAAGATTAATCTGACAGACAAACAGTGAATTTGATAAATGTAAAAAATATTTGTCACCCTCCATTATAACAAATAATACCTTACTTTAGCTATGGTTTTGAAATTCTACCTTAATGGGCAATAAATCCACAAGTTTGAAGGCTTATAGGAGGCTCACATGCTTCACAGTAGTTTGTAATTCACAAATGGTGATACATTTACAAAGTAATCTACCAGGAATGTATGCTTGCACATATTTGACAGGCTAACACTTAACGTTTATGTATGTTGTTGCAGTGTGGGGTGGCAAAAGTTGAGCAAAGTTCAACTTTTTGTTTTTTGTACTGTACTGCTTTAAATGGTTGAGGGAGCGCTCACATCTGTTTGATCACAGTCTTAATCCTTTTTCTATTAAAAATATTCTTCATGTATTTTCTGAATTTTGCCTTTCCATTAAATCCCACTATCAATTCTGAATGTGTGTGTGCAATGCCTTGGTAATAGAATCTGTTGTAGTCATTTCCATGACTCACTGCATGCTGGGATAGATCTCTGGACAAATTGGGATCCCCTCTGAGTTTGATGATTCAAATCATTTGTCAGAAAGCCCTGAACTGTCTGAGTCAAATTGTTAAATGGCCACTCGTGTCCACTTGAGAAGAGTACTGAAACATAACATCTAAAACAAGCCTACACTTAGATGTACTTTGAGCATCTTAAAGAAAACATGTCAAGTTAGGAAAAGTATAGGCCTACTATAGAGTTTCAAATATAGTGTGTTTTTCCTGTTTTACCTTCCAGGCAGCCACTAGTGTCAGCTCATGTCAAAATCTAAATCCACTTCAGGCTTGAAACTTGCTTGTATTCTTTTAATGTAGTCAGAGTTGCTGTTTTCTTGAATTTTCAGACTGCATGGAGAACCCTTCCTGGTATATTCAAGTGCTTGTGAGAAGGCTGGAAAAAGGAAAGTATTGAACTTGTGTAAAGAACAGTATAGTTTGGGTTGGAAAAGCTCCACACTAGTTTGGTGTGGCCTAACTAAAGTTGTTTTTATGCAGCTAACATTTTTATGAGGGGAAAATGAACACTATTTTGACTTCAGCATCAATTTATTCTCTTACAGTACTTCAGATTGATGACTTTAGTACATGCAGGCTACAAAAGTATATGGTTGAAGGCTTTAGTGCCCCAAAGATAAATATCATTAGAAAGCTTTCATAGCCGTCATTAGTCTGACCCACTGGCAAGTGATAAAAGATTCTGAACACTCATTTTGAGTGTGTTCAATTCATAGAAAACAAAACATAAAAAGAGCGAATGAATAACAGCTGGTTTAGAGTATAATACAGAATCAATCCCCAAACATCTGCTGCAAATAAACCAGGGAGACATGGAGAGAAATCATAATTAAGCATGACAATCAAATATAGACATGACTGCGGCTTGATCAAAGCTTTGCTTTTCTTCAGCAATATAATGATACAATAATGTATTCAATGGTGTTCTGAAGAGGACATAAAACACATGACTTCATAGCCATATTTCACTGCAAAAAGAATGGAGTGGTTGGTGTGTCCGGAGAAATAACTAGTTTAATAACAAACATGATTGTACTGCATGTTTCAAAATGCTGCAGAACACAATCTGGATGCACAAATGATTGGATGTGATAACTAGTTTGCGCAGGTATGGCAGCAAGCGCGCACATAATTCAGTGAAGAAAAGTTAGATAAGGGATATAATTCAGGGATATAGCATGCAAGGTGGGACTTGCTTCATGTTTTCAGCTCTATGAGTCACCACTAAATCAATCAGGTGCTTTTTTGCATATCAGTGAAAAGCAAAACCCTTGTGAGCCAAAATAATCCTTGAAATCAAATGTAAGTATCTACATAATGAAATTCATGGACAATTTGACTTTGACAAGTAGACGCTGATCCATAGCTTAAAAAAAAAAACAACGTGATTTTCTTGGACGAACAATACAACAACCGCGTGAGATAATCCTCTCCCAATGTGATTCCTCTATCTGCACTGTGAGCTCTTCAAATCCTGGTTAACGGGACCCAGTGTGAGATCAGCCCAAAGATAGAACGACAGATTTATTGCGCCCCAGATGTGCCTGATTCATGAGCATTGTTTTATCTCCAGATTCCAACCACATGAAGGTCTTATATTTGGAGCCCTAATTTATGGAGCTCAGAGAATGCAGGCTGAATGTTTTCTCTCTCTGTAAAAGATGAGCCAGCACTGTGACTCGGGCAGATAAACAGATGCTTGGATTAATATTGATCTTATAAACAGATGTGAAGGAAGGTTATCTCTTAAACAGCTACATTAGTTTTACTCAAATACAGAAACCTTGGACCTAAATTTCACTGAATCCAATATGAAAATTTTTTGTACTCAGTCTTTTTAGCGTATTAAAAGGTCAAAATATAGCTGTAGCGCACAGGGTAATCATAGACTCAGTCACTTCATCTTCAGTAGTTTTTGCTTTATGCTTAAAAAGAAGTGAAATTGTATTTTGAGATGAAATTTAGGAGTCCAAGGGGAGCCCACTCCAAAGCTTTCACTCTGAAGCTTGATTTTAAAGCTGGTAGGAGGCAGGACTGTCACACAACTAATTACACATCATAATATGTCTCCTATTTTCTTATTCCCACCCCTTGGCGTCATAGGCAAGTTCTTATTACTATATCGGCGGAGCCGAGAGCCCCAGGCGGCTGTTTTTTCCCAGCTATCTCGGGTTCCTGTGTTGTGGTGGGAGGGTCGGCAGAGGCGACACGGGCAAATGTTGCTGTTTATTTCCATTCTGTCATGTGTGTGAATCTGATTACAGGTCGCTAAGTCAATATTTAGCTTCTGCGGATGGCATCATCGTCGGCCAGTTTATTTTTTCTGGGCCCCGCCACATCTGCTGCCAATGTCATGCGCGGTAGCCGACATGTGCCGCTACCAAGAAGGAAAGCAAACAATGAGTCTGCAGTCCTGGTCGAGTGAGTCAGACGTATGAGTGGTGAACATGAAACCATGATTTGCAGCTAGAAGTCAGACTGGTTCGGGGACAGTGGTGCTTAGAGCAGTTTGAGGGATGCCTTAATGGATCTGATGAGGGGTCAGAGAAGTTCATGGTAAAACACTAATTTCTCACATCAGCCTCAGTCATATTTGAAAGAAAAACAAACCACAAGTAATCAAAAACATGCTTATGGAAACTTTGAAAGTATGTAATGCTCAAGTGCACACTTCCAGTTCAGATGTTTGCAAGAGTAGAAACATCTCATTAATGTGCTTTATGTTTAGAGCCTTCATATAAAGATTTTGTAGGAACTGCAGGGATGATAATTGCATTTCATGCATTTTTTCGTTTGATTCCCTACGTGTGAGAATCTTGCATGGGGGCTGCCACTTTATTATGAGCCAAGAGAAACACTCGGTCGAGGCTTCTTTTCATCTGGCCCTCAGGCAAGAAGGATTTGATATTTATTAAAAATAGAGAGGAGTAAATTTTTTCCAGTCGTGACTTCGTTACCTCAGGTTATTCCAGTGAGGCAGACCACACACAGTCACTAGATCTGAAACACCTCCTCTGCTTGTTTGCATGACCTGTTATCTGAATTTGAGGGTTCGTAAAATTGAGGACTTCTGTGCCAAAGATGTGCAAGTCAGGACTTCATTAGGCTTGGAATAGTTTCTGTGCTGGCTATTACTTGAACAGTGCTGGCAGTCGTATAGTATGTGTGGACTTGCTCTCGGTTACAACCACTTCAGCTGTATATTCTGCTTTCGCATTTACTGTAGATGTAAATTATTTAGCTTAGGTTTAGGTTTTACAGCTGAATTGTGAGTTACTACTTGTTTAAGACATAAGGACAAAATGTCTTAGCACGACCTTGGAGTCCTGCCATGTGTAAGGGGCCCTTTCTGCGCTTTAGGTAGGCAGCATAAATACATACATACATACATTACACATACTGTGT
The DNA here is from genome assembly GCF_020382885.2 of Scatophagus argus. Classification (NCBI taxonomy): domain Eukaryota; kingdom Metazoa; phylum Chordata; class Actinopteri; family Scatophagidae; genus Scatophagus; species Scatophagus argus. The sequence continues at coordinate 14,860,538 of NC_058496.1, read as the reverse complement.
GCAAAGAAAAAAAAACAACTCCCCCAACTGCCCCTCCACCCCTTAAAATTCACTTTCGTCTGCAAAAACATCTGGAATTCATTGAGAGGAGGAGGTTTGGGGGAAATGAACTCCGACAAGAGTCTGTAGATTTGGGTACAGCCCCCTGCTTTAGGTTCCTTCAGATGGTTAAGATAGGCCTGAAGACAAAAACCCACTGGTCTTTCTCACACAGACTTTTACCTGTCCCACCCTGAAAGCAAAACAATACTTTGTTGGGATTACAGTGGAACCAGTTTTAGCATAAAAATGCTTTTATAACATTAAAATATTGTCATAATGCAGTATAAACAAACGATTAAAAACATTGTCAAGAATCAAGTAAAGCTCAAACAAATGTGATCCATAATGATGCTGTTTTTCTTTGATTTATCCCACATAAAATCCTCTTTTTCCATGTACTTGTACATGACTTCTTAGAAAGGGGTTTGTACTGGAGAAGTAACTTATGAATTAGGGAGACCTTAGAGACCTATTGCATGTTCCTATTAAAAACTGAGTCATCATGTTAGTCAGAGTGACCAAAAACAAAATGCTGGAAAGCTGGCTTACAGTCTTGTAGTTGTTGCCGGTCATTTTTGTGTTTAGGAAATGCCTAATGTTGCTCAGAAAGACGTGAGTGGTCTATAAAATCATGAGAACTCTGACCAAATGATTGTTAAATGTGGCAGGAAAAAACAGCATGCAACGTTTTGCCAAAACTGATTACATCAGTCGATGTGTAATCTAAGTAGAACATATTCCTGTGCTCATGATCATTAAAGTAATTTAAGGACTATAATATGCTGGGAAAACTGGTATTCTTTTGTATGTCTAGTCTTTTTACTACTACTTTACTTTATTCTGCATTCATAGCGCTGCATTTTATAAACTTTACTCCGCTTTTAATAGATATTTGGGTGTTTATGACATCCTCACAAAATGTAACATCACTCTACTCTGTTTGATGAACTGCCACCATAAACAAAAACTGAAGACTCAGAAGAGGAGTCACCTTTAGGTGCACACTGTGCTTGTCGCTTGTTGGTACTTCTGTTTACACACAGAGGTCATTTAATAGCATTCATAGCAAGTGAAGGTCCAACTTTCCTCTCATACCTGTAGTGTCCCAGCTTTACAGTAAATGTTACCTTTCTTCATTGCTGGTTTCCACTTTGTGTTTCATAAATATCAGCGACTCCTTGTTAAATAGAAAATAAGCATGTAGCAGTGCCCGAAGCAAATAGTTTCACAGTAATACATTGGTAGAGTAAGCACGTTGGCCTCTTTATGAACAGAATTACATCTGTTTTTTGTTGGTCTAAGACATTAATTACATCCCTCTGGAGCTGTCTACATAGTGCAGTGGTGTAATTGAAAGTGAGACAAAATACTGCATACAATACCCACTTTTTCTTTTATGTTCTCTCTCATATTCTTGTCAAGATTTATGCTGCATTTCTGTGTTGTTCTCATGTTAGCACTCTGATTTCTCCTTCATTCCCATGATTATGTTGAATTGCTTCATACCTGCAGCAAGTGAATTTTTGGTGACTTTGGAGCAGCGGAAACAAGCTGTGATCACATCATGGTCTTTACTGTCAATATTTAAGTTGATTTGGGAAAATTGTCTGTAAACAGCCACCTATTTAGACATTACAATGCAGAGATACAGTAGCATTCATTTGGAATCATGTTTGTGTCAACCTGATCAATGTAAGTGCAATATTCACTGTCCATTTAGCTCTGATTTTGGTCTCCAACTGAAGTAATGAGTATATCTGGTTCTTTAGCTGCCAAGTTCTCTGTTATGCTCTTCAGACATAGCTGCCAACTTTACCAAGTAGTGTACATACCAGAATTTTTCACACACACACACACACACACACACACACACAAAAACATCTACATGGGTGAATTAATGGTTTGTTTGAGAGTTTGTGATTGTTGGAAAAGTGGAAAGACGAGCCAAGTTGGTTTTGGTGAATTTCATTTTGACCAATTTTAGATGAAAATCTATCTTGAAGGTGTTCGCCATCCACTTTCCACAGGTGAATCATAGAGCTTGTGATATTTAACGTCCTTTTACATTTGTTTCCAAACTTCACTTAACCTCATTGACTAGCAGATCCACGCTACATCAACATACCAATAGAGTGATGTAGTCAAATAAATGTCTATGCTGACTGAAAGAATTACTTTACATTGTCATCATCTTAGGGTGGCATATTGTAAATAATGCAATGTGAGTTAAAGCTAGCAAATTGGCAAAAGAGGAGCGGAAGAATTTTTAACGTAGTATTGTGTTTTAGATAAGTTATTTCAAGTCTGACAGTTATCTACAGGGAATTTCAAAATTGAGGAAAAGCATTGCAATTAAGATCATGGCTCATGACTGTGATTAAATGCATAATGATATTATCACCCCCTCCATGTTTCACAACATAGCAAAATGACTTATTATTTTAAAATTCATTTATTTTAAAAAATCCAAACCAAGAGGGTTTCAAAATCACTTTATAAAAAGCTAAGTAATAATTTTTTAGGTAATTTTGACCATACACTACTCAGAGACTTTCTCAGACATTTTTATTAGTATTTCTTATTCCTATCAGTCCCGCTTTGGTTCTACCTACATTTTAGAACTTCTGAGCAACTTCATAAATACAGCTTTTCTCTGGCAGGGAAAACACAAAAACATGGGTGGAATAACCCCTGCTCACATTTAAAAAGAACAAAAAAAAAAAAAGTAAAAGAGAAAAAAAACAGCATATAACAGCAATGCAAGTGAAAAGACCTTTACTTTGCTTTTGGAAAAACTTCATATAGCAAGCTTTGGTTTTAAGTGTTCCCAGCTGGTCTTTTCTTTGTATTTTAGGCCTCTCTCAGCGGGTCTGCTACAGTAACAAGGGTGCCACGCTGTCCCAGGGTCCTAAAACTTTATCATACACAGGACAGAGAATTAGCATGCCAACATAGGCCACTAAGCCCCTCCTTTAATAACCTCAAATATGTGGCAGTTCATATGGATGTGGTTCACTCTATTTCTGATGGAAAACCACACCCTGACGCAGGAACCAAAACACTGATTCTATCAACACTATACTGATTTGAGGCATGTTCCTGGTCACCAGTGAGCCACTCAGGTCCTGCTGATGTCGATTTGAGAAGTTGCTTTCACGTGAGGTCAAACTGCACAGTTCTGTTGCTCTGAGTTCATTTATTGCTCAAGAGAGCTGATGGCTATGCAAGTGGAAGGAATGTTTCATCAGCAGAGTTTAACAGTGTTTGGAGAGCACAGGTGGGACCCCCGAGGCCAGAATCCACACCAGCTTTTCATTCATGATGCTAAAACACAAATGCCTTGCCAAAAATTCCTTCTTGTTTGATCATCTATTTGTTCTCTTGTCCTCTTAAATAGATAGCAAGTGAAATCTAGATAGGTAGTAAAAATGACGCATGACAACCTTCTCAGGCTGAAGAAACCTCTTCAAGCTCATGTTGTTTTATTTTCCAGGTTGTAACTTTTCCGTGTTTTTCTTTTGTTTCCAAAAGCAGCTGCTGGAAGAAGTTGTGAAGCGTTTGAGCTCTCGTCAGCGTTCGGTAGCTCAAAGGGCGGAACTCTTTGGATTATCATCTAAGCCCTCAAACAAAGCTGATAGCTGTGTAAACAAACTTGCCTTTTTTCACACTTGTTCAGTCTATTTTTTCTACTTTTTGGCCATGGTACTAAAAACAAACAGCTCAACGACTGCAGTTTCTCTTCTAAGGCTTTGTGATTTATCTGTCCATAAACTTTTGGCCCTACTCAAAAATAGTAAACAGGGAGCAATTTTAGCTTGGTTGTCAGCCAAGGCAAATGGTTATATTATGATAACAGACCTATTTCCTGTAGTTAAGATTTTTGTTTAACATTAAGCGCTATTCTCAGCCTGTGACTGGCAAGGAGCAGTGGCCCAGTTTCGACACTCTTAACCTCTGTTTCAGCCATCCGACCAGATGTGGGTTCCCTTAAGCAAATTATTAGCGGTTCCTAGTACACACAGGTTCCCTACTAAGTGTTTCCAGCTCAGATTTGGCAGGACATAGAGGAGACATTCCAATGGAGCAACATCATATTTTCCCTTCAGCATAGCCACAGCAACTAATTATTTATTGTGAAAAAATCCATCTGTAAATCCAACTAATGTGTTATGGTCACTAATTTTCTGGACTGGAATAAAAACAATGTGTTTTTTCACACTTAAACAACTTTGGAAGATAAATAATGCAAAATGTCCAAATGTGTGGAAAAAGAAAAGGAGAAAAGTGAGACTGCTCTGTGATTAGTCATGCTTGTATTTGCTTTTGTGAAATAAAATGCCAAACAAGAAACACTTGATTTTGGGGACACTCGCTCATCCCATTCCGGTACACTTAATCTGGTGCTGTAAGCCAGCTCCAGACCTCTTAATATGGAAGTTTAAACAGATATCATCACTCTCAATCTTGAGCCAGTAATCTGGAAATTAAGACATATGAGTTTATTTTTCCTTAATTCTTCCAGAACATTTGTTTAGTATGTCATAACTCTCACAAATCAGCAGTCATGTAATGTGTCTTATACTCTTTTGTAAGTTTTAATTTATGGTTGATATTTGAGGGTGCGTAAATAAATACATTTATATGTTTATTGTAATATGCTCTTACTGTTTATACCGTATATTTTTCAGGGAGTTTTTTCAATTTTTCATTGTATAAAATCTATCGACAATAAATTCACATCGTGTAAAAACTTTTATGTTAACCATGCTTTGGAAAATGAGGCTCTGAGGTAAACGCCTAAACTTTTTTTGTAAGCATCTAGCATTTAGAACATGTAAACGCAATTGAAATCTGTAAGGGTGCAACTAACAATTATTTACACTACTGATTAATGTACAAGTTATTGGTTCATAGAACGTCATTAAATAGTATAAAAAATTATACATCACTTAGTTCTCAGGGGCTATGGTGATGTCTTAAATGTCTTGTTTTGTCCAAGACGCGAGTTATCTACAGTTTACCATGTTAGAAGTATGACAAAAACAAAATTTTTTACCATTTTGATTAATTTTCTGTTGGTTTCATCATCGTTTTGTCATTTTAGTCTGACTGATCAGCTCTTATTGTTTATAAACCATGAAAATCTGAAAGTTTTTTTAAGTCCGCCTACGGTTCTTGCCAGGCTGACTTGGGTCCATTGTATTTTCTGTTGAGGTTTTTGCTCGGCTGTTGTTAAGTTCCTAAGATTACATGAATACTGATCTAAGCTAAGGTTTGCATCTTACTGTAGGTGTCTGACAGCTAATTTCCTACAATAATGAGGGCAACGCAGCCTTTAATAAACTCTGTAAATAAAAGCACCCTTTTTACTGGGCTAACTTCTCATAACATAGGAAAGAACTATTTTTGCTGAGAGAACACTTACTCTCTGACAAGTTAAACCTGCACTGTCTAAATCTGTCTGAGCCAACACCTTTTTAAAATGCGAGTGCTGGCAGGGAGGGCAGCTGACAGCTAAGGAAATATTTACAGTAAGGGAACACTCACACATGGTGGTTGTGTCTCTCTTGCCTGAATTGATGTTGGTTGAGGGTGGTTGATCTCTAGAATGAATATAAACAATCGGCTGGAGCAGAAGCCCGCCTGGTGCGAACGCCAAACTCCTCAACACGTAAACACACATCTTTCAGCTTTGTGTGTAAGCGGTCAAGGAAAAGTCATCACAGTTGGAGACTTACAGACATGCTGGACAGATAGCTTGCAGATATTTTTTTACTACTTCCTCTCCATCAGTAATTAACAATGTTACAACCACAGAATACATCATTAAACTGTAAGTGTGTTTCTTTTTGCCCATAATTGACATTTTCAGAGACAGTTTCCCTTAAAACTTGGCATTACTTCAGATTCTCTGAGGTAATTGTCATACTTGTAGCTTGCTTGGTCAGCCTCCCAGGCCTGGTCTCCTAGATATGATATTAGTATGTCACTAATTCATTTTGCCTGTTTGCCTGTTGATAGGAAGCATTCAATTTTCAAACAGCTTCACACTTGCTTTCCAGTTCATGGAACTGAGTCTACCGGACATCATTTTACTTCCTTACTGGACAAAGAGATGCTAATGCTAAATTTTGGACAGGAAGACTCACAGAACACAAACTTGGGCTTCCTCTCTAATTTCACTCTTAGCGATGACTTCCTGTGGGGACTCCACGAGGGATGTTTGGTCTTGACTCTTCAGATGACCCCAAACCAGAACCCTCAGCACTCATTCTTCTGGTTCATGAAATATGTTCTAGACTCAAACCACTCCCCAGTGAATCATTAATACAGCACTGTGTGTCTGTTGCCAGCATTTGCTTTCAGCCTCCATCTCTCACAGAGAAAACAGGCTGGGGTTAATAGAATATAATCACAGTACAGGAGAATTTGTTCAGCTTGTTCTGCTTAGACTCCTTGCTAGACCAAATGTTTGCTCTCTTTTCGCGTTGTTTTAATTACCAGAACAGTGTATATGCTTTTGTTTGCATGAACGTGTGTCAAACTAAAGAGTGTGTTTTGCACACTTTCCTGGTTTGTAGCCCAGGTTTTCAGGCTTGCAAAACTTTCTCGAAGTTTTTCGCTAGCTGCAGGAAGACTCCCTGTGCAGTTAATCATCTGACTCCTTCTCCCTGCCCTCGTTTGCTCTGAGAACACAATGACGCCTCAAAGCTCAAACGTAGATTTTCATAGTGGGGTTGTATTTACATTTGAAATTGTTCGGAGTGCAGCTTGTCTCTCAGGCTGCAAGGAGTGTACACTAATCTAGAGACGCCAGATAAATCACATGCAGTCTGGACAGCCTTGCCGGGCAGTTCTTGCAGGATCAAAACCAAATTTATCAAATGGATGGCTTCGGATTTGCTAACAAAAGCCTTCTTATGCTTCTGTTGTTGCAAGAAAATTATAAATTATTGAAAAATCAGAAAGTGAGAGAAAACATCACCTTAGAAACAGATTTACAGACGTCCATCTCTGAGATTTCTTTAGTGATTCTCATAGAACTGATTACTCCAAACAGTGTCACTGTATGAACCAGAACACGCATCCAGAAGGTTAAGCTGCTGTTCCTTCTACATGTATGTGCACTGCGACTGTCTCAACAGAGAGAAGCTTCAGCCTGTTTCACCTATATACAATTAATATACTACTAATCAGAGTGTACAGATATAGCTCAGACTCAGCCTTGCACCCCCCTAATCCCCCAACAAAACTTAAAATATTTGTGGGTAATTCTAACTGAATCTTCGAAGCCCTAAAAATGGTATTGAGGACACTCTTAGTCATCCTGCTTCATCGGGGGAAAATAACAGCAGCAGCAACACTAATCAGTAAGAACTGATTATGAGCATCATTGGTATAATTAGACTGTAAATTGACTGCATGTTATGACAAACAGGTCGAAACGGCACAAAAAAGACATCTTGTACAGCAATATCACAAGGGGTATTACTGTGGGATTTCTATTTCACACACTTTTTAATTGTGCCAGAGACTCTCCTTTTCAAGTAGTCTTGGTCCAGTTGTTTGGTCCTCATCAGGATTGGATTAACAGGTCTCCCACCAGCCCAGAGGAGCCATAGTAACCAAGCAAACACGCCAGGTTTTGGCTGAACTGTACTAAATGGTTTAGGTGTGACTGCGTGCTAAGAAATAGTCCCTGAATTTGTTTTGATGATTTTATATATATATATATATATATATATATATATTGTCATTCACCCTTTAGGGCCTGACTGGGTTAATTCAATGGTTGACTTTTCCTCATTGTCACAAAATACTTAACATATTAATGTTTTAAATGTATTTAAACACTGTCCTACATCCCTTAAATATCGGTGTTAGCCAGGATGTGAAAAACAATGATAATATATCAATAATGGTTTTGACTAACAGACCAGCTCACTTGTTAGTGATCAATGTAACCACAAATAAGCTGCAAACTGACATAAGTGTTGCCCAGCACCCTAACAGTCCAATACAGAGCTTTGTTTAGAGTGTTGCAGGTGGATTTGATGATAAGGTTTATAAATAAAGTTTGCTGTTTGACGTACTACAGAGATAGGATGTCTTCTGTGAAACTGAGTGGTCCTTTTCTGGAATCGCTCAAAGCTCTATTGCCTGTATACTTATCTACAGTATGACATGATATTCCTGTCTCCGTAACCTGTGTTAGGCTGAGTTATGGCAGGTCTTCAGACTTCTAACATGCTGTAGTTTACCTGATTGAAAGTCACCAAGAGAACCAGTGACTGAAGTATACTTTTGACTTCCACAGAAAATAACATTTTAACTTTTTCTAGTTTGAGGTTTACAGTCAACTTGAAGTCTGGAGCCAATTTTCTGTCTTCAGCAAGAGAAGTTGTCATATTCGCCCCTGAAGCAGCTCTGACTCTGCCACTGGGAGAGAGGATTGAATAATTCAGTCACAGATTAAAGTTTAGAATGAGAAAAAAATTGAAAAGTATTCTGTCTTCACAACCTTTCATGCAACTGGAATCCTCCTGTTCTGACAGTCAGTGGGATTGGAAGTGAATTGGTGCAAAATTTTTGATACCGCAGTAAGTTTTGTTGTTCTGGCAGGTTTTCTGACAGCAGAATGCAGAATAATCATCTCGCATCCTCTGTTGCATGTCTGAGGCTCCTCACTGTCTGTAGTTTAGTACAATATGTCTGCAAATAAATCAAGACAATCCTCTTTTGTCACGCATGTCCTTGGGCTGAACTCATCTATAGAATCTGTGAGGTCTTATCTATGTCTATCTCTATCTTTATTCAATGAAAATTTTCATTAAGCATCAGCAGAAGTCAATCTAAATGATGTAAAATAACAAGAAAGGGACGTATAATTATTTATTCAAATAGTGGAAAATTTCCTCCAGCCCAATCTGTCAAACTTTAATTACTGCAAAGTCATTTTAACTGAAGACAGTGATGGATAATGTTCACGATGCTTTTCTTGACTTCTTTTAAAAGGTTTAAAAAGGTGCAGACATGAAATGTTTTCTGAAGAAGAGAAGAAGAGAAATGAGAGGAAATAATCAACGATAACCCTAAAATGAATTGACATTTTTTTTCTTTTTCCATTTCCTGATGTTCTGTCTGTGTGGTCATCTTCAAAGCCCACAGTAAATATATTTTCCATGACTCCAGCACTCATCTCCAGGGATTATTTGCTTTTCATGTGCTCCCATGACCTTAAAGCAAACGAATCACTTTGTATCGTACACTTAAATTTAAAAGTGAGATTTTATATTTGGTTAAAAAAAACAAAACAAAACAGTAAGCTTTGACTACTTTTGTGCAAATGTATATTCATGTGGGATTTTTGAGTTGATTCTCTTCATGTGCCAAGGTGTTAATATCATCAAGATTTCCAGAAAGGCTGCTTATTTATCTTTATTTATATATTTTTTTTGCTCTCTCTGATGTTATGGAGATAGTGCACGAGCCAGGACCACCCGAGTCCTAACTCCCACTCACAGGTGGGAATCTAGTCTTCAGCTCAAGTTAAAAGTGATTATTGTGTCTCGAAACAACCCTGTCTACACACTAGCATGTCAAATAAAGCTCTGAAGAGGGTGAAAATAGCCAGCGATGTAGCAGTGCTGCGGATCCTGAGGCCACAGCCGCCTGGCTACCCGCCTGCCGCTTGATGTTTAACAAGCCGGTCATTTAAACACCGCTAATAAAACATCTCCTGCTGGGGGGATAGGCTGTTCATAAACCCTCACTTCACAATGTTGAGTGTACGTTTACTTCTGTAGCCGTCCTCTCTCTCCCCCTCTTCCCTTCTTACCAGTGAAAATTCAAACCGGCACTTATGCAGGCGTCATGTTTTTAACTATAATTGGAGTGATAAAAGTGAAACAGCCACCACATTATAGCGGCTGTAACTCATGTCCAGACTTGGGTAACATATAGGAGGATTTACATGCTGTTGTGCAAGAGAGTTATGTACTAGCTATGCGAGGTAAAGAGAGCTTCTGTTTGCTCATATTCTTCATAATTAATTGAGGCATCATTTTCATGTTGCAAAGTGAGAGAGATAGTGATGAGATGTTATATTTGATTCAGAGGAATAGTTTTTTAGACTTTGTTGGGAAATATGCTCATTACTTTACTTGCTGAGAATTCAGAGAGAAGACTGATACCATCGTCTGTTGAACATAAAGCTGTAGCTGATTAGCTTAGTGAAGACTGGAAGCACAGCTAACCTGGCTCAGCACCTCTAAAGCTCCCAGATAAACATTTTGTATCTTGCTTATTTAAATGGACAAAATTGAGATGTGAAAATGCTTAGTTGTGTTTTTTAGTGGTGGTGTGATGACTAGAAAGAGTCAGTGATGCAGGTTCTGCTGTGGTTTTATATTTACCTTACAGGAATGAAAAGGATATTAATATTCTCGTCTAACTCTCTGCGAGAAAGGGAATGCATGTATTTCCCAAAAAGCTGAAATGATCAAATTTATATAAAGGTTAAATAGCCTGTATTATATTTTGAACATTAATTTAACAACTGCAACTGAACATGACATCAAACTGCCTCTGTGTGCCTCTTTTTTGCGAGTCCTTTCTCCATTCTCAGTTTTGTCATCAAATTTAAGAAACCCGTGATTTTACACAAGTAACAGTTAATCATGCAGTAACGAGGGTTGTTCAAATAGTTCACTGAAGAGTAATGATGAGCAAAAGTCTGCCCTGGGATATTTGTAGGTCACTTTGCTTAGCTGTCTGAAAACCTGGCTTTGTTGATGCGAAATAAATCAGTGACTAAATCATTACGGCTGAGGCTGCCGATGATGTGTCATGTCAACTGAAATCAGTGTTGTTTTCGTTTTTCCCAGAGCTGTCATGCAAGACAAGCATGAGAAAAGTAGAAGTAATGTGTGGCAGAAGACTAATGACATTCTTGTGAGTTTCTGGGGTTCTGGCCTCATGGGGACGACCTCCTCGAGGGACAACAGGTCTCAGTCCTACGAGCAAGTTTTCAGCCTTGTCGTGTCGCCTGTACTATCTATGTACCATGAGCAAGGCTAAAAAAAAACAATAAGAATATATAAATGCGTAAGATTTGAGTTGCATTATGGACTTGGAGTGAGACGTCAAAATAACCATTTATAAATTAATACAATAATAATAAATTTCACCGCAACATAGATGCCTTTGTGAACACTTTCTATATATCAAACAAACATGAAAACACAAATGTATAAAAAGATTCAGTGTAATCTAGTACATAGCTCAAAAATTTAAATCACATTGCCTTTTGCAAAAAGAAAGTTTCACGTTCTACTCAACAGCAGATCTTAGTAATTAGGGAACATCCTCTTACGAATGGACACAATCAGTGACTGATTACTCTTCTCAGACAATCTAACTGAGCCGGAGTAAGATTTATGTAATGTTCCTGTCCTGCAAAAATTGCTGATATCATTAGAGTGAGGCCTCAGAAGGCTATAGGCTAAAAGCCCTGAGGACAGACAGGCAGACAGACAGACAGACTGAGGGGGAGGGAGAGATGCTGTATGGGGGGAGGCATTCCTAATATTAGGTTTCCTTCCGTTCAGATGCCAGAGTTCTTTAGTCATTTCAAACCTGAACTCTTTGGGCAAAAGTTGGGTTCAAATCCTGGACTGTGGGACTCCATTATCAGCTGACACCTCTAGTCATGGGAAACAGAAAGACAGAAACCACATGGGTATATGAACGGATTACAACTTATCTTTCCATGTGTCATAGTGCAATAAATTTCCAATGTTAAAAGTGTTAACAGTGCAGGGAGCAGTTTAAAAAGGCAAGAAAATGTCTTCCGGATGTGTGAGGTTCAAAACACGAGATAAAAACTTGGATAAATAGGGGCGTGGAAATTGCAGAATTTTCTGTGGTTGTTATGTATAAGAACCAGGGTACAGAAAGTGATTTTATTTAGGCCTATTTATTTTTGTAAAAAAAAAAAAAAAAGAAAAAGGGAAAAAAAAAGAAAACAAAACATATGTGGGTATTTCAATATGACTATCATGTTGCAGAGCAGTCTGAAGCCCCCATCTGCTTCTGGACCCCTACCATCATATAGCCAGGCTGCAGCTGCATCCTCTCTTGCTCACACACACACACACACACACACACACACACACTACTCTTCTCTCTCTCTCTCTCTCTCTCTCTCTCTCTCTCACTCTCTCTCTTTCTCTCTATGACCAGCTGTCACCACCAGAAGTTGAAGGTATCCCATTTCCCTTCAAGTATTTGGCTCTTAAGAATCATGAATGCAAAATGATAATTGATGCACCAAATTCTTCTCACCTCCCTAAAGACATATTGGCAGCAGATTAAGAGACACTTCTACAGTGCTAGACACACATACACATTATTCTATATTTGTTTGTATTGCCTGCAGACCCCATGAGAAGTCCAAAACCAATGATGAATTCTTTTTGCTAATATAAGTATTGAGTAGTATCTTATTCCTCCTCCTTTTTATTCATAAAACTAATGAAAACACCTTACCTTTAGTGTGGTCACATTAGGGTTTCTGTGCCCTTCACATTCTTTCCAGCTGGATGGATTCGAATGTGAGATCTCCATGCTGCTCTAACTTTGACCTTTGAGCTGAGAGGTGATTATAGCATTTTTCATTGCTGTTTTGTACATTTTCACAATACTAGACTATTAGCTGTAGTTTTGCACAAGTATAATGTTTACAATTTGGGATTAGTGTGATCCGTATGTATTTATAACTTGTATCAGACACATGACATCACTTTTTTTTTTTTCAGGGCAAAGTGTCAGTCACTTTCAAAGGACAGAAATGAATTTAGCCTCGAACGTGTATTAATCCCTCGCTGAAAGCAGTCCCCAACATTTTTTAAAATAAAAGAACTTTCATTTGTGACCTGTTACTAAAGATTTTGGTCTCCAGTAGGGAAGAGAGAAATTATAGTCCAACACATTATTGGTTTTGACCTTTTTATGGGGGTTGTTGACAGTGACAAAAACAGATAATAACACCAGCATCATCCTTTAAAAGAACATTTCTGTGTGAGTTTGTAAAAGTGTGTGCCTCAGTGCCTGCTAGTGATCCTCTATATCTCCTCTGATCGATATGTGAATATGAAACCTAAACTGCGGTGCCTGCCACCTTGGACTACATCCTTAGTCCAACTGTCTGTCTGACGGATGCAGGCAGTCGATCTCTCATGGAGGTGGCTTCATGCGGGCTTGCAGCTGCTGGTAGGCTGAAGTTGCAGGTTGAAAGAGTCACGGACCGCAGGAGAAGGAGCTGCAGCATGTTTTTTGTAAATGTCAGACAGGACTCCTCATTTGTGGCGTATTAAGTTTGCATTAAAAAAAAGAAAGAAAGGCAGAGACCTTGTGCAGACACTTTGAGTTGAGTTTGTCAAATTCAGCTGAGGTGAAGAAATTCCAGCAGGCCCCTGCTAGCCTCTCTCCAAACACTGAATGATATGTAATACCTGCATTTACTCATTACTCATTACTTTTTCTGTAGCTTTTTATTTCTGACATTTGGTTTTAAGCTTACTCTAATAGGATGAGATAAATGAGTGTTTTTGGGTAAAAACAGCATGTCTGCAGTTATTTGTTATGCCAAACTGTGTGTCAGTAAGCTGTTTACAAGAATTAGCTGTTAGCTGTTCACAGAGGATCAAGCCTATTTTTGTCATCTGTAGGCAGAAGAGATGTTTTATGTATGAGTACAGTTAAATTAGCTAACCTCCCCTAAGACAGATTTTGCAGGTGGCAAAATGTGAGGTGCAGTGTGGTGCTGTGGTGTTGTTGCAGAAGGCTCTCCCCTGAACTGGAGACAACTGGAAAAAGAGGATCCAACTGCAAAAACTGTATCCGTCTGACACTGTGGGAGATGGATCAAAAGATGTAGACTTAAGAAATCTTTTAATGTGGAGAACTTTCTTGCTGCTTGAAATTTTACTGCCTTGACCAAAGTCTTAAGTCCGAATTACTGAAACAGTAAAAATGACATCATGGTGGCGCGCAGCAAACAGCTGAACCTCACAAGAAGAAGAAGAATCAGCTTTATTGACAGTATATATATTTTTACATACACACACCTAATTTGTCCTCTGCATTTGACCCATCCTTAGTTGAACACACACATGCAACACCCGGCAAATTACATGCAGTGAAACACACACAGGAGCAGTGGGCGGCATCAAGCACCCGGGGAGCATATTGGGGGTTAAGTGACTTGCTCAAGGGCACATCATCCGGCTAAATGAAGAGGGGGGGGGGGCATTTTTCACGTTAATCACTCCACCACACCCAAATTTTTCCTGCCCATCCAGTGGGGGAATCAAACCGGTGACTTTCCAATCATAAGCCGCTTCTCCATCCATTCGGCCACGGCTGCACAAACAGCACACTCATGTTTACCAATGCCAAGGAGTCAGTGATCAAAAATATGCTCAGAGAATGAATCATCTGGCATAAGGGCTGTCCAAACTTAGCACCTGATATGTAGCCCTAATGTTTTGATTTGGCAGTCCAAGCATGCAGAAAAATGAATGAACTTTTTTTTTTTTTTTTTTTTTTTTTTTTTAAGAAACACAGAAAACTGCATCTTTAGATGAGCCTCAACACAACAGTACAACAGTACACCTCAGATTTATCCAAACCTGGCCACTAAAATACCCACAACTTGGCTGCTGCCAGTGTGGTCAGATATTCAGGTGTGCTATGCTAGTAGCAGCAAATCTAGCTGAACCACGACCCTGTAAGAATATGATGTCTTGGTGATGGTGATAGTCACATGGTTGCGACTGCAGATTGGTGTAATTTTATATGCTCGTGAGCTCATCTGGAACACAATTCCACAAAGCCCCCCAACATTGATGAAGAAGATGAAACTGTTTGCTAAAATGGGAGAGCTTTTCCTTTGTGTGCCAAGAAACCACTTTAAAGTGGCAAGAAGTCAGCCAGTGGAAATCAGAGAGTGGTACAATAGTAATTCTAGTTTTCCTCTCTGTTGTCCTGTTCCAGGGCGGTTTAGGTCCTGTCAGATGTGCTGGAGGTGAAAGTGTGAACTACATACTGGTGCAAAATTTTGTATTTTGGTTCCACAGAGTCTGCATGTTACTATATGCGTGCTTGTGCTTTGTTTTCTTTACAATTTACCATGCATCTAAGGCAAATTGAATTCTCATAACTGCATAGATAGCAATCACAGCATGGCTAACATAGTGAGGGCATTAGTGAGAAGCTCTCATGTTTCAAGGGCAACATGCCAGACTACAAAAACCCAAATATGCTGCGCTGTTGTCACAGAAGAGCCTTTTACGAATGATTACCTGCACTCAGATCAGCAGCAGTTTCATGTACTTTAGCTGGAACATTTTGTTTTTGTGTGTTTTTGTATCTGTGGTAGTTGAATTGGACGGCCACTGAATTCGGCTAAGGATTCATGCCTAACATTATGCCTTTGTTTTCATTGTGAGGACTTTGTTGAAAATTCACATGTAGGACTTTGTTGAAAATTCTACAACAAACTAAACAACCAACATAAGTTACATGATGTTTTTTCATTTGTTAGCTTCTTTTTAAAGTATTAGGAGCTGGAGAAAGAACAGGCTTTCTTTTTCCCACTGCAGCATTGTGCAGAGGAAGTAGAAAACTTTTAAAAATGCTATGGGCCTGAAAGGCAATTATCTCTTAAATAGCTGAACTGTTACTTGTGACTAAAAACTTTTTGTTCCCACAGATGTTTCTTTGGCTCCTTGTCTTCTAAGTCACAGGCCTTTTCAGACAGTCATCATGAGGCTTCTTGTTTTGGGAAGCTTCTTACTTTCTGTTTGCCCTATTTTATTATAGTTTTTTTTTCAAAATTCAATGTATCTTCATGAGAAGCTGATGCAAGAGACCAGTTTTGTTGTTGGACCTTGAGATGGTCCCTCTTGTAGCCTAAGTTCTCCCTAAATAGGCCCCTCTACTAATTTGATCCAAGCAGGAGAGAAAAGCAGACGCAAATCTGCCTGTTAAAACTGAATGAAGAAATGGTCAACTGTAACTTTTCTATAGACGCCATTGTTTATACGCTTTTTGAAATGGAATCCAATAAAAAGTTGTGCTAGACTTTATAGATGAGAAATATTAAAACCGACATTTGTTTTTTATGGACACTGCATGGAGTTATTAGTAATATGGAACACCCTAACTTCCTGCATTTCTGTGTAGTAGGGTGGAAAACAGAAATAAAAGTAATTTAAAATGTGTGCATGGTTTAGGTTTGGAATTTTCCTTACTATTGCAGCGACAGCGACACATTTATCTTGGAATAGTTTCATGTTGACCGAAATGCGTACCGTGCCTATCTGAACATCAAAACCAGGCCCTGGAATCGATGCCAGAAGTTCCCTTGCAAATGAGTCCCATATGGTTTGAACCAAAACAACTCCTTGGCCTTGTCTGAATTTATACAGAACTGCTCTATCTTTGAGAACTACACAGTAGTTTGACTACATGTTTGTCTAAATGTGTTTGCCTTAGATTTAACACTGCTTAGCCAAGTCATCTTTCAGTAAATATCATTACATTAAATACTTTTTCCCTCAGTAATTCTATACCTCATATTCATGAAGTCTGGCAGTCTGACTTTGTGAACATTGTGCCGTCTGTTTACCTGTGTGTCCCATCAGAATTACAAACTGTACAGTGATGTGACATTCAGGCAAAGGAAGGTAGCAATATGTATATAAACACTGTTAAAATAATGGCGACTTTCTTTGATAGATGAGGTTATTATATGGTTTACCAAACACTGATCATCCCAGCATCCCATGTTCCTTAAAAAATGATAAGTGGCTCCGGTTGTTCTAACTTTCTCAAGCTCATGTTTTATGCATCAGCGCTTGCTGTCTGTCTGCTTTTGTCGTTGATACTGAGCACGGCCTGCTGTGCTCTGCCTGGAATGGCAAGAAGCCTTGAGTTTCCTTCCAGCTCATCCCCAGTCCATTACCCAGAGGGCTGTGCAGCTCACTCCATGGCCTTAACAAGACCTTGGAGGACCTGCACTGGTTTGTGTATGGTTGTGCAATGGATGTTATGTCTGAACAACTTTGAGTGAGAATTAACACTATACTTACACTTTCTGTCTGATGTTCTGATGTTTGGTGCTCTGTTTGGAGATACAAGGAAGTCCTGTATTTTGGTTTGTTTGTGTATGTGGCAGTGGAAGAAAAGTGTAAAATAGTTAAGTCCAAGTAAGAGTCCTGCATTCAAAATTTTACTCAAGTAAATACCAGCATGTTCAGCTAGTATCAGTATTATAGCTCATTATAGAGCCATAATGGGTCTTAGTCTATATTTCCTTGTAAAATGTAGTGGGTTATTAGCAGAAAATGTAAATACTGAAGTACAAGTTACTTGTAACTGCTATAGTACAGTACAGCATGTATCTCTATTTATTTACTTTCCACCACCGGAACATGTTGCCAAAGAGCATATCTATACAACTGAACATACAGTAAATGAGTAAGGGTGCACGGGCGTGCCAGCCTTGGTAAAATTAGAACGTCATATTGAGTGTTGACAGAAATGCTGAGAGCAGGGCAGCACTGCAGG
This sequence comes from Scatophagus argus, assembly GCF_020382885.2. Classification (NCBI taxonomy): domain Eukaryota; kingdom Metazoa; phylum Chordata; class Actinopteri; family Scatophagidae; genus Scatophagus; species Scatophagus argus. The sequence goes on along the minus strand of NC_058496.1, from coordinate 14,842,862 downwards.
AATTTTGGAGATGACATGGCCTATCTGTCATGAGGTGCAGCTGCTCCTGTCGGGTGGGGGCTGGGGGTGGGGCTAGAGGCGGGGTTAACTGGAAGATGTGTAAATCAGGTCTTGCTTGTCCCCGAACTCTGACCAGAAACTTGAGTGGAGCCTGATGGAAAAATCAGGCCACTTAGAAGGAATCCTCTGGACTCTCAAGGCCTCTGAAGAATTTGTCCTCTGAAGGCCCTAAACATATAAGACTAGAAAAACTGACATTAAACTGGATGGATTTCAGGCAGAAAGGATTCTTATCATCAAGAGAGATGGCATTATGATGGGCAAATTGGTTAATGTTTTTGCAGATTTTTACTCGTGTGAGTGCGCTGATGTGTAACATCTGTAGCTGAGCAAATTTTTAATACTCTCCTCTTATTCCTGTTCCAAGGTGCCTGCATGTGAAAAGCATGAAGGAAAGTGTACTCTGCAAATTCTAATTGCCAAATGTTCCTTATGCCTAATTTTACTTTGATGTGAAAATGCAAACGCATGCACACACACACAAAAATGCTTCCTTAACACACACCATGTGGAGACCATGTTATCTCAAGTTCAAAGCATAGCCTGGGTGTCTTTTTTTCCTCTGTGAAGAGGCTTACTCAACCCTAGAAAATGCTTTAATGATAAGACCTGAGTGTGCTGGATAGTTTGATATCAAAGATTCAAGGACCAGACGTGAGCAGAAAATGTCTGTTCTGTTTGCTGAAATAAAATGGCAGTCATTAAACTTTATATTATTTACCAACCAGGTTTGTGGCTAGAAGATTATGAGATGGATTAATGTTCCAAACAATGTTTACAAAAACAAACAAACAAACAAAAAATCCCAAAAACATTTAATAGTTAAAACCTGCTGGAAATTAAATTTAATGGTTCAATTCCACCTTCCTGCAAGCTAGTGGACCAAAGCCTTAGTGTCATGCAGACATTCATCAAATCAAATCAAAGCCAAACACGATGAACTCTAAATATGGCTCTCCGTCTGCCCTCCATGGAGAGAGGATTGTCACCATGTCAGCAAGTGAGAACGACACACAAAAGTAGAGTGACATTTTACCCCTGTTGCGCCTGGTTTTTTGAGTTCACAGCTTGCTACATTAAGATTATACTGATCAAATTTTGACAGTAATCAGTGTCCGCATAGTTTTTTAAAAAACAAAACAAAAAGCTGTCACTACATGCCAGATTTGTCAAAACATGTTTGAGGTTGAGGCTGAGTGGCTTTGAGTCATTACATTATGACACACAGTGAAAGAACGTTTGATGCCAGTTGCAGATAAATAGATAGATTTATTGCGTTTGTGGGTTGAGCATGATATATTTCCATAGGTTTGTATTTGTTGTACTTGACAAGCTGATGGATTTATCTGGATGGAGTAGCCGCGAAACTCAAGGAACACATCAAGAGTAAAGCTGGTTACTCTTTGTGTTAACTAGTTAATTAAAATTACGGTCAGGACAACTCAATGCTGAATGACAACAAATGTGACCTGTTACCTCACGATTTAACCATCACACATATCACAGCCAAGGTGGACCCTATGGTTTCTAAACCTACCTTAGAGGATAAGATTTGGGAGTTTATCGGCCAGTTAATCTGCTGTCTGCTTTTTCCTGTTCCAAACTATCGTTATTATATCAGCTTTTAAGAATCCATTGCTGGTCGACCCAATATCAGTCTAGATTTACATCATGAATTAGTCAAAACCACGTGACGGTATAATCTCAGATTACAGATTTACTGTAACTTGACAAATTTGAGTTTGAAGGACAGCAGACAGAAACCTTTTCACTTCTGTGTGGAAGTTTGTTTGTTTTTTTTAAAACTGTAATTGTCAAAATTTGTACATGAACAAAGAACCAAATCACATTATGTGAAATGGTCACTTTCAGAGAATTATTTAGAATAAAAATAAATACAAAAAGTTTCTTTATTTCTACTGGGTGTTTAAGTAGGATGCTGCTTCCCAGTAGGTTGTTTAACTCCCAAAACTCATAAATGACACATGACCTTGTAAGGCTACTTTTGTTAGCTTTTGAACTTTCATCAGTGCCTTTGTCAAGGTATCTTAGACCAAGCACACTGACAAATGCCAGGTTTGTTTGAAACATCAGTAGTAACTTTATAAGCTGAGAGCAGCTGTTTTTTTGTCCTTTTCTAATTTTGACTATGGAGTGTCTGATATTTTTGATCCCAGAGGTCATCTAATAAATGGATACTGCCCTCACAACTTCTATTGCAGTCTAAATGTGCATGGTTAAACTTGCTGCTGAGATAACAAGAGACACACAGACCCACTTCTATTAATCCTCGACCTCTAACTTTGAAACTCCAGCCTTATCATTAGTGCTCTTGAGTATTCTCAGGAATATGTCTGGTGGAGGTAGATAAAAGAATTCAGCTGGGAAAGAGAAAGGACCTCAAGTTGACATTATCCAGCCATCTGTGCAAGGGACTTTCAGATAGTTCAATGTTGACTGATAAATCAGGCTCTGGTGTTCTCCTTTATCTTCATTGGGGGTGGACAGATTGCGACAGAAAGTATGTCTGGACAGGGAAGGCCAGAAGAAGGAGCAGATTGTTCAGCTGCTGTCGCAGATGGATCAGAGGTCTGCTGTGTGCTGGATGGATGAGTGTGTTTGCTGTGTGTTTGCACTGTCTATATGCGCCCAGACTGCCAGACTCCATGCATAGAGACAGCCAGGGTGCATGGCTGGGTCCAGGAAATGACCGTGATCATGCCAAATGTCCCCTTTGCCTCAGTGTCCCTCATGGTGATGGATATGGTATGTAACAGGGTGGAGATGTGGCCTCATTCTGCTCTCAGTCCAGTGTCAGCACTTGCTGCTCCATGAAATCTATTGGAAAATCTCTGAAATTGGACACAAATTTCTTCGCCATCCATCTGTATTTGTATTCTGGGCCAATATTAATATTTACTCTGGTATTTTAGTTTGTATGAATGAACTGTTTCGCCCAAAACATTTCCGGGAGGTAAATGTCTTGTTGCAGGCACCAGAGTGTCTTAAAAGACGTCTTGAGCAAGCCACTGCACATCCACACCACATTCCTACCAGCTCACAGGACGGCCAGAGGTTAACAGTGTGAGGTAATGGAAGGCCGTAGACTTTCGGCCATCACAGAACACACCCGCCCTGCAACATTAAAAGAAGAGACACAGGGAGGGATCACAGACGCACAGCTGGATCGGGAGTACCACAACGAAAGAATTCAGCCAAAGGGGACAAAATTCAAATCATTGACTGAAACTGATCAACATACATCTCACACTGTCATGATTGTGTGATTCATGAACCAGGATGTTAAATTAGCCTAACATTTAGAGTTTTGGATACCAAATCGAACACTGCATTGATCAAAAAGTATAAAAAAGTCAGCTGTTTATTACATTTTAATAGAAAACTCTGAAGTGATCTCATATTGATGTGCAGCCCTTTATTGAACTGGCTCTTAACTATTAACTTCATTATCTCATTAAAAGTGACCGTTATCAAGTATTTTTTGGTACCCCGACTCTCTCCCCCTTCTCTTTCCTCTCCTGTTTCAGGTAACAAGCCAGGACAGTTCACGGTTTCCAACTTTCTTAGGAAGACTAAACACATTCTGTTCCTCCTAATTTAGCTTTTATGTGGTGTCTGATTTACTTTTAATAGTCTTAATGCTTATTTTAAGAGCTCACTGACTTAATTTTAAGACTTGGTGCATTTTATCCCTGCAGACATGGGCAACAGTTCATTTTTTGTGCATAAAAGGTATTGACTCCTTAATCAAACAAACCTGGATTTTTACTGAGGCTAAATAATCAAATCATAACCAACACTTAAAATAACTCAAAAGCATTCATTCTCAACTAACAAAGCAGAACATTACTGTAAATCAATATTCATCTAAATTATGTATATATTGTCAGGCAGAAAAGCCAATTGATTAATGGTGGCCAGGGTTTTCAAAGAATAGCAAACTAAACTGTTCAAATTTCAAAATCACAAAACTTTGGGAATTTAAACTCATGTTGTTATCAGAATTAGTTGGACTGCTCAGAGCTGACAGGTTTCTGTGTCATTGAAATTTGACTGCGATGATTTATGGTGCTTATATAAAACAAGTCACACCTCTCATGTTTATGCAGTTGGAGGAAGCTGGGTTAGGATATTAAAACAAGCAACAAAATAAACAAACAAAAATGTGATATGGACAGTCTTTTGCTTTCTCCTTTCCTTTCCAATGTGCCAAATCTGCAGAAGATTTAATTACAGAGAAGGATTTTTATTTTTATTATAAGTACTGAAAAAAAATGTTTGGAAAAAAATCTAAAAATGAAGGAAAGTCTGCATGGTCTTCCAGGATTCAAGGAATCAAAGAAAAAAAACATTTTATCTCTACAAATCATTATGCAGAAGAAATGAGCCCAACTTCCTTGGCCCCTGGTTTAATGAATATCTGCTATGTAGTTCTTGAGTTACTCTGCTATGAGCCATAACTTTTGGTGTGTGCAATAAAGCTCGCAGGAACTACCGTCAGACTTTTGGAGGCTTGATAAATGACCATGGAACGAAATAAGTATGGTATTTGGATTTGGCAAATAGATATTTGTAATCACTAAGCTTCAGGCTTCACTATCCTCAGCTTTCCCTTCCTGTGGATCAATGTTAAATTAGCTGTGAAATTCTACATGACTCATTATGACTTGTCTATACAGCATAAACCAAGCAAACATAAACCTCTGCAGCAACAATTATATGAAAGTCTCAAAGCGGTCCGATGTGGGATAGGAAGTCATTTATTTTCTTGGCCTACAGATGTTTTGTAGAAAATGCATACAAAGCCACATGTTAGTTTTGTGAACAGTATTGTAGTAATGCAGCATTATGGAAACACTCAGAAACACTCTCACATATTTCCTTTTGGTATTTGTCATGCAGTCTGTTGGAGTTTACATTTACTACAGTGTAATGAGGTTCTAGTGTCCACTGATTGACACTGTTTCTGGATTGGACTGCCTGATTCTTTCAAGTTACTGTCACATGTTGTGCTATTTGTGAGTTAGTAGCTGCTCGTTGTACACCACATCAGACAACACAGTCATGGAGTGAGAGTTTTTCCTCCTGGGAGTAAATTTTTAACCTCCTGTGCATACTACACCTTCAGTATGAGACTATTACAGATTTTGTCAAGGTTTATATCAGAGCGCGACCTGTGTGTACAGTCCAGATCTAAGGATGCACAGAGTGCTGCACACTCGGAAAAAGCCACAACTTGTGTCAATGGAGTCATAACCTCTACATTAACTGAGCGGAGAAAAAAAGTGGCTCAGACCTATTTTGCTCCTACCTGACACTGCTGAATTAGCTGAGCGCCCCTGATGGATTACCTGCAGCTGACCCGGGGTGTTAGTTGTGATGAATCTGTCCAAAACCATCTGGGGCCCCACTAAAGTTATTGCCTGGCTGTTATCAGCTGAAAGCAGACACTGATGGGGAATGTTGTGGCAAAACATCAGCACCAAGACAGCTTTTATTTAACATCTGCAAGTTTTTTGCTCAGGAGGAAAATGTTGGAAAGAGTGTCCTCTTTGCACAGAAAGATGAAACTATGAGTGAGTCCTAAAAACTATGCTGTTCAATGTAGTCAGAGTCATCGTGATGTAGGGGTTTTGAAAGCACCTCATCATGGGTTAATTTTGTCCTGATTGCAGTAAACCTGATAAATTTGTCTTGGAAGTGTTAGAAGTACCAAACTGTGACACACACTGCCAGTGGACCAAATGGTACAGTATTAAAACTTCTGTTTTCAAATAACATTACATTTTGTGGAAAGAATTTTACATGATTTACATGAAAATCTAAAAATATCCTCCTCAAAAGTCTCGTAGTGAGATGCAGTTCTCCTCCCTTTGCTTTTCTAATCGAGTGATAAATTAGATGTACGTCCTTCTGTTAGAAAGACCTCAAATTGTAAGAGTTTTAAAAGTAATGACTCAATAATATGTTTCAATTTCAAAAAGGCCAGATAACAAAATCTAATTATTTTAATTAGTTACAGGTTTTCTTCTAGTTAGATTAACTCTCTCTTGGACTGGTGTTATCATTTGTTTGGTAACTTAATATTCTTGAGAGACCTGATGCTGCAGTTCATTATGATCTCACAAATGCCTGACAAATTAAAACCCAACATCACTCGCACCTTCAGGCCTCTGCTTCATTGATTAATTAAGATGTTAGACCTGTACAAGTTGTTTCAGAATCGAAAATACGACCGTAAGTGAACACCTAGCGTGAACTGTAGATTCAGGCCAACTTTTTGCCACTCTACTCCTCCCTCAGCTCCTACCCAAACACTTGTTTATCGTGAGATATTGATGTGCTGTCTACAGTGAAACACCACCTAGCCTGAGGCCAACATAACTGGCATCCATAAAGCCGAAGGAAGCAGAAGGTGAAAGCGGGGAATCTGCAGTTCTAAAAGCAATCCTAGTGGTCAGGTTGTCCACTTAGCTTAGCGTTCATGTTTCCTACCTTCTGATGTTGTTGTTATTTCTATGACTATTACTTTGTTCAGATAAGCACAACTCGCCTCAGCAGTGACCATGCCCTCGGCAATAACTGCTCAACCAAAAGTGTATTGATTGTCCTTTAAAAGCCAGCTCTGTGCAAATGGATTGGAGTGAGACACGTAGACACAAGATTAATGCCCAGGCAGAGTTAAATCCTCATAAATCTAAATCATTTATTTGTAATTTTATGAGCTTGTGTATTGATCTGATCAAATATGAATCCAGATTCCGTTACTTGATGGGCTATTTCTCTCTCTCTCAAAATGTTTTCAGAAACATATTTTAATGTACTGTTTGGCTACAATAAGAGAAAGTTTCTTACCAGACCACCATATTGAAAGCGGACCTGAGGAGAACAGAGGAACTCACGTGCACTAACATGCATGCAGGGCTACCAAAACAAAAGGCAGAGAAGCTGCAGGGGCAGTGTGGTGTCACTTTCTCTTTGCGATGCCACTGTATCTTTACAAACAGTTGTTTTGACATAATATGCAGCAGCTGTTTGCAGTTTGTAAACACACCATTAAGGACTAAGAGAGCTCACTGAAAAGTCTCATTCCTGGGCTGTCCAATTGCCACCAACCGAAAATGTCAGTATTTGACATCCTGGATCTTTCTCCAGAATCACTGACACCTAGAAATGTCTCAAACACAGCAAAGTAATGAGAAAATAAGAAAGTACAGGCAGAGGTCAGGGTCTCTTTACGTACAAACACATCACATCACACTGCTACAATAACAGTACTATGTTATACTAGAGTAGAGACACTGGCCTTAAGGAAAGGTCTCCCGCTTCAAAAGTTAATACAATCAACAATAACAGCAAAATGGACACGCAAACACTGAAAGCTGACTCTCCTAAATGCTGCCTTGTTTCTTCAAAATATGCATAATGTGGATTGATCACATCATTCTTATCCACAATAATCCCCTCGGAGTCAAAAGTTCAGAGAGGATTGATGCATCTGTGGTGCTATGTCAGACATGTGCTTTTTATTTGGTCACCAGGCTGCTGTGCTGCCTTATCAGCATAGCAGAACCAACTGGGAATGCACCCCTGGACTACTTTGTTGATGACATTGACAAGTAGTGGTAAACAAACCAAAAAACCTCTTCCAGCTTTAATTTACTTGTCTTGTTTTTATTTTAAGCAATTCTTAAGCTCATCACTGAACTTTCACTGAATTTCCAAACAAGGAAGAAGTCAGAAAATTTTCATCTTATTCCACTGAAGGAACCAGGTTCTCATTGGAACTATCTTTGCTGTAGTTTGTACACAAAAATGACCCCACAACAGAGAGCATAGCGGTCAGTGGGCCATAAACTGTGACTATAGAACTGTATATTACATATTGTTCAAGCTGAAGCTTTGTGTGAACACGTACTCTTTTTAAATTTTGCAGATCAGTTGATTGAAACAGTAACAGTATGTGAATATTATTTTTTAAAATGTGACTCTATTAAATTTATGTCGCAAAGTCCAAATCAAAACTTGTGCTTTACAATCTTTGCAGCAGATTTTCATAACAAAAGAAAATTCTCCCATTACTTAAGCAAAAAAAAATCCTACAAATCATTACAAATCATTACAAATAAGAAAATATCATGAAAAATAAAGTAAATAAGAGTAAGACTGTGGACCAGATTTTAGTGCCAACTTTAATTTTTTGATATTTGGACTACAGATGTGGTTTGGTTTGAGAGTACACCCACTGCCTTGTCTCAGGGTAGATGATGTTTCATTAGATTATTTTAATATGAGTAATTTTCATTGTGCACTTAGCAAAATTTTGAAACTCCAGACCTTTGAAGTCTTATTTTAAAGTCCCCTAAATCTTGATCCTTTGGCTGCACAGCACCTCGCTAGTTATGTTTTCTCGATGAAGTCCTTTATCAGTAAATGTTTTTATCTTATCTTGGAATATTAATGCCAAGATGGTATTGCCATTCTGCTTTTGCTGTGTCTGGAGATTGTCTTAAATCAAACGCGTTAATACTTGACAAATAATCATTTGACTTTTGGCAACTATTGTGGTAGTTATTTGTTTTTAAGCGACAGTTGTTTGAGAGAAGTGAAAAATATATCACGTTATTAGTCTAATTGCGGGTTTAGCTGTTTTTCATTGTGAATTATTGTTTGGATGGGCCTTAGTCTTTCTGAAATGCCACACTCATCTTTCTTTGAGAATTAGATTTGATAGGAGTTCAGTGCCAGCAGGATTGTGGTGAGTTCATTTCCTCCATATGCAGCGTGGGAGGAGGAGGAGGAGGAGGAGGAAGAGGAGGAGGAGAGGGGCTGGGGTGCTCTGGGGGGGCTTCAGAGGGGCAGTGGTCTTTGAGGAGTTAAGAATGACACACAATTAATCAGCCTGTGCAGACGACAAATATCACTTCACTGTGGAAGCTGGAATAGAGTCCCGTTTGTACTGAACAGCTGCAGGAAGAAAACCAACCCTTTGCCTTTCTGAGACATGTGGATTGAGAGAGAGAGAGAGAGTAAAGCAGTGAGAGTGAGTTAAACAGAGAGAGAGAGAGAGAGAGTGTGTGTTGTGAGGCTACTTACAGATGGAATGGAGGAGGGGAGGAAGAGATGAAGAGGAAGAGAGAAAAAAACGAAGGTTTTAACAGCCTACCCACATCTGTTTATTTAGAAAAGAAACCATTGTGTCATTGAGTTATTCTAACAACCTACACCAGGGCCAGTGTTAGTCCCACAATGACGGCTTTTTAAATACACAGTTTACACTCCTATGAAGTGGCCTCATAACTGTGTTGGAGCCTCAGGAACGTGCCAAATGGGGGAACATGCTTGGGTTTCACATTCCCTCCCGCACTACTTGACGTCTCTATAGCAGACTGTGATGCCAGAGGTTGGCCGGGGGAGATCTGGTGGGGGCCATTTGTCTTGGTCTCGTGTGCTTTTTCTGGGTCTAATCTCTTAAAATGGTGCTCGAGGTTTGGGGGTCTGCCAGAAAACTGCAGGGGGTTCTGGGACACAAGTTTGAAAGCCGTGGAGAGATGGTATTCTGCCGTGTGTTTTCTTGTTTACATACCCTATCAACAAGACTGGTTAGCTTAAATGTCACAGACAGACAGAATTCATTTAAGTGTATTTCTTTTATTTATTTTAGATCTAGCGTTCTAAATTACAATATCGGGAAAGGGCAGTTACAGTATAGTTAAGGTCATGGGATGATTGTCATTATAGAGAATAAGCTATGATAAGCTTATCCCAGCAGACACTGGGCAAGAGGCGGGGTACAGCATGGACTAGTCCCCAGTTTATCACAAGGCAGACATATAGGAACAGGCAAACATAAATCGCATACATCATTCATCACATCATAGCTCACATACACATATGAAAGAGCATACGAACTGTATGCACAAAGTCACCACCAGACCCATGGATTCAAACCAAGAGTCTTCTTGATGTAGATCCAGATTAGCTGAAAAGGTGAGAATATCTCAGTGTTGTGTTTACATGCAGTTTACTTCAGAACAGAGGGGGTAACATTTGTCTATTTGTTTGTTTGTTTGATTATCCTTTTTTACGTCTGGGAGATCCCATTGAGGTACATGATCTCCTCAGGAGTCAAGACAGCAGCTTAAATAGTTTCACATTAAATACAATCACATGAAAAACTATTTCACATGATGGGACACATAATGCATAAAAGCAACACAAGAGACAAAGTGAACATCAGCATGCTCAAAGTGACAATCCACAATGCTGATATTTAGCAGGTAAATTCTTTACTGCGCTCACCATCTTGGTTTAGCATGTTACCATTAGCACTGAACATGATAGATGTGTCCTTGGTTTTACAGATACTAAAGTATAAACCAGGTAAGTACTGTTAGTATTGAACAAATTGAAATTTTTACCAGATGGCGGTGCAATTTTTAATTTTTGCTCTGGGATTTGGACATAAGTACTGGTCTCCTTTATGAATGTAAAAGTGTCCCATGTTCACCCACCACACCCTTACTTTCTGCCTTACTACTTAAGGACACACTATTTCCTGCAGGACTGCTGAACTGTAGCATTTGATATAAATCATAACTGGCAAAATCATTTTGTATGAACACAGTTTGAGTGATGCTGGTGTCCTACAGGCAAAGCATTGTGTAACATATATTTTACCATCACGTAGGGGCAGGTATTGAACCCCAAATCGTTCTGATTACTAACTTAAATGTGCTCATTCTGTCAAGTTTCAGGAGTTTGATCAGATTTTAGGATTGTGTAGTTGTTAGTTCCTGATGTATTCTTTTAGGTACACTGGCTGCTTGTAGAAAATGCTGATGTATTGAAAAATTCTGTAGTTCATTTTATTAAATGGGGAAAATGGCTCTGTAAAAAGACATTTCTGTATTCCCCAAACTAAGTTATGAGTTATCCTTTTGGCATTCTTTCCGAAACTAAGGTACTGCATGGCAGCAGCAACAGAAGATTTCGTACGGTAGCCTACCAGTACCTCCCATGATCATTCCATTATTATTAATCAATTATAAAACAACTCTGTCATATTATCTTCTTGTAAATTGTCTGACAAAATATCTAGATAAAAACTTTCTATTTTGATTAGTGTGCACTGATAAGGTGTCGACCGTCTTTGTCATTCCATAATGCAGCTGAGCCTTTCATTCCAGCACATCAGTAATGTTTAGCAGATTTTGTCAAAGTGATTGTGCGTATGTTCTCTTTGTTGTGTTTTTATATTGTCAAATTCTTCCTTGCTACATTCCACGTTTGGGAGATTAAGGTCGTATGTATTTGTCAGGGGTTAGGTCTTTATTGGTTGGTCCATATGCGCTGGTGTTTGTCTGCAGTGATATGAAAGGCCTTCAGGCCTGTAGAAACAGCTGCTCATTGAGGCACTGGCTGAGCAGCATGTGTTGCAACAGATGCTGGTGTGATATGTGGTTTGTGGAGACTGTGCAGAGATTCATAGAGGTCTGTCGGGGTAAATATTACAGAACCTACCTGCATGTAATTACCTTTCTAAAAGCACTTGCTCCACCCCTAATTGATTTCACTGTTAGTTTACTAGGAGTGAACATGAGGGCCATGATGAGTGCTTCATGTCTAGGTCTACCTGTTTTAGAGGCTGGAGATGGGTCTGACAACCAAGCCTGTTTTTCAGGTTCCACTGGGGAGCCAAACAGGAGAGTTTGAGTCTCTGGATGCCTTGATAAAACATCTTTATCACTGGGTGCCTTATAGGTGTAAAGAGGTCAAAGGTTTTGTTACCATTTGTGATCGCGAGCACCAGCACCGCTTAGTTGCTGTTAAGTTTGTACTAGCGTTTTCTGTCAGCAGATGCCTGGAACAAACATCAGAGGCTGTCCCCCGGAGAAGATAAAGGTTTCAAGGTGCAGATTTGGAGCCACTAAAAACAAAGTTTATTATCCATTAGAACTTGCACAAAGTAGAACTTAATAGAAACCACTACCAACCCTTCACCAACCTCTTTTATAGATTTTTTATTTTATTTTATTTTATTTTATCGTGTATTGTTGTAATATTGAGTGGCTTTTCTTCTATTCAACATTTAGATCTTATTCCTATTTTTCCATAATTTCTCTCAGTGATTGGTTTTATGGATTTGAGACACTTGAGAAAGTGTTAGTAATGCTAATACTGGCCTACATAAACTGTCTAAAACTGACTGCACCTGACCAAAATGGCCAAAGTTATAATTATTTTGTCAGTTTGTTTCCTCTTTTGATGGTGGACTGAAAGTGTAGTGCAAATGTTAAATCTTGTTGAAATTATAGTGCAGTGGACTGTGCTAAAAGGGTCAGCACGATCGGTGCCTCTTTGACATGATGGATGACTTTAATCTTACTGATTAAAGGAACATGTGCCCCATAACACTTCATTTAACATTTTACTCATTTAGGAGGATTTTGAAGAAGGGATCCACCCATTCTGTAGAGTTACTTTAAAGCACAACAGGAAAGTTATGGGTTTATAGCACTGATTTAAATTATGTTTATTCTCTTAAAACTGCATTATATCAATGTTTTTTCTGTTATTGTGAAAAGGGACATTGTATTGTATTTGTTCAGTACTGCAGGAGATTTTCCCTTTGACATTGTCTCATATTTCCAGGGATTTGGATTTCCAACCAAAGCACTCTAGAAATGGTAAAAATAGATGGTTTATTTATAGCTTTCTGTCATTATCTGGCAATTTGTCTGGCCATAATCACTTTTGCGTCACTCTACACTTCTGAACCGAACAAATCAACACAAATCCCTCGAAGAGGATGGACGAAACAGAAGAAAATTAATAGACAGACATGAGGAAGGAAATGAATCCTTAATCTTGTTTAGTTCTGTTCCAAATAACTTATCACTGCCATTATCGCTTCTGTGAAATCCCAAAGAGGAAGCAATTTGAATGTATAGTTCCTGCCAACTCATTTCCTGTATCCTGATATTTTCTTTTCAGACAGCACAGTGCAGGCCCACTGTCGCTGACCCACTCTGCTAGGTTTCAGCTCACTCAGTCACTGATGTAATCCTTAAAACACAGCTCTTTACCCTTCAACAACAGCAGTCTTATCACCACCTATGTGTTAAGAATATTTAAAAAATGTGGCAGCAAACATCTTGGTGTATAACATATGGCATCAGAAATGTTTTTAATGTCACTGATGTAGTTTTTGTAGATAAACTGTTAGTGAAATTAGACACCATAACCCAGTCTTCAAACTACTTTAGAAACAAACTCATATTTTCAATCACAGTAATGTTATTACAGTCCAGAATGTCTTATAGCAGATTACCAGATCATAAATCCCCACTGTGAAAGAACCAAACAATCATGCTGATTACTTGTTTTCACTTTATTAACAACATTTTGGTCCTCAGACCTTCATCATGTAAAACACCAGAATGTAATTAAAGAAGGATTATAAGTGATGGACATTGTGCAGGACTTTTTGTCTCTTCCTCTATAATATGAACATATGATATGTGAACACATGCAGTGATTTTCACTTGCATCAGTTTCCCAAACATATTTTAAAAGCTTGTGTCTATTGAAATTATTTTATGAGAAAGTGAAACTTTGAAGCACAAAAAGTAAACTGAAAACAAAAACAAAAAAAAAAAAACCAAATCTGAAAAACTTTGCATAGCACATGTCTGTAATGCTAGGGTCCTGCACAAAATGTAGGTATGTTTTAATTTCAGTCCACTTCTTCATTACTGAACCCTGAAAGCTCTCAGTGTTCCGAACATCAGCAGGGGTTGGTTTTAATATCATTATGTTTGTCCCTTAATTGGACTGTTGCGGCAAGAACTCGGTTTAATTGAGCCCTCAAAGTAACTACACTCTGCGCTCAGTGGAGCACATCTGGTTTAAGCATACAGCTGCTGGCAAAGACAAGAGTGTTGGATGGTTCGATCAGCTTCCCCCCCGTCTGCAAGTGTTTAGGATGAAAGATTTTTTTTATGTGGTTCATGAGTTTTTAAAGGGGCATTTTCTTCTAGAAGTGACTTAATCCATTTTCAAAATATGCAAATTATTATTCAACATGGCAAAACTGCTGTTTTATTTATACTATTACCAAAGGATGAACAAATGAATACCTCAGTTGAATGGTGTTGTCTCTGTTTCATATTACAGTTGTGCTAAAAGCACTTGACACATTGAAGATCCTGGTGTTTGGAAATCTTTTGTCGAAACACACAGTGTTTCCATTCTTTGTGCTGGAGGGAAGGCAGAAGAGGGACTCCTGAGGTATTGAGTTCCCTGTATCCATCATTTTCGACGAGTTGGACCTTGGAGTAGCGCCAGCAGCGTCTGCGCTAGCCAGCCGTAACTGACATTGAGTGCATTGTTTGCAGTGGGAAGCTCACGGCTGTGGCCTAAAGGTACATTCCTGAGATCAGAATGCTGTTTGAAACACAAACAGCCTTTGTGCCCTCGCTGCTCTCTTTTCCTGACTCCCTCATCCACATCAAGCCTCAAGAACTAAACTGCCTCCTCTTGCTCATGTGTCAACATGTGGGCTATCATTTTACTCACACCCACACACCCACACACCCACACACACACACGTTATTTTGATGATGAGGTCCCGGCAGATATCTAATCTCTTGGAAAGAAGCTGTGAAGTCAAAGCTGTTTCTCAAACAAACAAGGTACTGAGATTTTTATTGACCTTTCTGATGGTCAAAGAAAAAGTATAAGAACAATAAAAACACACAAGGACTTCTTCAAGACAACCTCGTTCATTTTGGCATGTTTTTGTAGTACTGATACTGGTCGCATTGATTAGAAACAGCAAATGCAAACCTTAAGGTCAGCTTATCTCCGTGACAAACAGTAATGAAGTGACAGAAGAAAATATATTTTGTTAACTGTATCAAGGTATTATGATTAATTGATCTACCTGTTTATTAGCTGCTGTCCCATGCAACATCTTGACACCTGTTTCGCATTGCTAAACTGCTGAAAGTTAAAAAAGGAGATTAGGAATCAGTTACACAAACTGATTGTGGGGAAAGTTGATGAAGTCAGTAAAAGGGATCATTTAATAACAACAAAAAAAAAACTCCCACCTAAAATCAGACTGATGATGTACTTTACCCAAAGCTGAAGTCATTCAGGTTTAATGGACATTAGTGTGATTCTTCTGGGCAGGATTAATATCAGGTCGCATGTTAAGGCAAGATACTGCAAGGCGAAGTACCAGTGCTCTGATTCACCGGCTTAACACTTGACAGCGTGTGATGTAGTGCAATAATATGACAGAAGTTAGCCTTAATGAGTGATTATATTAAATGATGTTCACTGAGCGCCCTACTATAGCACAATTAATTACTACTCAGCTGCTCCATTGAGGAAGAGCTAATAGCATGTGGATGATTAAATTATTGGTGAGGATGCTGAACACATCATTAGCACTGAAGGCATGAAGTTCTGGAGTTCAGTTTGTTATTGTACAGCAGTGCAATCACAGTGACATTATCAATTATCTACAGGATATTGCACCATAAAAAAGGTGTTTATTGTGGTGTAATGGTGGGTGAAGCGCATACATCACA
Organism: Scatophagus argus; assembly: GCF_020382885.2. Taxonomy (NCBI): domain Eukaryota; kingdom Metazoa; phylum Chordata; class Actinopteri; family Scatophagidae; genus Scatophagus; species Scatophagus argus. The sequence continues at coordinate 14,827,179 of NC_058496.1, read as the reverse complement.
GACTCTGATTGTGATGTTCTCAGTTCAGTTCCAACTGGGAGCATTTGTTGCATGTCAGTTAGAAATATGTGGCAAAGAACTGTTTAAAAGGCCCTGTAAATTTAAAATCAGTCATCAGTGCTATGGCTTGTACTCCAAAAATTAGAATTACTGTCTCTGAAAAGTCTGTTGAGGTATAACTTTATTGGAAGCCATTTCGATTTTTTGTTTTTGTCCATGTAAAAGTTTCAGTGTAAATGAAACACTGATGAATAATACAGTGAAATACCAACAATATTTTCATGAAATCCTAGTGCTTGGCGTGTACATTAAGAAATAAAAACATGAATAAAATCATTTATTTAGAAAATAAATAGGACAATCTTTAATCAATAGACTGCTGTTCAAGTTACCATATTTATACGCTAAATACATCAGGTGGCCTTTAGCAACTAATTTAATTAAAGATGTTTATTATTTAACATGTCAAATGCAAAATGGGTTTGTGATTTGGAATATCAAAAATTTTAATTATATTTCAAAGCTATTATCATAATATATATAAATAATGTTTTCATGTAAACCTTGGGTTTCCCCCTCATAATCTAACTATCTCATAGTTTTAGGGTGTCAGATGTGATTGTAGAAGTTCTGTGAGCATAAAATCGGGTTTACGAAGTCAGTTGCTTGGATTACAAACGAGGAGGACTGCTCTATCCACTACCCCCTACATAACCGTCCAGCCTCACCTTGTATTTCCCAAGACCATCTTCCTCCCACCCCAAACTCCCGCCCATCGCTACGTAGAAACCCACAACAAGTGGCCAACCAATGAGAGGCACCTCGTTGGTGTGGAGAGGGGGCTGAGGAACACAAAAATGCTCAAAGGGGAGCGAGTAGAAGACCACTTTGCGACCCACAAGGGCTGTTGTTTTTCCCCATGCAATGTTTGTTTGCACTTCAGTGCGCACAACGACTGTTAAATGATCCAGCGCGGTCCACCAAGGGGCTCTCAGGACTCGTCCGGCTTCGCTTTTTGGTGGAGATCCGCTAGCAGAGAGGACGCAAGAGGGAATCGCTGAGCGAGAGGCAGTTTGTTGCATGAACTCAGAATCACTGCGATGGAATGAGCCGCTGCAGAAACTCTCCTAAACTTGTGGAGAACTTTTCTTTATAGCGTCTTTTTTTTACTCCTGTGAGTTTCTATTTTAGTTGTCGCCTCAATCATGTATGGATAACGGGAGGTTCGCTTGAGAATCCGGCTCTAATGGATCAGCGCTGACGACTTTATGGTGCCGGGATTACACAGCGCAGTGCCAGCCTGTTGAACGCCCACACAAGGGCCTGTCGCACACCATCTGCCTCGGAATAAATAATACTCCTCAGTGAACACACTATCCATGGAAGTGGTGTAGAAGTTTCACATATGACACTGCAGTGAGTTTTACCGTTTCTCGCAGCCAGAACAATGGCAAGCTCTGGCGCATTGGCACAGAGCGCGTATAGATCTGTTTGGCCTCTCGGTTGCGTGCTTTTGTTTTTTGGCTACTTAACCGTGGCCTCACCGTCCCACGGTCGGCGGCTCATATGCTGGCAAGCCATCATGAACTGTCAAGCCGAGTCCGAGTGCAATTACGCATACGAGCACTACACGCGCGCATGTGGCCCCGTGCTGAGTGGGGAAAGGAAAAGGTGTCCCAGCCACTGCATCTCCTCTCTCGTCCAACTCAATATGACCAAAAACGGGCCGGCTCTGGAGAACTGTAGCTGCGCCCACGATCCGGTTTGCACCAGCACCAAACGGGCCATCGAGCCTTGTCTGCCCAGGACTACCAGCACCGGCTGCACGGAAGCTCGGCGTCAGTGCGAGAGAGACCAGCAGTGCAGCTCCGCTATGCACGATTATTTGAACCACTGCGGGAAACTTTTCAGCGGGGCAGTCTGCACGAACGCCTGTCGGAATGTGATCGCGAATATGCGTAAAATACCCAAGGGCCAGCAGCTGGACACTTGTTTGTGTGACGGGACGGAGAGGACCATCTGTGAGTTTGTCAAGAGCAGCATGAAGACGCTGTGCTTCGACTCTCCCGTCAGGGATGAGGGTAGCGGGTCCGACGACGGCCTGGATGTGGATAACGAAGACGACCTCCCGGATCCGGACTGTCCAGAGGAGTCTAAGAGCGGAGCCTCTCTCCCAGCAGCCCACTGTGTTTTGACCCTGTTGGCATCCATTTTGGTTCTTTTGCCCCTCTTTTAGTCCCCGGGTTCATAATCTGCTCCGAATAATGTCAGGATAAAAGGCAATCTAAACTTTTGTCACTCAGTTGACCTGCTTCTATTGTGAAAGGTTAGAGCCTCAAAGACTAAAGGAAAGGGTGTTTGGGCGCAGGTCTTGTTTGATGTGAGAGCTTTAGACGCTGAAGGATATCACATTAGGATATTTTCTATGCAAATGAGACCAGAAAGATGTTTTGAAACAGCCTGAACTCCGGGGTGCTCTCTTATCAAACCGCACCACTCCCCGGCTCTACAGACACAATGCTTATGTGATAAGCTAAATTAGATTGTCTACTTTCACTCAGTCACAGACTCTGTTGGTAAGGTTGTCATAATAGAGACACAGTTGGCTTGTTTTGGTAACAATGCAATGTTTGATCAGTATATGCTGTGCACTGCCAATCTTATATTTTTAAAGATATGAACTATTTTTATATGGCACTGTTGCCATTAGGCACCAGACTATCTGATTTACAAGTATTTAATGCTGGAATCCATGAACTTGTAAATAGATGAGGAGTTAAAGTGAAACCGTAATTTATTACATGCCAACTAGTTACATCCAAATGATCATCGTGTGAATAAAAGACTGAGAATTCCAGCTTTAAAGGGAAGTTGTTTTGACTGTATTCTCTTCAAAGATAATGTGTATTGTACATATGTCTATAGCCTATATAGATTTTTTTCAGAGAATCCTCTATGTTTGAGGCTATGAGATGATTTATTCACTGTGTATAGCCTAGAGAGAGAAACATCTAAATCCACTGTGTGATTGCCTTATTGATATACTTTTGTAGAAGGCATAAAGGAAAGTTGAAGATATCATTCTGGACTGTGAGTTATTTGTTGATTTTGATTCATGCTGTGCCTTGATTCATATAGAGAGTAAACTGGTTTTTAATGACTTAATAACACCTTTTTGTCGCTTGGGTCAATTCCAGTTGTAAACAGTATAATCAAAACTATTATGCTGTCATAAGAAGGGGGGGACTATTACATCAAATATTTTGAGCCAAGTAGGAAAAAACTGAAAACCTTTCGTTTGTGGTCCTTACTCCCCTTAACACTAAATCCATTTAAAGTAGCTTTATGCTTAAAAGTGTAGAAATAATGTAGCTCTGTTAAGTGTGTGAATCTGTATTGCACATAATGGCTAAGGTCAGGGGTGAGCGAATGAAGCCACTTATTTTGATCCACAGACCGAGGAACATGTGTTGGCTGTGTCCCTTAGCTTGTCTTTACAGTCCTAATTAACAGGGTTCACTCAGTGAATGATACACTGAAGATGAGATCAAATTCTCTAATATAAAGGGGCATTATTATTTTTATTGGAGGGTGTGGAAGAGAGATAATTCCACTGTTTTTAGTCTTTTTTTTTCTCCAACTCAGCCCACCTTCCACTCTTGACTGGTGGCCTAATGACCCGCAATGTCTTGATTTAGCTGAATGTTGTCAAAAGCAACTGCCACCATAAATCAACAAAACACCCTTTCCCTCCTCCGCTGCCATCGCCCTGTGCACTCAAGTATTAGAATGTACACATGTATGTCAGTTAAAGGGGCATAACATGTAAAAAAGAAAATTATGTACTTTTCCAAATATTCTTTAAAAGTGTTGATGGATAATCAGGATTTTTGCTGTTTCTCATTGTAGAATAATTAAAAAAAATAGTCTATAAACATTAAAAACATCACTGATACGAACAGCATCAGACACATTAGTATTTTAAATTCAGCTAGGAGGGCAGCTGTTGTTAAATTATATTATAAATTACTAATTTAATTGCCTGAAATTACAAGGAACGAGTTGCCTTTAATTTCTGTTTAAATGATCATCCATCAGCTTTATGCTGCGAGTATGCGGGTAGTATTATTTTCTAGCTGAATTGTTTTCATTCTTATCTCAATGAGATATTGCAGATCACGCTACTCCTCACTTTGGTCAGCTTCAGGGGCTTTAAATCAATGATGTGCTGCAAAATGTTTTATTGTTGGGGGGGGCAAGGGCCCTCCAGCTGAATGGATGGAGGAGAAGTCGAGTGGCATCTTTGTCATGGAAATGTTAAGCACATAATAGTTGGGTAGCACAATAGGGAGGCACTTCATTCTTTCAGGCTGGCTTGACACCTCTGGAGAGCTGAGCAGCGGGGAAGCATGTGGGAACGATCTGCTGCCGCTTGGGTCTGAACCCTCCACAGCAAGAAAAGAAGAAGAAAACACATGACAGGCCCCTGGCGAGGGGTGTTTCATGTTGAATCCCCGTTCAGTAATCCACGTGGTTTTGTTAAATTATCTTTCCTACCAGTGTTTGTTTATTTCAGTAATTCTTGTTGTTTTGCTTCAAGAAATCTCAAAAAAAATAAGTAAGACAGAAAAGTCACTTCAAAGCGTTTTTATTCCCTGTGTTTTTACATCTTAGATATTATATATAATTTTAAAAAAAGCTGCAGTAAGCTAAACCTCCCTACTGAAGGTAAAAGCTCCACAAATCAAAAGTGTGCTTCCTTAATAAAATACCTTGTCAGTTTCTTGCAGTGTCGGTATGCAGCCCGCCGTGCATGAAGCTTTCCAGCAGGAGAATAGCTCTGCAGCTCAGCCAGTCCTCCCCTCCTCCCCCCCTCCTCCTCCTCCTCCTCCTCCTCCTCCTCCTCCTTCGCCTTCTTGTCTTTCTTTTGCCTTTCGCATTTGTTCAGGCAGTTTCAGCACTTAGAAAAAGCACAGCGTGCGTTGATTAGGCTATAATAATGCACGGTGTGTGAATGGATGATGAATGAGGTGCAAAAAAAAATCTCACAGAACTGGCCTGCTTGTCATAAAATGAAAAAAGTGTACAATGAGCGCTCGAATACATTTGTTGCTTGAACATTTTAAACTTTTTCTTTAGGGTTTTCAAAGATAAATGACATTTTTTTGTTTCTTATGGTATGAATTCAGTTAAAAAATGAAGCAGCCACAAAAGTGTCTCAGTAATGTGAAAAGTTACCGCAGCTGACAACATGCTGCTGTGAAAATACTCCCCATACATGCATACACACTAGAGTGTGTGTGTATGTGTGTGTGTGTGTGTGTGTGTGTGTGTGTGTGCGGCAGTTGGGGGTGGTTCTGGGTTTAATTTACAAACTGTGGCTGTTTGTGTTCCAGCTCTTTGAGCGTGTTTAAGGTATCTCTGCCATCAACTTTGCTTCAGTGAGCTCAGTTCACTTCCAAGCTCTGCTCCTTTGGCCTCCTGAACAAAACGGCCCACACTTCACCCCATGCAGATCACTTCACCCCTTCACCCCATGCATATCACAGCACAATGTTTACAAAGGTGCAGCTCTCTCAGCCAGTGATGCTGGAGGTTCGAAGCTCGCTGTAGACTGCTTGACATCTATAATAATCCTTACAGTATTTATTTATTTATTTTACAAATGACTCTTCCTTTCTCCCCTCTCCGTTCCCTTCTTCAACATTTGTTCAACACCGTAAGTTGAATCAGTTAAGTTGCCATATATAAATACAAGACTTCTTTATTACTCTCAGGGATATTTGACGACATGGAATATTTGACCTTAGCCCTACTTTTCCTCGCAGTGTTTTCAGTTAAGGCCTGGCATCAGCTGGGGTGGTGTTTTTTTCATGCCGAGTTAAATGGAAAACCTATATGGAAACTATTCAGCTGGAACTTGTTTCACTTAAAAAAATGCTCAATCAAAACAACAACTCTGAAAGTTTCGGTGTTTCAGTGTGCTGTCTAAGGACCCCACAGTCTAACATATATATATTGCGTAGTCTTTATGAACAAGGCATACAAGGTCTAAAGTTAAAATATTGGAATATTTGACTCTTTTCCAGCAATTTTTTTTTTATCGATATTAATATAAGAAAAGTATATATAATGCCCATTGTATGCAGTCGTCCTTCAGATTCTTGTGTCTGATTTTCACATTGATAAAACTAAACAGTATTGCCAATATTCATCCTTCTCAGGCTGTGAATTGAGCTTCTTTACTCCTGATGTGTACTGACCATATTTCTCACAGGCATTTGTTTTGGCCTTGGCTCCCTGCAAAGTTGTGCAAAAAGTGATGTAGAAGTGGTTGGACAGTTGGAATGGCTGAGACGGTGGAGAGGCACTGAGATGGAAAGTTCATTTGAAAGGATTTGGAAATAATCCCCTAAAGTTACCACAGGGTATTCGATGGAATGGGCTCCACCTCGACTCCCTTCTGTGTTCTTGCCATAGCTTATGTTGTAAGGTAAAAAAGTGAGGCGTCTTTCTGTTAGTTGTTTTCCTATGATTTTCACTCGGAGTGTGTTTTTGATATTGTAAGTTATTTCAGGACTCCAGATGAAACCCTCCTCTTCACCCTCGTTGGGTGATCGCTTTCCGAATTCTCGCCATTGGAAGGAGACGCCAGCGACACGGCAAAGCAAAGATCATTGATTTTGCATCTCTCTCATTAGCTGCCTGGCGGATGCCAGGAGACTTTCTAGAAACTCTTGTTGTTTTTCTCCCTTCTATTTCAGCTGCCACTTTGATTTCATCATGCAAGACCTCTGCTGAGTTCACAACCCTTTGAAATGAGAAAAAGGCCTGTAATCCAGTTACTCAAGCTGCAGCCGACTCCTCGGGTCCTGAGAGAAAACCTGCGGCACTAATCCCACTGTCACCAAGAAAACGCTTTGCTACCTGACTGTTTGTGGCAGCCATTTGATATATTCGCTGTTTAAAATGTTGCTGTTGAGTATTTCACAAAAGGGGTCACAAATTGTTGCACACTGGTTGTGTTAGTTGTACTACACTGCTTAGCCTGTATAGTGTAGAAAAAATCAAAAAGAAAAAAAAACCCCTAAACCCATAGTGGTTTAGATGCAGAAGAGCAGAAAGTTTGCTCAGGGTGAAGGCTGCAAATACAGTTTCCCACCTTTCAAGGCTAGGCCTCGTGTTATGGATTCACAGGCACTGCTGCCTTACTGCACTCCAAAACTCCAAACTAAAAAACACAAAAAACTACAACGTAGCTTTCTTAATCACTTGTTTATAGTAAATAAGTGTTTAGTAACTGGAACAAAAACGAGATTCGGCTACAGCTTGATCATCTGGATCTTTATTAATTTTTACGGAAGGACACAAAACACATACCAGCAAAGTGATCAGTTATGATGTGTCGTATCCCAGAGCTGTGGTCATGTAATCTGAATGACTGGCTGGTGTGGTTTGACTGAATCAAATTGTACAAATACCGTGTGTGCAGTCTGGGATCAATAAATGTCTCAGGAGAAACATTTGCTTAAGATAAAACTTTGATGATTCCTGCAGAGAATTTGGCTCTTCGTGGCAGTAAGCGGATACAATGAGGATAAACAGAAAAGGAATGAAAATAGAGGATATTGATATTGGTATTGATATATAGTAGGGTTAGGAACAGGTGAAATAAAAATGTTCGTAAAGCTCTGAGGCAGCTACCAAATGTACAACAATGTAATTTAAAACTGAACTAGTGAAGAACCTACTACATGTTTCATATTACTAGTAACTAACGAATGAATTAAAAATATGAGAGAACCCACCTTGAATGCAGAATTACAGCAATTCAGAAGCTTAAGCAGTTAAAGTAGGAGAATTGTGGAAGTGAGATTGGTAATGTTGAGCAGCCTCAGTGTGATGAGAAAGTAAACAGAACTAAAACATGAAACGCTCCCTCTGCAGTGCCTCGTCAATAGTAGAGACTGTCAAACCATAAAAAAGGAAAAGCAGAAATGCAGAAAGAGGAACAAGTGCTCCAAAACAACATTTGTTTATGTCCAAGTGACCACTGTAATTGTTTCGAGGGCAAAGGAGGAAGTAAGTTGATGGTATCATAGAGCGACAAAGTCTGCACAGGGAGGAGGTCGGGTGGAAGGATTATTATCATGTTTATTACTGTAACCATGATTACAAAACTCTCCCAACTTTAACAAAGTACTTGTTTTAACCTAAACCACAATGTTTCCATAACCTTAACTGAACACTTCTTTTAACCCAAACCATAATCCTGTAATATTATAATAATCTTTTCCTACACCTAACACACATCCAAACATACAATTTTCCAGAGTAACTTGAAACTGTTTTGGAAGGAACATATGAGCAATGTTGTCAAATCAGAAGGTGCTTGTGCATGTCATCGTGATGTCATCTGCCGTTTAATTGGAGAACTTGTTGCGGTAGTGAGTAATAGTTTTATTGTTAACCTAAAAGTCTTCTGAAACTATGTTTGACGTGACTTGATGTGATTATGGGCTTGTTCTGATGGCGGAAACTGTATATCATATTTCTGTCTGACGTTGTTGGATACGTGGTTGCGTGAATTAGAACTTAGTGTTTGTGTACAGCTGGGATAGAAGGACATACGTATCGATGACTGAGCACTTGGCAGTCTTTTGTTGAGTAATTGGTATTGATCAGCCCCCTCAACTCTCCACAGCTATATTATGGTCATTTTTGGGCAGTAAATTCTACTTTATAGCCCTTTAACTGAAGTCCTTAACAGTTCATCGTGTCCTGTCCGCACAGCTCGAGTGAAGCTGCACCCTCCATCAGCAGGTCCAGCTGCTTTGCAGGCTTGGAGGGGGGGGGCATTCCCAGCATGTTCACACATCACTGGAGGAGCTGGAGTGTTTGCCTTTCACTCTGACCACAGCACAAACAGCTTCACCCACAAATAAACAAAACACGAGGCAGCGGGATGCAGTTTGAGACGCGCTGAGACATCGAGTCAGGGCCACTTCTGTTGGTTTGCTTGTTTGTGTTTATGTGTGTGTGTGCGTGTGGAAGTGCTTGCAAGTGCAGCTGGAAGTGGGCGTGCGTTTGTGGAGGATACTAGTTTCATAATAAGCTGATTGTCGTGTTTTGTGGTAAGTTTTGAGATTTTTCTTCTTTTTTTTTTTTTTTTTCCTCAGAAATGGAGGCATCAAACTGTTCAGGAACTCATCTCTCTTTTTCCCAGCATGATAACCAATAACCATCCTTTACCTCCAAAAGCTTCCTCCAACTGCACTATTGAGAGGCCTCCACAATTCACGGAATTAGAAGAAAAGAGACAGAGGAAAAGGGGGGAGGGGCAGGGACGAGAGACAGAGAAAGAGACAGAGAGAGGAAAACACAAAACTTGCTGACACGGGGCATAACTTAATTTCCACGGTAGGGGGACAGCTGTGCAGTGTAATCTGCCATGGCAGCCCATTCAGACTTCAATGGCAGGCTTGACCCGCCAAGGAAAACTCGAACGCAGCCAGCACCCTTCTCAGTGAAGAAGGTGGTGACCGGGGCCACCATTTATGGACTTGCCTTAAAGAAATATGCCCCTCTTGCTTGTTATTGATAACACCCTCACACAAATACACGCATGCACGCACATATTCAAAGCGCTGGGACTCTTGGTAGCCAAAGCTCAGTGTGATCAATACCTGTGGAAAAGGTGGATTTATTTCCAGACGTTTTGTCTCTCTAGATTTCCCAACCATTTTGCTACAAGCTTGTCAATTTTGTCTACGCACACAATGAAGATGTCATTACTCAGACTATTCAGCGACGACATTGCATTTACAAAGCGATTGTTCAAAACTACCCGGAAGTGTCACTTCCGAGTAGTGTGGCTAAAAGTGACTTTTACACTTAACATGAAGATAACAATGATTATTCTGCCATCTCTGAGAAATCTACAACAAATGTCAAAACAGCAACACAAAATGTATAAACAGGAAATATGCTTTTAACCCTGACATGAATAATGAGGTTGTAGCTTGGGAGTTGTGGGGAGTTAATAGTTTGGCAGTGGAAGTCAATAGGGGCCGGGTTCTCACTCCATTAAGCTGACCCCCAGGGCCACGTATTCATCCTTCACACATTCATTTCCCCCTTTATGCTCCCTCTCTTTCATAGCTGAGGGAAGGCAGCAGTGCAGGCTCATGCAGAACAGCCTCTGTACAGACTGTAGGTCATAAATATGTTGGGTCAGTGTGTGAGTTCATGCAGCTTTGTTAACCCAAAATCAAATGGGAGCCTTTAAAGAAATGAATGAAAATCCGGACGTGGGACACAGGAAGCTGTGAAAGGTACTGATCTCAATACTGGCGCCCATTTATGTCCCTTAGTGCAAAGTTTCCTCATAGCTGTCTCACCTCATAGATATTCCATCTCCTAAAATGTATATTTATAACGGACTCTGGGTTCAGTATTCACCATAAGCCTATATGAAAAGCCTTTACAGTGCAACACAATACAATATATGGTAGCAGCATTATTTCAGTTGTCCGTCTGTCATATTTGTCCCACAGTTAGTATTCACACCATAGGTTTCTCAGTGATTATCATTCATTTATGTACTCAACAGATCAGTAAATGTCTCAGCTCAATGGGTCATTCAAAACACTGGTTTCAATCTCTTTTCTTCCCGTTGTGCTCCCTGCAGTGGCCTTTGTAAACATCTTCAAGTGAAATCCCAAGAGCAAACACATCCGAAAGCCTTCAGCAGGCTGCACTTCACCTTTCGGCTGAAAGAGGTTCAGGGCAGAGGACGTGTCTGTTTGAAGTCCAACAAGTGGCAGTGAAAGAAGTGCTGAGTGTAACTTGGAACAGGAAGCAATTACTTGATTTAAAGCGATTTCAAGGAAAACAACAGTGGGGTATTTTGCAGTTTCTGTTTTCTTTTTCTTCATAATGTAGCAATTTGGGGGTTTTTTTTCACAGTGATTACACAAACACCTTTTGATCACCTCTTAAACAATAAATAGCCTTTAAAAGTAAGTCACACTTGTGCTGTTGTACACTGGAATCTCTTCCCAAAACTTTTCAGTCTTTTCAGTCAAATCGTGTCCTAAATTGCGAAGTACAAAGACACAAAACATGATGAATCGTTGATAAACTTGTCTGACATGAGCTAAACACGTAATGAATAATCCTACTTGGGCTGCGCACAATGGACCAGTTTACCAAAGCAACTAGGGCCAAGCCTGGTGATTCAGGGTCATTAATAAAGCCCTCTTTGTGCTTCAGTTCATGATGGAGCAGGAAGGGTTTTCAGATGTCCCTGCATTGTTTTAGGATGACAGATTGAACCCTTGAACTAAAATAAATAAATAAATAAATACGCAGAGAGATTTTCTGGCATTTCTCTTCTGTGGTCATTCGGAGCAGCAAACTTCACCGATGACATACAGCAGTTATTTATTTTAACAGTAACCCCACTCACAAGGATGTGATGTTTAAACATGAAAATCATATAAACCTGAATGTCCAACAGCAATGTGATCATGCACCTCAGTTGCACACCAAAATGTTTAACAGACCCACTGATCTTTGATTTCTTTGGGACCTTTAGGATATTGTGTCAACGCCACATTTTGCCTTGTGTAAGTGTGAAAAGTACATCCATGTATGAATGTGCAGTACTGAATGTAGTATATAGAGCAAGAAACTCCAAGTCTGGTGGAGGCTGGAGGGATCAAACACAAGACTTTGACCCAGGAAAGCAGGTTTAGTTTTCATGTTAGTTTTCTTTATTTGTAACATACTTAAGTTACATCACTTACCACAACCTTTTCTTAAACCCTGTAGTTTTTATATCGAAACTAAGCAAAGTATTTTTGTTGCCTAAAGGTAACCGAACTGTGAGCGTCAGCTAAAACGGTTCTCCATCTAACAAGATGTTGTATGTTAGTTATTGATAATGTGAACACTGAATCAAAATGAATGTACTTTTCATGTCCAAGTGAGGTAAAACATGACGCTGCCACAGTGAAGCAGCAAGTCTATTACACACTTTGGCATGACGCCAGGATGATTCCTGTGCTGTGAATCAACAAGTCACACTAAAGATTTCTCATTTGCAAAGAAAAAAAATGACAAAAATAATGGTGAGAATGGAGAAAGAGAAGAAAAGTACAGAACTGTTCTACCGCTGTTCTTTTCTCGGATCGTTCAGCTTTGCAGCTCTCGAGTAAAGATGGAAAGCTGAGCAAGTCGTTTCCTGAGCTGCTCATATGTCCTGTTACAGACACTGCAGGAACACCACAGGAAGGCGGGGCGTACAACAGGGAGTTAGTAATGTCTGGAGCGAGAAACAGAGAAGTGTGAGTGTGTGTGTGTGTGTGTTTTGGGGGGGAGGGTACTGGTGTAACAAGAGTGAAAGTGAACAGGCCAAAATTTTGGCATGTAAATGGGAGTGTTTGTGTCAGCAAAAGCGAGACAGAAAGAAAGAATGAAGGATAGACTTTAATAAGGAGAATACTGTTCACATCTGCTCTTCTTTAGTACATTTACTTTGTGATTTTCTTTATATACATCTTCTATTAGCATTGTTGGAGGGAGCCTGGGTACAAGAACCTCAGCGCCAATGACTGCCTCATTGTCGTTACACGCTTGACAAATAAAGATAAAAAATACAAGATAAAATATTTTTTTTTTTTTTTAATGATTACATGCGATTATAGAGTCTTTGCAGACATGAGGTCCTGGTGTGGATCAGTCAGGCAGGAAGCAACAGACAGACAGGTCAGGGTTGGCGGCAGTCAAACAGGTAAACCTCTGGAGACAGCTGGTTCCACTCTGCCCTCAACAACACAACACCCCCTCCCAACCACACACACACACACACACACACACACACACAAAAACAGACACACACAATAACCTTTTTTATCTTTGTTTTTTTGTTTTTTTTCTTAACACCGAACAAAACAGCAGGGAAACAATGCTGCTCCAGTGTGGTATTTTAGATGGCATGCCAGTGTTCAACACTTGTGTTGAGTTTGTGGTCAACTTCAGAAGTCAAGTTAGCTGGTGTGGTCCGAGCACTGCAGAGAATTATGGACTCCTGTCTAACTTTGAGCCCTGAGATTATTTACTGACTCAGTCAAACATAAAACCATGAAACTGGATTTGTGGAGAGAAGGAAGTAAATATTTAGATTTGTGTCTGACCTAAAGCTCCACCTCAAAGGGATAACATCACTGAAGCTGTAAAGCCCAGATTTCTCACCCTTTGAATCAGTCATTCAGGACAGTCAGGACAAATGTTGTGGTCTTTGTTGGGATTTATACACAAGGCAATCAGTTCTAGATTTGCAAAAGCCAACAGTGAAAATAATGTTTATTTGCAAATGAAAATGACACTGTCTGATGTGGAGATGTACGACTCCCCTCTCTTCAAATTATTAGCCTGTGAAGTGCGAGCGAAACACAAGTTGAAAGAGTCTTGTTGTTTATGTGTCTCACTTTCTTTCTTCACTCATTTGTTTGGCACCTCCCCGCTGGCAGCCGAGCTGAATAAATTAATCACTCCTCGTCTGATGATCCACACAAGTTTCTACTTTTTCCTTTTTTTCTTTCCCTGCTCCTTAGTTAAAAGTGAAAAAGGGCCGCCATTAGATATTCTCTTCTCGTTGGACCATCTTTGCCTGAAGCGACAAATTGTCATGGATTAGAGAAGAACTGACTCATTCCTGTGCACCCATTTCATTTTACAGCCGCCCCTGAATGGCGTATCAGCTTCCAGTGGGTCCTTGGCCTTTGTTTGGAAAAAAAGGAAACAACAGCTGTTGCTTTCACAGGATTTTCTAACACGGGGTCCTTGGAAAGGAAAAAAAAAACACAAACTCTTTTTTTAAAGAAAAAAAAAAAGTGAAAAGTGCCCTTGCCAAGGAAGCAGTTTCAAATCAACACCACCAGTAGAGCTTTGTCTCTCTTTCTTTTTCTTTCTGTCTCTGTCTTTATTTTTTTCGTCTCATACAAACACACACTGCCTTTTCTTCTTTTTGTCAGAGGGAGGAGGGGTGGAACTGGAGGGAAACAGAGAGGAAACTCACAGGTTCAGCTTCTTCTTTCACCTGTCTCATTATTAGTGTCGATGAAGGACACAGTCAGAATTCCCTCCAATAATTCTGTCTGTGAGCCGCCTGTCTCCCCACGGCCACCTGTTGACAGAGCTTCAAAACGAGTCCCGGGCAGGAATGTTAATCAAAGAATCAGACATGTTGCTGGAGATTTGGCCCTCGGCCCCTCGGACAGGTGGCTTTGTCTCCGAGGAGCAGATCTAGTATCAGGACTGCAGTACATTTGAGAACTCCTGGTTGTGTCTCTGAGTTTTAGTTAATGTTGTCTTGTTCTGTTCTGTGGAAGTTTTGTCTGTTTTCAGATCTCAAAGAATTGCATTCAGGACTGTGTTTACACATTCCTTTGTGTGTAAAAACCTCATTCTGACATGCACTTTTTCCATGTAAATGTCACATTACAGTGATACTTTGAACAGAGAGATAGAATAAGACGTGCAGAGAAAGAATATGTACACGTGTTGTTAAAGTCATTGTCATAAATAAGGCTTTGTCTCTCATTAAGAAAATAGGTCGATAAAATAAATATACTTCGTATAATTTTATATCAGATAAGTCCCAAGCAAAAATTTTCCTCTTGTAGCTCAGAAGAGCTTAAAAAGTGATTCAAAAAAATCTTCTAACAACCAGATTGAAACCAGCTGTCTCCCTCATTATATTTTCAACTTTCAGCAATACACGAATATCCAGCAAAACCAACAAATCCTCCAAATGAAATGACAAAACACATCAGCAGTTCAGGCCCCCCAGGATAGTGGTCTTCATTCTCACTGGATCGTGACTCCTTAAAACAAAGCAACATGTGCCTGAAACTGCTGAGCGTTTACTGGTTGTTATCGGTTCATCCGAAGAGTGACTTGTTTTGTTTGTTTTGCATGAACAGTTTTAAGGGACATTATCTGGTACTTCACTAGAGAACAAGCAGAGATTAACGGAAAATTGGAAAATTAAACAGAATTGAGTGTAGCAGAAATATCTTTTTTACTACTTCCCTATCCTCTTAAATGTCTCGGGACCTTCTGACCCTCCCAGGTGGGGGAGGTGCTGCTCTCGAACCACACATAGAAGCATTTTCTGAGGCCTCTGTCGGCAGCACGACCTCTTTTGTTCCGTGGCTTTCAAAGTCATCACTAATCGCTGTTGAAAAATAAATCTGTGTGGTAATGTGACAACACTGAGGTTTGGTTTGGTCAAAAATAATTTGCTTGTTATGAAACAATAGTGGTCATGGTTAAAAAAGAAAGCACAGTGATGTCTGAAAATCTGCCATCTGAAGGCCGATGTTTTCTTGACCCTCCCATACTTCTCCACCTCCTCCTTACGCTGACTTACACAACGCTGTCACCTGACTTCCTCCTTTGCTCCAGTCATAATTACGTACTTGCTGTTCGAGGGCTTTCTCACTCGAACCTAAACAAATGTCGCTTTGGTGAGCTTGCTGAAACATCGTCTCTCCTTTTTTTACATGTGAACCCCAGTAATTTAAAACCACTGAAGAAAATAAGGCTTTTAAAATTCCTGGTTGTCTCCCACACTGTAACTATTGTTATGTTGTTCTTTAGCAGAATATTTTCTCTGTGACTTTTCGGGAAATTACAAGTCTCTGTGTTCCTCATGTGTCTCGCTCATCTTTTTCCGGTTCTATGAAATCTCCAAGGAGGAACTTTGCATTTGTCTACAAGTGCGCAATCATCCACACTATAATTCTGGTCTTGAATTGACCTTTTGTCCGGTGTTTGGTTTTAACACCTTGCTAAGATCGTTTCTTTCCCGATGCATCTTGCATCCGAGCCGCAGAGGCAAGCTGACACTGTTAATTTGTCATTTCTTCTCATCTCCATAAATCAGCAGGATCTTTCAGGCAAACACAAGGAAAAAGAAACAAAATCATTTTCTATGTAATGAAATTCAGTAGATTCTGCTTACTGTACTGCATGGAAATATGATCCTCTGATTCATTTATTTGTGGTTTGGCTCCAAGAGAAATGTGACGAACTCATGTGGTTTACGCTTAACCTGTAGCATTTTTTAATACATTTTCTAAGAATCAGAAAAACAAGCTTTTGTGTCTGTGTGTGTGTGTGTCAGTTGATCAGACATTGTGGCACAAAGCAGTGACAGCTACAGCTAAAGCATGGGATTGTCTGATAAGGTTAGTGGAACAAATTCATCATGTAGCTGAAAGAGCCTCAGGGCAGAAGGGATCATCATCAAACAAACACAAACTAATTACAGAGCAATACAGTGCGGGTTCAGCAGCTGATCCTCTGTGTGTGTGTGTGTGTGTGTGTGTCTGTGTATGTGTGTGTTTCCTTTGGCCCCATTTTAGGGAAAACCACAATGTTTAATCTTGACATTAGTACTTCTTCAGCAGGCATGAAGTCAAGCTGTGTATGTTTGTTGGTGGTTAACCAACTGAAGAAAAGATTCTAATGAGCTACCTGTGTACATTCATCAGCCGAGCTCAGCTAAAGCATTTGTTCAGCCCGAGCAACAAAGCATAATTTAACTTGATTATAAAAATATACTTAATTCTGTCAGATCATATGATCGGCAATTTTCCTGAAATAAAGTTCAGATTCATTGCTGCCATGTTTTTGTCAACCGATTTTCAAGTTGATTTGGCTTCATTTCCCTCCTCATTAAACAAAAATGCAAAATTGCAAATTGAATTTCCGTTGATTTCTTTGCCAGTTTTATCTTTATTTTTAATATCAGGTTATTAACGCTAGAACTGGAATAATTAGTTAATTGGTTGATTGCAACTATTTTGATCATTGTTTATTTGTCGAGATCATGTGGGGATTTGCTACTTTTCTTTATCAATACAATACAGATTTGATTACCTTCGATTTTTGGGCAAAACAAGCAATTTGTAGATGATACTTTGAGGACTGGAAATTGTGATGTACATTGACATCATCATATAGACCCAGCAAATAAATCGATTCATTAAGACAATTAAAGAGAGATTAATGAAAATAATCATTACTTGCAGCCATAATTAATCATGTTGGATTGCTCGAGCTGCTGCCACTTATCGTGGAATATACCGCAGCAGCTTCCTCATACATCTTAGAAAGTCCCAGTGTGCCTGGATCCAGACTATTTAGCACCAGATGATGCTAAACCTGAGCTAATGAGGACAATATTTCTCCCTAATCTAGCATGTCTTCAGTTTAATAGATCTGAGATATTCCGAGAAGGCCATATTTAAATTCTCACTTACTCTGCATGAGTGTAAGTGGGCCAGCTGGCTGCTCTCAGCTGTTCCGCTTGGTTCAGTCTCTCTCTGTTGGTTGTTGTTAGGTGGAGACATGCTGTGTTTGCTGAGAGATGAGGTGTGCAGCCGCCATTTGGCTCAGCTAAACTCTTCCCTGTGTTGATCCTTCTGTGTCAGGACTCACTTTGTATTATGAGATGGAGAGGAAGTGGAACAGAGTTTGACAGAACTGCTCTCAGTTTGTCATTGTAGACCTCCTCCTTCATAAGCCTCCAGTCTGCCACCAGCGTTACCCAACCTCAGTGTTTACCAAAGTGATATCACCAAGCTCATTTTCCAGGTTTGTTATGTTGTCATTACAGTTTCTCTCATACTGCTGAAAACCAAATTTTACACTCAGACATCTGTGTTATGATAAGGTTTACTGGCATTTGGAAAGATTTGTTTTTTCTGGCTGTGCTGAGGGCGTGCTGAAAGTGTTCATTACGTTGCACAGACTTCAGACACAAAGTAATTATCTTCTGAGTGTGTTGTCTGTGTGTCCTATGAGTAATTGTATTTTAGTCAAACATGGATGTTTTATACTGTGGAGCTATAAAAACCATTCAGTCAATCAAGTATTAATATTTGATAGTATTAATTGTTATTATTGATCAGCCTCAGTTGTACATTTGAATTCATTGAGAGCTATTGCATCCTGCTTAGTTGGATGAATAGATTAGATGAATAGATGACGATGGTGAAGGTCAGTGGGAGAAAAGCTGCCTTGATGTTTCCACTCTCAACAGCTGTTTCTTAGGTTCCTGCCCTTGAAGATAAATTGGTACCAGCTGAGGGCAGGAGCTGATGAATGTTGTCTCTGATAAGTAGAATTTTATATTTTAAAAAAGCTCATATTAAATGTTCAGTTTCAGTGCCATATGTCATAATGAGGTTGAGAGTGTGAGAGTGAAACAGCGTATGGGTTTATGAACACACTGACAGAAGCCAAACAAGGCTGATAAAGGTACCAAGGCTATCATTATCAAAGTCCGCATGAATTTTACAATCATCTACACTTTTTCATTTGTTTCAAGGACAAAACTTGATAAGAACTCTTAGTATTCCGTTAAAAATACACATCAGCAGTGCAGTACTCCATAAGAAACAAAGCTGGATGAACTGTTTTCCAGGTTGGGTGTCAAAGACTAAGAATAAGGCTTTCGAATGAGTTGTAACTGAGTTTAGGCTTTTGATTGATGAGTAGAATTTGTCTGAAAATGGCTCCAACTCCACCCCCTTGA
This sequence comes from Scatophagus argus, assembly GCF_020382885.2. NCBI lineage: Eukaryota > Metazoa > Chordata > Actinopteri > Scatophagidae > Scatophagus > Scatophagus argus. The sequence continues at coordinate 14,808,566 of NC_058496.1, read as the reverse complement.
CCTGTGCCTTGACGAGTATGAATGTTAATATGACTGGAGAGAGTGGATTCATTTATATTGTTCCTGACACAGCCAGGCGTCAGTAAGACAATACAAATCAGTATGATAATGTGACATTAACTTGTTTACTAATACAGCTTTGGATGACAGAGAGTTCAGATTTAATTCTCTTATTTTTTTTTTTTAACTGTGGGGGTAATTTAGAAAAAAAAACTTCTAATTTTACACCTTCTCCGTCACGACTGCTTTACCCAACATCACTGGGACATTCACTTGAGAATCCTGTTTCCTGAAAACTGCGACAACCAATTTTTTTAAATTAATGAAACTGGGGCTGCAAATGATTGCTATGGACAAATATGTTTTTTAAAATAATTTATCCTTTCAAATAACTGTTTAATTCATTTTTTTCCAATGGTGAAAAAATGTCCATCGATATTTCACAGAGTCTATTGAGATGTCTTCAAATTGCTTGCTTTGTTATAAACACAAAGATTCGATTTACAGCGATATAAAGCAAGAAAAAACAGCAAATCTCACTTTAGAGTAGAGGCACTGAATGTTTGATGTTTTTGTTTGATAAATGACTTTAAAAGCTGAACTGATTGTGAAACTTGTCGGTGAATGACTTTCTATCGATTGATTCAGCACCAAATGAAACTTCATTCTCCACCTCCTTGTGCCAGAAACTGGATTCAACAAATGCCACCTTTTGGTTTTAGGAAGAGGAACATCCTCCTGACACTTGGCCTGCCCTCTTTAGCACCTCAAAGAGTTTCCAGGATCTAATGCTGTTAAACAAACAAAAACTCAAGAGAAGAGCAAAGGGCACCCAGCCACATTTAACATTCTAACCCTTTGCTTGTATAATCTTAGCCCCTGTTGGATAACACCTTTTGTTGCTTTATTTATCTTTTCATTCATGTAGTAATTTTGTGTGTGGGTGGGTTTTGCGGCTGTCCAGAAACTAGTGATAATTTGTAACATGTGTATTTTAGTGAAGCCTCGGCATGGGGTAAGTACATGCAGCCTAATGTGGATTGAAATCATGTAAATGCCTTCACTCAGTAGTCACTGTTATCTAAAGAGCAGCTTTTGTGTGTTCCTTGTCACTCTCAGTTAATCAACAAAGCAAAGGGTGTTAGTGGCGCTCAGAGGAATTAAGTCCAATCAAAAAGAGTGACCACAATGTGAAACCTTCTGATCTCCTTTCAAATCCCTGCCTGACTGAGCTCTGCTCAACTCCAGCCAAAGTAAACTACCTCTCTTCAAGCACCTTGAATGCAGGGAACACTGAAAAGATGTAACAGCCCTCCAGGTCCCTCTAAAGCTCTTTGTTTGAGAAGCACTTTTAACTGGAAACCGTACAGTAAAAGATACACAACTATTCACAGGTGCCTGATAAAGAGAGAAAAAAACTTGCTGCGGGTCACTTTGGGTGTTTGCTAATGCAAGAGAGGCTGCAGGCAACTTGTAACAAGGTGCATTTTGATACTTATTGCAGTTCATCATTTGATCATTTTGTTACTAAGAAGGTGTGTGCTCTTTCTTAATCTCTTAATGCACAAAGGTAATCAGAAGGGAGAACATCAAACGCTGACAGCGCTTTCCATCAGATTATTGTGGATAAAGGTATTTGGAAGAGAAACTGTATTTGAGTTTTTTTTTCTTCTGTCAAACTTGGATTCATGACCCTCCTTAGCTGGACTGTAATGTTAGTTGGACTGCTCAGCTATGGCGAAGCATCCTATGGAAATATCTGCACACTTTAGTGTCTACGTGACCCCAAGGGTTTGTGTTTCACGTCTTGTATAAATCAGAGATCAGAGCATGTGGAACAATGTGTTCAGTAAAGTGCGTCATATGTGTGTCTCCTGGATGAAAGCTGTATTGGCTATATAACAGCACTTCTTGGATCTCAGATTTGTGTCTTTAACTGCTGGTCAGAAATGGGTCACAGTCTTTCTTCTGGTGGTGTCCCCACATAACCAGAACAGAAATATGTTTTCATCAGTCCGGTTTGGATTTCATTTTTGGTTTCTTTGGCTGAAAAAGTCTCAGATCCTTGCCTGTCTTAATATTTGTTTTTATAAATGGACCAGGCTGTGGTCAGATTTCCCCACAAAATTAACACTGGTCACAGAAATGATAAACCACTGATTAACCGCAGCTTCAGATCCACTTAGAATTCATGTTGTGAGGCAGAAATATTCAAGTCAACTCAGACAGACTGAGAAAGTCAGCAACTTTGGAAAACAGTAGGCAGGAAAGAGGTAAAGTGCACACAGAAAAGAGAAAATTTAAGTAAAAACAGAGGACAGGTCTGCACCAGTCTGCTCATGTGAAACCCGATGCAACACAGAAAAATTCTCATCGTGGAGAGAGAAGTGGAGACCAATCCCATTGCACAGTGCCGCGCCACAGGAAATAGCCGGGGCCGTTAGTCTGACTGGCGTATGACTCTATATTCCAACTCAGTGTTGGCCTGAGGCCTCGCCTCTGACAGAGACGGGAAACATCGAAACGGTTGTGCACCACAAAGTCATCGGGGGAAGAAAAAAAAACATGCTGGAAGAGAGCGCTGCTTAAGGCTATACACAGATTCACAGCACAGGCAGAAAAGATTTACACATCCACTGAAGAGAGAGACAGTAACATGTTCTAGCCAAGGCAAACCCACACTCGTGTTTATGGACATTTTTTCTCTTGCAGACCACAGGCTTTCCGGCAGTGGCTTTGGATGGGTCCATGAGAGTCTTGTATGTATGTGTGTGTGTGTGTGTGTGTGTATGCGTATGTGTATGCCTTTTTTCCACACTAAATCTCACTCTGATCAGTATTTTAATTCTAATTGCATGTTTAGATTTTTTTGGACAGCTTTGATGTTTAACTATAGTATGCTTTGGGGAAAAAGCAAATTGCAAATTTACGATTAGCAAGTAATCAGGGCAGATCTTGTCTTGTGGTGCTCTCCTGTGAGTTAGAAGTTTACCTGCAATCACATAACATGGTACATTTATCATATAATTTGCTGGATTTTTTTCCTCTTGCAAGACATTTTCATTTTGCTGTATTTCGCACAGATTCCATCATTAGCTGCAGTAATAATTGTCAGGGTTCAAAAAGTAGCAGAAAACCGCAGTTTTGTACATTTAATTCTTTATTTTTATATTCTTTATTTCAAATATAAAAACAGTATGATATCAATGAATTTTGGAGAAAATAGATTTGGAAAAAATATTTTTGCATAGATTCTGATAATAATAACTAGGAAAAAAAAATGTTTTTGCTATTTTTAAAATAGACAATTTTTAAACAAATCTATTAAACTAAAAATGGTGAGTGGTAAGATATGAAATACGGGTAAGAAAATAATTTGACTTCTGACTTTTTTCCAAATAAAGACAAAGAGGGGTTTTGTCTTAAGTATGTTGACTAAACCTGTAACTTTAACACAAACCACACCAGAAACTGTCTGACAAATAATGTTAAATGCTGTTCTGTGCAGCGCAAAGCCATAATTTCCGATCGATGATAAACGCTGGAATTGTGAATCTGATCCTGATGATGGCCTAAGCTTGTTGGGAACATCATGTTTTTGGACTTTGTAGTGTTTTTGCAGATGGCCAGCTGCTAGTGGTTTGGCCAGCCATGGGAAATCTCCCACCCATTAGGTTGCCTCCTGCCCTTAGTCATCTCTCTTATCTTTTGGTTCAGCCCACTGAGAGAGCTGTTCTCTGCCAAATGGACAGAAATATTTCCCCATGAATGGAGCTATAGATAAAATCTTCCCGCATGATACCCTAGAGCATCGTCCTCCCTGGGTGCTATCCTGAATTATCAGTGCGACATTCTGGGCTTCCAGCTACTAAACAGTTTTAATGAATACACAATTAGGGCAGCCCTGGGTCAGCTAAGGCCTAAGGGTCCAGATGCCATCCCTGTAAGACATGCACTTGTTTAGATGTTTGACATCAGTTCAGTCTTTGCACTTTTGTTACGGTTAGCTGTGCAGGAAGTAATGTCTGAATCGAGAGCAACTGGGGAGAAAAAGTGATGAGAATGAGCCAAGTAATGAGTTGAGTTAAAAGGCTGGTGTTCATACATGTGGGCTGAATATGGTTGTCTTTGACTGGAACTCTTTGGAGTAGCACATGTGTAACATACCCTGCAATCAAATGAAAAGCTGCGTGCAAGATTACTGAAACAATTTGAACTTTTGTCAAAATTATCATATCATCATCACTTTTAGTTGAAAACTTAATCTTAATCTTAAAATAAATAACGAAACATCAGGCAAACAACTTACAACAACATATTTTTATACTCGGCGGCACTGAAAAGGCTTGGTCTCACTGAGAGAAAATGAATTCATGTGGATATTCAATATTTGTGACTCTTTAGGACTTTGTGCTTGAAGATTTTGTGACAGTCATCACTGTTGGTATTTACTTAAGTTGGGCACCCACAGGCAAAAGCATAAATCGGCGTCTATGAATCAATAGCATCATAGCAAATAGCATGGCTCTGATTTGTAGAAAAGACCGTCAGTCGTTCTCATCAAGTAAGTACCACAGTACTTAAGTTGACTGAGGGCTTTTGGTTCTGAGCGAGTGCAGAATATCTCTCCATGAGCACAACAAAGCATGTTCAACACATTTTTAGTTTGCAGGCGTTTGGTTTTATGTTTTTGGGTTGTCTATACATCTGTCCCATTCTTGAGGACGTTATATTTCAAAAACACCTTAAGAGAATTTCTTCACATTTGGCACAGCTGATTAGAATTTGGTATTCAAAGGTCAAATATCAAGGCCACTGTGACAAAACACATTTTGACCATAGCCCAAGAAGCCATGATCAACAACTGATGTGTTCTGATATGGAATTAAAAATATTTTTTTTTCTAAAATAAAATTTTTGAAGGACAAAAACAGCTGGCTGTGAGTCATACCTCAGATATCAGAACTTTGCCTTAAATTAGCTGACTTTTCATTTGTGGATCCATGAACAGTCTGAGATCTGAGGCGGTTAGAAGTCATTTTGTTTTATGTCGGCTCACTTTCTTTCTTGTTTACTCGATCATGCAGCCTCTGCCTGCACACCCTGACACAGCAGCAGACATTCTTTGCCAGAAGTGGAAGATAGCAGAGATGAAAAGATAAGGAAAGACTGTCATGACATGCATGTTGTCTTTTCAGTGAAAATTATATGAGGCAAAGAATCACTGAAGGAATTTCTGCTTTCAGCATTTTCAGAACAAAGTTCAGAACAAAGACTGAACTCTCTTGTGGTGTTTAAATCAGAAAATGAGAGGCTAATGCAGCTAATGTGGTACACATTGTCCAGGACCATGAAAACAAGGAAGTCGTGCAAACAGCAGAACTATTTGCCACATATACTGTATTATAATCAAAATAGAGTGTTTTGAGAAACCAAAATGTGGTCTAAAAACAAAACAGTAACTGAGATGGAGAGAGTTGTCGTGGTTCATTTCAAACATGTTTTGCCTCAGGGACCAGCTGCACTTCATAAGCATTCCTCCAACCAAAGATGCAGGTTAATAAAAACGTCTCAGACAAAACTCCTTCAGGTTTTGAATGTGGGCCTCCAAACGCTTGACTTCATTATTTTAATTTCCTCCGCTGCGACTTGTATGAGTAAGTTTTCAATTTCCTACTGTGAACATTCCTGTGCTGTGAGCAGACTGCTGGGGATATAGCATGTTGATGAGGTTGTCAGTGCTGAATGACTTTCATGCATGAAAGTTTTGAAACAAAGTTCTGTATATCTGCCAAAAATTAAGTTTGAAAACATGTTTAGCTTGAGATGAAAGAGAAGAAGAACTGGGCAGCTAGTATGAGAATTGATATGTAAATGTATGGATAAAGAAAGGAGAACAAAAAGTTATGCAGGAACTAACACCATGAACATTTGTTCATGTCTAAGATCTAAAAACCTACAAAACTCCTATCTTTTAAGAATTGCAAGCATTCGTGTCTCTTAAAAAATTATCTTACTTCTAATTTATAACAGCAGATATCTTTTCTCAAGGTAACATTTTATTATCAACATAACTTAAAACTTAAACAAAACTTTTTCGTGACAGCCAGATTACTATTGTACATTATCCTTAAGTTAGAGAGCAACGGCATACACCACAAGTGTTAGTGTCTGTGTTTTTGAGTTCAGCCTCTGACCGAACTCAGCACTCACCAGAAGCATTACAGTACATAAACCTGCGACAGTGGAGGTTGACACCTTTGCAGCTTCCTCCTGCAGACAGGTTAATAAACAAGAGTGAAGATAAATACAGTTTTCAATCCCAAAAGTTGTAAAGTAACGCTCGCTTCATCTGGTAAACGACTCAGGATCAGGGCAGAATTTGATGTGTCTCTGGGTGTTTTCTCCTCCAGGAGGTCTGGCTCTCTCCTTCAGATCTCCCCAGCTTTCAACAGCTGAGCAGTGACTCTGCCTACCTGGTCTTCTCCACTCCATACTTTTTAGGTTGAATATATATTCAACTCTCACAAATAAATGACACAAATACGTGCAATTTGCTTCTTTCACGTCTGCATTGACTTTGTATGCTATCATTCAGTGCAAAAAATTTGCTTAATTTCCTCCACATCATTGCTGTTTTATCATTGCTTTAAAGTTGTATGATCAAAATAGCAAATATGGGTTAAAAAACTTGAACAATTAAACGAACTCTGTTTGCACAATATTTCTGTATAGGACCAGAAAGAAAAGATATATGCAGCTGACATGGAAAGATATAATAATCATGTGGCTTATCACTTGGCTACAGTATCACAAATCTGTAGGCTCATTGCATGTTTACCACCCCTTCTTGTTGTCAATACTGCAACAATGCGCCGCAGTTTAAGACAACTTTTCTACTCTAAAGATTCACATAAGAGCCATGGTAATGTATGCGACTCCCTCTAATATGGCATAAGAAGTGACGTCATGCAAATTCCTCTGCTGGTGTATCATTTACCAGTGTCAGCTCTTATAATTCAGAGGAAGGAGCTGGCCTGATATCACAAGTGACAACCTGTTGATGTGTTTTTTGCTGCATGGTGAGGGAGTTGCTAGGCACTTTTTCAGTCAGCAATTAATTTCAGCTATGGCCAAGGGTGGGTGTGACTGTCCAAATGTCTCGGAGGGTTTGACAGTCAGCCAAGAAAGTGTGTGTGTGTGTGAGAGAGAGAGAGAGAGGGAGAAAGGGAGAAAGAACATGAGCACGAGAGATTCTTTCAGCTGACTTTATTTTTATGACCAGCAAACCACAGTAAACAAACAAAAGAGCACATAAATTGTACATGGACTACCCTTTAAAACCCTGGAAGCAGTTCTTTGCAAGAAACACATCTCTTGCATGACAAACATACAACCGTTTTTAGTTTAATCCTTTTTTATTAACCCCCTGGAAATTATTAGATTATGCAATAAAAGAATTTATAAACTTTACGCTTTAAGCGTTATAAGATTTAACTGTTGTTTTGAGAGCTTTAAAGTCGCACTAAAAACTCATATTCAAACAAATGATACATAGCTCTCTGTACATCTCTTGGTTGTGTCTTGATTATATCCAGACACCCGGCAGTCATTACACAGCACACTGCCTCACTGTGAAATGTGTCATTCCAAAGGATGACTAAAATGTCAGCTGTACAGCACAGAATTAATGTGTCTGCAGCAGTGTCGCCTTTTTAATGTTAAAATATACAAACTTGAAAATGTGATGTTTGCTTGGACAGGAATAAGACAAACTGTGCCATTTTCTTCCTGATAAGCAGGAAAGAAGGTACTTTGACACTGAAGTGTACTCTCACCAAGCTCTTTTAAACACCAGCACAACAACCCACCTTGTAAGTGGAAATAACTCATATTTGATTGGAAACTCAACTAGACCTATTAGGTGCTCCTCAGTATGGATCCTCACCCTCAAAATGAAACTGTAAGGCTTAACACAGCTAAAATGAGCTCCCAAGGGGAATAACTTATCTTTAAACACAGCAGCATAGATGATTCTTATGAAAGGACAAGTTCAGGATTTTTCAAATCTGGTTGAATCAAAATTCTCAAATGGCATATATATGTTAAAATTAGTTTTAATCAACATTTGGCTATGTTAGCAATCTGTCAAATGACCATGACATATGTAATGTAAAAGGTACTTAATTTTCACATCTTTCAGACCTGCTATGAAAAAAACCTGCCAATCTACGCAATTGACCCAGCTCAAAACTGTAGACAGAAAACTAGTTGGTGAACATCTTGGAGATATCTCCTCTTGGAGTTGGTGAAGCCAGGCTAAAAGGAAAGGGAATGTTGGACTTTCCAAAAAGAATCTAAGGTTTAAGAGTGTTAAGCAGAAGCTAATGAGATAATCAAGTGAGTATTTTTATTTTAGTGCTTACTGTTATCACATGTCCTGACCATGAACCTACATATCAGCACTTCCATTGCAGCTCAATTAGGAAATACTTCACAGGGAAATTGCTTTAGAAATTCACAAAGTCTTGCACTAAACTTTGGCAGACACCTGCGTGATTTGACTAATGATTCAGCTGAGTTTACTAGCTTTGCCAGAGGCCATTTTTCCTGAAACAAGTGTGGTCAGTTTTATTCCTCATCTTTTACTGTGTTGCTGCACTGAGACAAGAATGCTGTAGTCAGTATACATAGGAGGAAAGATGAGAAACCATCAGCTTTCTAAATTAATATATTGCATGTGAGTGTTGTATTAAGACGTACTGAGCCAAACACAGTTGAAACTGTTGTGGAATGAGAAAATACCCACCAATCAAATTGTCAAAACCACTGATTTAACAGAATCTTAAAAACAGTAGATGAAGCACATTTTGACGTTCTAGTCAGACAATATTTTTCATTGTGTTCAGGTTTTGTTTTAGACTGACTCTGAACTACTTTTGTGGTGGTCATTTACTCTGTGCAGTGAGTTTAACTGATGGAGACTTCCAACATCTGCACTCACTAAAGCTCTATTAGCAGCTTGCTTATAATTGGCCCTGACCCCTTATTCTGAGAGGTCAGTGGTCAGCAGAGGCTGGGTAGTTTATTAACAGGAAAATTATCTTCCTGTTATTCAATGATAATGACTGCATTGGGTGCAAAGTTAACTAAGCGTCATTATAAAGAATGTCACAGCTGTTCAGTTTTTAGAAAAAACAACTTTAACTGAATTTACTGAGATGGAAAACAGCTCTCAGTAAACAAAATGTAGATGAAGCATTGAAAGAATTTAGCCAAACCTCTATGGGAATTTGCATGTGCTAAGTCAATATACTGCTTGCTGATTTGTTGACTGCAAAAATGTTTTGACATTTTAATGTCACATTTTCACCAAGTGGACAAAATCACTTAAAACACAGAGCATGGATGTGTATGCATGCAGTTATGTCTTAATGAATGGCTATAATTTACGTAATACATCAAACAGCATACTTGTGAGTGGCAAACATCCACCAAATTAAACCTGAATATTAATCTTTGTCACACGCTAATGCTTTTGGAGGTAAAGCGCCTTCCTGGAATCCTTCCTTCATTATGCCTTTGTTCTGAAGTTCAAAAAACATAAACTTGGACTGTAATCTTTGAAGCTTTTTGCTGCCTGCAGCGATGGGAAAATGTCTCACTGAGGCGACTGCTCACTCCTGGTCCCGTACCGAGACAGAAACGGCCCAAGGCTCACTGCTCTGCTTCTAACTAACTCCATATGGTATGGGTCTGGACATCCAACTGACTTCTAAGACTGTTGCAGGCTGGTGCAACATAAACTTAGCATCTCATCTGAAAGGAGGCCACGTGCAAACCCCCCTCTCATGCTCTTAAGGCAAAGCATCTGTCCCCCATTGCTCTCAATATCCACCCCTATTACCAAAGGTTCTGACAATGACATGGCTTACATTTGAAATCTTAGAGGGCGTAAAGAAGTCTGCATTTATTTAAGTTTGTACAAATCATCCTGACGAATCAGAAAGGTTACAGGTTTTAATAACTAATGCTTTTACAGTTTAAACAAGCAGTGCAGAAAGGTTCCCCTCTCAAAGACATTTGGTTCCCTCTTTCTGTGAGAAATTTTCTTTGAGAGCTCTTTATTGAACAAGATGGTGAAAGGGACTGCTGGCACTGAGACTACACTGGTGAATGAGCAGGGTAAGAAAGAGTACAACAGGTAACAAGGACCTACTGCTGAGAGACAGATGGCAGAGCTGCACAATGAGAGGCCCGCACATTAACGGGAAGCTCTGTGTGTGCGTGTGTTAATGTGTTCGTGTAAGACTTTCTTTTATTCACTCATCAATTTGTCCCATGAGCAATCCGAGAAGGTCTCGTGAATGACTGTTTCACAGAGCAGACAGGGACATTTCTCTGGGGTTTACTCACTGCCTGCTCTGTTATGAGCAATGTAGATGTGGCTGCTTGCACGAAAAATAGCCCACCACCACCATATTGCTGCAGGATTTCACATCACAATGAAGTAAATCATAGATATCTCCAGATACATAATTTGATTTGATACGAACTGGAGAACACACTAGAAGTTAACGGTTATTTTCACTGTAAGATTATTGGAGTTATTTGTTGTTTCTTGTCTTGAAGTGGTGTTTGGTAAAGGTTCTGTAGTAGTTGATGAAAACTGTTATTTAAATTAAACTGAGGCAAACTTCCAAATATTGTCATTGTTTTGTTTTTGAAGATATTGCCATGATTATGTAGTTTTAGGCTGCTTGGTGAAATTGTTACAACATTAAAATATCAAACCATTTTTGTAGGCAACAAATCAGCAGGCATATCTTGACTTCAGACAGGCTAATTCTCTTACAGGTTTGATTAAATTTGTTGAATACTTTATCAGCATTTTTCTTTACTTACATCATTAAGAAAAAGCATAAAACATTTTTCTAAAAACCTGAAGAGCTGTTTGAGTGTGAAACTCTGACAACAACGACCATAATTTAACTTTGAACCTAATATGGTCATTAGACAAAATCTCCTTCAGTTTAACTCATCCATCAGGTATCATGAAACAGACCGTGATATTTCTTTAACTATTACTGATAGATCAACTTTTTTGCTACTTGCTTGGTACACTTGGTACATTAAATAAAAAAAATTCCCCCATTATGTTAATAGAAAACATGATTCAGTTGGCATTCAGTTTACATTTGCCAGTGGACAGTGCTGTCACTTGAAAAGATTTAAAGGTATAGGGATGGATTTGTTGCCAACGTCAGCCAAAGCAATGCAGGATGCAGTTAGACTGAGTTTGTGAACACTGGGTCCTCTCTATGACTGGGACCCTGACCCTGTATTCAGGGCTACTGGCACTAATATTGGTAGGAGACTGCCATTTCTATCTGTTTAACAGTGGTTTTCTTACTGTGTGCAGTCAGTCTATACAAAAGCTCCATCTGATTGGCTCTGAAGGATCAATCTGACATTTAATACAGATGTTTAAAGTTGCTGACGACTGCTCAAACTCAATCAAATACTGTACTGGAAACATCAGGTCATATAACTTTGATGTGGGAAGAGTGCAACACCAGAAAGCTAAGAAATACAAAGAGCATTACAAACAGCTGGATTTTAAACGGTTGCAGTGTGTAAGAAACTGTCCATGCTTTCATTTAAATTCTGTGTTCTTGACGTCATTTTGTCAATCGTACAGTTTTGCAGTGCACATCACACAGATGCCATCAGCAATATGAAACAACTTACAGCAGGCGGCAATTTTTTGATCTGTATGGTGATTATTGCAAGAGAACATGAATATCAGTCAAGCATGCAGGCACAGCATAGCTGAATCACAGAGGATCTCCGATTGCAGGGCTCCAGCCGCTGTAATTGATAGTCAAACCACCATCCCCCCTTTGGGAGAAAATCTACAGCAAAGAGTCAAACCACATCCAGTTTGGATCTCTGCCAGCAAATTATTCATTGCTTCAGCTATCTGGGCCAACACAGAATCATATGGATTACACACTCATACACACACAGTGGTACCCTATCAGGGGCAGACTGAGCTATTTTCTGGAGTTGACTGTGGTGGCTCTCCACACTAAATAGCGAGGCTAACCAGTGTTTGCTTTGTGGAAATCCCTTTGGCGTTGCAGAGTGAGATGGGATGAATGGCTCACACAGGCCTGTTGCCCTCCTCTCTGCAGTCACATGTTGCATGTAAGCTGTTAGAGGCTGCGTGTTTGGAGTAAAATACAGTATATAATAACTGCTGGTGGGAGAAAAGGCATATGCGGAACCCACAGAAATGGGAAAATCGGTTGCCTGTTTCTGGAATGAAAGGGTGAGCTATGCAAAAAAATAAAAGAAGTCAGATATGCTATATAGAAAAAAGTATCCAGACACACCTCCTAATTGGGCAGTTTTAGTTTTAGGCTGGGTGAATTTGGTGTGGAAGAACTTGACTGGCCCACACAGGACTCTGACCTCAACCCCATCGAACACCTTTGGGAACTGGAACGGAGATTGTGAGCCAGGCCTTTTCATCCAGCATCAGTGCCCCTCACTGACCTCACAAAATGCTCTACTACATGAATGGGCAAAAATTCCTACAGAAGCACTCCAAAATCTTGTGGAAAGCCTCTCCAGAAGAGTAGAAGCTGTTGTAGGTGCAGAGCTGTCTGTCTGTGTATTTAGAATGTGATGTCATTAAAGTCCCTGTTGGTGAAATGGACAGGTGCCCCAGTACTTTTGTTTGTACAATGTAGGTAGCTGAATGTGAAATGGTATATGATTTAAAAAGTTAGATCAAAGTATATTTTTTATATAATTTATAATATAATATAATGTATAATTTGACGTACTTATGTCACTCCAGACATTGGCAGTGGGAATGCAGACTTGACAAAACCATCCTAAACACTGACAACTGTAAGAAGAAATTATCATTGCGACCTCCATTTTTACATACTATAGGACATTTGCTTTATAATCAGCTGAAATGAACACACCTGGAACATGAGGGGTGTTTTGATGGATTACTTGAGCTCATATGTTTTTTTTCTTCTCTGCCCTATGATCCAGGGAGAACGGGGTTCTCCCCTATCAGTATTCGACCTGGCAACCTGCAGGCCTAAAGTGAAAGCTCAGCCAGAATTGGGGCCCAGGCCTCATAATCATCTGGTTTCTATTCTCTCTGCCCTGTCCAATGAAATCTGACCTGCTTTAGAGGAGAACTGAATTATGGGCCCATCAATAAATACCATATTTCCCCCTTTGAAGTTGCATACGTGATGGAAAGTGGTAAGATGTCATGTGTTAAAGTTATTACCCAATTCCTTCACACTAATCTACTGTGCTTGATGTTCCTGACTTTTGAAGACTGTTGTGGCTTTATCTATTCTGACAGCAGCCAGACTGACCTCTTTTTTCACTTTGACCAAGCGTCAGAACTATTTTCAATCTCCTTTCGACTTTATATAACCCCTGCAGAGGTATCCTTGCTGGAAGGGGGGAAAGTTGGGTGTGTTACAGGGAAAAATTGGCTTTGAATGTTTCGTGACAATGCTGGATAATTTTACCAGCTGGTGAATAGTCTGCTTTTGAGTCATTTGGAGGTGCCTATAAAGCCTGTGTGTAATCTTCCTGCCTCCCACTCTTTAATTGTGCCTCTCACGGAACAAGTTGCTTTTGTTAAGAGAGGAGATACCCTAAGGTCCTCCTGGTTCAACCAGCAAAAGATATGAGGACAAGATATGCAGTTATAAAGTATAAGATAACACGTGTGTATTTGTTGTATTTAATAATTGACAGTGAATAAAGACAAATGGGAGAGACAAAAATGGATGCAACCAGTGTGCTACACCAGACAGTAATCCATAATTTTCTTATGTTTACACACCTAAAGGCTTGTTAATACAACAACACTCGAAAGTGTGTCAGACGTCTGCCACATCGAAAGTTTACTGTCTCATTCAAGTGCTCTTACTTGTATAATATGAAAAGGTGCATTGGCAGGGAGTTTTAGGCATTGTGAGACCATCCTTCAAGCATTTGTGGTGAAGTATACTGACACTTTACCAAGCTTAGCCACCAAGAAATACCACAGTGAGTCCTGTAATAGTTTTAACAACAAAATCAAGAAATGGCAAAAAAAAATTAAAAAAAATATGCGCAAAGCATATTGAGTGTCTGCAGAGTGAGCTGTTACCTGCACATGCTCAGTGTGGATGAAGATCTCAAGTTTAGAAGCTGCCCTCTCTGACAGGTCAGTGGGATCTGTCTGAGGTTATCCCTGCAGTAACAGCTGCCTGCGAGAATGAGAAGCAGCACTCAAGCCATCCTGAAAGGTTAAAAAAATATGACTATTAAGAAGCCTCATGTGAGCCAAGAAAGGAAAGATGATTGCTTAGTCATCTCAGTACAAAATTAGGGAAATTAATCCAACATCTGTAATTACAGCTATTAAGCAAATTTGGCAGCAAGGCATGTAGCTTCAGTATACAAAAAAAAATGAAAGAACTACCAGTTTAAATGCTTTTGGGGTTCAGATGAGTACATGTAAAGACTTGTAGGGGTGAAAAGTTCCTGTAAAAGTCACAAAAAATATTTCTATTTTCACAAGAACCTCTGCTGTCTTATTTTCTGTTTGTGTATCCATAAGAGCTCATTCATGTGCAGTGCATATACGAGGAGACACACTTCTTTCAGAATTGCCTTTATATTGCGAAGCATCTGTTGACACAATCATTGTGTCATTTCAGTGGTGCGTAGGAGGAGGTGTGAAGATGTTGTCGGTGATATTCATTACAAGCCGGTGCATCAGCCGATCAAAGCTCTCCTTTGTGGAGGGGATCAAGCCAGAGGCAGGTTAAGGCTCTCCACAGAGGCGCCTGTGGTTTGCTCTTCCTCTTGATTTCCTCTTTTCTTCTGCTGCCACATTCTTCAACATCTCATCAGGAAAACTGCACAATCTGAGCTCAAACTTCTGCTGGACTTTACTTTTTCTTTTTCTTCTTTCTCCAGTACTTAAATGTCACTGCTTTTATGAACAGTTTGATTCACGATTTGCATATGTAGTTTGTAAAATAAATAAAACAAACAATATAATATGAATATAGAATATAGTGAAATAATCAGTAGATTGATAGTAGGTAGTAGACAGAAAGTAAATCAGCAATAATTTTAATAATCAATGAAGACAAATGACATACATTTTGAGCCCCAAGCTTTGTGTCTTGTGTGCTGTACAATATTTCAGATTGAATTACAGAATGGAAGACAGTAACAAAGAACAATAAGTTGTCCTATTTACACAGTAATCTAGCACACAAATCAGAAATGTTAAAATTCAGCTCTATTCCATTTTAATACCGCAGAAATGTGCCATACAAACACACACCAGCATTTAAATCCACATAAAAAGTTATGAAGAGGAAATGGAGAAAGAGATCCACAGAGAGCGCTCAGCAGAAGGTCTTTGCCACCGTTTGGTTCAGAGCCTGCAGGGTCTTTCCTGTCCAGTGCAGGCCGTGACCCTGCAGGGCGGAGCAGCTGCTCTAGAATTGTATGTCTGTTGAGACAAACTGCTGAGCCATCAGAAACGCTGAAGACCTCAAGACCTTCGACAGACTTGGATCAATCAGCCAACACCGCTTCAGCCTCAAGGCCCATCACCTCTGAGATTATCCCACTCCAACCAGCAAAGGTCACAGTTTCAAGTTGACTTTTCCTCACTAAACTGAATACCTTGTCTGTCATTGACAGAAATAGGTTACTCAAGTCAACTCCCAACATGGCTGTTTGACTAATGACTTTGTACTCATTTTGGTAAAATGACTGGGGTCCAGGACATTGTTCTGTCCATGCTGGATTACTGTGATGTCTCCAACTTGACTTAAACACCAGTTGCTCAATTACATATTTAAATCCACTGCATATTTTTGCAAATACTATCCAAAACATTTTGCCGATCTTTATTCATTTCTGAACCCTGTCTGCAACTGTAGACAACTAAGTGAGCTATATCAATTGAAAGCTAGCTGGTGAGATCGCTTTGGCAAAAAGAGAACTTTGATGAACCGACATTTTTGTAATTCAGTCTGCAATTTCCACCGCAGCTTTTGACTCTATAGTGAAATTCATTTCATTTGATCCAGTCAAACTAACTTGAAGTCACGTACTTAAATGTACATATAAAGGAAATTTCTATATTTATTTGAGAGATACGTTTCAATTAGAGATAAAACTAAAACTATTAAATAATCAAAACAAAGTTAATTTTCTTAAACAAACTAGTCAAAATGGAGAAAAAACCTCAGAGGATGCATTTTGGTGATGTGTTCAAGGGAGTTCAGCATTGGTGATTTATTTTGTAGGTAATGTAATTAGAAAAGATATAAAATTAATGCATTACTTTCTACAGAAAGTGATCCATCAACTCCACTGCTCATGTCAAAGCCAGTAGAACTTAGATGACTGAATTTAAATTTGAATGGTTATAATCCATTCCCGATATGCTTGAACTTTACGCTGTCCTTTTCTTGTGGAAAAAGCAGGAAACGTTGAATGACTATACTTTAGATGTGGGCGAGGTTCTCCCCAAACTCTCTCTTGGTCTTTAAATGTCCACAGCAGGAGATGGTTGAAAAGCAAGGAGAATTAGCAGGAGTTTTGTTTTGGACTCATTGCAGGAACGTGACTGCCTCCCTCCATTCCTTGCAGCTCAATTATCGGCGCCTTTCACTCCTCAGGGCCTGAGCACCAAGCAGCAGGCTTCAACTTGTGCAGGGGTCTTAAAATTCTGGTCGAACCAAACCTCCACGCCTTGTGTTATTCATACGGTGTACTTAAGTTCCAATAGCCTAGATATGATAGGTGATACATGAGTGTGTTTGCCTAACTTATTTAAAGCCAAACATATAGTTGTAGCAAGCAAAAACATGAGTCCTTTTATAATAATAACGTGGAATTCAAGATTGAGTATGATTTTGTCAGTACTAAATCCTCAAACTGTCACTACAAGCAGAGAGAACAGTATGTCGGTATTGATGTTCTCCCTCTTTCCCGCTCCATCCATCCATCTTCATACTTCTCACTGTCCACCCAGACGCTTCCCGTCTGTACCTGGCAGGGAAAGTATCGTGTGCTGTGGACAGATTTATCTTTCCTAAAAGACTGCTGACACCTGTCTGGTGCTCATTTAAAACTTTTACTGGGCCATTTCTCCAGGGCACACACATGTGCAGAGGCAGGGGTGTCCAGAAAGTGCTTTCTACTTAACCCCTGATGAAAACAGGGCAAACTGCATCGGTCTGATCCTCTTCCATGCACTATTTATATACTTACCACTGATCGGATCTGAAGAAGCAGATTCCATCCTTGAGGAAGCAAAACATAATTTGCCAACCCCAGTGTCTCAGACTCACTGGAGACAAATCTCAGGTAAATTATTACCAATTATACAGGTGTTTGCTGTGACATTGGTTGGCCTGAGAAAAAACTTATCATCATTTGACAGAAATTGAACCTTTACTGTAATTTCTTATTTTTTATAAATATAAGTGAATTTAGGAGTGAGCATGGACTATAAGATGCCACCGAAAAGACATATTCATGCATGAGCACAGCAATGCACAGACGGAAAAAAAAAAAAGGAAAACCAATCTGGAAAATCAAACCAATAAATACCACAACATGACTTGACAAGTGAGACATGAGGGCAAGAGGCTGTTTTGCTTAAGGATATAGGAAACACACATTCCAAAGTGTGTCGATTAGGTTTGGTCTTCTCACCAATTTACTTCTGTGTTTAAACTCATCACTTACAAGTTTACACACATTTTCTGGGTTGTCAGTAAAATCTGATTTGCATTTCTGTTACACATATAAAACATTTGCTGAAATGTTTTGAAAAATGATTTTTTTTTTTTTTTTAACAAATCAACATGTTATGTAAGTAAGCTGCCAGTGCATGTTTTGCAGTGCAAAAAATCCTTAAACATAAATGTGTGTTTTGTGTGAGTATGGGAATCCCAGTAGTTTCTTAATACCCCCTTCAATCCTTTTTTTGTAATCTAATCAAAGTTCCCAACTCACCAGGGTTCACGGGGAAGGGGGTGGGGGTGAGGGCTCTCTTGTGTTGGACAGCTTACTGCAATTAAAATTTATTTAGGGCTTACAAGGAATCCTTTCGCTCTTGAATAAATCAGAGTGAATTCCTCTGACTCTGACGAGGTTTTGCCTCCCTATAATTATCCTCTGCTCAACAAGCGCTGAGAGAGCAGCTCTCCTTTAACCCCCTGCAATATCTCAGAGCTTTACACTTGTAATTAAATCATAAAATAACAGCAACTGCAAATTCTGAGTTTTAAAAATGAGCGCTGTAAGACTATGGCATGAGGAAATGGGTGGCTGTCAATTGACTTTATTGATGTCATTTGTGTAAAGCACTGAGTCCTGACACTGAGACACAGACAGGTACTGGCATCCTGAGGAGTGTCACTGTGTAATGTGACACACTGGAGATTACAGGTTTCAACAGGTTACCACGTACACACTGATTCTCCCAGTGGAACTACAGAGTGCATCTCGTCGCCCTGACTCAGGCATTAATTTTCCATATATGTTATACAAATGAATAGCGTTACAGCGTTATTTTATTTGGACTTTTTTTTTGTTGCCCACTGTGGCCTGCTATTTTATTCTACATTGCGCTTTTAATTACACAAACGTCACAAAAATCTGTATATCTAAAATCCTGCCTCCCTCTTTAATGTGCCGAGGAATAATTAGCTTGAGATGCGCGACAAATCCAACTTGCCTTCTCCTACTTTGGAGTTTGGATCATATATATATATATATATATGTGTGTGTGTGTGTGTGTGTGTTAGTTTCAGTGTTTCTTTTCTCTGTAGTTTGTGCTCAGAACAAACCAAAAGTCATGTCTGCGGGCTTATCTGACACTGTCTCTCCTTGTCCTTTTAATATGTTTTCACGATTTCCCTCTGATTACTTTGCCCTTGTGACCGAGTGTTGAATTAAATGCCTAATTTAACATGGGCCTTTTGTTGGCCGCCTCTTTGTTCGGAAATGCTTTCTCATCGTCCAGCAGGGGCTGTGGTGTTGTTGACGGCTGGGGACCACTCAGTCCCCTCTTATTATCCCTCACTGACAGCGTGTCCTTGGGCAAGGCAGCAGAGCTGTCAGGTCTCTCTGTCACACTTCTCTGCAGGCAGGACGAGGCCAGCACTCGGCACAGCTAGGGGTCCTAAAGACCCAAGGCAACGTTGCTAATCTCCAAGGATGCCTACCTCGGTTGTTTAGCAACGGGCTCTGCCTGACAGCGTTTGTTCGTTTGTGTTTGGCTACAGCATGATGGAGTGGTGGATGTGGGGGATTCAGTGAAACTAACCAAACAACACGATTGGCACTTTTGTTGCCTCAATAAAGAGGAGGAGCCGTCAGGAGAGCTCACTATGTGTCCTTTCAGGCCTCCGAGTCATGTGAAGAGCAAGTTCACATACACACAATCACAGTGTACAATGTAGAGTACTGTACAAGTGTCACGAAAAGCATACTTGTATTTTTTCATTTCATTCACTTCTCATTGTTAAATTGAACTAAAAAACAGCGCTGTCCACCTTATAAAATTAGCTCTTTCATTTCTGTTTATAGTTGTGACTTGTGACTTTTTGTATTGATTATTTTCTTGATTAATTGTTTGGCTTATAAAAAGTTAGAAAATAGTAAGAATTTTTGAATTTTTCCATCACAATTTCCCAAAAATGTCCAAGAAGCCATCTTCAAAATGCTTGTTTTGTACATGACAGAGAGTGACAAGTCATTAATGAAAAATTTCCTATAAAAGCCTATAAAATTATTCAGGGGTCATAGCTACAGACCCAGCTGGCTACGACAAAACTGCCTTAGAGAAGTACTAATTTTACTGTTTTCATCTATTTTCAGGACTTGCTGAATCAATCCCCATTGATTTTTTTAAATTATGATGAAGACCAAACACAATCTAGCCCCAACTCCTCCCTCGAACCAAAAAACTTGATAACAAAGTAATAATGCATAGGTCTGTACCTCTGCTACTCTTAATTTGCATGAAAACAAAATGAGCAATATAATGCATATAATCACGTCTTCACTTCAATATAATCAGAACAGCTTGCTATATGTTTACTGATCTCGGAATATGAAGCATTTTTAAAAGTCAGATAAATTCAGGTTTCAAAATACTCCATTGGATACGGAAGCATAAAAAGCCACAGACAACTGGCAACAACCGACTGAACCGGCTTCCTCTTTCTTTCATCTCTCCTCTAATCTTGTGTTTGCACAGCTCTCTGTCTTGTCAGCACAGTTTGTTTAGGTTTTCTGCCCGTCAATACAGCTGTATTCCTAAGTCTCAAGGTATCATGCACATCTGAAAAGAACATCGGTGATTGATTTGCAGGCTGAACATTTCCTCTTCCACAATCCCAGGCTTTGTCTGGAAAATGATTAAGGCTAATGGAGTGTTTCACCCTAAACCGCAGCGAATAAAACATCTTTGTGCCACTGAAAGTCAGTCATTTCACTTTCTTTTCAACACAAAATGATATAAGGTGTTCTAGGCCATCAAAGAGATAGATAGCTGCAGATGACTACATTTGGATACACTTACTTGCTTTCTTGTTGATAGTTAGATGAGAAGAACAATAGCAGTCTCATCTGTCTGTCTGTGCAGTAAATTTATAGCTTACAGCTTAATAAATCCAGCCAGTTCTGATCAGAAAAACTGCAGCATTGGTCATCTGCGCAAGAAGTTTAGGACAAGCCATGTTTATGTTTAATCAAAGGAGGAATTCTGGTTATGGAGTATAAATAGTGACAATGGATTATGCAGAGTGAGTTAGTTTGTGAGCTTTAGAGGTGCTGGACAGCCTTTATGTTGGCTAAGCTAACCAGTTGCTGGGTCTAGCTTCATATTTACATATTCATATTTGTGAGAGTTTTATCTTCTCATCTGCTCTCTCAAGAAAGTGGTGAAATTTTATTTCCTAAAATGTCTAACTTTAATATGCTGTTCCTGTTGAAAGAATGTCAACAGATCATGAACATACAGTAGGATTAAAAACAAGTGTGAAAACTAAGTCCTACATTTTTTTTGGTCTGCATAAAACCCACTAATTGTTTGTGGTTATAGCTGTGCTGGTTTAAATAATAGCAAGGAACATGCATCAATATTAAAACACACACAAGTGTAAAAGATGAGTACTCTAACAGGCACAAGGAGCCCTGCAGAGAGAAAAAGAGTGTTGTTTTTCCCTCGCCTGCGGCAGTCAGTGACTCGCGCAGGAAGGTGTTGCCAACAGACAGAGTTTGACAGTTTAATATTTATGCTGTCAATTCCCAAAACTAACCTTGGTAATTAGGGGAGGTGATTCCAGGCAGATGTGGACTGAGGGACAAAGGGCCCTTTTGTTTGGCTCTTGTGAGTGCAGTCACCTCTCCCATGACAACATTTAAAAACAGTCCCAAAGTAACAGGCAGTCTGATGGCTTCGTGGACGGGCTTGCTGGATGAAGTCACAGTCCTTCATGGCATGATGTCATCTCTGGGTGGGACGTCACGTCAAGCAGCGTTAGAGTGAGAAGTCCTGTTGGCTGGAGAGCAATTAGCAGCATTTCATTCATACTGAAACTGAAGATTACTCAAACCAAAGTAATTTCCTTAAACGTAGCAACGGTAGCAAAGGTAGCTCACTATTTTGCCAACAGTGGAAATATAAATACAAGCAGGTGTGTGCTTCTGTCACAGGTGCAGTTCTGTCGACAGCAAGGTACCTGAGTGCAGACAGTTTTCGTCTTTTACTCTATTTATGGTTTTGTGAGTATTTTTAATAGGATACATTACTTAATATATCTTCTTGAATACTGATAACTGAGATCCCTGCTTTTCTCTGGAAGTCTGGCTTCCCCTTTGAAACACTTCATAGTAGCATATTTCTATAATCAAACAAATAAACCCCTGATGCTTATTTATAAACAAAAACACAGGAGATCATTATTCATGTAATCCACCCAAAATGCAAATCCTCCCTAAAAAACTTTACTGTGATTATTTGAGAAAACCACATTTTTTGCCGCATTTCACAAATTAATAAGCATCATTGCTGACATTAGCATAAACCACAGACCAAGTTTGTCCTCCTGCAACATTACAAACATCAACATCATTTATTTTATTTTCCCCACTTCAGCCCACCTGGGCAGAGAGTGAGAGTGAAGTACAGGTAGTTGCCATAAACACTCGGCCTTTATCGTCTGGGGCAAACACAGCCAGGAGTCATTTTCTTGCACATGGGTTTAATGAGAGATGACCTCAAGCCATTTATGGGCTGTAAAGGACACCTTGTAGCAGCTTAAGTGCATCAGAGCCAGAGGTTTCCAGGCAGTGGTTGAAGTGTACAGAAAAGGCAGAAGACATGTCCTCAGGCACTGGTCTAATCGATTAGTTTTATGGTCTATAGAGTATCAGAAAATGGCAAAAGCAATGTCTGTTACAGTCTTCCAGAGTCCATAGTGATGCCTTCAAATGTCTTATTTTTTTGCAATCAACAGTCCAAAAAATAGAAATAGAAAACAGAAAACAAGAAAACGCGTACATTAGAGGAGTGGGGACAAGCATAATAGCTGCTAATAAATTTTCCTTTGTCTGACTAATTAATTAACAGATGAAACATCATTTCAGCTCTACCATGCACCTGTTGATGAGGATAGGCATCGTTTTAAATTTCTTAAAACTGCTATTTCTTTATTAACAATTGATCAGATTACTACATGTGAGAGGTATCATTCACATGAGAATGATTACAGGACAGAAACACAGCTTTTGATGAATGTTAATATTCTTTCATATCTGTTTCAGATGTGAAAATAAACAAGTTCACATATAAGCGTAAAAGAAAATATGTCAATGTTGTGTTCATAGTTTGTTTCCATTGCCCCCAGTGGCCACAAATAGCCTAATTCAAGTTAAAGTATATGAAATTTCTGTCATAATCGAAAATTTAATGCTTTCAAACTTACTTACCACTTCTTAAAAATCAAAATAAGATCATTTTTTTAAAATAGCTGTGCAAATATCAAAACCAAAAATACAGAATTAAAAGAAAATCCAGATCGATTTGGTTGTGGAAAGTGCCCTCTACTCATCATGTGAATGAGTCGGGTAAGATCATTAAAATCTGTGACTTCCCCACGTTCGGATTCTAGACGATTCTAGTTGAATGGATTTGTGTTTATATGAGACAGACATAGCAGAAACTCCAACATGCTAGACAACATGGATAAAACAGGAGGTGGGTGGTGAGTCTACAGTCAGTCTCCACATGCATGATCAAACGAACCCAATGGAACAGGGGCCCTTCACCCAAGGTAGAGTTTTGTTGTTGGGATCCAGGCCTTGTACTTGAGCAATATGCTCTGCTTTGTGTGATGAGGGTGCACCCCCTCATGCTCTGCTTGTGTTTTATCCACCCTTTTATAAAAGAAGAGGCCCTGCATGCAGCCACCTTCACACCTCTCTTAGCAGCTTTACTGAATGAGCTCAAGCACCTCTCCATTCATATGTGGAAATATACCACACACACACACACAAACACAAAAAAAAAAAAAAATTAGGGTAAGCGTGAGTGTGCAGCCTTTTCTCCTCAGTGTGAAGAGGAAAAACATAAAACGTAACCTACGACGTACTGAGACCTTATGAAAGAGGAAAAAGCACAGACTCCTGTTAAGTTATTGGCCTTGAAATGTTTATAGGTTTTTCCAAAAGGGCGATTTCAGGAGCGAAACATTCGACAATAGGCCCAAAAAACTCCAGCAGCTTGGAACCTTTATGAAAGTGCCAAATATGAATCACAGCACTGTGGATGCCAGACGGGCCTTTCCTGTGTTGCTAAGAGAGCCCCTTGGACTGGAACAGGCCGGGCGACCAGAGGGGGGTTAAGTGCTTCTGATAGCAGTACAGTGCTGCACGGTAGATATGACTTGATGCTCCCATTCCTGCCCTGCAGCATGGGTGGTCTGTGCTTGATTTTATGCTGCCACCTATTAGCACCATGAGCTTGTGATTTATGCAGCTGTCAGCTTCAACTTCATCAGCTCCGTCAGCCACTGGTGAATTGTGGGTATGCTGGCAAAGCTTTTCCTCTCTGCACCTCCTACTTTTGGGCTAAAGTAAACCACCCCTGAGAGCAGAAAAAAAGTAAAAAAAAAAATCCAGTCAAAGACAAAAATACAATTTAGATAAATAACAACCATGCATACCACTGAGGCCTTCTCTGTAGAGAACTTCCAGCCTTAAACATCTGGCTGGCTGCTTCTGAGGAAGAGCCTGTGTTTGTGTTAAAGCAAGGTGAGAAAGGAGGAATTCATGTTTGAAAGTGCCATCTAAAAGTTAAACTGCTCGGGGATGAGTCACAGGCTGCACGGGATTATTAAGGGCAATTGTTACCAGGAAAAATGCTGTATTCGTAGCAGTAAATTTCCCAAAAGGAAATAAGTATCACTTAATGCAAGGATTTTGGACTTGAGAACAGAATGTGTTTACAGGGAAAATCTGTTTAAAATTAGTTGACGGAGTGAGCGGCACATTATTTTGCATCAGGTTGTACAGTACAGAGAAATGGAAACTGTGGGTAAGAGCTCTTATTCGCTGGCTAATGAAGAAAAAGGTGTTACTCCCTCTGGGCAGAGCGAAGTAATGGGCTTTCGCATGGCTGTAATGAGGCTGCTAGATTCATACTGGAGTGGTTATGCCGGCCAGTTTCAGCAAACACACAATGCATAAAAGGAAGTTGGACTGTGCATATGGGTGATTTACAGAATGTAATTCTTTACCATAAGGAGCATATTAGCAGCAAAAAGGCACATCAGCTGCTACTGTGATGCTGAGGGCGATGCATTTAAGATTAAAATGCTGATTTGTGGAAAAGACGCTGGGGTTTTTAAAATGTCAGGGGCTAATTGCTTTTACTGCAGTTGTCCAAGAATGTTGAACTTTATTAAACACCTGTTAAAATAATACTTGTCACACTGAGTTTGTGGGAAATGACCTGTTGGATAGATCTGACAGGAAAATATTAAGATTATAGTGGTCTGGATTTGCGATTCCTAAACTTGTTCCCAAGGGGATAGTTGTGCAGTTGCTGGGGGGGGAAATATGGAAAGATTGAGGAGTAACTGAACAAAGTTTTGAGCTGATCTTGTATCCACATAGTGTTTAGGAGGAAAAGAAAATCCAAATAGGATAACACAGTGGTTCTTTTTAACATCAAGGACTGCATCCAAAACAAATTTGATGATGTCCTGCCATTTGATAAGATTTTGTCTCAGTATAAGATTTTAAGATTTTATTACAGAAACTGTATAAAACCCATTGCCAAAATATTCATACATTCGGCCACTGTGTTACTTAGTGTATAAAGGACCCTTGGCGCCCCCTGCCCCCAGTTTGAAAACTACTGGTTTTTAAATTGGTATGTTTTAATAAATTTATTGTCACAATGAGTAGTAGTGACAATAGTAGTTATAAAATACTGATAAAAGTAGTGGACACACTGTTGAAATAGTTAACTAAATGGATAAATGGCTGAAGGTTAAGCTTAAGAATGCAGACTCGAACAAACAAAATGAAACAATAACAATTCAACTGTACGAAAGAATACACACACAATTCACTTAAACTTAAGGTAACAATGGGAACATGGTGGGTGGTGTTGATGAAGGGGTTCCTTGAACCCATCCAGTGGGGGATGTGGAGGGACGTCAGCCAAAAAATGGTTGGAAACCAATGAGCGATCTGACGATTTTAAATTGTGATTGATCTTGAAGATGTTCAAGACGTTCATCATATTCCTCTCTACCTTTTTCATGCTATTTAATGTCCCTCTGTTTCCAGACCTCACAGACCTCATTGACTAGCAGATCTGTGCTAAATGCACATACCAGCAGAGTGATGGCCAACTGGATGGCTATGTTGATAGGAGTAACTACTTCACATGGCTCTTTTTTTCAAGATGTAGGCTAAATAATGCAACATAAGTTATAGCTAGCAACATGGCAGAGGAGGAGCTTGTGCCAAAAAAAGGACTAGCTTTAATGCAGCATTGTGTTTTAATTGTGTAAAGAATCCATAGGTTATTTCAAGTCTACAGGGCGATTCACCCACCCCCACCATTGGTCTAAAGCGTGTTGTCAGTTTAGACCAGATAGCGAATTGTCAAATGAACTCCTGACACACTAATCTTATATGTTTTTTTTTTTTTTTTTGTAGTTTTGTTTTTTGATCCTCATGTTCAACTACTGTAGGCTACCACTGCTTGGTTAGCTCTGACATGCAGCTGTGCGCAGATGCTCCAGACCTACATCACAGATATTTACAGTGAACTGCTGGTGTTGGCTATGTGCAGGGTGTGACTGGTGGGGAAGGCCTCCCCATGGTGTAAAGTGGTTTACTTAATTTATGCTGGTTCAGAAGCGAAGATCATACTTTTGAGATGAGAAGAAAAGGTCACACACTAGCTCTCCAGATGCCAGAAAGTGTGATCAAAAAGTTCCCAATTAGAACCATGTAATTTGGTAACATTATGATATTAAAGATGGCAGCTCGGTTTTCCCAAGCAAAACTAACTTCACAAGCGGCTGACCATAATTTGGGGTTCTGTTGCATTTATGCAGAGCAGTAATGGGCTGTGTGTGTGTGTGTATGTGTCTGTGCATCTGTGTGTGTGTGGTAGGAGTTGCTGCAGAGACAGAAAAATATTCTGGCCAAGAAAATGGTTGGTAAGCATTCAAATATGCATTTCTTTGGTCCAGAAGCAACATGACTTGAGGATGAAAGGGTGGAGAGTAAGTAGGAGCATGAACGTGTCACAGGGGAGACTTTTTGGCTTTTGGCTGTCACTGCTGGAACAAAGTAAAGGGGGGGGGAAACCTTTTACATTCATCATACAAAATGAATATACAACAGCAGTGACTGCTGTCAGTTGTCATGGTTATAAAGCAAAACAAAAACAAAGAACATCAAAAAGGAGGGGAAAAAACTAAGAAGGGATGAGAAATCTTAGTGTACGTGATGTGTTTAGGAAAGTACACTTCATTTGCTCTCTTGCTGTTGAACATGAAGTCATTGCCAGAAGCTGATTAGCTTAGCTTAGCATTAAGCTAACAAAATCTGCCTACCATCTCACTACTTCTGTTGTTATATTTCTCTTCTAAAAATTGTGCAACATATTTTTGTTACTCTTTACTTTGGTTTTAGTGCAGATTAAACAATATATAGTATCTTCAGACAGTTCTTCACTATTTCCTGTCTACACTAAGCTAATCAGCTGCTGACCCCAGCGTCATATTTCCCACAGAGAGATGAGAGTGGCATCGTTGTTTCCATCTAACTCTTGGCAAATATTCCCCAAATTCATTTAATGGAGATGATTTAACGGCGTATAGCTTTCAAGAGCAATGTACTGAAGAAAATAAATAACACAAAAGGTAAAAACAAACAAACTATGGACTAACTGGTATTTTCCCTCTTAAAAGAGAGCTCAGCTCACAGGTTTTCATACCGTGACGTATCCCAGCATCCTCTGAAGTAAAGAGCTGCAGCAGTGGGGCCTTTTTAACATGTGAATTGATACCTTAAAATGCATGTGTGGGGGGGAAAGAAAGAAAAGTTTGTTCAGCTCACTGAAGCATTTTGACCCCTCATGGCCAGGTTCTCAGTGAAGCATACAGGAAGGATCCAACAGGGCAAGAGGGAGTGAGGATTCACAAGGAGACTCACAGCCCAGCCGAATCCCGAGAGACTTCTGGCCGTCTCGCTCTCGCTGTTGACACTCTCCCACTCCACTGACTTTTTCATTAACCCCTTATCAAAATGTTTTTCTCTCCCACACTTCGCTGACATTAGCCCCACTTGCTACCACCACCACCCGCACCACGCCCCCCCTTAAAAAAAAAAAAAATATGTTCCTGGTTCAGCTGTTCCACCTTGTGGTCAGACCTGATATATCTCAGGGTGCCCTCACACCAGTGCAGTGATATATTAGATTTGTCATCTGATTTTGTGTTTCCGCTAGTTACATTTTTACTCTCCTATTTCCTTAGAGAAGTAAATACTGGAAATGTATGATTGTTAGGCTGTTGAGTAAGTAAGGAGTATGAAGGAAAGGTCAGTGTGAGTAATGTTTACTTTTTTAAAGTGCATTTGCACTCAAAAAACCTTATCTTTAAAAACATTTTTTGCAAAACCAAAAATCCTGATGTCCAACAAAATAATGACAAAGAACTTTAAACTTTAGGTATGTCTAACTTGATCACAGACCCATGTCTCTGTGAGCATAAAAAATAGATCAACACAAGAAACCAAACCTGTGAACATATTTTATTTGCTGCTGAAAAGTTCAAATTGGCCAAAATAACTGATGGCTTCTCACTTATTTTTAATTACTTGAAAACTTGTAGAGCAGCCAAAAGCAATGTTTTCATTGGCCCGCATCCAGAGCTGGGTGCTAGCTTCTGCAACTGTGACAACATCTTTCACTCTTACTTTAACCTTGCTGTTTATGTTCCTACTTAGATTAATGGGAGAAGTTTGCATGATTTAAATAGTTCACCTCCAAATGAAACAGGTGGGGTTTTTTTTTGGGTTTTTTTTTTATTTTATTTTTGTTTTTTTACAAATAGCTCTTATAGCCAATATCAGTACAGGGGTTTTTCCAAACTTTATGATTGATATTAACAAAATCCAGAGTGACTTGAAAACAGTTAGAGCTACAATAAAAGCATTGTAACGTAGTCCCATGAAAACAATCTGTGTCCAGCCATTTTTCTGCTGAAACACACTACTCTTTTACTCTCTTTCTGTTGCAGCTGTGCCACTGGAGTACACAGACACAGCGCCCACTAGTGGTTTGAATAATAACCAGAAGCTACAAGTGGAAGAGGTCGGTGAAGGTAAGTGCATAACAAGCTCTCTAAGAATGACATGCACTCCATCCATGTTAGTTATGTGTAACTGGAACCATTTTCCTCTTGTGAAAACACCAATAAAGACATATTAGTGATTTAAACATGCTTAAATATAAGTCAAAGCAGACAGTGTTAGAATGAAAAATGTCACTCATGCTTTAGTAAAGGTGCAAAAGTACACAGCCTCAGAGTTCAGTAAGCATGTAATAATGAGAAGCATCAGGCCCTCCAGCACATCACTGATTTCTGTCCAAGGTGATGATGCACCAGTGGAGGAAGATGATAAGGATCCATTTTTACTGTAGCGAGACAGCTTTCTAACACTTATCTCTCCAACTGCCATCCAAGCCTCCACGACTCTCCCGGGGAAAATGAAACGTTTCCAGTCTTGAGCTATCTAATAATTTCAACATTGGCCTGAATATGAACTTGTGGATTGAGTCGTGACTTGGAAATCGTAACATCTGCTAAATAATTTAGACTGTAAGTGGAACCTAAGACCATATATTTAAGAAACCTCTACTTTCCTGTACTTGTCGCGCATTAAAGTCTCAGTTTCAGAACACACTGATTTTGTCTGCTGTGCGATTACTTTATGGCAGTAATTATTTTACGTTGATACTCTCTTTTTCTCCACACTATGACAGAGCTGACTGGTGGACACGCGTTTTGCAGCACCATAACTGAGAAGACACAATTCTGAAGAAACAAAACAAAATGCTACTGAAATCTCACGACAGAAAAGGTAAATCCTACAAAAGCATCACACACAGATCCAGAAAAAGACTGTTTAATTATCAAAATTGCAACTCATGTGCATTTCCCTGAAGAAAAGATGATTGATACAAATGGTTAAGACAGTCTTACAAGCCATTTCCCCTGTTTTTATAAGTTAGCCATGTATATGGAAAGGTTTTTGAAAAGGCATTTTATGTCTTCCATTCATCATACAAAAGTGTTCCGTAAAGCTGTTCAAAGACATGATCACAGAGTTTCACGAGCTGTATTTCTGTATAAGCAGAAAGAATAAGGACAGTTGTACTTTATTCCGTGATTACAATAATCATGAGACTTGAAAACCGAAAACATAGCGATACAGTGAGGAAACAATGGAAGACACCAGAAAAAAAGAGACAATTGTTGAATGTGATTTCAAGGGGACAAAAAGCAGACACTAGGCACCACCAGTTTAATCGCTCATCCAAAACTAATTTCAAACACATGGCCCTTTAAAGTTACCAGACTCAACGTACTGTTGAGAGAAAGATGAGCTGACGGCTGCAAGTTTGATGAAGTTCAGAAGTCCTCTTCCGCGTTTCGGCTCCTGGTGCTCTTAAGCTGTTTCAGACGCTCAATGCACTCCTCCACAGTGCGCTCGCCGTGGACTTTGTTATCTCGGGTGCGTACATTCACAGTGTTGCTCGTCTTCTCCTTCTCTCCCACCACTTTTCCGAGCAGGGAAACAAGCAAAGAGAGAAATCAATATTTAGATGGACGGCGAGAAAGAGATACCAAAGATAAAGAGAGGAAACGACAAACGGAAGAGTGATAGAGTGTGTTGACTCTGACCCAGGATGAAGTTATACTGAGCCAACTGTGCATTTCTGATCTTTTTGTTCAGAGTGCAGCCAGGGTCGAGATCCACGTCAGCCATGAATCCGCTGTTGTGGAATTCCTTTCTGACCTGCCACATTAATCGGAGAAACAACCTGTTAATACACAATCCTGAAACCGCATTACCAGCCTGTGTGGACTTCATCAATAAAACAGGCAGCTCAGTGTTGAGTGTCTGACAGCATATGCGAACTGTCTGTACTGTCTTTAAAGAGAGAGTGAGGACTTAAGTGGCCGTGGTCAGTGGTTACCTTCTGAGCGTACTCGTCACAGGTCGGCCCCACAGGTACAACCATCACTTGACGAGGAGAGAGCCAGAGTGGCCTGAAACAAAACAGGGCACATTTGCATTTAACTGATGAGCAGGAGAAGCAGGACAGGTACTTTCTGCAAGATTCTTGTGGCAACATTTACACTCCCACAGACATGAGTTGGTTTCTTTCTATACCCAATCGGAGCTCAGGAAGAAATGCCACAAAACAAAAACTTCTTAAAACTGACTGTTTACCAACCATTTGCCACCGTAGTTTTCAGTCAGAATAGCGATCATCCTCTCTACGGATCCCAGGATAGCTCTGTGGATAATCACTGGTCTCTTCTTGTCGTCACCATCATGGCTACAAAATCATATGTAAAGAGAGAAAGAGATGAAAAAGGTTCTCACACAGAGAAAACAGTGATCAACAGGAGAATCCAGCCTCCGGGGCAGCTACAAAAATCTTAGTACTTCGCCATAAATGGACATCATATAGTTCCGCTCAAGCCAATCCTATTTTCTGCTTTTGCATCAGCACTTTATCCCACTTCTCCACTGTTTTATATATGAAACTTCTACCCTTGATTATGTTAACTGTGCTACGGTTTGTTTAATACCCATAAGTTTTTACAGCAGCTCTTCTTTTGCCGCTTTAATGTGAATGGAAAAGCAGCAATAAAGTTACCTGACAAATGTGAGATTAAAGCGGATCGGGAGCTGGAAATCGAGCTGAATTGTGGCACACTGATGGTACCGGCCGATGGCATCCTTGATCTGAATGTCGATCTGCAAAGAAGGGACACAAATGATGAGCAGTGACCCTCCTGCTTTTTCACTTGACATAGGTCATTACTGCACCAGACTTACCTTTGGTCCATAAAAAGCTCCATCACCGGGGTTGAGAACCCATTTCTCCCCAAAGTCATTCAAGCTGTTCTCCAGTTGCTGTAAAAAACAAACACTGCTTTGTTACAATTTCAGTGGGTGACCAACATGCACATAAACAGGTGACAAGCAAGCCGTACATTCAGACCTGACATTTTCTTCATATGGAACCAATCACTGAACTGAGAAACGTTAACATCGCAATCATATTTGATGGCTACTTGAGGGAGTTAATGAGGTGAGGGGAAACATGCAGCAAGTTCCAGCCAAGTACACCAAGTTTATGAGTCACTGTTTTGTTTACATAATTTTCCAACTTTGTGCATGTAAACACATTGAATTTTCCCCAGAGAAAAGTGTCCTGATAGCTCAAACCAAACTCCCCATATTATATTGGCCATACTAATATTATCCTGAGAAGAGAGAATCAGAAAACCACCATTTTTAACATGTGCAGTAAGAAGAAGCACAATTTTCTCTGGTCTATTCTGTCCATCAGCAGACTACAAAGTGTTGAATATTTAAATAGTTGCTGAGACCTCTGGATTGATTGTTAATAAAAATAACATGCTAAAAATAACTTCCACCATCATTAGTAATGCTCGTCTTCCAGCGGGCAAAAGATATGCTTGAAAATGAAGTTAAAATAAAGTACTGAGGACAGAACAATGACACCACTAACTGTAAATCAGGGACAGAAATTAAAAGGAGCTCTTTAAAATTTCTAAAATACCAGCAAGTTCACAAAGGGGGAACAAATTGAGCCAGTTATGAGGATGAACTGCATTATATCCGACTCACATTTTTCCATTCTTACTGTGCTGTCATCTATTATAGTACAAATGAAGATCCACTGCATCTGATTTGTCTGAGCCTAATGACCAAGTAAAATCTTCCCTGGTGGGTTGTCAAAAGCACTGGAAGCATTAGCGCTTTTTCAGTAAAAACAATACAATATTCACATTTGACAGTGTCAGAAGAAAACAGATAACCAAGCTGCACAGATATTAACATTATTGCATTATAATATGTGGGTACGTAATGTAATGTAGTTACTTTTTCTGTGCAGGTTTTTAATTAAAAGCACATATTCAAGTTTTTTTTCTTACTCTTACTGTGGTAATGAATATTGTTTATTTATGTGGTATCAAAGTTTAAAATTCTGATATTGTGACAACTCTGGTTGTGGGTAAGAAAAATGTTGTTTTGTTGACCAAATGGAGGATCCATTTAGAAATTCCTTCACAGTTTGACACCAAGCAGCCTACAGGTGCTGAAGACACCACCCTTACACAAACCCCGAGCCACTCAAAGTGAAATGACACAATCAATATGTTGAAAATATAAGAATCAGTGGAGGGGGAGAGAACATCTGGTTGGAGGCAGTGAGGCATAAAAAGCATGCTTACTCTGCAAGACCAGAGTTTCCAGCAGTGCAAAAAAACAAAAAAACAAAACAAAAACAAAAAAAGCACTTAACAGGAGAGCAAAACAATCTCAAACATCTTTGTGGCATAAATCGAGTGCTGCACCGTGCACTGCTGGTCTAATATTTCATTGGTGAAATAAAACATACCTCTAACAATCAGATAAACAGAAGAATAAAAAACACAGAAACTAATCTAACCCTGTAAAATTCAGTGTATGTCTGAATAATGCAATCTTCTAATCTATAATCTTTTCATTCATTCAGAGCCTGTCAGATAAACAATACCAGTGCGCTTCATATACCTGTGCTACTGATAAAACAATACAGTATACTTTGAACATCTTTATCCAACAACTGTCATTTAGTGTTGATTTTACAGATTCATCAGTTAGGCTTAACTAGAAGTAGTCCTCAGAGAGGCCCTCACTGTGTCTCATCTAAAAGCAATAAAGACTAATTATCACTCAGTCGCTCTTGTTATGACTTTGTTTAAACATTTCCTGCTCTCTCCAGGAGCAACTTAGAGCTGAACCTAAGATGTGAAATATAGAACTCGTCCACAGAGAGCAAATTTGATTTGACAGCAAAGGCAGACAGCAGCAGCTCTGATGTAGAAACTCTGGAGACGATCAAACTGCTTCAGAACTGATAGCAGTTCCACAGAATAAAACTCGTTCATTAAAATATAAATGCTCTCCAGGCCTGAAAAATCACAGTCTTGCAATTGCTGTCTGTGAAGTGGCTCAAGAATTTCCATCTAGATAGTATCACAGATCAGCATCTTACCGGTAATTCTCCGGTGAGACTCTCTGAGGGCGTCGTTCACAATTTCAGCAAGACAGAAAAAAAGAGAAGAAGAGAAGTCTTATTACCTTTTCTGCTTGGTCCCAGATGGCTGGGTCCCCCAGGAACTTCTCAGGTCTTGTGGACAGGTTGAGTTTGAAAGTGAAACCAAACACATCATACACAGTTCGCAGGAAGTCCAGGCAGCCTTTGATCTCCTCCTCAATCTGAGGTCAAAAACAAGATGGAACAGAATTTGCGACACCCATCTGAACACGGCTGCAAGTTTAATTTCTGGGGTCAAGACTGATTTCATCTTTCTTTGTTGCACTTCTAACAACAAAATGAGAATAAATAGCTCAGCTTACAGGAGATATTATATCATAACTGAGTATTTCCTGTAGCTATAAATAGGAAATTTAATGCTATTGAGGTCCCAAACACCCATCATACACTTCATGGCAAGTATAAGAACATCCTCTGGAGTCTGATTTACATTCCTTTGAATTAGCTGAGTCACAAAACTTTGCAACAACTATTTCAACAATAGTGCTCTCCAGCTGCTGCAATCAAATTGAAAAATCAAAAGTGAAATAATTTGTGTACAAAGTGCTATTAAATAATTAACCATCCAATCCACTGCCATTACTAATAAAGAGAAAACAAAATCAGCGAGATCCAGGCTGCAAGTTGCTGTGTTACTACATCTGAACAAACTAATTAAGAAATCTCTTTGGAATTCCAAAGTCCTGTTCGTGTCCGTCGATACTGTCGGCACTCCTCTTTAGTGAAAGGACTTAATATGCAAGCTGCTTTCCCAGGCTGCAGCAGGCAGTGGAGTCCTCTAACTTTACCTGAAAATGTGACCCCACTGTTCACTGGCAACACTGCCTTTATTCAATAAACTGTGCCAGCAAGAGGCTAATGTAGTGAGAGCTTTCAAAACGGGGCTCCTTCCAAACAGGAATGATAGCAGGTGGAAACATTTATCCGAGGTATTAGTAGACCATGGTATGAATTAAATCCTGTTTTAAAGAGTACCACCCTGCATTCATTTATAACACTGAATGCAGTATATAAAATTGTCAGATTCACATTTTTTTCCTCTTCAGCATAAAACATAATGCAGTTAAAAAAAAGAAATAACATCTTTTTTATTAAATGGATTCTTCTTCCTTTTCCAAACCTGGCACTTAGATTACCCACAGTGCAACCGCCGACAGTTCTGTTGGCATTTTCAGTGTGTTATGTTGGTAGCAGCTAGCCTCAAGCAGAGATGAGGAGCTGGTAAGAAAACTTCTGTCTGTCTAACTCCACGCTGCCAGATTATTTTAAATTTCAAACTTGTCTCCAGCCACAAACAACTCTTCCTGAAGTAACTGGACTTGGTCTCGTGTGAATTTGGCTGAGTACTATCATTGAATCAGTACAGGACTCACCTGGTCCATGGAGCAGAAGATGTGAGCATCATCCTGCTGGAAGCGCCGGACGCGGGTAAGGCCGGTCAGGGCACCCGACAGCTCATTCCTGTGCAGGACACCAAAGTCTGCCATGCGAAGGGGCAACTCTCTCCAGGAACGCGGCCGGTGGTCAAACATCAGACTACAGCCAAACAGAGTGTGGAAAAATACACAACTTTCAACCTTGTGATATCACAATAACTGCTATACTGCTTCAGTGCTTCTATGAAGAACAATCAATATTTGATTTAAGTGATATCCAACAGTTTCACAAAATGGCAGTATGATTTCCAGAGAGGCTGCCTATGTGGACAGCACCAAGATTAGAACAGTAAAAATGAGATAAAAGATTTTGAATACAAAGAGCTGCAGTCTGCTTCTTTACACTGCAATGCAGCATTCACCATGTAATTGAACTGGGTCATTCAACAACGGAGAACACGGCAAGAGCATCAGTCCATTACAAGCTGAACTGAACTGGATGACAAACTATTGTCGCAGTTAAATATAAAGCTATTTCACACAGACTGAGCCAAGTACTGATGACAAAGCCCCTGAGCAAATGCACGTAAAGCTATTCAAGTGTGGTAAAACACTGCTTAATGGTTGTCCTGGTTTGTCATGTTACTGTGGTGGAACCGTTTTTCATTAGATACTAAACTAAATATTGTACCAAGGTAAACATTTTGTATTATGGCAACAGACACTGAGCTCATTTAATGCTACAAACACACTTAATGCTGGAGAAAAACAAACTGCCTCTAACAAACAGTTTCTCTGATTAGAGACAGAAACCAACTAAAAATATCCATTTCACACTACAGCAAGACCTGATACACAGTGTGTAACAAAAGTGGGTGTTTTTCCTTGCTGTTTCTGTTAATTCTTTGCAGTTCCTTACTGAAATTACAACCATGCTTTCAAACTTGAGAAATGCGAGGAGAAGAATGCGGCCTCACCAGTGTCCTGGACAGTTCATGGGTTTGAGGGCGAAGGTCTCCTTCTCTGCCTCGAAGGAGAACATGTTCTCGCTGTAGTGCTGCCAGTGTCCGGAGGTCTGCCACAGCTTACTGTTGTAGATGTTGGGTGTCACCACCTCCTGGAAACCCCTCTTCCTGTACTCACTCTGCCAAAGAAAGAACAGTCTTCTTTGTGATTTTGTGCCGAGTTACTTAAAACAGTTTCTGTCAACACCTGGGGACTCTCTGATAAATATTGCATATCCTCTAAGACATACACAACTCTGCAAGCAAACGCTGAGATTTTGAAAATGAAAACTACCTACTAAGAATGTTTATGCCAATCCTTATTCACAGTCTGGTTTGTTTAGACATTAAGAAGGGGATAAATAAGGGTAAATTGAAAAGGTAGTAATTTTCAAAGTGCTTTATGCACCTTGGTTTGGTTTAAAACCTTTTTTTTGAAAATCAAAAGCTGCTGGCAATAACAAAATGAAATTGGGTATTTTATTTTAAATCCCAACAGTCATGTACCCTACAAATATTTAGACGTTCTAGGCGTTTTGTTGCTTGTAAAGGCAGAGCTGTTTTATAAACACATCAAAATAATTATTCAAAATATCCTCAGTCAGAAATGTATTTTACCACATTAAAGTGAAATTGCTTCCAATGTGACCTGCATTGTGACTGCACTGACAGAAAACCAAGAAAGGAAATGTTCTAAATTGAACTGATTTTGTGGCTTTTTATAATAGAGCAGACGCAACACAGCTTTTCTTCAAATGCTGTCAATCATGTCTGTTTTACACATTTCAATTCATTCCAAATAATTGACAAACAATAATAAGCAATTTCAGATTTATAAATAGGTCTGTGTTTAAAAGAATTTCCATAAGCAGAAATTAGATGTGTGAACATCTATTGACAGCATTTTTACTGTGGAAAGAGACGGTGTGGATATGAATTTGTATTTTATTGTAAGTGCTAACTTGTATGTGTTTTAGTATCAGTTTCGAGACTGTGACATCAAGCTGTATCATCAGCATATAATCAAACTTTTCATACTGGTCTATATGAAAGAATATGGTGCTTAAAGTGACTTTTAGTTAACCAATTGATTTTGTGAAAATATAAAGTTATTATTGATGCAGTGGACAACTAAAGGTCCATATCTGTTCTTCCCTTCTCTCCAGGTCTTCCTGTAATTTTACACTTAATGACTGACAATCTGTCTAACTTGAAGTTAGGGTGAG
Organism: Scatophagus argus; assembly: GCF_020382885.2. Classification (NCBI taxonomy): domain Eukaryota; kingdom Metazoa; phylum Chordata; class Actinopteri; family Scatophagidae; genus Scatophagus; species Scatophagus argus. Next base: position 14,770,915 of record NC_058496.1, on the reverse strand, counting down.
ATCACAGAAATTATTCACTGGGCATCTGACAGCTTTGACTTACTCGGATGAACTCAATCAGGGTGTTGTAGATGAAGGCTCCCTTAGGCAGAAAGAAGCAGCTCCCTGGACTCAAGTCATGGAAGAAGAACAGGTCCTGCTCCTGAATAAAGGTGGGGGGGGGAGTTATTAGTGTGATGGAAAATTACAAACAGCCTTAAAGCTTAACAAAAGTGTGCAGATCATTATGAAATGCATCTAACTGAAGGCTCCCTTCTGCCACAGGTAAGGGTTTTTCTTTCCAGACTGATGTGTAAATAAACAATACATGTAAAGAGACAATTCACAAGGAAAGTAAGACTATGTCAGAGAAAATCTTTTCTTGCTGTAGGGTTTGGTTCTGTTAACAGAAAATGTTATTACACTGCTGCAAATGCACCAGGCATACAATATTGTGTTCAGAAATGGCTTTGAATATCTTGTCTGCTGAAAAGGTGTGACTTGGTAACAGACACACATCAAACCAAATCCTGGCTCTTACACTTTTGATGTATTCTACCTGTATTTCATATTTGTTTTGAGTGAGATCTTCACTGCAACTCTGCACTCAAATCACAGCTTCAGAAACTAAACAGACAAATGCCAACATTCTGTAAATAACATTCCTATGAAAGCATAAAACCAGTAGGAGACTAAAATTCTAAAATTATTATGGATATCAACTCTTGTTAACCCCCAGCTCCTTCACACTGCAGTTCATACCCGGCCTAGTTTGCGGTGATCTCTGTTCTTGGCATCCTCCTGAAACTTCTCCCACTCTTTGAGCATTTTGGGGTCAGGGAAGGAGATTCCATAGATCCTCTGGAGGGTTTCCATGTCTGCCTTTCCCTCCCAGTATGTAGACGAATTCTAGCACACCACAAGAGGAGTATGTAAGCTTTCATCATTCTTTTGGGTCCATCAAATCCCTTGAGAATAAAGCATAGGGCCACTCTGCTCGAGAAATGGTGACAAATGTGTTTACCGCCAAACAATTAGGGCACACACTACAGTGCTAGAAATCCTGCTGGCGTCATCAAAAATAAATCCACACGTGATAATACAGTAACATTTGCTGTACATAATACACCTCTGAAAACAAAAAAGCTTCACCTTGTGGATCTTAAGTGCCTTGATTTTCCCAGTATGCCTCACATGGGGTCCTCGACACAAGTCAATTAAGGGACCACACCTGAAATGCAAATAATTTATTAGCATTTTTAAAAATTGTGAATAGGGTAACATGTATTTAGAAAATACTATATAGAAGTACTTTTGCATTTTTGTCACTGTTATGGAAGCCCCAAAAAAAGACAAAACCAAGTATGCATTAGTTCATCTCTCATTGCTCTTAAATTTCCCAACCCTCATGACATTCAGGATCACAGTTTCTAAGGACATAAATGTAAACAGGTCACAAATATACAATTGCATTCTTAACTGAGCACTTAAGTTTTTAGTGAACATTAACCAAACTGAATTTAAAAGTACATTTGTTGGGGCTATTTTCAATCAGGAATTTGGCGTGCTGTGTGTATGTGTTTACAGCAGCATGAAGGTGTAGGCAGGACTGAATTAAAATATACAGCGGCCATTTTCATCATGAAGGAGACCCACTGACACAGAGGAATAAGCTATAACAAGCACTGGCAACATAGACAATACTTGTCAGACGGATGAAATTATTTGATTGGGATTTGTTGACATCACACAAAAAAATAAATAAATAAAACTATATTTTACTAAAGGCATATGATGTAGGATTTGTCTGTTGTTGTTTGTAAACACACCATCCAAAAGTGCAGTACGCAGAAAGGCAAAGGTTGTCAATTGTTGAGTCTCAATACAACCTGGGAATGGATTCAACAAGAACTCATCTTTCCCGAGAACTGCTGATGCCCAGAAATATTTTATTTTGTAAGTATAAATCTATAATGTTTTTTTGTTTTTTTTCAGAAAATCCTGCATAGTATAACTCAAAGATGAAAACGTTTACACACACAGAGGGTCCGGACTCACCTGTAAACTGTGGTAGTGGGAGTGGTAACCTTCTCATTCAGAATGCGGCACTTAAACTTGTTGTACTGTCAAGGAGAAGAGGTGCTTTTAAAGTTCTCTCACTTAAATGTACCCAGTATTTTTTTATTTATTTATTTATTTTTGCAAATACCTTGAACATTTCCAACAGAGTTTCCTTCTTTATCTCAAGCCTCTCAAAAGGCTGCTTCTCCTTAATAATTTTCTTGCACAAGTTCTCCAGGCATGGGAAGTCATTGCTCGATACACCCCTGTCCAAAACATCAAAAAATAAACACAACAAGAACCTCACATCCACAGACAATTGCTGTCGTGCATAGTGCTTCATTAAAATGCAAACTGGCTTCAATGATAAATTTAGTCAGCCAGTGTTTCAAGAGGGCATCATGGACGTGACCAGACATTTAGCCATGTTGCCAGACCTTTTGTTCACCAGCGTAATTCTTTGACTTCCAGAAACTGATAACCTCTGCCAAGCACGGGTAAATAGTTAAAAGTCCTTGGCTTCATGGCTTGCCAATGTCAAAATATCCTTGCAAAAAAATCCTCCAAGAAAGCTATTAGCATAAAATGACTTCATTAAGGAGGTTGTAGAATTAATTAGACAGCACTCCTCACACTCTCCTGCTGCCTGAAGCAGGGAGAAATGCATATGTTGCAGGGAAAGGTCAAGCAAAAAAGTTGTTTATGAGGAAGAAGTGTTCAAAATTTCAGCAGATGTCTGCACACACTTTGAACCCTTCACTTAAGTAACCTCTAGTTCTGTGTTTTTAATAGATTTAATTTTAGCCCTCCAGTTATATGGACAGTTAAAGAAAGATGTCATTTCAAATCCACACCCAAGAAAAATCCAGCTTGACAGTATTAGTGTCATTACAATCCATGTATTTTGTGTTTGCCACCAGTCTCAGACAGAAAACCAGACTGACAGCTGCTAAGCCTTGAAGTACACACCAAAATAACACTGAGAGCTGACTAACACAACTAATTAAAAAGACAAATCTGAGCCCAAAGCCTGTGCAACTCACTCATTGTTCTCCAGGAACATGTCATAGTAAAAGCCGTTCTCAATGGGAGGACCGTAGCAGAGGCAGCCACCATAGACCCTCTCCATGGCTTCACCCATGATATGGGCGCTGGAGTGCCAGTAAACCTAAATATGCCACAAAAACATTTTATCACTGGAAAGTAATAGCAGTACATACTATCATTTTGTTTTCAGAGAGAATGGCTGTGCTGGAAAATCAAGAGTGGTGCTGATGTTACAATCATTCAATGAGATACAGACTTTGCTGAAGACTTTGAAAAAATTCTACTACTACTTAAAATGTGAAAAATCACCTATTTTGAATGCTGAGATCAGCAAAAAAAACAAAAAAAAAAAAACAGGATACATACATACAAATATGGATACAAAACCTACTGACATACTGTATCATAAAAAGTAAACTGGCGGAGGAATCTCTATAGTACTTGTCAATGTCAACTGACAAATGGTTCTTCAGGTAAAACTATTCAACACCTTGTATAGATAATGAAAATTGAAATTGGGCTTTTATTTTAAGTGTTGTTATTCTCTCAGAGTCCAGCTGCTGCAAGTTTTATGGCAGTACGTGTAGCAAGGTTTTACATTCTCACTTCTCCTCCTAATGTCTCTGTGACTGGGACACATGGTGAATCACTGAGCTTTGAGGTTTATTATTGATTATAAACCTCTCATTCATCGCTTTAACTTTGAATGCTCACATTAGCCTGCCCTAACTATAGATCAATAAGGTTAAATGAAGTGTAGAATGTTGTAGACCGGCTTCTGTTGTGTCAATGACATTGCTAGCATATTTTCATAGCCTTGCTCAGAGTTATGTTAAATACTGGAAGGTGAATGCATTTTTTGTTTTAAAAAAAATGACCATCTAAATTATTATGATATATTACACTCTGCTCTCCTAATCCCCATGCAGAGGGAAGAAAAAACAAATATAAACTTTTTTAAGACAGGATGAGATGGACTTACAGCTTGAGCCTCATCATCATCAAACTTGAGCAACTGCAGGCTGCAGTCATCTTCCAAAGGTCTGTCCAAGTCCCACACACTGTTGTTCACTTTAGCAATCACTGTGTTGTCAGCAAGGCCTTGACTGGAGGTAAAACATGAAAATATTCCACATTAAATTAATATGCAGATTTACAAAAATAAAAACACCCTATTTGAAACCACTTACATCTAAAATCCATCCATCCATTTTCTATACTGCTTATCCATCAGTGTCGCAGGAGCTGGAGCCTATCCCAGCTGACTACGGGCGAGAGGCGGGGTACACCCTGGACTGGTTGCCAGTCAATCGCAGGGCCAACACACAAGGACAAACAACCACACACTCTCACACTCACACCTAGGGGCAATATAGAGTAGCCAATTAACCTAAAACGATAGATACTTTATTGGTCCCGAGGGAAATTCAAGTGCATGTTTCTGGCATTGTTGGAGGAAGCCGGAGTACCAGGAGAAAACCCACGCAGGTACTCCACATAGAAGGGCCCAGACTGGGATTCAAACCTGGAACCCTCTTGCTATGAGGCAACAGTGCTAGCCACTGCACCACCGTGCCGCCCTCACTTACATCTAAAATATCAACTGGAATTACTGCCTTGTGGTTGCTTTCATCACTCCATGCACGAGTCAAGTTGCAACTAACATCCATGTCTGTCCAGGCTCGTAGAATATATGTAATGACTGATACAGAGTTTGGCCTCACATGGTGCATCAACAGAATGGGACAGCTAAATAGACAATCCAAAAACATAATGCCTTCTGGCCATGGCTATCACTGGCACAGAAGCATAAAAACATGATATTAAATAGTGAAAGGGTGTGAGCGAAATTCAAAGATCCATGTAAATTAATATTGCAATAACCATAACACCTAACCTAACTGGTGTTTTGGGTGATACACATCAACTAGCAAGTCAAACCAGAGCTTTCCATTTCAATTACCATTTCAGAGTGAAATCTGACATAATACTGTCTCTGTATTTGAATTTAGACTAAGTTATTTCAAAGGGAAAAAAAATACAGACTTTGAAAATTTCACAAATTGGAAACATTAAGTACAGTGCCATACCTTTGATACCCCGCCCCCAGGCTTCCGAAATTACATTACAAAACTAACTCGGTTGGGAAAATTTTAGGACCTGAAAATAGGCCACAAAAGATTAAAACCGCTCCAGCTGTAGACAGCAATGTGCTCATTGCATCATAAAGTGATTTCAGAGGTGTGGCTTTGGTTAGTATTTTGGTGTGTATCACCACCATGTGACAGAGCTGCTGATGTTTACCACAGCTTTTTACTGTGTTTACTGTGCCCATTCACTGTGTTTATGTGACCATTGATTATCTACATTTAATCTGTATTAACATATTCTTTACAGGGAGATTATTCACAGACTACCCCAAGGCAGTCTTTCCTCTACTTTATAAACACTAATGAGTTTTTTGTCAGAATATTTTCTTGTCTTCAGTGCATAGTCTGAGGTTGGCGGGTGTCATTTCCAATTACTGTTTTCATAATGTGGGTGTTGTACAGCCTTTAGAAACTGTAACAATGATTACAGGTTATATAAATAAATCTGACAGCTAGTCTTTGGAAATTACATTCCTGAAGAACCCTTGAGCTTTTCCTTCTTTTTGTGCTACACATTTAAATAGTAACAATTACAGCAACCCCATCATCACACTGACCTGATTCCACACGCCACCTGGTATGGTGTGGTCTTCCAGGACTCAGCCCCCACCACCTTTCCATCAGGCAGGGTCACCTTGATGGCTCGGCTGTCCTTCGCAGCCCTCTCTGCCATCAGGGCATCATGCTCAGCTTTCAGCTTTGTGTACAAAGTCAGACGCTCATCGATGTACTGAGGTGGTGGCAAAAGCTGAACAGCAATATTAAAAAAAAAAAAGAGTAAATGGTTGGGGGCTGATAATGCTGTGTATACTTGCTATCAGGTACTAATCTTTAAAAAAAACAAAAAAACATTTACATCTGTCAGCTCAAATCACATATCAAACTAAGAGGGTGAACACGATCCAAAAGTTAGAGATGAAATGTTTGCTTCTAAAGAACTGAAACCAAAACCTAATATTCACAGTGTATGTTTAACAGCAAATACTTCCTGTTCTGAAATGCGACTGTCTCCACACTGGGACTATCTCAGTGTGAGGTCACTGTTGTGTCTGACCTTTTGCTTTTGGCGCTTGGACATGTCTGTGGTGTTTTACTAGATTAAATAGTTACTACAATCTTATCATTAACCTCAACAACCATCACACCAGAATATGGCTGCTTCCAATTACTTTAGCAATCACGACAGATATACACAAATAGAGACATTGTGATTTAAACTTTAATAAGAGATCCTTATGATTTGCAATAATATCATCTGTAGAATTTCCTGAGCAGCTCACCTCAGACCTGCCTCCAGAGTCCCCAGCAGCACTTTTAGCCTTCTTCTTTCCTCCATCTTTACCACTGTCAGCTCCTCCCTGTCCAAAAAAATTAGAATAGGTAGTTAATGAAGACAAGTGTAGTATAGAGCTAAACAACAGCTAAAATTACGCACATAAGCACATTAAGACTACACACAGAAATTTCAAGTGTTTTGCCTTATTGCTACGTATACAGACAGATAGGAGTTAGAATATGACTCAAGACCTTTCACAAATGCACAAGTGCTCCAAGAAATAAATGTTTCATGCCCTCCACGTTTTAACGCACCCAAGGTTATTATTAATACCCTTAATCCATTGAATGGGTACCAATGATTGTTGAGAAAACAAGTGATTCAAGGTCCTACGTAAGGCTCCTTCCCAGAACTTACTTAAGTGTAAAGGCTACATTAGCCGACAAACTAAATTAGCCGATTGGGATCGCTAACTCGAAATGTGGCACAATTTACCTCCTACGCACATCAAAACAAAAGATAAAGTGACACTTGATGTTGCTGTATCCTAAGCCAATAAAACATTAATCACAAACCAGTCGTAAAGTTACGCGTTAGCACCGCACAGCCGGTGGCTAAATGACAGCACGAGTGTGAATACAGGCTGGGCTAGCTGCTAGCTGGCTATGACTTAAATATAGCTGGCAATGAGACTCAACAATCACCTTATTTCCTGAGTCCACTTGCAGTTCGCTCATTTTCTCCACGACAGTCTGATCAGCCATAACAAAAGAAAAGCTATCTCACTGTTAGAGATAACTTTTACACGTCTGGACAGTATTTATTCAGCAGGCAGTCAGGGTACCGTAGCAGACTGATGACGTTACCCGGATATTGCGATTCTGATGCAACGTTGCCGTAGTGTGTTGCAGGCGGTGCTGTGTCTGACAGGATTGCATCAGTTTACCCTCCTCAACTTCTTAAAATGTCAGCTTATTTTAAAAGGAATATTTAGTCATTTCCCAGCATCATCCCAAAATACTTTCTTAAAGGTTTCAATAAATATATCCTGATAAATACTACAATCTTTAAACATTTATTACTTTGTAAACTCACTGTGATTTATTTTTTGATAATGCTCAGGTCTTTTTTTTTTCAATTTTAGTGGTTAGTGAAACTTTATTTTCAGTATTTCAAGTGTTAAATATTTAATCCATTTCACCATCACCAGGGCAGTAGCCAAGATTTTATAAATAGCCCCCCAAGGCACCCCTAACCCCAGTATGCCTCTTGATAATAAAATAAAATTAGTTATAGTCTCTAACATGTATTATCAAGTACTATTTGGATTTTTCATCTTTTGCTGATATAGTTAACTGTTCATTTATATATATTCTATACATTTTAATTAATTAAACTTAAGTGTTGAAACAAATTGGATTGAAACAGCTTGTGTTTCAACACAAATCACCTGCCTTTATGCTTTTCTTGAGAAGAACCTGCATACACAAAGTGCCCAGTGACACATTTTCAGTGATCACAGTAGTTATATGAACTGTATGAATAGAAGCATCCATTTCTTTGTTTCATGTTTCTGAAGGTGCTGAAAGAGAGTGAAATTGCTGGCGTGTATGAAACATTATGAAATTATTGCTGTTGTGTTGCCCAGCCGGAACATGAGCGAGATGTTTTATAGGTGTTGTTAGATCAAAGGTGAAATCCTTTCTTCTCTTTAGTCTGAAGTATGATTTCCTTCTGTTCAGATGTCCTTGAGGCTCACAGCTAGTCAGCCAGCCAATCAGTCGTTAGTCTGACTATTGAGGCTGATGTATTGTTACACCATTCTAGCTTAGTGTTAAATTGCTTAACAGATCTATTCTTCTACAGGGAAGCCAAGCAATTTCAAAGCTCTGGGTAGGCCCACTTGGTGATACTTTGTTTTTTCTTAGCATCAGGAACAATTAATTTATACTTTATTGAATCAGGTTTTCTTGCTCCACTACTAATTTTTCCAGTTCTTTAGGTCTAACGCTTATTTGTGCTGTATCATTGTTTTTGATTTGTCATTACTATCACTGACGTTGCACAATATTGTTCTCACAATTATTTTCACAATGACAATAAAACTACAAATGTCAACTACTCCAACCTTTTATATCGAGCATAGCTGTGCTATGAACAGTCAAGGACTGACTAATCATAAAGGCAAAATAAAAGGAGCATTTTTACACACAGAAGTTTCAGATCACAGAAACTTTGCCATTCTTTATAGCTCATTCAGTTTTGTCTGTTTGAGGTTTGCCCTTTTTTATTTCATTTTTTATGCAAGTCTCACAAAAATTTCAGCTTTGTATGTAAATTTCAGTTGTTTTCAACACAAACCTAATTATTAAATCCTTAATTTTGTTGTGTTGTTAACTGCATGCCCAACATATTGGACATATATAGTATGATGTGCTTTTTAATCTTTAATCAGATGAACCAACTAATCGACACACATAATTTACCCTCACAATGCATGCATAATCAAATAACAAAGAACAGATTAGTCTTGTTGCTGATTAGAATCATATCACTGATTGCTCTCCTCGCCAAGAGAATATCCGAGGTTATGTTTGTCCTATATTTTGTTTCTGCTTTGCTTGAAGGCGCCAGACTTCAGACAACATGTGCATTTCAATCATAGTCAAACAGTGGTTTTAAACTTCTGACTCTCTCTGAGGGAATAAAGATGAAGCTGTAGAATGCAGTGCTCTCCTGCTGTTCTTGGCTTGTTGTGAGGAGAGGGAATTCTTGAATAATTAACCTTCCCTTGAAGAGTCAGGCTGCATACATGCTCTACTTCTTGGATCTATACTAGGCCTTAAACAGTTCCTGTTCCACCTGAGACTCATAGGGTGGTTGATAAGATTAAACTAAAGCAGCATACAATGTATGCAATACAACTATGACAATATGTTGATTAGGGGCATAAATGTCAGATAATAATAATAATCACATTTGGACTTGGCTCAGATTTGAGTGCAAAACAAATTTGAGGTTACTGATAACTGGCAGTGTAATTATAAATAAATAAAGCAGTGCATAAAAGAAGAAAAAGGTGTGAGAAAACGTGAAAAGGGGATGCTTATTATTGAAAGCAAGAAAGTGAAAAGATTCTGTGTCAGAGGCAAAGTCCCTGTAAAAGTGGATTTATTCAGTGGACACCTCCCCCACCCCCCTAGTTGTGAGGGTATGATTTATGTGTCACATCTATGTTCTTTCTCTAATTATGTGGAGATACTTTGAATATTTTATAACACTACAGCCATTAGGTGTCAGTAGAGAAACCTTGCAAAAGACAAACCTAAGCCCGAATCTCACGCACTCTGTTTTCTGCCTGCAGTCTGCACTCCTCCACAGTTCAGCAGCTGACACTGTCACCTCCCTCATTGAAGTTTTGATATAGCCAGCATTTGTCTACAGGGATCTCTGGAGAAAGCAGCGAAGAGCTCCTGCCGCCTTCACTCCTGCTCCACATTCAAAGGAAATTGCAGAGGCGAATACATGATGGGATTTGTTCCAAATGCATCATAAATATTTTATCTCTCCATGGTAAATTCTTTTTTTGTTTCAATAGAGTGTATGAAATCATCAGTCGGTGCTATAATCTGCCTTCCATGAAATATTTCTTTTAAACAATATTGGGGGAGACATCTTGAAAGAATTTCTAAATAATGGCTTAGCTTTTCCCTCAATGCAACAACCGGAAGGCCTCCAAAGACAACATCCTGCAACAATGATGTAAAATCTGAAGCTGTAAAGAAGGAACGAAGATACTTAATAAGAGTGACTATGAGAGCAGAAAGATGGCTTTCAAGTTCAGAGCTGATAATACGTCTTAAGAGCACATAATGAGGGTCATCAACACTTCACAACCAATAGCAATTTAATAACTCAAGCCAGAGAGTGAGAACATCCTTACAGCCTGGCCTGAGTCAGCTTGCTGGCTTCCTGCTCCAAGGACAAGCTCCAGTATGAAGAATCACTGGCCCTCAGCTGCCCTCCATACTGGGAAAGGATGACACCAGGTCAGACACAAGGGCAGGGAGAATCACTGCTCACCCCAACCAGGCAGACAACCATCTGCTACAAAATCCTTTATGAGATGGTCCGATCATCCCCAGGCTGTTCCTGAGAGCTATCGCGCTACTCCCATCAACAGTTGTAACATTCATGCCAAACACATACACACACACACACAATCTCTCTGGACTCCTTGCAGCTCAGTTTGTCTGAGTGTGAGGCTTGCTTTTACAACTGTTTGTTTTCATTCTTTTTTATTATTGCCAAAACTCTCATAATCTCTGAATTATAATATGTCAAAATTTGTCATTATTACTTTTTTGGGGGGGTGTGCACATAATTTCCTTTATTTCATTCGGCTTTATGCTAAACGACTGTCCCTGAAATGTCCCTTTGTCCTATGTTTAAGTCAGAGATATGTCACTACAGAAACACCAGGCAAATATCTTTATTTGTGCTTCAAGTGAATGTGTTGCTTATTTTGGAAGCTACCACTTGCCTAAATTTGGCACTTGGCAAGGCACAAATAATGTGTTTTACACCAATTTTCAAAACATGTACAGCAATATGGCTGTGTATTTTGTGCTGTTCATTATGCTATGTCATAGCACTTTATTTCAATTTGTATTTTATATCCATACTATGTGATAAAGTGCTGTATTACTACAAACTAATACAGATAAATACAAGCAGAATTACATAATCATATGATGTAGTCTGATGTGCACATACCACACTACACACATGACTCTTTTTCCTCAACACAGTATTGGACATGAGTTCAAGTACAACAGTTATTACTGTCTGTGTACTGCTATTGCCTGTATAATTGTGCATTTTGAGTCATTGCTCTTGTATAGTTTCTCTTTTTTATGGTTATTCTAAACACTTTTAATAATTTAGTTTCTCTATTCAGGCTATGTGTATATATTCTGTCTTTGTGCTAAATGTAACTCCCAAATTTTCCCTCTGGGGAATTGATAAAAGATTATCTCATCTTATCATTTGATTATTAAAATATTCTCTTATTATTTGCATTCAGACAACTCTGTCTCCTGGAAAGTCTGTTTATATGGGATTAATTTGCAACAGCAAATATATTGTTATTGGAGACTCAATGGTGAACAATAAGGAAGTGTTAGAAGGCATCAAGTCACAAAAATGTTGTAACAAACCATACCTTTGGAATATTAACGACTTAACTGCTCAGTATCCAAACAATGGAGAATTGTTCATCACAAATAACAAAAACTGTCTCTTTGCTTATGAACCCTTGACTCAAAGCTCTGCATGCTGTATGAATAGAAACAACACGCTTGGAAATGGCTCCTCTGATTTACGTCAACCTGCTGTTACCCACACATCTCCACAGCACGTGCACATGCATACATGCAGACACACGCACGCAGGTCTGTTTCTGGGTCGTTTGCCTTCCTCTGCGGAGCCTCCTGCAGAGTTTCTGGTTCAGACAGAGGTGCTCCCTTTGAGTTGAAATTCAAATGCTGATGCACTTGAAACAGTGCTGACATCAGTCAAATGAAGTACAATAAACAGAAAAAAAAACCTTTTTTTAAAAGAGAAACAAAAATATGTTCTCAAAAGTATTTTAGCAGTGAGTTTGACTTGTTTTTATTTAAGGTGAATCAATCACAAAAAAATGCTTCTCTCCTTAACAGTGAAGTGGCATGAAACCACAAAGTATGTGGCTATGTTAAAGCAAAGCTACCCATTCTGTTGTATCCATTTATGTGGAGATGCACCAAAAATATGAGAATTCGGGTGTGCCAGTCTGCATATGATAAAAAAAAAACTTATAAATAAATCATACACAAAACCATCAGAATTGTAGTCACATTTCTGTGTGCAATATTTCTTTAAAGCATGTGGATGGGTCGCATCCAGGCAGATGGTAGGGGGTCCAGATTATGCAGCTTATGCCATCTCTGCATTGCCACATAATGTCAAATAGACCAAGGGAAACATTTTAATAAGGCTGCCTTCTCCAAACCCTCTCTGCTACCAAGGGAGAAAGTAAAAAGCTGAAGCAGAAAAAAAAAATTCCTCCCTCCTGCATCTTAGAAAGAAATGAGAATCAGTCGATGTGGAAGACAATAAAATGTACATCACATCACACCCAGAGGAACATTTACTGGCTTCTTCCCACAGCCAGGGGTGATGGCAGATCAACTGGTAGTGGTTAGTTTGAGGGAGAGAGAGACGGAGAAGGAGGGAGATAGAAGGATTAGGCTTGATTCTTGTCCCTTATCATTCGGTTCAGTCTGCTGGCTCAGCAGCAGTAAGCAAATTGAAACTAACAGGATCTGCTGCAGCTACTACATCCTCAAAGTAATATGTGAGCCAAGCCAGCCCTGACTGTCATTAGAGGATTACACTTTATGTCCTCTGCTACTGCCAAAAGAATCCTGATGTACTTAAAGGAACAACCCCACCCCAACCCAACCCCCAAAACAAAAATCACATTAAACATTTGTTAATATGAGGATGTCTGCCCTGAAAGAAGCCAAGAATTTGTGATATTTTTTCAAGAGCTTCTACAGGGATGGTATTTTTGTGAAAACACATTACCCAGGAAAAGCTCCTTGGGTAACATTCACTGACTGACACCATCGCTGTACTTCAGACTGAGTGATCTGTCCATTTATAAAACTAACTTATGTCAAGGATGTTTTGTATGTAGTGCATTTCAGTGTAGGAGTTAACAGAATCAGAGACACTTACTTCAACCTTATTCTGCTGAATGTTTAGTCACCTTGGATGCATAATTCAGACCAAAATAGATCCCCTAAAAACATGTACGACATTACACAACAGTGAAAGGAAGTTAAACTCAATTTGAATTCCAAACATACATCACACTAGGTTTATTCACTTCAATAGCAGGATAAGCCCCTTGAGATGAAACAGCTCATTAGAAGCATAAAAACAAGAAAAAAAAACTTAATCGACCTAGGCTTCAGCGCCACTTTCTCTGAGTCATTCCCACATCTTTGGTGCGAAAGCCGCTGTGATCCACACAGGTAAGCTGTATTAATCTCCCAAGTTCTCATTTCATTTTACAAATTGAAAACCGTCCAACAAGATTCAGAAAGCTCATATATTCTTACGGGGAGTGTGAAACTGAATATTTTATAGCAGCAAAACAAAGCAAAATGTAATGCAACCCTTTCCATTATGGAAGGAAAATATCACTTTCCTGTCTGTATGAGCTTCACTGTGAAATATGATTCAGACTTCTTGTTGTTTCTGTAAAGATCTAATGTTTAAAATGACTATATAATCAATATTTTTACAATGTATCAAATAACAGCGTGACAGTGCGAAAGGGGTCATTCATACTGATGACTTTTATCACCTGAATCTGCAGCTCCCCTCAGCTTTATGGAGCTTTATGGCGAGTTTCAGCTCACTGTTTTGCTGTCAAGTCCACAACTTCACTGTTTTGGATCACTCTCACCATTCTCATACCAGGATTTTCGACTGCAGCAGGCAGCTGTTAGTAACGAAAAAGCTCTAAAACCCACTCTACACTACCTGCTCATCATCAAATGGATAAGAGAGACACAGTTAACAACTGGTGAACATATAGTGCAGCACTTACCAACTAAAGAGCCAGATATTTCCTCAAAAAGTTGGTAGAAAAGACATCAGAGACAAAGCTAAAAGAATGAAACTTACATTCGCCAGCTGGTCAGAACCATGACTCCAAATGACTGATAATGCGGTTCTAAATGCTGGATGTGTAAATAAGCAAAGGTTTGCTACCACATTTGCCTTATCAACCTAAAAGGTAATGCAAATGCTGTGTTAACAATTGGGTTTTGCTGCCTCAAAGTACACAAAAAATCAGTCACTGCAGATTGATGTGGGCTGTTTTAGGCAGTTTTGAGTCTTCAATACAGATTTCTCTGTGACTTGTTTATCTTGCGCTAACCCATTGCTAGTGATTTAGTAATGTGTGATGATGTTGAACTTTTAAAATCAGCAGACTCCCTACTCCCCCATCCAATCTGTGCATTTATCAAAAAGCATAACATGTACAGTTATCATGTGCCAAAAATGTTCATTCATGTCACCTGACCTTCTTTTATCAGTAGTTGGGTCATTTTATCCCTCATGCCTCTTGTATTTTGTATGGCGTCAATCGCTTGTCCCCCTGCTTTCATGAATTCATATTTTCCAATTGGTAATTGGCTTCTGTAACATTTCACAGTACATTGCTAAATTTAGAAATAAATCTCATCAGACAGTAGCTCAAATCTTAGGGTGTTTTTCATGGGCTCAGTTTTATGTGAGGTAAAAAGCAACAAAGATTCCATCTGTACTTCAGAGCAACACATACAGTTGTTTCTGTACTAGCTACAGGCAGTGATTTTATTTTTGAAGCAGATTGGGGTTGAGAGTTCAATTTTAATCTCATTAGATTTTACTGGGCCATTTGACAACACAGGGCTGCCTTAAATGTGTGGGCTGATATTAAAAGCAAAACACTAAACTGTCTCAGCTCATACCAGCACTCAGTATAGGAAACTCTTTTTCAGCACACATGAACTTGCGGAGTTCCTCAAAGTTCAGTCTGAGGTTCTTGCCTCTTTTTCATTTTTATCACTTCCACTCTGTCTTACGATACAAAAGACAATACAGCACGCCTTTAGTAAGCTTATATCTCGAGTTTTCTTTTTGAGATTGTGTCACAGAGTTACGAATTCAACTCACAAGTCTTTATATGTGGCATTGTTCTCCAGCTAGTTTTACACCAGTTATCTATAGCCACTGTACCCCTTAAGCTATGGAAGATATAACATGCCTAATTAAAACAAATCAAACAAAAGAACTAAGTGAAATATGAGAATGCAAATGTTGATTTGAATTTTAATTCTTTTTACAACATTTTGTGTCTTCAATGGATAGGACAGTCAGAGAGAGTGACAGGAAATGTGGGGCAAGAATGAGGGGAAGGCATGGAGTAAAGAGCGCAGGCCAGACTTGAAACCAGGTTGATGCCATGAAAGGATTTCAACCTTCTATGAATGGGGTGCACTAACCACTCCACGGTGAATCACCCCTTTGGTCTGAGTTTAATGTGGTATGGAAAATTCATGTCACAATGAAGAACAGTTCAGTAAAAATAAACTCATAAATAACTGTCCTTTTAGAATGATCAGTGCTTTAATATGACAAAATAAATGCATTAATAAAAAGAAAATAGATCTCACAGTGTTTATTGTATTGCATTTATTTTATTTGTTTGTTTTAAATCTTCCATATTAAACAGTACCAAGGAATTCCTTAGTGATACAAACCACTGGATTTCACAAGGTATCTATTGTAAAATGAAAGTCTAAAATGCTTTATTATGTAAAACATATTTCTAGCAGAATTCAGTGCCACATTATTCCCTTTGAGAGTGATTTCTAAAGTTATTATGATTTAGCATTTGAAAGAAAAGTAATTTCTGATTTTCTAATTTCATAAAACTTAGGCTGCGCAGCTGTAACTCTCTATTGTGGCATCAAGTCACACCTCTCTCACATTTCCACTTTGCAGCACCTCGGATCCTAATTGGTAAAAGGAGACAAAATCACACCATTGCAATTCAGACATCCACTCACGGATTAACCATTAAGAATTGATTTTAAATTTTGCTGATTATTTTTAAAGCATGGTTAAATCTAGTCCTGAGGCACATAGTAAACATTTTCACTCTGAAAGCCTTTATTTGAACCCTCTATTTGTCCTCAGTTGCTGCCATATAAGTTTTTCTGTTGTGTGCATTTCTTATTCCAATAATAATAATCATATTATATATCAGACCTCTCAAAACAAAGTTACAAAGTGATTTACATAGGAAAAGCAAAATGGGAACAAAATCAAGCAATTCCAGTCATCTTCAAAAGTAACTCATTACATTCATTTGAGTACAGTCCTTCAGTTGTATTCTCATTTTTCAGTTAATTCCTACACCAACTCTGCTACAATTTAGAAATGAATATCATACGTTTTTCTCCAGTACGTTTGTTTGAGCGTACAATTAGCAAGTAACTTATGATTTATCACTTTTTTGAAATCTCAAGCTACTCAGAAGTTAGTCCCACTTATACCAGTGATGTACACTTTAAAGCAACATCAATTATGATCAATAATATCATACTTTTTTTGAAATGGGCCATTCTGTTGGATGTTAATGCTAATGTGAATGCTTTTGTGATTTTTAGAAAAAAATTCAATGCAAGACTTTTACTTGCGACAGAGTATTCCACACTGTTGTATAGCTATCTTTTTTCAGTGCTGATTAGATTACAAAAATTTAAATACAGAACAGTGAAATGAACTTAAAAAAGGTTGAATTCAGCGAGCAAAACAGGTAATACCTAAAATTAGGCTTAAGGGTAATATTAATTAAGTTCATTAATTAAGAATAAGGATTCCACAAGCCTAAGATCCACAGGGAAGTTTAATATTTAATTCTATTCTCTGATAATATTTCTTACCTTTAATGATTTCATGATGTCCTCTTCATTATGCTCTGTGTTACTCTATTTTTATGAATAGAATTAGCAGCAGCTGCAATAGTGTTCTATTGTTTGTTAAAAGTATTTTTTGCACCATTGTAAAAGTACTGTATACATTCAATGATGAATTCTGTTCTTATTATCTGAAAAGATGGATTTTATGAATAGATGGCTAGCGATAATCTTTCCAGGCAAAATCATCTACACACAAAAGAGCAGGGAGAGGACTGTGGAACATATGCACAATTCACTAGCACCTGCTGTAGAATTCAAGTAATGGAGAGGGAACACGAAGCAAAAGGCAGTGAACCAGATAGCACATGAATAAAGCAGTAGGGAGACGGATGGAGCAGGGGCTTGAATCCTCGCTCCCCTCTCATTTCCTTGGGAGCAGGTCGGGAGGTATCCTTGGCTTTAATCAGGCTCACCTAAGCATACCTCAGCGCTGCCATGCCACGGTGATGGATGGCCTGGAGAAATACCTGTAATGGCAAGCTCTGTGCTGTACTTTGTGTTTGGCAAAGCAGGTGCTTCCCCTCAAAAAGTATGACAATGAACCCAGAAACTGATAGAAACAAGTAAAGCGTGCACTTTTCAACATTTTCACCCTGTTAATTATTGCTTTCCCCCACAGTGCCTTATCCATTTCTGGGGGAGATAATCCACTTTAATGCTCAAACCTGATGGCTTGAAGTACGGACACAGCTGAGAAGTGCAGGCTCTCGGGGCATTTCTGACATTTTGTGTGATATACCACACGGCATAAATGTGTATGTCATTCTTTTTTTGCCTCTGGACTGACATCATGTAGGGCTGATAGAAAGATGTCTCATGACTCGGTCTTGAACGATACATTTTGTTCTTTGAGAAGTGCCAAAGGCTCAGTTTAATCTATTCACACACTCTTTTTCATGCTGTTGCCTTCAAGGGCTGAGGCTACTGCTGTACACGGAGAAGCTCTTGTAATTGTAATAAATAATGTATGATTAATATGGCTGATTAAACAGTCTGGGAATCCTCTCCCTGTGGGCAACACTACTTCTAGCAGAATAACAAAGATTACCTCAGAGCTTTCCGCTCTTGTCACACCATTGTCTGAGAAGGGGTTAGACAGCTGCTCCAGATCAAAGAACACCTTTATGCAACATAGCTTTGCAAGTTCAGTTTTAGTTTTAGTTTGAAAGTCTCTGTAGTACTACAAGGTGTGCTTGGCAAAGACCATGCATCACCCTTGTGCCTTACAGGGGATGGGGACAGAGCTGGTGCTCTCGCTGACTTCAAGTCAGTGTTACTGGCTCACATAAGGAAGACCTTTGAGATGCTGGTCCTCCAGCACCTGAGTGCTGCTGGTGGCAAATTTTTTGCAACCTTTAGAGCTCGCTTACCAGGCAAACCTTGGCCTGAATCATGCCATTATCTACCTTCTACACAAGGATTACCCTCTCCTGGAGCAGTCAAGATGCAAAATAATGTTTATTTTGACTTCTTAAGTGCATTCATTGCCATTTAGCCATTTCTGCTTGAAGGTAGTGTGTGCCACGGTACCCTGGATTATCTCATCTACAGACCACAGTCAGTCTGGTTTTAGATCTGCCATTCTGATGTTCTAGAAAGTAACAATTGTGGACTTACTCATCTCCAGAAGTTTTCATATGACTCATCTATTGTTGGCTGCATCATTGAGGGACAATGAGGATGAGAATAGAATAGAAGAGAATAGAAGTCTGCTGGAGAAATCTCTCAGCCAATGTAACATCAACCACTTGCAACTAAGCATCAGCAAGACAATACAGCTAGAAGTGGACATCTGACAGAACAGGAAGCCACTTACAATAAAAGCAATAAAAGTACTTGGAGGTGCTTTTCAACAGCAAACCAGACTGGTCGGACAATTGCGATACTCTCTATAGGAAGGAACAGAGCAGATTCTACTTTCTGCGGTTGCTCAGGTCATTTAATGTGTTCTGTAATACAGTGGTGGCCAGTTAACTCCTCTTTGCTGTTGCGTATTGAATCTAAAATTGTCTCATCTTAGAGAGGTATTTGAAGGAGCGCTTCAAGCTCTCCTTTTAACAGCCATTCAGTTACACAATGCTGCCTACTATAACGACCCGAATCTCTGTAGTTTCTGAGGACCATGTGACTGATGGACAAAGTTTGCACTCCTAAAATACATTTAACCCTATATGACACATACCAAAGCACATATCACACATATTTCTTTATTTTACTATTTATATTTCTATTCATAATATTTCTTATCTGTTCCTTATTTATTATTTCCTAGCTATTCCCTCACAAATCTCTTCTGCTGTGAGACTGAAATTTCCCCATGAGGATAAATAAAGATCTAGCTATCTATCATGTTGGAGAGCAGACGATGAACTGAGGAAGCTTATAGCCTGAGGAAAGAAACTGGTGGTATGGCAGCAGATACTTCTTTAGTGTTTGCCAAATTTGAGTGGGGTTGCTGGAATGAGTGTTGTCTTTTAGCATCCTTCAGGCTCTGTGCAGGCACCTCACCTCACTGATATCACTGATGCTCAGTAGATGGATACAACTGATTGTCCTGGGCCATTGACATCCTGTGATAATTTGTAATGTTTCCAGTCAGAATGCTGTCTATTGCTCTTCTGTAAAAGTTAGTAAGAGCTTGGCAATGTTACAGCCAATAGCTATTTGGACCTAGAAGCAGAACAGAGCACAGATTCAGGAGATCAAGTCGACGTGGGTTTATTGTAAAAACAACTTAGGCAGAGTGGGAGGTGTCGAAAAATGAGAGACAGGCAGGCGATGAGTGACTCACTGAAGATGTTGATCAGCAGGCAGTTAACCAGAATGAAGATTGGGTCTGCAGCATTAGTCACAATGCCAAAAAAGCACGAAGAAGCAAAAACTATAGCAAACAACAGCAAGGAGGCCTTAACATGTACAACACACAGAGTGAACAATCTGGCAAAGAGTTGCCTCATATACTGCAGGTTGATGAACTTATGAGCAAGTGAGCATGGGCCAGGCGAGGTGCAGAGAAGATCATCACACCCAGAAACACAACCAATCACAAACTAAAGAGATACAAACACTGGAACACCAAGGAGAGAAAACAGGAAAAAACACAAGGAAGAGGGGAAAAACTTGAGCCAGATCATGACAGGCACAGCAATTATTATTCAATTTCCTGAAAAAGTACAGTTGTTTCTGAGCTTTCTTTATCAGTGTGATGTGTGACGTCCACGTGTGAGGTTCTCTGCGGTGTTGATTCCCAGGAACGTAAATCTGTTCACTTGCTCCACCTCAGCTCCACCATTGTAAACAGGAGTGTATGTCTTTGCTTCCTTTTCCTTCAGAAAAAAAATCCTTGGATTGAATGATGTTGAGCAGTAGGTTTTTATCTGTGTACCACTTTGCAAGATTGTTAATTTTTTCCCAATATGAATTGTCATTTTTATTTGAAATCTGGCCTTCGATGGTTGTGTCGTCCACAGGCTTCACAACAGATTTCTCTCCATGTCGGGGATTGAAACCGTGGGTGTGCAGTGTGAACAGGAGGGGGCTGAGTACACAGCCCTGGCAGCGACGGGAGGGAGGGACCGGTGTTCAGCATTAGCGTGGAGGAGGTGTGACTGGCAATCTGAACTGTGTGGGGGTCTGTGAGGAAGTCTAATGTCCACTTGCAGAGTGTGGATTGCAGAGTTTAATGAAGGAGACTGTGCTGAATGCTGAGCTGAAACCAACAAGCAACATTCTCATATAGTTGTTATTGTACCCAGCATTATTATTGTACAAGTTGTGTTATAACCTTGGTCCCTTTATAGGTACCTCACTAATCTTCTTGATAAAATTAAAAATACTTTCTGTTGCAAGTAAAAAAATGAAAAACTCAGTAACTGATAAAGGCATATCATATCTTATCTATCTTATCTTAGCTCTGACCTACAAGCAAACTAGTCCAGTCTGATCTAGAACAGTCAAGATCGCAGCCAACAAGGAAAACTATTTTTATCGAAGACTGTTCTTTTTTTGAATTTGCAGTCAAGATGTTTTTATGTTTACAGGGTTATTTATGAAAATAAAGTTGCTAAGTAGCTTCCATAGCTAAAGTGGTTATGTTGTGCACATATACATGTTTATACATGGCAGAAGATACAAGCATTATTTTTCTAGTGACTATGTAATTTATTAAATGTGACAAAATTAGATTGTGTACTAAATTGTGAAGTCAGTTTCTTCTCAGTGATTATGTTACCATTTAGAAGCAAATTAGCTCAGTCTGAAAGTAGAAGATTCATGACAACAAGTATGTATTTGTCTAAAACAGTTTTTTCTGCTGTATTTACAGTATTAAAATCTGACACTTGAATTGAAGGTGTGAAATATAGTCAGGTTTTGACGTAGAAGAATAATCTGTGGAATTAAAAGAGAAGACATCTCTTTTTCTACTTCATCAATTGTTATAGCCTACTTTTTTTGTCCATCGTGAGTCCAACAATGTTATAGGTGAGCAATACTAAATCGATGGAGTGCTCTTTTAATTTGTACAATGCATTTTATATGATTTGAAAAACTGGCATTGGAGTCAGGCTAAAAGTTTTTGTGATATTATTTTGTAACAAAAAAATGTGGGGTTCCTCATATTTGCTGCCTTTTATCCACTTTGCTGGTACTTATCATCATTTGTGGGTCAGAAATGGTACTAGAAATCCTTTTTATTCTCTTAGTGTTAAAATCACCTGTTGAAAAAATGCATTTAGTCAGTGCACTCTACAACCCTATGCCTCCAATTCACCCTTGAGTCTCATCTCCTCTTCTACCCTTGACTTAGTGTAGTCCTAGAGCTGGTAACACATCATGATTACGTGCCTCTATAGAATATTTTGGCCTCCATTTAAGGATGACAAATTACATTTCCTGCCTGTTCTACCTCATGAAGATAACACTAAAACTTTCTAGCTATAAATTCTCTTTAACTGTCAAGTTTCAACGGACCTGAGACAAGGTCAGAGTCTTTGTCCACGAATAAGCCCCTGATGTATGAAGAGAAAATGCTATTATGAACCCAACTGCTTTAGAGAAATAAGCTCTGTCTCCACACTTTGGCTAAAATACCTGATGGGACCAGCACCACAAGCGATCAAGCGAGAGTAAGACTGGTGTATTTATAATTTAACTGCCAACGTCTTCGACAGACATTGACCTTTGGTGGACAGAGGTCCTTATACACTACTACAGGGTTTTGGAGAAAATAGAAGTCATTTAGCCTAATGCCTGGCTCAAGCACTCACAAAATCCAATAAAGCAGGAGGTTACAGGCTGTCCATTCATGTCTACAACAGAGCGCTTGCTAAGTGCTGTTATCTTGTTGGGAATCCAGAGAGCTGATTCAGAGGAACCGCAGCTTGATTTACTGTACCTGTGCCTTAAGGCCTTAATTTATTATACATTTGTTTGTTTCTTTGTTTTAAGATCATCAGATTGCTAAACTAAACTGAGAGCAAAACATGCACTAAATTATATATACACATACACACACACACTCACACGCAAAGACCCCTAGGGGTGAGCCCCGAGGGGCAATTTAGAGTGGGCAATGTACCCAATGTGTGTGTTTTGGGGACTGTGGGATGAAGCCAGAGTACCTGGAGAATATCCATGTATGCACAGGACAACATGCAGAATCTACACAGGAGGGTCCAGACCTGGACTCAAACCCTCCATGCTGCCCTTCACTAATCAAAACTTGCTAAATCTGTTTTTTGGTGAAACTCCACAGAATGAGACACTACATGTCTTACTGTCTATAATCCGTTATCTTAAAGGGAACTGGACATTTTGTGTGAGTCATCATAATACCTGTGCACTTTGAAAACCTACATATATTAAGCTTTCCAAATGAACTTAAATTTTACATTAATCATTGCAAATGATTTTTCTCTGCCTCCACAGTAAAAAGTAAAAAGAAAAGTTTCATATTAAGCTCGTATTGTTTGCCTACAACTCCCAAAACTCTACAAAAAGTTGGCAACTGCAAAGTTACTGAGATCCATAGTCACAGCAGTCACAATTAAGACTCATATGTTAACATGCATATTAACATATGCCCATGATATGACTATGATATCTTGGTATCTACTGTATACTGTTGAGATGTACAATTCAAAATACTTTGACAACAAAGTGATGCTGTGATGAAACTGTTTGCCACACACTAGCTGACCAGGGGTTGACTGGTCTTTTGGACAAAGCACACTGAAATGGAATATGTGCATGCTGCCTACTAATAAAGGAGGGTGTAGGAGGTGTTATGGGAATCATTAAGACTCAGGGAGTGTATGAATAAATAAATGTAAAAATCCTGCAGACATTTTGGTATTTCATAACAATACAAAATGACAAATGAATCAGACAGTGAAAATGAAGAACGGCTGTGATGGTATTTAGCTAATACAATGACACAACTGTGGTAAACCTTTACATAAACTAAATTATTCATTTTCTTGTTGGTTTGCAGGAGCCTGAAGTACTTCCCAACATGCACTGGGCAGGACTCCAGTTACTCACACTCTCATTTATGGACAAAATAACATTTCCAGTGTTTGGACAACATCCAAATGCCCACACAAAATGTGGTAAAAATATGCAAATACAGCAACAATTGAGCCACTATGTTAGCTATTTCCATATGCAGCCGCTCATAATTTGGAAATGTGTCTGTGATCTTTTTTTTTTTCAACAACAAAGCAGTTGTTGCAGCAGTCAAAAATGATGTTAAAAAAATGCTGTCTCCAAAGGACAGCAACAAGGTTAATGGCCTGGCTTGCTTTCTGACTTTGGAGGGTGATTACTTTTCGTGGTAATTTGCTGTTTATATGAATAGAAAAGACTATAAATAGTACAGCCTTGCAGAATGACAATGTGATTATGGCTTTGGCAACTCAAGATAAGCAAATCGTGTTGCTCAAAGTAAAAGCTTTCCTGGGATTCACTTTCCTTGACCTAGAAAGGCCCGTCACTCACACTCATCCACACACTTATTTCCTCTCAGGATGCTTTTGTCAGTTACTTTACTATTGTCCACAAGTAACTTGAGATTCATTTTATTTTTACTGTATGTACCTACTTTTATCCCCTGACAGTACAACACTTGCAGATGGATAATAAATATCATAAATGTTGTATATTACTGGGACTGCTCTGCTCAGGGTGTGAGGTGACAAGTGTGTTTTAGACTGAAATTGTAAGTCCCACAGTCAGACAGTCTTTGCTAGCAAGCAGTGAGCATATTTCTGTTTAGGATTTCTATTTTTCAGTTGTTTGGGCAGATAAACAGGCCAATTTTTAGTAGACATACAGTCCTTAAAGCAATGAAACCACATATGAGCTTGCTATTGTTCCTGCATAACAATATGATTTTTAGATTTTAGACTTTTGTATTTACATTCATATTCCCTTGAGGATTAATCCTAGTGACTTGATAACATGACTACAGCAGTATAACAACTAGGTTAACATTTTCAGTTGAAAATGACATTTTTTTTTCCAATACTGTATTTCCATGCACTTTGGTACATGCATTTATGCTTCCCTCAAGATAAAGTGTAGTAACTTTGGTAATTTCTTGACTTCGTCTAGCACCATAAG
Organism: Scatophagus argus; assembly: GCF_020382885.2. Taxonomy (NCBI): domain Eukaryota; kingdom Metazoa; phylum Chordata; class Actinopteri; family Scatophagidae; genus Scatophagus; species Scatophagus argus. Next base: position 14,746,190 of record NC_058496.1, on the reverse strand, counting down.
CAGTTTTGGTTTGTGACCAAAGTACTGGATAAATGCTGTACATGAGTACAGCCTCAGGGCCACTACTGTGAATGTAGGCCATAGACTTTCATCTTGTTAAAAGTCCCCTGTTATCTCTCTGTTTAAAACATAAACATAAATACTTGCTGTAGCTGATATTTTGTTCCAGACACTTGATGCACCTGTCAAATGTTACACAAAAGCAGATTTATTTTTGTGCCGCAAATGGGCAGTGAACCCTTTTGGTTAATCATCCATTTGACTGAAATGTATGTAATTATGCTACCATTATGAAAACTGATCTTTTTCAGTCTGCCTTTTAACTTGTCAAGCCTAAAGTTGTTATGTATGTGAAAAGTGCTGGTTCAGTCCAAGAGTTCTGGAGCATCAATTTAAAAGACTGGTTCCTGTGAAGAAGATGATTGGCTTATACCAATTTGTTTATGACAGCTGTGGAGCCACAATAGCTTGAATTGACTCAAACACCCTTATATAATGCAGTCCCTAGTGAAGCATGCAATGTTTCTCTTTTCATAACAGCAATACTTGCTTCTAAAGTGAAAATCCTTTGCGACTCAGAGAGAAATTTGGGTTTGATGTGGTTATCTAACAAATTAGAGATAAAAAATGTTGCATAAATTACACGGTGGAACTGTTACTTTGTCAGCGGTCACATGAATGTAATGCAAGCACAGGCTTCAACATTATCGATCATGTTCCCAAACTGTAGATATCTGGTGCTGTGAACTAATTCTCGTTTGAGGACTTGTCCATTATCTGTAACTGCTTATTCTGCACAGGGTTTCAGGCGCCGTGGAGATAACTGAGCTCAGTACAAAAACTGACGGCATGAAAGGCTGACCATGACTTAGATTTTACAATCAACTCAACACCTAAGGCAAGAGATGCATTAAAAATCTGCTGAAATGGCCATTTGGATTCATTCATCAGCAAAAATGATATCTAATGAGTTGAATCATATATTGTTGTTTTACAAAACAGCTGCAAGTTAATTATGAACAAATTGGCATTACTTATTACATATATGTCATACACAGTAATACATCACATCACTGTATATTTACATCACAGCATAGGATTATTTGTGTCTTATTCATTTTTTGTGTCCTACAATATATTATATATTAATTGATAAATATTGTAGTAACATGATGTATTTATACATGTAACACAAATTTGGTTATTTTCCATTTAGCCTACGCAAAAACAAGAGAAATAAAGATGCAGCTGTTTTTTTGGTTATTTGGTCAACCTTTTGGTTTATGAGATATAGCCTGTCAGGCTATATTGAATGAATGTCAGTATGTCAATATGAGTGAAAAATTAGTGAAAAATGCTCAACACAAGCTCTGACAGAGCAAGACAGTGTCTTCAAATGCCTACCACAGCCAATGACGATAAAATATTCAGTTAAAAAAAGAAAAAGGAGAAGCAGCAAAACATCACATTTTTAGGTTGATTAGAAAATACTTTTGCTTTTAAAAGCCTCGATGTTGCTTAGAATTAATGACATGACAAGAGCATAACAAAATAAATGGAACAGAAAACACATGACAGGACAGCAATTCCTTGGTGAGGCAAATGAAAAATGCTTGAACTGAGTTTGTTTTATTTAAGTGAAGTGGTGCAACCAATTCAAAACCTTGACAGTGTGACACTAAAAGATGCTTTTAAATATTAACTGATGGTAGAAAATACTTTTTTCTTTCAGCATAAGTAGCACTTGCAGTGGGACTGATCTGTCTGCTGGCCTGTTGGTTTTGCATCTATGACTGCCTTATCATTGCAGCACCTAAATGACAACCACAGATGACAACTGCCCAAGCCTATTTGTCTGTACCTGAGGTCCTTGGATATTTGAATTCCTATTAATGTGAAAAAAATGACTTTACACCAGAACCATTGAGACTAATGGTTCTGTGCTTTCTGCTGTTTGCCTTTAAGTCAGGAATAATTTACTTCATCTTAGTGGCATTTAAATCAACTTTATTTTTCCATCACCACTGTGTGAGTCACAAAAAGTCCTCTCTGTGAAAGGGGACTCATCAGTATTCCGGATACTGTCTATCAGTTTTTCCACCCGCAAATTTAATGATGTGGTCCCTATCATATTTGGCAATGCAGTCATGAGTGAAACGTGAATATAGAAGTGAACTAAGGATGCACCTCTGGGGTGCACCTGCATTCATTACCACTGCAGATGAAGCTAAATTATCTATCCTCACTGCTTGTACTCTTCCAGTTAAAAAAATGATTAAAATCCAGGGTTTGTATTGTCTGCAGCTACAGTGGTTGAACATACTGCAGAACTACGTTGGGTTAGACATGACTTTTATCAGCTTGACGATGAGACAAAGATAAGATTAGTCTACATACTTAAATATGCGGAGATAAATACTTCTAGTTTTATACAATTTCCACCCTAGCACTCCAGTACTTTGTCTGTCTATCTCATGGAACTGGCACAGTGCAAAGCACAGATGCCTTGTCATCAAAAAGTAAACTTTTAACGTCTCCCTACTGTACATATTATTTCAAAATGTCTCTTTAGCAGATGTTCAGGTTCTCATTTGCTGTGGGAGATATGCATGCTGTGATGTTCCCAAAACTGAGGTAAAATATTCAGTTATTTGTAATAACTTATCTTTGAAAGTCTCTTAAGATTTCAGAGTTGCCTGTTGTAAACACTGTGGTACTTTCTGATGAAGACGATAAGCTGTTGCTTTAGTTTATCAGTTATTATGTTGACCATGATGAAACAATGATTACTGACCAAAACGACAATCTCCATGTTAGGGTTGTAATTTTGCAGGTTAATTTTGCTAACCTTAACCTAGTTATGTTTGTGCCTTCCTTCAGTTTAACATTCCGGCGGGAACTGACAAAAGAGGTATTTAGTCACCTGATTTGGAAGATATGTTGGAACTTGGATAGTTTTTGCAGCATCTTCAACTCTAAAATGCATTGAAATGATTCACTGTAAGACGGGAGGATAGCTTGTGAACTGCTCATAACTCCCAGACATATGCATATACCTGTGAAGAGGGAGGCTTTTACACACTACTTTCATTTGTTCTTAAGTCTAAAAGGGCCAGGAATCACTGGCTTAAGTGTACTCCAAAAGAGGGAAAATCATAGCATCCACACAAGCATAATGAGGACGCATGTGCAGGCTGGCTAACCAAACCAAATTTCACATAGCTTCTGTCACCTGCAGCTTATCAGGAGTGTCATCTGCCTGGCTGCATCATCTCGATAATGAGCACGTTTTATCTTCTTCTCTGCCACCCACTTAACTTTTTGTTTCTGGCTGTCATCCAGCATCGTTTCCACCTTCTCATCCCAACCACATGTCACACCCTCAGCAAACGTCTCCGCCACAAAACACCCTGAATATCACTGAAAGCCAATGCCCTGTGAACAAGGATATCAAGTCCTGCATGGGCTGATAATGTGGAATGGACCCAATTCATATATGTATCTATTTCAATGCCAAAAAGCTCCATATTGCAGCTTAAGAAAATGTTGCTGCTGGCGACTGTTCTTGAAACTGTGTGAGTATCAGCTCCGTGACTTCTAGGATACCAACATATTCATAACTGTCAAAAACTAAGAGGACATTTGCTTTACAAAACACTGTCCATTTCCAGTGTGACAACAATACACTATCCTCTCCTTCGAAGAATCCACACAAACAGCTGCAAGCTGTTCAGAGGCCAGACTCGACCCAGTGATTGACCCAACTTGCTGGACTCCCTGGCCCTCACATCCCAAAGCAATATTCTGAGACCCTAATTGGGAAGACTGTGGGCTTATAGCAAAGAATGAGCCAATCAGGATGTCTTCCTCGCCACAGGAGTGGAACTTCATGCTGGCTGTGGAGCTTGTTAAGGCATAGTTACTTGTAGCATCATGGGAACAGCAGCACACAAACACCCAGACACACACCAGACATACTGTACAGTTACTCAGATCCCCACCTGCCTTTATATCATTAGAAAGCAGCAAGTAGAAAATGCATGTGGTACATTTGAGGATAGTACATAAGGTCAGAGTCAAATTAACATCTGGCCAACATATAAGGCTGGCAGAAGGACAGAGAGACATCAAATGGCAACAGTTAGTCAACTGGGCCATCATATGCCAATCAGATTGCAATATAAAGCTGGTTAGTAGTTAAAATTCATCCTCTGGGGGATAGGAATGAGTGTCATTGCAATACATCCAATAGTTGTTGAGATATTTATGTCTGGACCAAAGTGGTAGGCCAACCTAGAGAGCATGACTGTAAAACTCATCCAAAAACCATAAAAAGCAAATTAAATATGAATATATGTAATAGAATATGCGTGTGCAGCATTTTGAAGGTCTTTAACATGAGTGTATCCTCGGTGGCCATGACCTTGAGATAAGAGCCAGACATGAGTGACAGACTCCATGTGAAAAGATCACAGCACAGGTCACACCAGACCTCACTGTCTAAAAGAAAGCAGTGAATGATGAGCACCAAAAAAAACCTGTCATATCAACTTTAATCTTCTGGGGTGCTTGTTTTTATGGCTCCTGTAACACACACTGCATCTACCAGGGAAAATAATAAAAACAACGGTGTCCATGTGACACATACAGTAATTTCACAGAATATGAATGTTGTGTTTGTTATAGAGGAGATGACAGGCAGAAGAAAATTCAATGCTTCAAAAGATGGCTATAATTCTAATAATGTTCATATGATATGATCACAGTTTTCCAATAAAGACAACACATTTTTTCATGAGGGGGTTAAATATACCTGCAAACTTCACAAACTATGTGAGACACATACGGATCTCTAATGAATGACACATATAAAGTTTGTTAACAAAGTTTGTTAGAAGTACTTCATTTAAATCATATAATTGAAAGTAATTTTCATAATTTAATATCACTCAACAGCTGGCACAAGCCTATATATGGTGAGCTGATATGTTTGGCTATTTAGCATAATGCATTAGCCCCTGAGGCAACAGGGAGGCCAGATGTGTCTCATGATCTGAAATAACTAAAACAAACCAGGGGAAAATGCTTTCAGCTCTCCTGCAATTATGAAGACGGGGAACTTACAGTCTAACAGCAACATGTTTTTAAAAGCAGAGATAAAAGCAGTGCTCTGTAAGTGCAGCATGTTGCAATTTCAAATTGAAAATGAAGGCAAGTATTTGGGATGCTGCCCTTGTCCTTGGCTGTCTAAACCTAAGGTCTTTGCAAAGGCTGAACGCCATCAAAATGAGCTCTACCTTCACTTGCTGTCTGCACAGTTATACATCAGTAATTATAATCGATCGATATAATCGAAAAGAATATGATATAACACTCTAAAAGTTGTCATGTGTCTTCTTGTCACTGGCAAACAGGAGAATGTATGTTTATTATTCACTCTCTTTTAGCTCTGTTTTTGGTCTGTACCATCTTGTGAAGGAAATATTTGATTCTTTACATGCTGAGCACTCCACCATTTTCAGCAGCTAATTACGAGAGTTTTTTGGCTAAACAAAAATCTCACTATAAAGCTGATAATACTCTGTGGGTTCATCGGTACAAGTGACACCTTTCATATTGTCACATTATTTTTACATTGTCATTTGATACATTGCATCAAGATATCAATTATAGTAAGTACCCTTTCCACCACAAAAAATCATCCAAGACATGAGATTTTATGCAAACATAATTCCTGAATATTATAACTTTATTAAGACTATTATTTATTTTATTCTTAGTTGTTAACTCGCATGAAACTGTTTCAAACTTTACAGCACTGAATGATTTGGCACTGTTCTTAACACTCAGAACAGAGTGCGGACATTGAGGACTGATAATTAAATCCCCATCCCTCTGATCAGCCGTAGTCAAATCTGAGACTAAACTGCAAGGACAAGGGCCCTTAATTTTGAGGTCGCAACATCATTGCATCTTAAACTGTGAGCATCATTAGCACTCTACAAGCCCCAGGGCTTTTCACTGTATCAAAAGCCAGTCATCAATTTGCCCTGCATGACAGATGTCTGTGTGGGGCTACACACTGCATATACCCACGACAGACCCTATTAAATCTCCAAGCTCCAACATTCAGCCGATCCCTCTCTACACAGCATCTGAAATCTAGCATGACCTTTCAGGTCCCATCAGACTGCCAGGCTGTCTGCGTGATGTGTTTGGGTCCAGTGTGTGCTGACAGGAATCCGGAGGAGTAGTGCACAGCCAAATCAGAGATGTGAAGCTGCTTATTCAGATCTGTCCTGTTTTTTGACAGATTTTTACCCTATATACCTCCCTATTTAGGACTCACTTTAAGGCCCTCCTTAAGTTAAATTTCATGTGACATTGAATGATCAGTATGTGAAATATTTAGTCTTGTCAGAGCCATACTGTTCTGTGAAGAACTAATACCTTTTTATACATTGTGTTTCTTGCCTGCCAAGCAATCTTGGAATAATACTTCATTTTTATCTCAGGGTAACAGAACAAAGTGTTCGCGGCAGGCAGAAGTTGGATAATCAGCACTCAGCATGCACACATGTCAAAAAAGAGTCGATAATTAGACCGACCCATGCTTCCTATTTATGTGTGAATGTAATGGAATGGATGAGTGCACAGACCCTCACATGTGTTCACTTCATCTCAATTCAGTTTTTAGTACTTGAAGTTAAAAGCTCACAGGGTACTGTAAAATCCTGTGTACCCTTACCATGGATTATGTAGGAAAAGAAATGCTGGAAAATGTCTAAAAAGGAATTCGTGTTCTGTAATTTTGTGCAAAACAAAACAGAGCACTAAATGATGTGCAAAACATCACTACATCATCTGATTTAATGTTTGAGATGTTCTTATGTGTGAAGTTGGTCTGCATTGTTTTTTCTGTTTTAGACATGCAGTGCTAGTACTTCAACAAAACTAACTAGTTTATATGTTTTGGTGTACCTTTATTTATTTATTCATGTTCACTATTCAAAATAAGTTGTATTTTTAATTTGTTTACAGCCAAGCTAGCATTTCTGTGAATCTATAGGCACAAGTTGTTTTGAGTTAAATGCTAATGTTAGCGTGCTGTCTTGCTCACAGTGACAATACTAATATGCTGATGTAAATTAGGTGTATTGTTTACCATGTTCACCATCTTAGTTTAGCAAATTAGCAAGTTAACATTAGTACTAAATGGATGCGGATGAGGCTGATGAGAATTATGCAGGAGGGATATTTTGGCATCAGCCTAAGTATTTTGACCTGGTGATGGTGCTAAATGAGTGTAATTGCAAGCGAATGCAGTTCATCCTGAGGTGGACACAAATGTCTGCACAAAATTACACAGTAATCATCCAATAGCTGTCGAAACTTTGCACACAAGATCACAAATGTCAGCCTCATGGAGCTGCTTGAGGAAAAAAGGCCATGGATGTCTGCACAAAATTTAATGGCAATCCATCTGATAGTTGTTCAGATATTTCAGACTGAATCAGAGTGGTAAACTGGACCAACATTTTTATCCCTTGAACCATACTGCGAACTAAAAAATAAATCAAAAAAGCAAAACAAGACAATAACTTTCACTTTTACAAAATTATTTCAGTAGCAACACGGAGTCCTGAGAGACTAGAGGAACAATAGAATTTGGCCTGGAGATTTCTATATGTGATATTGACTGACTACACAATGAGTGATCAGACTTGTGTGCAGTGGCTTTACAGTGTTAACTAGCTCCCATTGGGATAACTAGACAGGATCTGTCGAGATGTATGTTCATTACACACCCTTCAACTCAATGCATCAGCTAATAGACAAAATTATATTCAAGTTTAGAAACTCAGTGGTCTTTTCTCATCCTGTCAACTTCTTTGCTGAGCTTGTTCCCAAGTACAGTATTTAACCTGCAGCCCTTTAGTCTCTGTTCTGTTTGCTGTTTAAAAATACAGTTCCTCAGCTTTCTCTAACTGATAGAGCTACAGCAGCTATATTAACTTCACTGCCGTTTTTTCTCTCTTTCCTAACTTCTAATCTCCCTCATGGACATTCACTAATCTCTCATTTATATTTAAATCACAGCTTTATGCAGAATGTCTGGCTCATGAGGCAAATGAATCTTGTTACTGTTTCAAGGTCAATTTAAGTGATGAAGATGCAGGGGGAAAAATATTTTGCTGGTTGTGTTGGAGCAAAGTTGGAGAAGCTTTCACCTCTGCATGAAAAATGCAGTGAGAAATAGGAAATTGGAGAGAAAAATTAGACATAAACAACTATATTTATTTATTTACTGTAATTGGCCTGTCCAAGATGTAACTGATTGTTTATTAGCTTAACATAAACTAACAGAGAATCATTATGGAGCAATATCTGCACCCCAGAGTGCATCTGGCTTTATAAAATGGCCTCATTTCCTGGTTGCTATGCAGTCATGCAGAACAAACATTGGACCTGTGACTCTCATCAGAAGGATGCACAAACCATTACAGATTGACCAACATGTTTCACAGAGGGCAACAAACACTGTATGGTTAAGTGCATTCTTTAGCTTTCTTCAGATTCAAAATGTTGTGGAAGAAAAGATCCTGAATGATGACTCATTAGTTCACCATTAGCCTTTTGGCATCTCTGCTCCTTAGATCACATTATGCAACTTTGTGTGTTGACCTTGGGTGCAAGTTGTGCATAGAACTTTCATCATTTTCAAGAGTGCTCCCTCTACAGCGTTCATGTCAGTTTGTCTGACAGGCGCACGCAATTTGAATTGCATGTATTGTACCTCTTTGTAACGTTGTTTGATTATCCTTTGTTTGATTTTTTAAACTAAAATTTTCTGGACTTCAGTAATGCTACCACATACCACTAATTAGTATTTAAATGAAAATGACTTGTCTGTATGGGTGCTTTGTAATTGTGCTTTAGTTTATTTAAATTCAGTCCCTTTTTTCACTTGGTATTTGCAGCATTTTGTCTACTCACTATTGTAGTGAAGCTTGATTTTGACAATAAAAGTATAACATCATATAGTATGTCTTTTGTGGACATACCTGTTTCAACAGGGTTATTCTTCCAAAACAGCTTACACAAATTTCTGATGCTGAAAGCTGACAGACCTTTGAGGTGTGAGTCTTCCTATTCATTAATATTCTGCACACTTCCGTTGTTATAGGTGTAAGTTCGTATAAAGCGTTAAAATTAAAGGATTTTGTGAATGTGAGTTCTTGATTTGGACCACAGACTCATCGCCATCTATCCTGAATAAACTCAATAGATGCAGACAAATTTTCTTAAAAGATTTTTGGTCAGTTTTGGAACACCTTACAGGTCAGTTTTGAGTTACAATCTATGAAGGAACAGATTTTATACACACTGGCACTCAAAGCACCTCGTAATGGCAACAGTCTGTCTGTCCACTTCTTTGATTCAGACTGAAATGTCTCTACAAATATTGGATTTATTGTCATGAAATTTTGTACAGACATTTTGTCACAGAGGATGAATCCTACTGACTCTGGATCCCGTGACTTCTGCTACAGCACCACCATCATGGTGACATCAAAAACTACTGGATGGATTACTGTCAAATTTGGTAGATACACTCATGTCCCTCTCAGGATTGATCTCTAGATCTAGAAGCAATTTCTTTGGTGATCCCTTGATTTTCTCCCCCTAGCACATCATCAGATTAAAAATCTAAAGTGTCCTGTACTTTGGTTTAGGATCAAATGTCTGCAAAACTAATGACATTTCCAAAATCCTCAGTTTTATCATACATTGCATTTAGAGCTAATTAGCCAGCCATACTAACACACTAAGATTACATCTGTCGAGGATGCATGTTAATGGTTACATTAGCATTTAGCTCAAACTATCACTCTGCTCAAAATGGCCTCACAAAGATGTTAACATGGCTGTAGATACACAAAAGCGGATAGGGGATAATAAGAACTGCTGATAAAATCATCAGATTGTAAATGCTGTTGCTGCTAATTTATAATTATGTGCAAAAAATTTGTATCTTAAACAACATAGTATTTTTTTTAAATCACATATTATTTATTGCCCTTATAGCTGTATGATTGTGGATATTGGTGGCTGTGTGAATGCAAATATTTAATGGTTGCACTGTTCAAATGAAGCACATCTAATTTTGTTGTACTGAAGCACAGTGACAACAGAGCATTCATTCATTCAGAATTTAAGGTGGCAAGAGAAAAATCAAATAAAAAACTAGCAAAAGTCATATTTCGCTGCCGTGCAAATCATCATATTTTAGCCCAGTACAGTAGCTCTGCTCTCAGACTGCGGGATTTATCCAATGAAAAACAGCCATGCAAATAAACTGAGTTGAAATTGCTCTAGTGCTGTAGGTTATGGTGTGTCGGAGTAATAATCCTGTTAGATATGTTAGCCATGAATCCATGAATACAAAAAAGGTACTTGCTTTGATTTCATGTGTGGTGGAAGTACAGGGATATCCAGTGTTTGAAATTTCAATATCTAAGACCTTGTCATTTTGGTCTAATTTGTCTCATTTAGTACAGTCACAGGCCTTTTATTCCCGCCAAGGGGTGCACTCTACACTTGGAATATTGAGTCTCTTATTACATGAATTTCCATTACTTGGCTTTTTATTGAAGTGACAGGGAAGTGACTGAGAAATGCAATGAAATATACAGTATACATCTTTACAAAGTTTTATGTTCATTTAACCATTGTTTCATTTTGCATTTCGATTTATTTCTCCTTCTGAACAATGTTCCCTCAACTATCTGCTGACAACAAAAAAGAAAAGAGAGACCATTTCTATTTCTTTTTGATCAGATGAAGAGAGCAGCAAAGACTTTTTTAGTATTCAGGTTGTGTGGATCAAACTTTGTTGAGTTTAATATATAATCCTTAATATACATTAATAAAATGATATAAAAACACATGAGTATGATTTAACAAAATTTAGATAAAAACATTAAGCAATTCCAGTGTATTAGTCATATTACCACTTGACTATAGGCATCTTTTTGTGTACTCGTGCTTTTTTCCTTTCAGACAGAAAGAGTAGAGAAGAAAAGTAAATGTACGGCCATTAAATGCCCTCTGGTGACCTCATTCCATCACATTTTCAAAGCTCAACAGAAACACTTACACAAGTAAGGAATTGATGCATAATTAGCTGCAGCAGTGGCAGTTCTTGTAAAAATGAAGAATTAGTTTCTTTCCTCTCTCGCTCTAAATAAATGCTTTGTTTGCAAAGTGTAAATAAATAAAATGTTGATTGGTCATGGGGTGTAGGTGTGTGTGTGTGTATTTATGTGTTTATTCCTTTCTCTGGTTTATACAATATTTAGCTTGATAAATAAATGAATCTACATTATTAAAGCATCTATTTTTAGTTGATGTTGATTTGAATATACTTGAAGGAATACACTGTATGTTTTTTTTGAAGAAAGTTAAATGAGAAGATATGAAGCTCATATCTGTCTGCAGTAGGCAGGAGAAGGTTAACTTAGCCTGGCACATGCAGATGACTGACAGATAGCCCGATTCTGTCCAGAGATGGAAAAACACCCCCTGTAAGCACCTCTAAAACCTTTATGCTTTCACTACAGGGTTTTGTGATTGACAGGTCAGGCTAGTTGTTTTTCTGCAGTCTTTGTGCTAAGCTAAGCTAACTTTTTCCTGACTTTAGCTTCATATTTAACAGACAAATGAGCGTAGTATCAACCCTCTTATCCATTGTTTGGTAAGAAAGCAAATTTCCTTCAGGCCTGTTACTGATTTTTAGCCATGTCAGAGGCACGGCCCTAGTCTGTCCACCGCTTTAGTCCTCTCTGATGTCTCTCAGCTATTATATGGATTGAATGAAATGTAGTTGGTACTACAGACATTCAAGATCCCAAAAGGATGATATATTTTCTTCTAATGCCACCAGCAGTCAAAGTTTTTCACTGATTGTGTCGATGACTTAGCATCTCATTGACTGACTCAAAATCTGGTACAGATATCCAGTGTGTCTACTGTCCTAATTCTCTCCTGTAGCACCACCATTAACATTTTAAGTTTTAATCAAAATATATCTCTACAGGAAATGAATTCAAATGAATTTGATGATGAATTTCATCATCATCATTGACCATCATCTGGTCAAAATGTCATTTCATCTATTGGTTTATGACCAAATACCTGCACAAATAACGACTTTTCCTTCAACCTCAACTGTGCTTTGCAGTAACTTAGTAATTTTCAAAGGTTAGCATGCTAACATGTCAAACTCAGATGGTGAACATGTTAAAAAAATGATACCTCCTAAACCTCAATATGCTAACATTGCGAGCATGTTAGTCTTTCAAGTACAGCCTCGCAGAGCTGCTAGCACGGTTGAGAACTTTTAATGTGTTTTGTTAGTCTGATATTAGCCATGCTAGACTACGGTTTACAGTCGCAAGAAAGAATGAATTCCTTCATCTTTCTTTTCTCAAATAATTTGATAAGCCCGGGTGTGCTCACAGCACAGGATGATAAATACTGAGGAGCTGCAGAAGGATCACGCCTAATAAGGTGTAAAGCAAAGAGTCATAAAACTCTCCTTTATATAAGAGAGAGGCTGCATATTGACTGTAGGCCTGTGCTCTGAAGCTGCCTTCATACTGCTTCTCTGTTGGAGAATTATTTATCTCTTGCTCTGTTCCTGGGAGGATGCTGTTGACAGCATCTCATCTCACTCTCTGAGTACCACCAGCTTCCATTAGGCCATGAGTTGCGATATGATGTCTTTGTGGGAGGTTCACCAGTTGCACTACACTTAAAAGCTTCGAAAGCAGAAGTAAGACCGAGGCAAAGAAAGAAAACATTTATTGTTTATGAATGTGGAGTCACACAGGTCCTGTCAGAAAAGAACAAGGAGGTGAGGTCTTGGTTTGAGGTCTCTGAAATAATCCTGCCTCGCCTCTTCTCTTTCAACAGGCAGCTGGACTTTGGAACTGTTCCCATAAAGAACATTCAGCACATTCGTGTAAAAGCAATACATTGCAATTGCAAAGGACAGTCTAACATTCCACATGACAACTAGGTTTTTTATTTGTGATGCCCACTGTAGTTTATATTGTTATAAAAATTTACAGAATAACATTTTTGTGTCTCAGTGCAAAAGATATATTCCAAAAGAACGTCAGAAAAGCCGTGCCCTTGATAAATCACCCCGCCAACCCCCACCCCCCCAACTACACCCCCACCCCCCGCCTCCCCCAGTCTGTGCCCCAACAATTAAATAGCTGGCCTGTTTACAAGACCACCGATAAATAACCAACAGAAGCAGTTTTACAGTCACCGTCAGATAGCAGCAGTGTTTCAGCTTTGACTTTAAATACATATTCACAAACAATTGTGTGTCACTGTACACCCACAATTCATCAGAACAACTTTAACTATAGATAATAATAATTACAGTTGTATTGATAGTAATTACCATGACAATAACAAAAAAAAAACAATGTGTCACATCTGCATTAAAGTATTTACATTGCTATTTCAAGTTCTGTGGCTTAATTTCCCGTGTGTGAATTTCCCAAGTAAAAGAAGGCAATGAAGTGTCTCTAAGGTAAAAGGTTGGAGTGGGGTAGTTTATCAGCTGGTACAGATGCTGTTGATGGAGATGATGGCTGGGTCCACCAGACCCAGCTCCTCGTGCTCGTTCACGCACAGCTGATAGCCACAGCCCCGCCTACGCTTCAGTGGAGTCACCTTGGAGTCGGGTTTGGCACGAGGCGGCAGAAGGAAGCCCACGCTCCCTGCAATCAGCATGTGCCAAATGCTGTGGATGTAGAAGTAGTTCTCCTCTGTCTCCACAAAGGCATAAAGGGCCACGGCCGACGTGGCAATCATGGTTCCTGGGAAGAGGAAGAACACCCAGCGCTTCCAGGTTGGCGGGTAGCAGCGCCGCCTACGGATGGTGCGTACCGTCTGACAGACCAACACACACATAAAACATTGTTTTGAACTTCACCATTTAGACCTATTTTTAGTATAAAACAGTAAACTGTACACTGGATTGAATGTATTCATAGATGTATGTAATAATGTTTTACAGGTTCCTGGGATTGCTCAACATGTTATTTGTATGAAGTCCATACATAACTATTTTTTCTTAGGTTTCCTGGATGTGTGATTTCCAGGTAAGATAACATGTTCACTGGGTTCACCGGATAAATACTTGCTAGGAAACAACTGTTACATAAAAACAACAGAAAAGTGGAGTTTCTGTGGAGTTTATAGGAAGAGGAATTACCGTAATTTCCAGACTATAGAACACACCTGAGTATAAACCGAACCCACCAATTTAAAAAGAAAAAAATATTTGTACATATATAGGCCGCACTTGACTATAAGTCGCAGGTGTCCATATTGTAACATGACATACGTTTTTTAAAGTTCGGGCCATCTGCTTTTTTTTTACCTCTGAAAGCTTTTAGGGTTAGGGTTAGGTTATCCTTTTCGTCTTTTTGCATTGCATCAGTTCTTCACGCTGCCATCTCCAACGTCTGATTCATTTACACCAAGCTTACGTGCAGCAGCTCTATTTCCTTCTTGGACAGCCAGTTCGATTGCTTTTAACTTATAAGCTGCATCATATGCAGTTCTTCAAGTGTTTTCCATGATGAGGGTGTGTGCATGACGCGCAAAATGACTGTTAAAAGTTACGCTTAAAACTAGTGTCTTCCTCTTCGCATCATCAGGCCGTTAGCCCGTTAAACTCTATAGGTTAGCCGCGTCGTTGTTTAGGCCGCAGAGTTCAAGGCGTGGGAAAAAAGTAGCTGCTTATAGTCTGGAAAATATGGTAAAAGGAAAGAACTGCACATAGCATTATCTTGAAAAACTGAGATCCATTTCTAACCCATACTAATATTCATTTAATTTATTAGCATAAATCTTGAATTGCATGTAATTTACAACTGCACATGTCCAGAGAAAAAGTTCATCTGTCAATTAAGTTTGTTTGGGCTGCATGAAAGTGAAGGGTCATACCCCTCAATATCCGATGCGCATAACGGTTGGCCTTCAGTGAACCTACGCTGGTGTCATTTGGACACATTTTTTCCTTTATACTTGTGTGAAATGAACTGGGGGTTGAATGAAATGCACACATCCACTGTAGGAAACAGCGTCACATTTACCAAACTACAGTGTCAAGAGAACGCAGAAGAAATCAGGTAACAGAATTAAATTGCAGTCCAGAGACAGTGTAAACAAACCACTACAAGAAGAGGAATTTAAATTCTTATGCTCTGTTAGAAGATCGCTGATAGCATTACTACGCAGAAGCATACAGCTAATCCCTAATTACTTTGCCAAAAAATAGAGAAAACCTCCTGACATGACGTGTGTGCAGATCGACTTCTGCATGCACCTCTGCAAACCCATAATTCCAGCTTAAAACACAGTCTTGGCTATGCTAGAAATTGAAAATAAAAGTGCCAATTAATGTTATAAATTTCAATTGTTTCTGTAATTAGTCCCAAATTAAACTGTCCTTTTCAAGAAACGTATTAAGAAATAACAATTACATATCTTTCTTTTATTTTTTTGAGAAAATTATTAGGAAACTAACGCACCCATAAAATAAAGCATTTTACAGTTTTTTTCCTTTGTAATTGATCTCAGAGGCCTTGTGTACGATTTAATGAACACATATCATGTAGAAACAGGATATTGAAGTGGGAGATCACACAAGGAGCAGTCATTCAAACATCAAGATCAGTTGAATTTCATCAAGGGAGCAGCAAGCAGTTTGCTTTGATTGGAGGAACAGAGGGATGGGATTCCTCATAAATCTCCATTTGTATTCATGTCTACTGCAGCATAAAGTCCATCACAATGACCATAATCAGATGATAGATGTTTTAAATTGGTAATCAGTGACTGTCCAGTCATCACTTGGGCTATTTTGTTGGGCTATTTTATGCTCATGTTCCTTTTGGCAGTAACTGATATCATTTTTCTACTCGTTTAATATAGAGAATATGCTCATTCTGTAAGTGGCTCACAATCGCTGAAAGTGTGGCATCCAGAGATTTGGACATTTCATTTCATTTCCTTCTAAATAGCATTTAGAGAATGCTTCATTATTGTATACAGTCTCAAACAATGATTGCTTGCATTATTATATTTCTTTCCAATACATTACCATAAAAATCCCACACTGTCAAGAGAAATGTAAGTCGGTCATGACTGAGAAGAATAATGACATGTATTCTAGCGGGAAAATGGCTCTGAGTGAGCCATTATGTATAAATTTTAGGTTAAGGACTAATATCTGTGTTATGTGAAGCCAAGTCAAGAAAAACATAAAATGTGTGTTTTTATTGTTTGCGTCCCTTTAGACCTGCACATATTTCTGGTTAAGACAAAACAATTTCAGCATGGTCTTTTCATGCATATGTTGGGCGCCTCATTTAGTTCGGAGGATTACATATAGTTGCCATTGACAGATCTGAACTTCTCCCCCTCTTACTGTTCATGACACTCCTGCAAAGCAGCAGGCGCTCTGTGCCCTCCGCTTGACTGATCTAATTCGGTTGTGTCTGGGAATGTTCAGAATGCCAGGCTTTGCAGAAACATGACAAGCTGAAATGAAAGGGCTCTTGTAGAAAATGTGCAGTGCTCAAACTCAGAGGTGCAGCACTGAGGAGAGAATGCTGAAATGTAGACATACGCTATTGAGCAACTGATAAATTATGAAGTGTCAAGTAATCAAAGCATGAGCCCAGGTTTATCTTTAAAAACCTGCAGCATTAGCACAAGATCCAAGTGACTTTGCAAGGAAAAGTTTCTCTTCTGAGTTTACTACTTAATGTGTAGTTCATCACCATTGGAAAAAAAAAAAAAAAGCAAAGCTTACTTCCATTCTGTAGATACTATCACATATCAGATGTAAGCATTTTATATTTGTCAAATAACACGTCAGTGAGTCAGTGTAATTGAATGACGAATGTGTCAGTGTGCCTCAGGAAAGCAGGCCAAATTGTGGAAGCCAGTGGCATTATGGAAATCTCCAAATACACTCACAGTTGAATGATACAGTGGATGCTGGAGCGCTGCTGTTAATCTTGGAATAAAAGAATCTCGTCTATAGTAAAATATACTGTCTCCTATCTTTTGTGCTAAAACTGGAAGGTTTACATAGCGGAATTAAACAGTGCTTCATCTTCCACAGTTTCTGTAGGATCCTATGGCTCATCGAAAGATAACTCTCAGCTACAACTCCCACACTTTATTCAAAGCAAAGCTTGCTCCAAGGAAGCCACAAACCTTGTTTTCAAACTCGTGTCAGGGGTTTGGTGTTAAAGGCTTTTTTTTTTCCAACAACCTTGCCTGAAAGACTATTATTTTTTATCTTCTCAGTTCAGGGAGCACATTATGACTCGGAGAAGAGTCGGTGAAAGTACAAGCTGACTTATAATGGAACTACAACCCATGACTAATACCCACAGGCTGCAAAACTTTTAAAGCCCCTTCCATGCTAATATAAAATAGCTTCATTGGTCAGAAACCCACAGTTTTTAACCATGCACATGTTCCAGCCCCATGTTCCAGCAATAAGCTTAAATGATGGATTAAGTCCTTTTACATTTACTGTTGTGAGGAACAATAGAGGGACAATACTGACAAGTTTCATCTACATGTTTGAACAAGCTCCACCATGAATGTCAAAGGCACATTATGTATTAAAATTAGTAATGTTTTATCCTATGTCTTAAATGCAGGATTAAGAAACTATAATTGCTGAATTTTGCCAAACAAGAACATTCTGTATCTTACATATAAATTCCTGCCAGTTTTTTTGGTTTTTATTTTCACTGGCAATTTATATACGTAGATGCTACTGTTTTCAAATGTAAACTAATTGTGGAATAAATATTTTTTTCACCGTAGAGCACTGGTCTGCTGTGTAGTAAATATAAGAGCTGCCCTTACCCATGCCACGGCCATGATGCCCAGAGCAAACAGGCTGGGTCCCAGCAGGTTCCACAGACCGTGACGGTCTAGCTGCAAAGCCATGGACAGAGACATTGCCCCCAGCAGATACAGCACCTTGACAAAAACACATGGATCAATAGCAGTCCTCAAACACTGTTGACACTGTTGCATACACAGTAGATAATAATGTTGGTAAAACACCAGAAGAGCGTTTTCAGTCACTGTATGTGGGACTGGGTATGTTTTAATTACCTCTGCACCTGTGTCCTGTTTTTTTGGATGTGAGAGTTCTACTTTTCCTAACACAGTTGGTGCATTCCCTGAGGTCTAGTGGAGAGCTGTGTTGTCTTCAGAAAAATAGTGTTATGGGTCCAAATCAGTTCAGTAAGATTAGGAAAAGGAAGTGACAGTGAAGGAGAACTGAAATGTCATATCAGTATTTTATTTGATAATAGCCACAATGGACTAGCCTTTGGACTTTGCTCTTGCCCTTGTTGTCAACTAGACAGCAAACTAATTTATAAAAATATACGCCGACCAGTCACAACATTAACACCTCTGACAGTTCAAGTGACTAACATTAATCATACATTTATAATGCAATGTTCTGTGGGAAAACCTTGAGTTCTGGTAATCGCGCGGCTGTTCATTGACACACACCACCCACCGAAACATTACAGACCTTACTGATGATAGGGCAGGGGATATTCTGGGTAATATCGGATTTATGTAGGTTTAAATATATGCAAAACTAACATTATTATTGTCAACCAGTGCAATGAAAAGATGAATACCATCAATGAATTGGGTCTACTGTCCATGTAGCAGTACAGAAAATAGCTGTTCATCTGGAGTCAAAATTAGTATTTCAGAGTGCTTACAGAGTAATACACACACTGAAAGTCCTCTCTGTGAGTGAGAGCCACAATATAACAATGAAAACAAAACATGAACAACAGAGGCGCATGCTATAAATAATATCAGTTAAACTTTATTTTGTCAAGCTCACAATTTGACATAAAGCCACAGGATATAAAAGAGATAAAGTGAGAGGGGGGAAAAAATCAATACGCCGTGCTGCACATGCTTTGGGAGAACTTAAGCCTGTCCAGGATGCCCGAGGTCTGCACTAGCCCAGCAGGGAATGTGAGGAGAAATTGGGGATTTTCAAGCTGGAAAGGGATGACCCATCTGCAGGAGAACAGGACTAATTGGCACAGAGCAAGCAGGAAAGGAGCTGCGTGATTCAGCCCAAGGACTCTGTGCAGCAACAGTCATCAGTCATACTGCACCGCTGGATCATCCGGTTGCACCCAAACATGCATGTATACATGTATTATATGCAGGCATGAGCACATGGATGCATGCACGGAGGCAGGGGTATTCGCTGTAATGAATCGTTATCTGTCACTGTGACAGACGAGCTAGTAGGAGTTCTCATAGCAAGCCTATTTTTATCTTCCGCATATATTTTCATGCTTATCGATATAAAGACTTACAGTGCATTTGTTCATGTGTGGATTACAACAAGCCCCCACAATAACCTATTTTAAAAGTTTCACGTTGTTTAAAAGTCACTGAATATTTTAAATAATTGCAGCACTAAGGTCTGTTTACTAGCTTTCAGAGCTATCATTTGATAAATATAAGACCTTGGGAGCTCTTTGCTCTGATTTTATAGGTCTGTACACTCTGCTTATCTATGTCCATGAGTGGTTGCCTCTACCGAACTATAACAACTTGCTGAGTTTCATGCAACATCGAGGTGGCTGTTCAAATTTTCTACCTTCGCTTTTGTGCATCTGGTGATTTATTGAACACTTTGCCTGACTATTATACATAACCATGAGTCTGACAGGCCAAGAAATACAAGCAGTCAGAAGAGCAGGTTAGAAAAACTTTGAATATAAAAACAAAAGCAAATGCTGAAATGAAACTAGATGTCTGTTTTATACCTTCGTCATCATGACCGTAGATGACAGACATTTAAAATGTGTTAATTTTTGATGTTAGTGGAGAAGGTCATCCGGCTAAAATGTTCTAATCACCTCAATGTTCTTGCTTCATGTCCTGTGTGTATCCAGATCTCAGCAGATACTTTGATGAGAACAATATCATCATAAGTGTTCAGTAAAAGAGGGCCAAAACTGTGAAGCTGAGCTCCAAGATGAAAAATTGTAATGGTCCTTTAAACTGATTCATGTGACTCTGATGCACTAACCCTCAGCAAGTTGAGACCAACAGTTCTCCAGCAGCGCTTTCTTAATGTGAACCTGCAAAAATGTGCGTGCAAGACATTCTGCTGGCATATTTCTGACGACTTTTAGGCCTTTGAAGGTCCAGAGGTCACACATGTACACAAACACACACACACACACTGCCTTTCTCTAGTACACAAACACATACAGTTCCACTTGCCAGTCCTGACATGTGCAATTTGATTAGTGATTGCATACTGCAGTGCTCAGCAAAAATGAAAACTCTAGAGGACAGCAGATGTTCGTACACTCTCCCTCCCACTACACCCTACCACCACCAGCTTCCCCTCCCACCTCTCTCTCTCTCCCTCTGTGTCTTTTATGGACATGGACACACAAACACACACACACACATTTTCCCTGCGACTGCTCCATCTTGGTATGAAGCCAGGGAGTGACCCAGGGAGAAGGCGCACCTGTTAGTGTTTACTGTTATCCACCGCAATATGTCAACAACCGGAGGATTTAGCACCGCATGCCGCTGATTCTAACACATTGATCTTTTAATTTATAACTGAAAATTGAGGCATATGCAGCACTCACTCATAGCTCTCCTTCACAGCTCCACAGCTCTACTCCTCAGTCCTGCAATCCTTCTTAGCTTCGGGGCTTATCTCAATTGTCCACCACTACCCTAAGAGCTCTGAGTTTAGGTGCTGCCAGACTGCGACACATGGCAGCGGACGTGCATTATGGTCAGGAAAATGTCTGGCTCCAGACGTCTGAATCACTGCACACATCTCACAGTTTGTCAGCCAAATCAAAGAGGTCTGGAGTTGCTCTTGCGAATTGCTGCTTTATCGTTCAGAGACACAAATGAGCCAATCACAGCGCTTCTGGTGACATGGGCTGCGCTCCATGTGGCTATGCCAATGTTGCTTGGTACATAGCAGTTTAAATGGACTGTAGGAAACATAAGACAGCACTGAAACTCTATGAGTTAATTATAAAACAGGGAGTCAAGAAGCTTTGGTAAACTTTAATCTTTTCACACCTTTTGAGTGTCGGCAGTACAGCACATTACTTACTTTATCCTTTTGGATTCAACTATGTTCATGTAAATTTGTCGTGATTATTTGTCTTTATTATTGATGATACCGTTGGTACACATGCACATATTTTATGTTGGACAATTGCATTGATTCACGTTGGTACAAGTGGCATTCGCAGTTTTGAGTGCAATCACTTTTAAACTGTGTCAGATGGTGTGTTCAAGTTGGGTCATGCATACCAGTGTACTAAAATAAGTTGATTCAACAACCTACGGGCATATTAACAACTTCGCAAGTGCAATTTATCTGATCGCTCACATCTCCTACACGGACTTAATCTACTTCAGTGCTGAGCATATAATGTAATGTACTCAACTTCCCACATAGAAAATACAAGCTCACAAGCTTGTGGAAAGTGGAAACAAAATGGCAGTTTGAATATCAGGTCAAACATCTTCTACACTCACTGCTCTTTGACAAACTTCAGTTCTTGACTCTCCTAAATAGGCAGAATCGCAGTAGGTACTACCTACCTGTTTGATGATGGACTTTAGTCTGGCCATAGCTATGACAGTGACCCACACTGACATGAGCGACCCGAGGAAGTCACAGAACTGCAGGACGTCGTACTCCATGATGCAAAAGACCACAATACCCGGCTGGTCACATGCATGGTAGAACTATCAGAGGACAGGGAAAAGGCAGCAGTTGGAGAAACAAATAGAAAAAATACTTAGTATAGCTGCGATAAAAAAATGAAAAGTAGTGTTGAAACTTTTTTCACAAAATGTACTCTTTGCTAATAGATGGGAACATGGTGAGCCATCATGCACATCATTATTTGATGAGCTGAATATGGTCTGGCTGTTGGCTTAGCCCAAATATTTTCAGTTATTGGACTGGTTTGGTCTAAACATAACCTAAAATGAATCATCTATTTTATCCCTCACTGTGACACTTTATCATAAATTGCTTATATTTCTAAAATTGTTGTTTCCGTAGCAGCGTTATAGTACAGTTTATTCCAACTTGATGTGTTTAAAGATGGGATTTTAAAACTTTATTGGGTTTTCGTGTCTGCAACCATTTTAGCATTTGTCATGAAGAGTAAAAAATACTCAGTTTAGAGTAATCTACCAGGAATGTGCCTTTTGCCTGTATTTGTTTGGCCAACACAGTGCCTTAGTCAGCTGACATTGTGCTGCAACCGCCTGTTGTGCCAATGGACAGCTCCTACTCAAATGAATTAGAAGGATGTGTTTTTTACATGCAGGGCTCCAGTCAGTCAAAATACTGCCTTACAAACATGCTGCACGGTGCATGTATTTCTCCATTAGACAAAGCCAACATTTTGAAATATTTTAAATCGTCCAATGTTTTATCCATTCATCTAGTTTGCAGACTTCTTCTTCCTTGCCTTTGTTGGTGTATTGATATGCTTCTTTGTGCATTACTGCTGCCAACTGTAGATGAGTGAAATGGCATTACACTAGTTGCAGGAATGTATATCATGTCACTTATCTATTCACTCATGTTGAGTCCTTGTACTTTTACACAAAACAACTACCTATGCATTTGTATGTAGGCCCCACAACACAAATAATGGTCAATAACCACACAGTGTACCTTTAACTTGGTTACTTGCATTCATAAAAAAGCAACTGTGCTTATCATGATCAGCATTAATGTCCATTACAGTAGGATATGCAAAATATTAATATGCAAATATTTTATGGGTCAACTCTTTATTCCAGAGGATAGAACAGTCACCACTTTGTTGGTCTGGCAGTAACTCACAGTGGAAAAGAACATGGTGAAGATGTAGACCGAAGCCTCCAGCAGGTACTGACTTCGGATAGCAATGGCCACAGGAGGGACAAACATCAGGTTACTGAGGCAGAGCAGCAGGGTGGAGAGCAGCTGGAAACTGTAGGAGTAGGCCTCCGAGTTGTCTGTGCATCCCCAGCCCTCCCAGCCTAACACACATAAACACAGCATGGTACTGTATGTAAGAGTAGCTGTATCTAAGAGAGTAAAGACCTTCGGTGTTTGAAGGCTTTACAGATCAGGGGGAAAAAAAATAATTAAACAGTTTCTGTCTTCCTCAGACTCTCAGACTCTAGACAAACTTTAGGAACATCTTAAATCTTTTGTCTGAACTGGTGAGAGGAGACTGTAATGCAGATGAATCAGTTTGTTTCAAAAGCTCTTCCCTTTAGAATTCACAGTATCTCTTAAAATGGATAAAATATTTATCTTGACAAGATGAATGCTTCATCATCCCTGTTTTATAAACGCATTTCTTTGCAAAAACCAATCAAAAACTGTTACGTGTGAAGTTGTGTATTCTGTACAATAGAGCCTCCTGATGTGAACTATTTCCTATGTTAAAACACCCTTGCTCTGCCACATGAATTGGATGCTTATCAAGTGGGGGACTGGATAAAGCTGTGTGAATTAAATATTCGTGAGCACTGTTGAAGCAGAGGGTTTGCAGCATGACACGGGCCAAGGGCAAGTGCTGAATGCAAAGCGCCTGCCAGCAAGCAGTCACACATATGAAGTATGACAATGAATTTAACTGAAGAGAAACCAGCTCTGATAACAGAAGATCAAAGGCAGGATTTAAAAAAGGCTCAGAGGACATGCTTTGTTTAGTTTCATAAGCTCATCTTTTATTGAAAAGCTGTTCATAATTAAGAGCCTGTTTTATTGTCTTATCAAAACGGCTTATATTAGAAGATTAATACCAGCCCGCTGTATGACTCATTGGACAGCAGCACATACAGTTTAATCAATGTATTGCCAGTTCAGTCCTGGAAGATGACCTGTGCCATCCCACCTTGCTCTCTCCCATTTTTGTGTCACTCTGCATGATGTATGGTCCAACCAATTAGAAATTCCTTGCAGCAGTGATGACCTAATTTCTTCACTGAAAGTTTTATCTTATCTTGTATGAGGAAAAAGCCTTTGACTGGTGAAAATCACTTGCACCTGTAATAATTGATAGTCAGACTTTTTTCTAATTATTAATTACTGATTAATAATTAAAGGCATTGTTGATATTAATAAATTATTTCTCCACTTCTAGCAAACAGCTCACCCTGCTTTGTTACTAACTGCCTGGCTACCATAAATGGGTTTAGTCAATGTGATTGCCATTTGAAAATAAAGTGGGAAAAAATGGACCACCTAATCTGAATTCAGTTTGCATTCATGCTGTGCACAATTTCAAATCAACAAAGGAGCATAAAAGCTTTTCATGAGAGCCTGAAAAATGACCAGTAGATTTTTTAAACACATGGTTACCTGCTTTGCATTCACATGCAGCATAAAGGTAGTTGTTGGTGCGCAGAAGCTTGCACTGTCCATACGTCCCACAGTCGTTGATGCATGGAGTCAGGTATGAGCGCATGTAAACCTCGGCAGTGATATTGGTGCACGCCTCAAATCTGGAAAAGTTGCAGACAGGGAGAACAAGATGGATATGAGCAAGAGGAACATCACTGCAGCACTCACTGGTGAATCTAGGTTCTCTTTTACCAGCATGATGGATTAAATTTGCTTTTGCGTTTTGGTCCAGACATCTCCCACCTGTTCATCTACCTCCATCATCATCATCATAAGGTCAAATACTTCAGTTTGACCATTGTTTTATTATTAAATAATGCAAAACTAATTACACTCACATCAGCCTCAGCTGCACTTTGTGTTTCTTGCTAATTAGTAAATGTTGTTAACTGCTAAATTAATATGGTAAACCTGCTAAATATCAGCATGCTGCCATTGTCGCTGTGGGCATGTGAGTATGCTGACATTTCACTCAAAGCCAAAAGTAGTCTTTTTTTAATGTCCTCTAGTACAATCATCACCATAGCACTTTGGAGATAAAAGGGTCATTTTAGCGTTGTGAGATGTCAGACAGCTTTACTCTCCTGAGACTGTGCCATCTCCAAATTCATAAAGCAATTACAAAGGCAATTTTCCACAAATTATGTCCATTCTTTAAGGAATAACAAGGGAGCTAGACTTCCACAGTGATAGTTTAACCTTAGTTAGGCATATCAGTGAGGTAACCCACCTGGAATTTTTCACCACACTCTACTTACAATCAAAAAGAACTGAATTACTTATATCATCACCTCTCTCTTTTTATATTTCTAGAGAATGTTTTCTACCAAAAAGTACATTTTTGGAGGGAATTCACAGTGTGATAAAGGTTGTTGTTATGCAGCTGCAGAATACAAGCTACTAACTGCCTGTGACCTAAACATAATTTATATATCTCTGATGCTACATGGGATAAAAGAAAAAACCTTTTAAATTTGTGCTTGTGCTGTAGTTTCTCTAATTGCTAATCAATCAAAAAGGATGAAACTACGTGAGGTAACAAATCTGTCTTTGCCTTTTCCCAGAACCCATCCTTTAATTGACACAGCTGCCTGTTCCTTTATTTTTAAATTATATCAATCAACTTAATTGCAGCCTTGAAGAGCACCTATCCTTCACACTACATCTTTCCCTCTCTAACAAGATCTGATTGATTTAGCCTGTGCAAATGTGTGGAAATCTTAGATATAGCTATGTGACTGTTCTCCACATTTTCATACCTCAGCAGCGTTCTCATGTGAGGATGAGACCATGTCCCACACCATCTGTTATTATTTGTTATTCAAATTAAATTGGAACTCCCAAGTGGCCTGCAAAAAAAAACTGCTTAATTTCATTCTGTTCACATTTTCATGCCATTAAGGCTTCGGCAAAACAGCTCAATCTGCTGAATAGCTAATACTTTAGAACTCATGAAAAACATTGTGTTGGACTAAATGGAAACATTTTTCCCCACTTCCTCTTTCTGACATTTCTCTCAGTCACTTAAAACAACCCTCAGAGAAAGAGAGTACACTTATTTCATTTATCTGTGGATTAAATGGTACATGAGGGAGGAGAGAACAAAAGAGAGAGTGAGATATTTCCTAGCTAAGAAAAGATAAGAGCTGTGCCCCATATAAAAAAAACAACATAGCGTGTAGATACAATGCATTATGGTCTACATAATATAGTAAAAACTACAGTCTCCTTTATGACAAAGTTATACCAGTATGAATGATGAATGTTGGCACAAAATGACAAAGAAGCTCCAGCTTTTTGAGCATGGCCAGCACCAAAATCGAACCTTGACTATTCATGTTTTAGAGGGATGCAAGAATGTTGTAATATTATACCATATATTATAATAATATACCAGACACCTATTGCACACCAAACAGATAAATAATAGAAGAGGTGCAGGAATTCTCCTCAAAGATTTAACTCTGTTTCAAGGTGCATTTTCAATATGCAGGGCTGTGTTTCATTCCACAAAAGGCATATTTGAATAAATCTGATAAATTTCCTAATATGCAAATGTAGGAATATGAAAAATCTGCTTTTTAAATCTCAAAATCTAACCCTCTTCCATGTCATATGCTAGGTGTGTTCCAGAAGCACATTCCTGAAGGCAAAGCCAAATTAATCTGGTGGGTGACAGATGGGAGAGGATGTGGCTGAATGAGAGAGGCTGCACCGGTTAAACAGTGAGTATGGTCTCATTACAGCACTGAATTATTAATTCTGGTGGATAAACTATTTATTGTTTTGCAAAAATTAGTTTTTAAAAAATACAGAATGTCCTATTTTGCAATTGTCTGCCTGTAATTGACAGCAAATATTGTCTATCAGAGCTTATCTAGCTGTTTATGCCTGTTTCCAGTCCTCATGCAAACCTCATACTGTATTTAGCGTACAGCCATGACTGTATTTAGGAAAAACAAGTGTCTGTTGAACTGCAGAGCAGTATTTCCTTTCTTACCCATGTTCAGTGGCACATAGAGAGCGCAGACTGAGGTACCAGGTGCCTGTTTGTGGGTAGGGAATCCTCAGTTTGGTGATATTAGCTGAGGTGTTCACAGAAAGGAAAAACCCGGCCACTGATTCTACAGCAGAGGAAAACCATAATAGGAGTGAAAAGACTGAGCATCGAAATATAAAGTTTAAACAGAAAGAGATTTACTCATTTAAAGAAAACATTTACAAATAAGGGCTTGCTTGTGAAATTGTACAGTTAACTACATGAAATGGTTGAAAGAATTTGAAACGTGTCAGTTGTGTGTAGATGATAAAACTGAACTTGAAATGTCAGTAGAAGTGGAAGTCCTGAAAGAAACTGGCTCCAGTTCAAGTGATTAAAGCATCAGATGGTGTCAGTTGAAGTGTTGCATTAGGTTACAGTTGGAGTAAATCACGTTTGAACAGTCAAAGATTTGGGAGTTAGAAGGGCTGAAGAAATGTTTTTGTTGTTCAAAGGTGAGGGCCCGTAAGAGCCTTGTTCATAAAAAGCTTTATTTACATCTAATATGCTTGTTACTGAACAATACACAGTCTCTCAATTTGGGGTTTACAAAACATGTGGCTAGGCCGTCAGAGTAAAACTTGACTTACCTGATTCACATTTCAGTGATGAGTTTTCCCTTAAGAAAAGAGGCATCCCGTGGTTCAGGCAGCCAAACACTGTGACATTAGCTCCTTTCAGGGTAGACTGCAGGAGGCAAGCAAACGTCATTCATCCGTCCAACCATCAACCATCTGCTGCCGTCATGCTGGTGAGCTAACACTGTTCATGGTTATCTCAGGTCTCATTTTCCCTCAGCAATGGGATAGTAAACTTTAAAACCAACAAATCAAGTGAAACTGCTCTCCCTCTGTCTGCCAGAGGCACCTAAATGAAGACGTTGGCAGTTTACCTCCTTAAAGCATCAATTATACATTAACACGCTGATGCATTAAGACTAAAAAATCCTGGAGAATTATTCAAGCGTTGGGAACTGCATATGCTTATACAAATTGGCTCATACTGCAGAGAGGTGAAAGGAGACCGCCACAGTCCAATTTGGTGTATCAGTCAAAGAACAACAGGAGTACAAATATCAGCAAGAAATTACTGCATGTGTTCGCAGAGCATTAGTTTGCAGTCAGGCATCAAATCTGACACTTCATGAGTCTCAAAACTTCTTCTAATTTATTCACAGTGTCTCTGTTTTGGGGAATGAAGAGGAGGTGCAGCAGAGCATTGAAATGTTTAGCAACCATTGTGAGAAGTGCCTGACGAAGTTACTAACCCTGCCAGTCAAAAACAGTAAAAGTCGTTCTTTGTGAGACAAAAACTTTACAGAGAAAGATACAGCACATTACAGACATTTTTCTTTGTTTCTAGAGGGAAATGCGAAGTTTAGGCAATTATTTCTTGAATAAATAAGATTTCTTTTGCCCCCCCCTTAGGACAAAATGAGCATAATGTTTATGCTGGGAGTTAGCAAAGTTGTTGATTAATGCCATGACTCAACAAACACTTTGCCAGGTGCTGAGATTTCAGGCTTCCTAAACTCACCATCTGGCCTATACTCTCTTGGTAGGAGGACTCAATCAGGCCCACTGGCATTTAAGGATAGTCCCCTCCCACTTCATTCCTCTTTTCATCCTGACTCTGCCCAACGGTTTGAAGATTAAGGAAAGAGTGAGAAAAACTCATAAATGTTTTACCAGATGGGCCCACCAGAAACGGACCTAAGGGCCGCAAAGCAATCAAGAGGTCCCCAAAGCCAAATCCTTTGTATGAAGTGACCACCACGGACGTGCTTGTAGTCAGGCTGTGAGCACTGCAGTGTTGGTCAATCAGTCCAACACTTTGGTCCGGAATGAAATATCTTGACAAACTACTAGATTGATTGCTATACAATTTATAGATATACGAGGGCATTTTGGAGATCCCCTCACTTTTTCGTCCTACTGACTTTGGTGAACTCCTGACTTTTCCTGTAGTGCTACCCTGAGGGTGAAATATGTTTATATAAAGATACTCAAAGTCCCCAGAGGATGACTTCTTGTGACTTCTAATAGCTATGGTGATCCTGTGACTTTTCATCCTGCATCGCCATGAGGCTGAGATTTTGGTTCCTTTTTGAAACATCTCAAAATCAACAAAATAGTTTGATGTGAAATTTGGTACACATACTCATGGTGCCCAGAGGATGTATTATAATAACTTTGACTTCTCAACATTTCAACTACAGCAGCACCAATGCCTGCTTCAACATTTTAATTCCACCAATAGTTTGGTTGATGACCAAACACCAGTGAAATTCCACCAGCCTGAGAATTAAAGCAGTGGCTCTGAGCAGGGGAGCAAGGGAACAAACAGCTCGATGGGCGAGGAGCCTAAATTTTCACTGCTCCATTCTGCTCACATGCACTGACTGCAATGGATGTCTGTATGACTGAGAAGGTACAGGATGTGATGAGACAGGGGGAAACGAGTTCCCTCAAAGCTGTTGTCGCTTCTCCTGGCCCAGATAGGAGCTACGCAGAGGTCTCATATGACTCGGCGCCGCTTTAAGGACTTCGGTGTGTTTTCTGTTAAGGGTAATTAGTGCACCAAACAACTAGTATTTTCTTGTGTTGTGGTTTCAAATCTCCAAAAGCATTCAGGAAAAAAATCATAGTCATAGGTTTTATGATATTTCTTCTCCTTCAGCAATTAAAATGAAGAAATAAGAATGAATTAAACATCATGTTTTCAGGGTAACTGACATGCTGAGGATGTAAATAAAATTCCAGAGGAAATGGTTTTTTAGAGTAATAGATAATTAATAAATATTCCCCATGAAATTCCCCAAAATGAGACTAAACACCTAAGCCAGAATATATTTTACCTAAAATAAAATTCTAATGGTCTTTGACCCATTTGATTACAGTGAAAATCCTGGTCTCCTTCGATAAATAACTCAGCACAACTATTTACATTCTATTGACATAAATCCTTTAGACTCAGCTTCCAGTGAGTTACATGTCCTCCACCACATTGTGTCAACAGGAAACATATCAAATCAAGAAGGCAAGTTGCTCTCAAGATGCAGACTACTGTTTTGTGATATGTTTAATCCTTCTTAAATCCTCAGAACCACGCATGTGCTGGAGAAACCAGGAAATTCTTTTGTTCTGTCTGAAAGATTTTACTGATAATTTTGGAGGCTCAGTCTGTCTTCCAGCTCCATCTTCAACTCATATAATTTCCCCTCAAACTGGCTGCCGCACTCTGCCTCTTTGCTGTCCAGTGATTCAAATGATTTCAATCACTTCTTAGATTACCTTTTATGTTGTCCTGGCACTGTTGTTAATTTACGTTCAGTTCTTTCAGTGCTTCTTTTTTATGGCCTATTTTACATTCGTGCCTGGAATCTTAATGTTGAATTTGTTTTGGGGATTTATTTATTGCTGTTACTTGTAAAGCACTTTGTAACATCGTTTTGAACATTGTTAATCACATTTAATATTGTTATTTAGATGCCTGATGCATTATGCAGCTGTTTGTTATAATTGTGAAAGGTGAGCAGCAGAGGCATAACTCAACAGTGCAATGCTCAAGGTTACCGACTGAAGCAAACTACTGCAGAAAAACTTTTGAATAAACTCCTCTTCAAAAGCATCACTGCAACAGGACAGACACGTCAGCCTTAATCATGCAGACAGAACAAAAATCTGATGAATCTGATGAAGTTTACTCACGTGCCTTTTCACTTTGCAAAATTTCCCAGGAGTAATGTTGATAATATGTGCTCAACAGGACTCATTGCCGACTGATGCAAGACACAGATGAAGCTGGCATGTGTGTTCTGCATAACCCAGTGCCCAAAACAATTAAAATAAACTCCATGATGAGTTTTAATCTCGCTCAATAAAATGTTAAAATGTCTTAAGTTTTGACTCAATGGACATTACAATTAAAAATAAATGTTTTGCAGGCAACTCACTGTCTGAAAACACCAATACTGCTTAGCTTCTTTTAACTTCTTTTAGCTCAGTATTTTCTAATTAAATTTTACAAACAAGTTCTCATAAATGTATGCACAAAAGTGATACTCTAGGTAGCTAACTAAATAAGTGAAGAAATAAATGAGCATGTTAAATTGAAAAAATAAATTAAAGGAATAAACTATTAATTTATTTCCCAAGTCACTTCTGGGCCTCCATACTCAGAGTAATGCTCATCACATTGAACATTTCTTTTTATTTGCATAAGCTCTACCTAAAAAAAAAACCTGTCTATTAAACTGCTGCACTACCAGTTGAGGTATCAGTGAAAATAAAAACCATATACATTCCTTTCACATTCCTTTTCCTTCAGAAAGTGATGCAAGGCAGACAAGCGGTTCGAGCTATTGTCTCCTAAAGCCCTGCAAATCTGCCAGAGTCCCCCACTGGCAGTGGCTGACGGGATTCTGCACCGGTGACAAGCAAGTGACAGATCACCGCCGAGGGGGGAGAAATCTGTCCATAGAATAATATAGTATGACAATGTCTCTGTGGAATACATCTCGAGGCTCATGCAACAATCAAAGCAACCAGGTTTCATCACACCATACTGTCTCTGTGACATCTGAGTTAAAATAAAACAGCTATACACACTTGGGCCTGTAATGGGGTGTGGGGTCGAGAGCAGAGGTTTCCCTAACTGCGCTGTGGGATGTAGCACATATAAATATAAAGAAAACATAAAATCCACAGAGAAAGGACATTTAAAACCAGGACAATCTTTTTGTGAGGTGACAGTGGCCACTAACCCAAGCATCAGCCCAGAAATCAATAAGTAAATCACCAAATACATTTGAGTCAATTATTTTCATTTCCTAAAAAGCCAGCGATTTGTGTTTTTCCCTGACATTTTGGGAAATAAGGCTGTTTGCTTTTTTGTCAGAGGTGAGATGAGAAGATTGATTATCAATTTCATCTCTGAGTGTTCAGTGGGGATGAAAGATGTGTTTAGCCTGGCTTATCGCAGCGTTGGAAGCAGATAGAAACAGCATTGAGGCTGCACGATAACAACTTCAAACCAGTCGTTTTTACATGTCAGGCTGCAAAAAGAGATTATTTTCATTATCAGTTATTATATATCACACTGTTTTCACGATGAATCGTTTTGTTTGTAAAAACTTTGGATTTCCAGTTGACAAGCTGACATTGTAGTCAGATGTCTTGTTTTGTTTACAAGGTAAAACTGGTGAAACAAGTGCTTGTCATGATTGGAAATTAGATGCTGATTAATTTTCTGTTGAATTAAATAACTCACTGATTCTGCTGTGTTCACATGCTGTATATCGATACCTGTTTCGAGCAATTACTTTAGGCTTCAAAGCTGAAACCATTGGGCATGTGGAGTTGCTCTTTTATACTAACTCTGCAGGCTTCACTAACTCTGAACACGACTCCGGTGATTTATTTGCGGCTAGTTTGCTGGCAAACAAGATACAACATGTACATAGAATGGTTTTGAAATTGAGAAACAGCAGCTGACAAGACAAGGTCCAATGGGTAACTTTGAACTTTTGATCATATCATGCTACTTATTCCATGGTCAAGAATTCAGTCTCAACATTATGCAGAAAGTGACAAAATATGTGTGTTTGTAAAGCACAAAATATTGTGATATACCACTCCATGACAACCGGACGAGGAAGACCTGACTGAAATGATACGATATGGTTAATGATAGGAATGGTCCAGAACAGCTAATGAATAAAGCTTTGTGGTGAGATTTTTTTGTTATTTTTAGCTTGTTGGAAGGGCTTGTTTTTCCTTTTCTTTTGAAGCCCAATTGTTTTCTGCCTCTGCATTTTGTGCTAAGCAACATGTACCGAATAAAAAAAAATATATTCTTGGCCAATATCTTCTGAATGCTTAGAGATAAAACTGATATCAATCTGACTCCCAGAAAAATAGTGAAAAAAAATCATATTTCCTGAAATGTCAGGATATTCCTTTGAACTGAACAATCAAAGATATTTGTTGGGGTTTTATGCTTCATCCTCTAGTTTCTTTCAACACTGGCTGAATTGCTTTCTATTAGGAGGAAATGTTTAAAAGTCCATCTGCCAGCCTGTATCTCTGCCGTTTCTGGCTCCCCACAGACCTCCAGAGCTGCTGCAGGTGCATTCCTAATGCCATTACTAGCTGAAGGACAGCTTAACAAAGACATATCAAATCCTGCTTGGCTGATTTTTGCATTTTGTTCATTCTCAATCAGAGGCATATGTCACAAGCCCAAACACTGGCGCCTGTTTCACTGTGAACTTTTTCAGTTCCCACAGCAAAGCCTATGACCATACGGCCATCCATATTTAGCAGGGCAGCTCAGCCAGACACTTTGTGAGCCCGAATATTCACCCTTATTGACTGGGGATTTTCCCAGTGTGAATGGTTGCATATTTACTTTTCTGATTACTATCTGATCCCTTGCAAGAGGAAATATAGGCGGTTTTAAGTTTGACAAGAGACTGGCAAAAGACCCCTGCCCAACATCTTTAAGATGAATCCTTTCAGAGAATTCTCTCTAAGGACTCCTTCAAGACACATGACTAATATACCAGCAGTACAGTTACGCAACATGCAATGACTACAAATTTCTCAGGCACAGTCAAGGTATCAAATAAAACACTCAATCCTGCACAATTCATCATTTTCTGGACTTATAACTGAAGGCAGATTTACATATGTTCACCTAATTGTCTTGGTGTTTTTTTTGGCAGCTGATCATGAATGAAAACATAATCTTTCTTGAAGCTTACAATTAAAACATATCAGAAAACAATGAAAATTTAGTTTAGTTTATCATTTAGCTTGTGTATCATTCATATTCATTATTTTATTATGTTTATTAAACTACCTGTTAAAAGAAAATGAGTGATAGAAAATTCTTTTAAAATGGTTCAATAATCATAGATTGTGCCTTTGAAACGAGCAGTAATAATGTCATCAGAGCAACTCACCATGTTAAGTTTGAGCTCCATGTTGAGGACTCCTCCACTGTCTAAAACAGGCATCAGATTGATGGCGAACACTGCGGCTCTATCTGGTGGGATCGATATATTTGGACCAAAGAAGACGTAGAAGTGCACAGAGAAGGTGTCCAACTCGTTGCGCAGAGTTGGACGGATGGGCCAGCACTTGTTAGTGTCTGCGGTGGGTGCGAGGTAAATGATGCTGTCCTCCAAGTTGTGCAGGTAACTGGCATTCTGCGACGGCCTGGGCAAAGCCGCCATTGACAGCGTGTCAGACAGGGAGAAGCCCATCGCCGTTCCAAAGGACTGAGGCATGTTCATGGAGGAGCTGGGCTGTGCTTGGTCCTTTGACAAATTGGACTTGGAGCAATCTAGTCAAAGGAGGAAGATATCAAATTCACAGAGGAAATCAACCAAACAAATTCCTGCAAGAGCTGAACTGGTTGGTGGATTTTTCCTGGCTTGCTGCAGAGGATTTTTGAAAATGCACCTTACAACATCTTGAGTAATGTAATAATCTCTATCATGAAGTCAATCAGCGTCTATGAATGAACAATGAAGAGCCAATCTGCGGGAAGTCTCAAGCAAACAGGAAATAACCAGGTCACATATTTTACTTTTGTTATTATGCATGCTAAGGAGCCAAGTCTTTTGCAAATGTTTGAAATGATCCCCTTCGGCTGGCTTCCATAATGTAAACAGCAAGGTTCAGCACTGAACGCTGCTTTTAAATGAGACAAAGATTTGCAGTGATTGCAAACAGTATGCTTTCACTCAACACAAAGCAACTTGCTGTGAAATGGTCATTGATGGTAACTGGCAAAGTACTGTCAAATACTGCCAATCCCCAAGGGGAAAGGATTTCAAAGGCTTTTCTAGCTCAGCCTCTTTTGCATAGTGTTGTCTCTGAAAAGGTTTGAAGTATTTTAATGTCCTTACAGGCAGCTGAAGCACTCCTAAAAATACTGAAATACCAAATACTCCTGGTTTGAGGCAAATATAACTTTAGTAGAAACAAGAAAAATCTGTGCAAAATCAGTGAAAACATAAATATATAGCACATCTTTACGTATATATAGGTGGGTGGAGTGGAGACATACTATCCAACATTCATAGTCAAAAGAATTGGCTTCATTTTGCTTTCACATACAGCATGATACAAACTCTTAATCATTTATTGAGGGCAAGACACCTGCAGTGAAAATACTGTATAAACAACAATAATAAATAATAATGTGCAACCTAGTTTCAGCGCTTCCTGTGTATCCGGCAAGCGTGATGTGTGTAAATTGGACTGAATTCAAATAAGGCTACATATTTTCTGAGACAGTTCATAACAACAATAACCAATAAAAGCAAGAAAGCACAAGAAAGGTGAGTACTCCAGACGGTCCCTGAACCTTAGGTGTTCCTCAATTTAAATCCACTAAAGGTCAAGTAAGATCTGCCTGGCAGGCAGCGGGAGAAACAGAGTGTGAATAATTAGTGTCTGTGTTGCCATGGTGACAAAGTGCACCACATAGTGTCCAACAGAGGGAGGGGATCACTGCACGGGAGGAGACTTCCCACAGATTTGTGAGCCCTCCCCGTAGAGTGACCAGAAAGAATATCTCAGCTCTGCACAACCCTAAAACAGCATGTAGCACTTAAGCGTGGCATCACTGGCCTCTTAGAAATCCCATACGAATTGCCTCAGTTTGGTGGGCTCCAGTCTCTTTTTGCACAAGCCTCTTAACGGTCTGATGGTTTCTGGCAACCCTTTTGCCATCATGGCCCACATATCTGCTTGCTTTAAAAACATTTGTAGATTTTGCCTTTTGTTCTGTTGTGTGTGTGTGTGTGTGTGTGTGTGTGTGTGTGTGTGTGTGTGTGTGTGTGTGGGGAGGGGGGGTTAAGTAGCACCTGTCAAGTAGCACCTGTAAAAACTGAAAGCCACAATCAATTATGACTTAATGAATTATGAATTGAACTCTGGAAGTAAACAGCTCATAGACTGTGGCAATACACATTATCACTGTTACTGTAATAACAATATCATTTTGTTTGATTGGGAAAATTGGTAAAATGCCTTCATTTACAAAACCATCTTCACACTGCAGTATAAAAAACATTAATCAACATGTGAAAAAAAAAACAGTACAGTTTTATAAGAATACCAGTGTCCTCAAATATTGTTACTGTAATATAATAATTCTAATACAAATAAAGAATGCATATTGCTGGTTTAATTTAGGAAAAAGGGAAAAAATAAACTGATCTCAGAGGCAGCTTAAATTCACAACAAGCCAGAAATAAAATTCAAAGGAATGAAAAAAAAAGAAAAAAAAAAAGAAGACTCATCAATCACAATGCGCCAGTGAAGACAAACTCACCTGTGACTTGCACCCCAATTCGGAAGTAGACGTTGCAGTTAGTGAGATATCTCTCCACCAGGATGTAGTACCACTGTTCCCAGGCAGGTACAACAGTGTCTAATTCACAAGGGTTCCACTCCCTGCAGTCGAGGGCACTCGAGTTATGCACCGGTGGTGCTCGCGCTCTTATCTTCAGCACCACGGGACAGCTCTCACTGCTCTTGTTCTTGGTGCTGCAGTTTACGAGCTGAACCTTCACCTTTGATATATAATTGGGGATGAACACTCTGCAAAAGCACACACACACACACAAAAACCCACACAGAGACGTGCTTTAGGTAATAATACCAACCTGGTCTATCAACTATATCACACGGCAAAATGCAGAACAATAGCCTTACTGCATATAAAATGTATTCAAGTTAATGTTTATTAATGTTTACCCAATGAAAAAATTTCATAATGATCATTTTCTGACCATTATCATTAAAAGCAGCACGCCTTTGCTGTTTTTAATTATGTTAATCACTTTTATGGTAACTTTGCCATGCTTTGCAGGTAAACTTTGCACTAACTTCATAACAAATGCAATTTTGTTGATTTAATTGTCTTTTGTTCATTTTGCTTCTCCTTTAATAAAAACACTGCTCCTCTGCTGGTCTGGTGCTTTAGATTTAAAAAGCATATAATGTTTATAAACAATAACATTTAAATAATAAACATAACATTTCAGCACTTATTTTGTTTATGCAGAAGCCACATAACACTGAATCTCCTTCCTTCGGGGATCTTAAAATAATCATGAAATAAGCCATAAACGTCAGGAAAAAAAAAAACTTTCATATTGCTCTGCTCACATAACTGAGGTGACTTTTAGAGAAGAGGAAGTTAATAACAGTGCTCAGACTGCAATCACACACTTGGAAATTGCATCTTTCTGAAATTAAAATGCAAAATAAAGTTACGGAGAAGACTTCGGGAAAATCATAACTTAAGGGGCTGATGGGGCTGAAAAGAAGCATTTTCTTTCAGATAATCCATGATTATGTGTGTAAATTCAGTGCCAAGCCATCCCAGCTTTTGGTTCAGCTAGAACACTTACTTATAAAGTGCAGATCTATTATGGGCGGGGATCATCTGGTCGATGAAGTATCCAGGATAAAGCACTGAGATCCCAATTAGCCTCTGGACAATGAGCTGAGGCTGGAAGAGATACTGGCATTCTTCAGACAGACCCTGCAAAGATAACACAGCAGAGGTTTAGATAGTATTTTAGTGGTTAACTCACCCATATTTCTTAAAAGCTGGTAAGGAGGAGATTAGATATCATTCAGACTGGCTGAAAAGTCCTAATGGACTGTGTGCATAAAGCCTGTCATCCTTTTGGATTAATATCACTCTGCCCTCCCTCTGCCTGCCACACAGCGTAACATGCACCCGTTATTTCGTTCATGTTGTTCTGAACCATTAATGCTTGATGTGCATTACTGTGTGAGATGAGCCGAGCAGACAGAATGACTTAGAGCCAGGAGACCGTGCATTGTTTCTACACATGATCTGCTGTGAAATTTGTTTTAAAAAGGACCGGGGCCCTTTTGCGCCTGATTCAAAAGGACAGGTGTGAATGCCAAATGAGGTCCTTCATTTCTGTCAGTCCCTACTGCACGAGCCACAATTACTGTGGCATGTGGCATTAGTCCGGGAGCCGCTGAGGTGACCCTTTGATTTATTACAGCCTGTCAGTTGGACCTGCACATGTGTCTTGTAGAGCAAGTTGTGCTTTAATTAAGGTTCATCTGACATGGGTTTTTGAAGCTCAGTGTTTTACACTCTAATTGCTGGTGGCTTTTAATGGCATTCACTAGTTTAAAATTTGACTATCAGACTAAAGAAAAAAAAATTACAGACATTTATTCATTTTATCCAGAATTTTAGTCTTGCCAGGATGTTAAAGCCTCTAAAAATCCATTTAGGCCATAGAGCGCTAAAATTCCCCATTGAAACACAGACTAATTACATTATTTTAGCTCCTTCACTCAGAATGACCTACTGAGAAAATGCAATTTCAGGGAAAAACTCTGGGGTATGCACTGAGTTTTCAGTTTATTAGGTACACCTGAACAATCTAATGCAATCCATTGCAATAGTGCTGCAAAAAATGCAGTCTTTTAGTACTTATTTTCAGCTTTATTGAACTTTGTGATTTTTGATGCTGTAGTTAGTGATGTTGTTGTTGTCTTGAATTACATTACACTGAGAGAGTTTATCGTGTTTTGAATGATATTTACACACATTTATGAAAGAAGGAAGACCTCTCTACATTATTTTGGCTTACCTCAAAATCCACAACACATATTTTTCTTTTTACCTGTAGTGTAGTTTTATCCATGTGAATTGTTTAGGCGTGACTTTTGGAGATATTGGCTTTAGACCAAGATAATCCACAGACCTTGTGTTTCATATAAGAACTATTTTCTTTCTAGCTGACTACACTGTGTGATGGTGCAGAAGGAAACATGCACTACTCAAGGACTGGAGGCTCATGCTCCTGACAGCACAGGATATAAACATTATTAGCGTTATCCTCAGCTGAGCTGTAACATTGGCTAGCTTAGTTAGCTAAGTTAACTAGCCTCTCATCCATGAGTAGATGTATAGTTCCTTCCGCAGCAGGGAAATAGTTTCCACAAAAGTGCTCACAAACCAGGATTTCTGGAAAGAGACACTGCTGTTGCTTGTTTTTTGTTTCTTGGTGCTTTGAACACCACGAGCGATGTGCCATCTAGTTCTATTATGTTATAGAGAAGGCTGCCATCAGTAGAGCTGATATCTTCAAAACAATCCAGATGTTTATTTTACTCAAAAAAAGTTAGATATTATAATATTAGACTGTAAACGTAGCAAACCTTTACAGTCTAATATTGTAATATCTAACTTTTTTTTAATATTAGATATTATAATATCTATTTTTTTGGATGAAGAAAAGAATTAACAAGTTAATTACAAACAAATTTACATGCAAACATATAAACAATTGAATTAATAATGTATGAAAAAGAGATATTTAATCAAAGATTTTACAGCCAGTTTTTATAGATTTTTTTCTATCCATTTATATCCATTGTGCTGACAGCAGACAGCACCGACTGGCTAATACCCAGCTACAAAGCGAATACATACTGCCAAACCACTATGTCAAACCCTGATTATAATGATCATCATAAAACAGTAAAACCGTTTTGAGTAAGGGATACGTGACAGAGAAATGAAACCCCGCCTGGACTGTGACTGATTCTTACAACTTGATTCTCGTAACCATTGCTTTATTAGTGTCTAAATCAAGACAGCATCATTATCACCCAGATACAAGATTAAATGGTTGTCCTACATTTTGATGAAGTCATGTCGACAATCATCTAGGAGCACAAAGATGCTTATATTAAGGTAAACATTAATATCATTTACTACTCTTATCACTTCCCATCAATTTCCTGGTTTAGCCTGAATGACTGACTGACTGTGCAGCGACTTCAGAACAGGAAATGATGCACCTGGTCTTGATAAGTGGAAAGCAGTGGAAATAAATGTCTGGATGGTATCCAGTGTTGCTTTGGTGTTCTTAAAGGAATTATGAGAGTTAATAGTGAATTAGCCACTGCAATGGAATATACATGTCAAATAAGCATTCGGTTTATCCTAATCGTAATAATAAGAGACAGCTTATCACTACTTCTTCTGCTTTTCGATTGCTAAATCCTTACATCCTGTGTGCCGAGCTCAGTATTTGACAGAGATTGTTATAAATGTAGTGCATCCCTTCTGTTCTGCTTGCTTTGCTTCCATCCATGTTTCCCCTCTGAACTGAAAATATCACATCTTGGTTGCTAGAAAATTGCCTCAGAAAGCAGAATCTGGAAGAGGCACGTTATTTTCAGTCACACTTTAGCCATAGCAGCCTCTATTCCCAGTGCCCCTAAGAAAACCAATTCTTTTGTTGCAATGTTCATAGCAACATTTGATGATATTTTTGATTGTTGTGCATTCCAGGTACGCCTTTTCTAGTCATTGGAAACCTCAAAGGAAGCACAACTGTACACCGTGCCAGAGACAAATAAATGAAAATGAAATGGAAATCAGCAGGTGTTTATGTGGCCAAATAGGAGAACACGATGAGATGAAGAAAACCTCTCTGACGCTGTTCTGCCTCTTTAAGCTCTCCAGTGCAAGCGTGAATACTAATATAATCCCAATGAAAACTTGCATTATTTTTAATAGATTTTTTTTTTCTATCGCAAAGAGGAATTAAGTAACCGTGAAGAAAATATTTTAGATGTAGATCTCATTTAAGTTACATAACACTTGTTTTTATCAGTCTCCATCAGTGAATGATTTATAAACAGTGATTTAAGCTTTTCACTTGCTGCTCTACACAGCTGACACTGGAAGAAGTTTTTTTTTCCATGCTAACATGGCTTTAGGGATGGCAGTACTGGTCTGTTGGTGGGTCGGTTCACTACTTTAGTCCAGACTGACATGTCTCAATAAATAATGGCTGGATTGGTATGGAATTTGGTGTAGACAGGCATGGTACCCAGAGGTTAAATCCTACTGATTTTGGTGATCCCCTCACTTTTCACCTAGAGCCACCAGCAGGTCAAAATTTCACTTATCTAGCAAAATAGTATTTAGTTCAGATATTCAAGGTTCATGCAAAATTTATCATAATGACTTTGGTGATCCTCTGACTTTTTCACTAGCACCACCATGAGTTTTTGTTTTTGTTTTTGAGTGTAGTATCTTGACAACGTTTGGATGGATTGCCATGAAATTAACTTGAGATGCATATACTGCATGGCTGTAAACTCACAGTCTTGTTGAAGGGTTAATATGGTGGTCAGCAGTAAAAGCAACTATGGCTAAACAGATAAATAATAGAGCGTCATCTACAGGAGACAGTTTTGGCCACACTGTTTGTTTGTTCCTAGATGGAGCTCTGGTAAGTAACAGTGCAGAAACAACAGTGTCCAATGTTAAAATCAACTGTACTGTCAAAATTATGACTAGATGAAACTATAATGCTGATTTGTGGTGTTCAGGCTCACCTTGACTGAGATCTTGCCTTCATCCTTGGGTAAATGTGCCGCTAGGAACCAGTCTCCAGGGAGCGGGCTGGTCACGTTGAATGCACCCGTTGTACGGTTTGGAAGAGTCCAGGTAAGAGTCACAGCAAAGGATCCAGGGACGACTGTATCCCGAGGGAAACGGGTGTACAGGGGGTTGATTACTGGAGGAGCCCCAGACCTGAAGTACCTATTAATCACAAACAGCAGAGGCATCTGCCAGATATAAAATTCATCCATAGGAATAGCTGACAGCATGAGCACAGATGGCATCTTCTATTTAAAAATTTCAAATCCAAAACATTAATAATCATATCCAGTTCCACATATTATTGTGATAACCACGTTACAGAAGAGTCACCTGAGAAACCAGCTCTCATAACACACACTGCTTGCCAATATGATAATAATAGACAGGCAAAATTAAAAGCTAAAGGCAGCTAATGCTTCAACAGCAGTACCTCCATATGTCGAGGCTGCCTGTAATAGCTGACACTGCTCAGGTTTAATCAGCTGCTATACCCGTTTTCCCAAAGGTAAAGACTATAAGATGCTGATCACTATCTATGTTGACCCTACATAAGGGGAACACCTCCACTTCAACAAAAGTTGTACACAAGCAACTTCAGAAAAAAAACCCAAATCATCTTACACTGTCACATTGCGGTTTGGGCAGCTGTCTCCAAACGTGCCCCCTTGCTCCTTGAAGGTGATGAGGTTCCATACGGCCATCATGGTGTCGTCAGGCACATTGAAGTGGAACAGTTCCACACTCGCAAAGGAGTTGAAAGCACTCAGCTTACGAGGCGTGCGGGTGAAGTATTCAGTCACAAAAAGGCAATCTGTAGGGAAAAGGGAAAGGAGAAAAGTGTCCCTGAATCTTTGTGAAGATAAATTTCAGGAACACATGAGAGTGAACTAGTTTTTACTTCATAAAAAGTCAGGAATTTATCCTCTGGGAACTGCGAGTGTCAACTTTTGCATCAATCTGGTAGTTGTTGAGATATTTCATGATGCAAGTGAAATCTTTGACCCACTGGTGGCATTAGATAAGTAATGGGATCACAGAGGTCATTAGAATGCATCTGCCTGTGTATTTAATGGCATCCTGTGACAGTTGTGACAGACCCTTGACAGACGGAACAGACAGAGTGATGTCGCCATTGCCATGCACCCAATACTGAACTGGTGATTGAGACTTTTCTTAAAAAGGCTGAATTCTGAGTACATTTTCCCATTTGCTTGCACTATTATGTCTGTATACGGAACAGAGGCATAAAGAGCCTCTCTGACTCAAGTCCACAAAGACTTCTCCTTCTCAAAGCTTCTCCTTGAACCTTGCGAACTATTTATAAAGAGCTCTATCATCTATGTGTTCACAGACTCCCTTTAAAGCAGTTGAGGGAGATGAATGTATGTATGCAAGCTCACTCACGTCCTGCATAATGTCAAATCCTTGGATTACATCCACCGAAGGCTCTGCATATAAAAGCCGCAGAACAAGTGACAGGTGTAATCTCCCATATTACCTACATGAGATTGGCTAGCAGCAAGCACACCCAGTGGGTGGGCAAAATCTGAGGGAAAATGGGTGTGAGTCATTTAATTGCTACGCTAGAACATATTGCATCTGTTAGATAAGTGTTATCATGAATATAAACATAAGTGAATAAGGAAAGAGGCAGTGATATTTCAAGGGAACAATGTGGAGGCACCTTGATGTTTCACTGGAGGAGAATGTTTTTACATTTGTAACACACTCCCTTTGTGTTTCCGTATGTCAACCACCTGTACATGGAATACCTGTGGTGCTGTCTTTCACTCTTTTCTTTCTTTCTTTTATTTAGGGGTAACTTATCTCACTTGAAATTTGTGCAAAAAATGGCAAAATTTGGCAATACAGTTTTGGGGATGTGATGAAAAGCCTGCGCTGCTAAAACAGCATGAGCCTGATTCATTTAAGAGTTATAACGAGACAGTAAGCAAGCTGGCTCTAATAATCCTGTCATTTGCAGCTGCATGTTTTGCTATTGCCTCTTTTCTTTTCGCCTTGATGACACCGAGTACAA
Organism: Scatophagus argus; assembly: GCF_020382885.2. NCBI lineage: Eukaryota > Metazoa > Chordata > Actinopteri > Scatophagidae > Scatophagus > Scatophagus argus. The sequence continues at coordinate 14,702,540 of NC_058496.1, read as the reverse complement.
AAAACTAAAAAGTGACCCTCTACAGTGAGCCGAGCCGTGGATGCATAAAGGAAAAGGTTTTCATGAATGTGCAGTGTGTTCTAATGTGCGTTAGGAGAGAAAGAAAAATGGCTCTGCTCTGCTCTGCTCCCCCACACTATTACCAGACCTCAAAGCTCGCGCTGGCTCTCACCTATGGAAGCAACCTTGAATACTGAAGGCACAGAATAAGGAGGCAGAAACTCAGAAGAATGAAGCAACCTTGCTGTCAAGAGCTGAAGCTTAATCCCATACAAAGCTCTCAGCCTTAATTTCATTCTCATCCCAGCCTTCCTCTGGTCTGCTGTCTGCATTATATGCGATCCTCCTTTGCATTAAGGGTCACCCTTGCTCTTTCATTACATGAATACCTATAACTGGTCACATGTCACAAACTCGAAGGCTGTAACTCAATAAGTGGAGGGGTGCTCTACAACTGCAGGAGTCTGCAGTAAGCCTTCCATATGTTCTGCTTGTCTGATTATGAAGAAACAGACTGGGCTTCTTCCAGCCACAGATCGCAGACCACCAAAAAACTAATGACGTACAATAACCAGGTGGTTAACCATTTGGTTACTTGTTGGTTGGACATAAGTTGGACATGTGACTGGTTATTGGTGGTGACTACACCATTCAAAGGGAGCCTGTAAATTAGGATGAACTGATCATCACCACCTTCATCAGGCAATGTAACCTCAATTACAAGAAAGTCGCCATTTATCACATCAAAAAATAAGCTTTCAATCAGTGGTTCCCAACCTTGTGCTCAGGACCCCTAAAAGAAGGCTGTGAGATGATTATTGCTCAGTGCTTGGCTTTTTGTGCAGCGTAATTTTTCCTCTCTAGTGTTGTTCAAAAATATTTCAGGAAAAATCAAACTGCTCCAATCTCAAAGTCATACATGGTTTGTGAGTGGACATAAGTATCAAGGGGTCAAACATAATAAAAAATAAATAATAAAACGGTAGGAACTGAGGGTCTAGCTAGATCATTGCACTAAACTGTAGTTACTTCATAAATTTTCTATAGTGTGTGCAGTAAATTGTTATTTGTAGACATAATTTGTTCTCCTACACACCTGTTTCTACAGGAGTGCAAATATTCTTTTCTTTTTCTCTTTACGTATTTGTGTCAGTGGATTGTAAATGATCAGAATTCTGAAATAAGACATTTTATTGGCAGTTGTCCCAATCTTGAGCTTGCCAGATTTCACTGTGATATTTTATGATGTATAGGATACACTACAGATGCAGACAGTTATACTAAACTAAAAAGACAGACTACATTTCAAACATAGCGACAACTGGGGTTGTTGTGACAAATTAAATGCAGTGAAACCCACATGCCAGTCTATTTTTAGAAAATTAGAATAATGAATTGAATATTTATTCTCAAACCCCATCTGTGTGAATAAAAAGATTCTGCACAGAAAATATTCCCAAAAAAATGCACAAGTCTCACTGACAATCCAGCAGCCACACACTGTGACCGCACTCAATGTGGAGGTGCAAACATGCCAAAATATCTAAATATGCCTGTTTGTTTGGCAGCTTAAAGAAGACATTTCATCTGAAAATAAAGGCAGCAGAGTGCTTACAGGCTTTCTTACAGCACGGCTGCTCTGAATTCAGTAATCTTTTCAATGAACGCCTCCCAACCACTGTTTTACTCTGTTAGGGGCTTAATACAGACATAATCCTGCTTTTTGTCATCTCAACTAGAGATTTATCCTTGAATGCTTAGCTTTATAGTCTTTAAACTTTTTTTTTAAACAATGTAGGTTAAAAAATTCCTCCTCTACTAACATTTAAAAAAAAAAAGAAAAAACAGCTGTAACCATCTGTAACAGAATTTGGCATAAAACTGGTCATCAGTTTCTCCAAACACACACCCGTATTCTGCTTCATGTTGCTCTCAGCCACCATCAGCACGAACGAACACAAAGCCATGAAAATTACAGGAGGTTCTTCCATCGTCAAAGACATCGACATCAGAGCTGTGGAGTCCTAACAAGATCAATACAAAACTGAATGTTCTGTCCAGGGTGGATAAACTCATCATCAAGGCAATTACTGTTCTAATAAACAGCAGTTATCTTTTCAAGAGGAGGATTCTGCCTTGCCCCCTAAATAAGACCCAAATCTCAAATATCACTGTATCTGCTCACTGTACACACTCACCCCCAGCAAGCCAAAAAAAAAAAAAAAAAAAAAATGGGTAGAAGAGGAAATTGAGCTGACTGACTTCAACAGGAGTCCAAGGATTTACCTAAACTGATGGTGCGAAACAACAAGTCTATCTGCAACATGCTCAGATCATTAAGGTCTTGGGTGCCCACGGCCAGTACAGCGTGTGCTGTAGGTATGGATTCACTGTAGTCCCAGTTGAGTTCTGGGGTTTTTGTTTCATGCCTTTGTTTTGAAGCAGCAAAAGACAGTCGAGGTGGAAGAACACAAAAAACAAAACAAAACAAAAAAACAAGGAAAAAGACACTCTTCATATCTGTCTACATAAGATCATTTTTATGTGTTAAAAAGGAAATAAAATGACCACAAAGAAAACATTTTGCATGTTCTGGTTCCATTTTATGATAAAAGAGGCTGAAATTAAAGGAATTTTAACTTCAGCTTTGCCACATTTTCCAATTAGTTCTATTCGTTTTTAATTGGGCTGAATTAAAAACAGGCAACGACAACGTCTATCTCAAGCATTGCCTTATTGTCCGACGAGTGTGGTTCTGTTCTGCCTCATGCCAACGCGTCTCAACTTGTCTCTGCCTTCTTTAACAAAGCAAAACAACAAGGAACAAACACGCCAACAGTCAAAGGCAACAACAATGTTGCGCTTTCTTGTGTGCCAAAGTCAATCAGCAATCAGCATCGTAGCGTACAACCGATAGGAGCATCTGTCAGTGTGTTGCGTGCCATTATGAGCAGCGACCGTCCCCATGCGTCACCCAGCTGAAGCCAGCCTGTGTTCGTGAAAACGGGTTTTGACGGTAGACTTTGGAACAAGATAACAAGCAGCAGCTGTGGATGTTCAGCAGGCTGAATTCAAACCAGAGACGGGGATCCGGCGCTGCTGCTGCTGCTGCTGCTCTCCGGGAGCATTTCAGCACCCCCGACAAAAGGAACAGCTCCTGGTGAATCAAAGCAACACGCCACTGAATGGAAACGACTCACCTCCAAGAGCGCAGAGATAGGTGTAAACAAGCAAGAGGAGCCTCGGGGGGCTACATCCTGAGCCCAGGCGCTCCAGTTGCCACATCGTTAAAAGCAAAATATTTGGTGGAGGGCTACAGCCCGGGTGCAGTTCTTAGTCGCTGTGCTGGTCTACATTTTTTCAGATTTTTTGCCAACGACCAGCTGTTTGTGCATGACGTAATTCAGACGAGGACGGTACAGCGCCTCCCCTTTGGCTTTGATTTGACAACCTCAATATGTCGACTTATTTTCATTGGACCTCGGGCCCTGTCAGTCCGAGGGAAGGTGCAGACGTAGACTGCACCACAAGGCTCGTCACTTCGGCGTCCGGGCCACCACACACACACACACACACACACACACACACGCCGCACAGGGCGAGAGAGGAGGAGAGGAGCGCAGAGGCTGCAGCTGCCCCCGGAGGCTCTTCACCCAACGCCCGGGACAGAAAGTTTGAGGCGGATGGGGGACACAGCATCTGACCTGATCTGATCCTGGGCAGCCCTCTGAACTCTGATTATGTCCTAAGAAATACGAGTGTTGAATTTGCAGCATCTTCTGCATTGCAGTGCGTTTCTGTCTATTAATGAGTGGGAATCAGTCACCTTCTTTTTCTTTTCTTTGCTATTTTAACTGCTTAAAAAACCCAAAACAAAACATATCATCTTTGTGAATTTCATGAGAATGATGCTGTGTTTCACAAGTCTGCTACACACAATGATGCATTACTTCTCAGAGACTCCAGCTCTGAAACATGGTGAGATACAAGAGATTTATACTCCCTATCTGTGGTGGGTGTCAACAGTGGTTTTTACACAGCACCATGCATCACTCACAAATCCCAGATAACTGTGTCTGGATTTCTGTTATTTTTCTCTAACAGTCTGAGGTTTAACGAACCAGTCAGATGGAAGACATAATATTGGTTTTGCATAATATAAATAAACTCTTACAGACACAAAGGTGGAGTTGATAGACCACAAAACAAGTAAAGCCAATGTTAACAAAACTAAACGTCAGCTGTTCAACAGATCGATAATGACATTGACATAGGTGCACTGAACTAAAAATAAAAGGCTATCAAAATGATTGCGTTGTTGTTATTCAGTTTTATTCAAATTGAAAAACAAGGAATATCTTTTCCTCCTTCATTAACACACAATTGTTATCTCCAGGGCTTTGAAATATTAATTCTCTCTCTCATGTTCAGCAGGTGACTGCAGACCCAGTGGGGAAAATAAAATGTATTTGTCACAAATCTCTGCAAAACACAATAATCCATTTCCCTCCAAGAAATGGACATTAAGACTGACCCAAATTCTGTGTCACGATTATTTTTAGGCTGCGGGGTGACTTCAACATGAGTCATAATTGTCCGAGCAGATTTGTCAGAGAGTGAATGAGCTCTTGAATCTGACTGGCTATAATTTATTTGACATAAATGAATCATTAATCTGAATTGTTCACATTAAAGGAAGACCACATGTCGAGGGGGTTAAGAATGAGAAGCAGGCTGAATTTCACATTGTGACAATTCGCTGGTGACCTTAAACTAACCCAGCACATACACAGACTTATGTTTCTCTGGGAGACTAGTTCACCGTTAAGTCGCCTAATCTGCCTCGAGTTTGTCTCATTTAGCCTGCAACTACTGACCACAGAATAGTTTGGTATGAATTAACCTCATCTCCTAATGAATGTTTGCAAACAGTCACAAAAAGCCTCTCAAAAGCCACATAAAGGTTTGCTTTGTTGTGACGGGAATATTTCGATACTTTATTAATGCAAAACAAGAAAATTAAAAAAAAATCCTCCACCCATCCACCTCCACAGGAAGAAGAACATAAGGAGCGAGTATCCGCTTTAAAAACAAATGAATCCATATTCAACACAGAGCTTTTATTATGTTGTTTGCCTTAACGGGAGGATTACAGAGCTGGCACCATTTCAGCCAATTATTCAGTCACATCCCGTAATCATAGTCTAACTGAAAAACTGCAAGAAAAAATGACTTAAAGTAAACCTGGGCAACCAAATGAGCAACCAAGACAAGTTGTCCTCGAGGTTGTAAATATTGCCAGATCCCTGGATACCTCAACCCACGCACAGCCAGCAACCCAGGCAAGCAAATGACTGGCCTCACCATTACTACAATAAGCAGTACAGAATGAAGAGCCAAAGTAAATGGCCTGTCATGTCCCTCTTCAGCTGAAGACAATTTATTCCTATAATGACACCTTAAAGATGTATGACAATAGGTTTAGAACAAGAAAAGTTTGACACTTGACCCCTTTCAATATGAAATTTATGGTTTTGTGAATTTCCTGCACTAGTTTCTGTGTCCTCTAATGATCCAGAGGCATTCAAGCTTGGACATTCTGACTGCACATAGGCGTTAATGAGAGTATCTGTCTCTGTCTGGAAACCTGTCCAGATCACCTTTTCATCTGGTGTGTGCTGGGGAAGGCCGTCATCCTCTAAGTTATTAAGTGTTGTACAATCTCAAAGCCAAAACGCTCAACATCAGACAGAAAGCCTGCCAGATATTCTAGCCAGACAAAAGGGCAACCTCGCCCTTCTGTCAAAGGAGACCTGGAAGACACCCAGTGAGTGATTATTACTGTAATTAAGAGCCATCCTGGTCAATGAGAAAGGGTTGACAACAGAAAGCCAAAACAAATCACCATAAATACTCTTGACTGACATTTCTCCAGTCTGTCTTTTGTTGAAAACATGAATGAGACAAAGCTTTCCTCAATGATTAGATCTCAATATTATTTTTCTGAAAATAAAATCCAAAAAACTGCTTCATGCCGCACAATAATGCCTCCCACAGTGACATTTGGTGGAAGAAGGCAAAGGCACGGCCAGCAAACCAGTTAAAAAATTGGTGGTAGGAGGTGATGCAGGATGTGTATGTGTGTGTGTGTGTGTGTGTGTGTGTGTGGGTGGCTGGTGCACATCATGGCCTGAGTTATTTCTGCTCTCCCTAAGGTGAGGCTCTCCACAGCTTCGATGTACCAGCCACACAGTTGCACACAGAGGAGCATGGAGGGCTTCCAGTTAAGCTGGCTTCTTAGGAAGACATTCAGACATTCAAATCCACTGCTACACCTAATCCTTGGCCTCTAAAAATCTTTAAAAAAAAAACAAAAATACTGTAACTTGTTGCCAAGTGTGAACTCAAGATGGTCTATACCAACATGTTCACTTAAAGAGATAAACTGACAAAATGGAAAAGAGTGAGAGGGAGGGAGTGAAAGAGGCGCCAGCTGGTGAAGTTAAGCACTCCTCCACTGTGGCTCAGATTCGGTACACAGTACACTCTGCCTGCAGCATGGCGTCTATGAGACCACATCCTACTCCTGCCTGCTATCACATGATGTTCACACAATTAAAATCATGAAAAGAAAATGGAAGGCTGGACAAGAAATTTAACTCCAGAGTTTCCTGGACATCTTAAAAAAAAAAAACAACCTAACTTTATTATGATTTTCGTTGAAAACGTTCCTCTGTCAATACTAGAACACAATCTACGTATCATCTATCATTCCTCTAGACCTTAGCCAATCACCTATTTATAGCTAAACAGCACCCCCTTATGAAAATAACAACTTCTCTGATTTTCCTTTATCAGACGCCAGTATCACTAAGCAGCAGTCAATGGTCCTGAACAAAAAGACGGCACTTTATGTTTTTTACATTTTTAATAATTCATCTTTTACAGTATTTGACGAAAAAAAAAGCAATCCATCAAAGAGGGTCAGGAAACAGTCTGCGTTTACACTTGATCAGTAACAGCTAAGGCACAGCTTATTCGTAGAAATGTCCCACAACAGCCTCCATCCAATCACATGGATCATTTCAGTGATTTTTCTTCTGGTGACGCATCACACGTAAATCTATAAAGACAAGTTTAAGTACAGTACATGTTTGACTCCTGTCTGAGGACTCTACACCATTACATCCTGAACACTCCAAAACGTGTCTTCTTCATTGGCGCATTCAGTGCTGCACTGAGGCTCAGTCCCAAAACCATACGAGTATCAGCTGGGTCGATAATCCCGTCATCCCACAGTCTGTAAAGAAAAAAAAAAGAAAGTAAATACGAAATGGAAAACCCACATCCATCCAAGGGTGTGACATTTTGATATAAATCGTTTTACACATTTTTATCTTTTCATTTTGAAAAGTCTAACAAGACTGCAGGGCAAGTATGAAACCAATAATTTGGGGATTATTATCATTAGTCAGTGCTTTTGAACACATCAGTATCTCCTGTTCGTATCATCTCCCCAATAAATGTGTTAATAGCCTCTATTCACAGCCAGAACAAGCCAAAATGTTTTATTATGTGTTTATTAAGTATTTTTTTCCATTTAAAATCCCTTTGACCTCATGAGCTATGAGACTCCTCACTATTCTCTTTAGATTTCATCTGACTCTTCTAATTGTGTCTTCTTTGTTTTTTGCTCCATGTTGGCAGGGACACTCCTTTTTTTATGTATTTATTTTATTTTTTATTTTTTGTTGGATAAATCTGCTTACATTTTAATATCCAAACTGTCTCTCAGGACTGAAACATATACACGCAGTTTCCCAACATATGATGAATGTTTGGTTTGTAAGAACTCCAAAGTCTGATATGTACTCTGCTCACACATACCATAAGAAAAACAGCTCACTGGATAAAATTAAAAGCAAAGATGGCTCATATAAGCCGGACAACTGGACATCTAAGTGTGGAGAAATAACTTCACCTCAGCATCACTCTTCATGCGCAAAAAGTCTTTGTTGTGGTTTCTCAGAGTTTGGAAAAGCAGGACGACATGATTTATTAAAATGATTTAAAAATACATTTCAGACACAGGCTAATGGATTTTTGGTAGTCCATCTATGCCCTATATATAAGAATACTGTCTCTCAGTAATAGTGTTAAAACTTCGTACAGTGAGTCATCTTCAAACCTCACCTGGCACTGGAGAAGTATGGACTTCCTTCCTCTTCAAACCGCCGCACTATTGGTTCCTTCATAGCAGCCTCTTGCTCTGCTGTGAACTGTGAATGAATTGTTAAAACAAAGGAATTGGAGTCGTAGGTTTCCCAAAGACAACTGCTGAAATGAACTGAAATGAAGTTTACAATCGTGCGTGCTTAAATGGCAGATTAGGCAATAAGGACCGGTGCCAAAAGCATTTTAAAGGTCTGAATTCTACAAAGTGAAGTGAAAAGTAAAGCTGAAAGCACACAGCCATTTCAATTGTCAAGGAATTAGTTTCCTTGGTTTGAAAACACTCAAGCAATCCCTGTGAAAGGAATGAAAATAATGAAAACACAGAGCTTTTTGTGCTTTTGGTCTATCCTCAATAATTCACCCTACATAAATGGGCTGAATTATTGAAAATATTTGAAACACCTCTCAAAATAAAACACGAAACTTCAACAGCAACACAAACTACAGTCTCCAAAATATCAACACCTCTTGAAAACCGTTTCAAGTGTAACCTTTGTGACGTTTTGATTCATTGCAGGTCTGTTGCATCAAACGGTATCAAACAAACCAGTTTCAGGAAGGACGACCAAATAAACTTTTCACTGCATGTTGGTTGAAGTCAAGAGTGAGAAATTACACTTTCCTAATCCTGTGTCAGCAACTGAAAATGGCAAATAAGTCACAAGAAATCATTTTGAATATTTAGGTTAGAATATTCTTGATGACTCTTGAACACAAGTGTCTAAACATTTATCCATCCAATCACATGTGATGTGGGGCGATAAACTAACCCTGACCATCATATAAAGCCACACTTAGTATTAGTTTGTGGACTGCAGCACATAGAACAGTTGGATGGTTCAGAGGTGTTTGGATACAATCAAGCAAAGTCTTTAAATGAGACTGAAGTCTAATTTGTGAATTTCTCCCTCATCCATTGTCTTCCAGTCTAATAACATGGGTGAAGGAAGAGTAGGCGGAGGCCGGCAGTTCTCCACATTTCACATTTAGTTTGTTAAGCCAAGTCCACTTTCCGCTGTCATATTACAGAAGATAAAGATCCTCTAAGGGATGCTTTACTGCTACTTCTGTGCAAAGACAGAAGAAATGAACGATGGGGCTTGGCTACTTCATAAATTTTGCTATGTTTTGTTTTCTGGATGGAATTGAAGGCTCTGTTTACAAAAATCATCACTTCAACTGTGAATGCAAGTAGCACAGATATGGTAAAAAAAAAAAAACCTAACAAAACTAAAGATCAGTGAAAGGCTTTCTATCAGGGTGCTGATGTGAGGTGTCATTCTGAGGCTATTAATGCACTCTTAATATACTCATAACAGCACACCTGACGCAACTTAATTACAACCATTTGATGACTGCACTATTCAGCAGAAGTCATCATTGTAACACTTAACACTGACATCATTTTATCCCCGTACAAGTGCTGTATCAAACGATCGTTGAAAGAAAAGTGTCTTTCATAATGTTTATGATTTTGGCAGCAAATCCACAAAAGCTAATTTACGCCTTTCCAGTGAAGCACAGACAGGATGATTAATGTGACTCATTACCTCCTTTCCCTCGCGTGCCCTCTGATCCTTGGTGATGGTGGCCAGTACAGTGGCTGCCTGCTCACCACCCATTACAGAGATTCGGGAATTTGGCCACATGTAGAGGAATCGAGGGCTGAGAGAGGAAAATAAGGAAAAGTCAATTTGATTGTGTTTGCCAAGCCAGAACAATCAGTTTAATCACAGAATACTAACTAATAAGACCAAAACAAAGAACAAAAACACAAACCAGCATTTATTACGCTCTAATACTCTTGTAATATTCTAATAATTTGATGGCAACGACAGCAAAACATGATTTATGAGAGCTGAGGCTGGGAGAAGTACCACTTGGGCAACACTAAATAATTCAAAAAGTCCAACAAAAGGTGAGTGCCAGCATAAATTTTCCAAAACACTAAATCATCTTGGCTTATTTTTTCAAGAGAATGTTTGCCAGTAGTTTTCTTAATGTATTTAAATCAATGGAAAACAAAAAAAGAGAAAGAGCTGAGTGAGACACAGAAGACAAAGATTTCATTCAGTAGCTTGCATCTGAGAACTGCTCACATACTATATGCAAATATTACTCTGTTACAAAAAAAATGCACGCAAGGCAGGCAAAAATGATTTACTTATCAAAGTTTGTTTACAAATCATGAGAAGATGTGCCAGTAAATTTGAACAAAACCTTTTGCGGATCCAGAGGGAGACAAGTGAGGTCAGATAAACTGCCTCACATGGCATAATTTGAGACAGCTTCCAATTAAAACGGTTACAAATGAGAAATATATTCACTATATAGACGGAAGTATTAGGGCACCTGACCATTACACCAGCAGGGATTTTAATGACATCACATTCTAAATACATAGACAGCTTTGCAGCTGTAACAGCTTCCACTCTTCTGGGAAGGCTTCTGAGGTCAGGCACTGATGTTGGAGGGTCTGGCTCGCAGCCATCCCAAAGGTATTACCACAGCATACCACACCAACTGTCCATGCTGAGTCCAACCATGTTACAGGAGAACAAACGGCTAAATCTGTGGTATCATTTAGTAACAAACAAACGGCTGTCTTCCCATTCCTGCACAACCAAGGCTGGGCATCAACGAAAGAAAATATTGCAGTAACGAGTGGTTGACAGTGTCAGGAAAATTGCAAAAAAATTGCTAAAATGCATATTTTTATTAGAAGAGGTGTTTTTAGCACTGAAAAGGTTCAACACGGAAAGCCTGTTTTTCTGCCCTTACTTTCATTTAAATGAAGAACCCTGGAAAGCATATTATTCCACATCCTGAACAGCATGCACAGTACATTCTGTACTCTTTGATTAGTCACGGCTAATGATCATATTTATGTCACAGGTCTTGAACAGGTTTCTACTTGTGATACTACTGTTGTCATCTTTTTATCCAACTCAGAACATTCAGTAACTTTTCCATACCTGTAGGCTCTGCCACACATGCCATAGTTTCCTGCACCGTATGAGCCGCCAATGATGACAGTAATCTTCGGTACATTTGCACAGGCTACTGCAGTCACCATCTTTGCTCCATCCTTGGCGATTCCTCCTGCTTCATACTCTCTACCCACCATGAAACCTAACAAGGAGATGTAGAGCAGAGACTGGGCATAAAAATATGTTTGACTTTGTATGCTGCCATCTCTAGAGACAGCACTTACTACAGGAGTGCTAAAAATAATTGATCAATTTGATATTATCACTTAGACATTTATCACATCAAGAGGCTTACATTAAACAGTCATTAGGTACCTAAGGTCTTATTAAAAGCCACCGCACTGTCAAAGAAATGAAAATTTCCTAAGTCCTCAAATGATAATAAATAGCCTAAGGCTGCCTTTATGCTCGCCAGAGACACCATGTCAAGGGCCTCAGTAGATGGCGCACAAGCTACAAGCATTTATTTTCAACGCGCTGTTCAGTGCAGTATTCCCCGAAGAGCCAGTGGGCGTACAAACAAGACATTCTGTAAATAAGATTGACATCAGCAAGTGTCTGGTGCAACTTTTTTCCATCTTCTCTATAAAGCAGCGGAAATTTGAAGTATTGCCTGTCACAAAAAGGTACGTGACAGAGTGATGATTGCACTGTTTGCAGAATAAACCACAAACCACACTAAAGCTTTTATTTAGAATGTTTGTATTGTTTGCACAGATGTAAACACAGGAAAAGATAAGATCGTTAAAAGTCGAGGCAGGCGAGAGGATGGACGTTCGGTGCATCAGTGGACGCTGTATCCAAAAACTGATGGAGAGTGACAGAGATGAAGACTTGGATCGTCAGTGGTGTCTGGTGGATTTGTATGCATCCAGCCCTGTCATTCATTAATGAAGAGAACTGTGATTATTATTTTTAATTTAGCATTTTCAAGGTACCTAAAGAAATGAAAAAAAAACAAACAACCATATGAACTTTGATTGTATGTTTTGATTATTTAATACTCACCAGGAGACAAACAAATAAGACAAGGGAAGTTTCATTTGAAATAGGAAAATATTTTTTGAGTATATGAAACACCAGATTATGTTGAAAATCAAGCCTGTATCAAGGGGTATATCTGAATCCAAGCATATTCCTAACCTTGTAAATGTAACAGGTAAATTAAGCACTTTCAAAACTTTGAAGACTTTGTTCAGTACCCTGTTATGATGAGACTGCTCCACATATTACTATATGATAAGGCAAACAAAGCACACTGCCAGTACGCTGGTGTGTAACAAATGAACTCCTGCAGAAATAAGAACAGGTATAAAACAATGACTATGCTATGCTTGTGAAGTGAGCGCTGAAAACACTCATTCTACTCATTCTAAGCAACAGATATGATACTGTATACAAGGCGGATGCAGCTCCACTCATTTTTTCTGTTATTGTTGTTTATTTTGATTGGCATACAGGGAAAGAGCTGTCAGGAAATTATATTCCTGTTTTGTTGTGTAGAAACTTTCTGACAATAAGCAAACCAGAACAGGTGTGCGATAATGAAACATGAAATGAAATAGAACAGAGACAGCAGAGGTAGGAAACAAGGTTCTCTGGCAACACAGTAAACAGACATAACTGCCAATCAACGCATTTGTGTTCTGCAGTTACTCTTGCTTACCTTAAATGGGAAACTGTATTGGTCTCTGATGTTTGATGAACTGATGACAATGAAGAACATCCCGGTTCCACCAGAGTCGGTGGGACCCCTTTTACGTCCACCCGGCGTGCACGTCAAAGTAAAGTAAAATAAGTAAAGTAATGCACAGTGTACGCCTCGTGGCAAATAAATCAGAGGTGTGCGCCGCCGAAGTGGCGCAGCAGCTTGCGGAGCGCTTGCACTTGACACGAAAGGCGCGACGACGTTATGTTTGGCACGCGGACCCTCACTGTGACACTACGGCAGCTTTTCGTTATTGTGTTCACTATAAACTGAAGTGATGGATTAATAGAAGGAAAAATTAAAACCATCATAAGAGAACAGACTCTCACATGTCAATAATCCCCACTGACCTGTTATGTTTTGGAGAAAAATAAGTGGGATGTTTCGCTGGCAGCATAATTCAATGAAATGCGTCCCCTGAAAAAGAATTCAAATATTGAGTGAATCTGGTATACTCTCACTGCTACAGAAAAATTGCCCAGAGGACAAAAACAAACAAACAAAAAAAAAACTAAGACAGACAAGTACTATCTTAAAAGAAAATGAGAGGAGGGTAATGATTTTTGTAGGCACCTCGGATATTAACAGGAATAAAACCTGCACATGAAACTGCATAAACATAAAACACAATGACTGCACAGTAGTGAACATGCTAACTGTAACACAAACTGTACTGTTTGAATCACATCTGGAGTTTGGGTTTAAACAAGAAGTCGTAAACTGTCTGTTGAATCAAATTCACTGACAACTGCTTCATGTTCATCAAACCATTCATTAAGTGTGTCTATGAGCAGGTGGCCTCACCTTTATCATCCCCTTCATCCAGATAAATCAGGACTGAAAAAATATGAGCTTGGGAGGAAGGTCATCAGGCTGACTGTGTTGTTTACATTTTCTATGAGTGTGAAGGAGCTGAATGGCCTTCAGCCTTGCCAGAAAACAAATACACTGCACAACACAGAGCAGCCAGAAGCGACTGCACAGGAAAGCAAACACAAAAGACTGCTAACAGCTTGCAGACACCTCATTTCCATGTACTTTGTATTGCTGAATTACTCAAGTGTTTTCTTCACTCTGGCAGTTACCTCTGTTGGCTTTCTTTCAGTGGAGCATCCTGCCTTACATTGCAACATGCAAAAAGAAGTTGGAAACAGTGCAAAAGATGCCTGTCTATTAGAAACAGTCAAAAAAACAGTCATTTCACTCCTAAATGCCCACTCAACAACACAGACCTAATCTTTGTCTGCTCCCTTTCACAAACACCTGGGAAAAGCTTTTTAACAATTTAACAGTTAGCATAATAGAAACCCGGGCATGTCTTAAGTGATGACAGCGTGTCTCAAAAACCTATCTCTAAATGCAGGTGCTGTATTGATTTCTCTTGGATATTTTCTCTGAGCATGTCTGTTTCATATCTGTGTCTTCTCTTTCGACAGTAATTACACTGATGAGATATCCAATGCTCCCACTGTCATATTGAGACTTAACAGAACAAAAAAAGAAGAATCACAGAAACCAAACCAGGTCATGCTTGAAATACAATTCAAAATGTGCTTGAGAACCCAAATTAGTCTACAATCACAAATTCAGCTCCTCATCTTTCCTAAGCCTACGTAAAGTTCAGCTCTGTTCACAGCAGATTGGCTTGTAAATTAAGTGAATTATATTGAATGAAAATTATGATCATCTCTTGTCTGTGGTTTCTAAATGTTGTTATTACAATGCCATTCAACAGAGCACTCATGAGATGGCCCAGACAAGTGCAATTTGAGGGCTTATTGTAGCAGAGAAACTCAGCGCCTTGACTGTGAAAGGTCAGTACAAACCATCTACGAAGACTCCAGAGAGAAATATTGGTAGTCAAGTGTTGTAAGCACTGAATCTCTGCAAAGAGCACTATGCTTCAGGACTGTATTTAAGTCCCTGACTTTTGACATACTTGAGCGACACACTATCAGTACAATAATTATAGTACAAAAATTCCCCTTGACTGTGAGGCCTAGCTGTTGCCTGTCCATTAACACCGTGGGGATAGTGAGAACAGACTTTAGAAACCCATATGCATTCTTTGCAGAACAATCACTTTCACTGATACTCACCTTTTTCGCAGACTCTGAAAACAAGACACCATTGTTGCCAATGATTCCAACAGGATAACCAAATATTCTTGAAAATCCTGAAACATGAATATTGAAAGTCAGACGTTAAGGTTAGTGCACTCTGGCTTGCAGAAATGGAAAAAATGCTATTTAACATACCTGTAACAAGTGTGTCTCCATAGAAAGCTTTGAACTCATCAAATTTACTGCCATCCACAATTCTGGCGATGACCTACAATCAAATGATTAGAGCAAAGTTGTAAAAGCCAGGAATGCATAACATGGACAGAACAGTAACAAGTTTATGGTGCTTTTGTGTTGTAAACAATATGTTATGATGTGTTACAGGGCAAGGCTGATTATCCTATATTTTTGTTATTGGCAACAAATCCAAAGCCCCAGGTCCATTCATTTCTACTGAAGATGTAATATTGAGGGTGCTGAAAAGCCTATTATAGTTGCAAAACTACCATAAAGGGGAAGCAGCCAGTTGATCTTGTATTCTAAATGGACTGCCAATACTGTTCAGCACAACAAACTGTTTGAAATCACTTGAGTTGGCTGCAATTGTTGCTCCTGGGTCAACATCAAAAATCAAAGGCAGGCTTCAAACCTAATAGAACATCTGGCAAGCTCCGCTAGACAGAGCAAAGACAAAGTGATTGATGCTGGCTGTCCATTATCGACTGTGCTCCTGATAAAGAGGCCTGACAGTGGTTTACAATGCATTCTCGACCTGTAAAATCCTGATTTATTTCTATAATTCACAAATCTTACAGAGAAAACAGAGGTGAAAACTGTGTTTATGTTCTATAAATCTTGTTTTCTGGAGATATTACAATAACAAATCAATTCAATTAATGACAATGCTCTGCTAAACACACATTAAATGGCAAAGTTAGATCTAGCCGTATTTGTGGAGTCAAGGAATGATTTTAAATTGACCGTTTTACCACTTTAACGGTGACTCAAACCACCAGAACAAAAAACCCAAACCACACATTTTATCAAGCCACAAATCAATTAGATGAACACATCAAGATTAAAGTGTTCCCATGTTCAAACAGCTGGTGGAAATATATAATACCTCTCTGACGTCGAAGTTGCGTTTCAAGTTATCTCCAACTATGCCGTAAAGTTCATCTGCGGGGTAGAGAGGGGCTTCAGTAGGTTCGGTCGTGACCTGAAAAAAAAAAATCTCCACGTAAACAAAAACGAACAGAGAGCTTAACCCGACAGACAATAAAAGCGACTGCTAATGATTGCCATCATTGGACTGACCTCAATATTTTTCCTGTAGTTGAGGCTCCTCACCGCCTTTCTTGCTAAATGGAGTGCATGGTTATCATCTAGCGCATAATGGTCCGTCACGCCAGACTTTCTGTAAAATAAGAAACAAATCGCTGTGAAATTATTACAGCACGAGAATCATCACTTAAGAATAGTAACACTGATAGGAGGCATGTGTTTCATCAATGTAAATGAGAAATAATTATGATATTTCTCATTCATGAATTCATACTTTCAAAAATCACAGTATTTAAATGTGGACATATTTTGCCTGTGTTATAAAAACAGTGAGATATATGTAAAGTGGAAAATCAAATGACGAAAAGAGCGATGCCTCCAAACCACAAATGTATTTAAATGAATTATGGTTCGATCCCAGTCGGGTTTTCACATTTACAAATGATCTGCTTATAATTATGCTCTTTCTAAAGAGAAAAACAAATCCCAGTACATGCGACATTACACAGTTCAAAGATTAGAACAATGTGCAGGCTGCGAAAATCCAGCATGTAAATGGCACCTCTGGAAAATATTTGTACCACATGTTTACAGCGGAGGATATTGATTCCCCACAGACCTTCATTTATGGCTTTGAACAATAACCCAAAGAGTTGTGATTTAACAAGAATGTAGATGCAGCTCAGGAAGATTTCAGCGCTGTGTCGCACACATTGTTACAGGCAACAGCCTAATGTATTTAGCACAAACATAAGCTCAAAAACCCATACATGAAATGTAATGAGAAATTTCATACTTGCAGTGAAGATCAGCACCACCGAGGTCCTCAGCAGAGACCTCCTCCCCGGTGGCAGCTTTGACCTGCAAACACAAAGACACAAAGACTCTCGAACAAACAGAAATAACAAACGCAATATAAATTTAAAGAGGTTTCTGCTACCTGTGTGACACTATTTACTGCACAGCTTGAACGAGAATACTACAATAAAAAGGATACGTGTTTAGTAAATTATTTCTTGTGTTTAATTTACGATGTGAGCCTGATATATGAACCACTAACCCACTACCAGGATTATGAGCCAATCTGAAGCTTCAACTTTCTTCCTACTTTAAACTATTTAACAACGAATATATGACCAACCAATGGAGGTCCTCCCAGGAAAATGGTTCCTTGCTTCCGCACAATGATGCTCTCATCTGCCATGGCAGGTACATACGCTCCTCCTGCAGTACAGGAACCCATCACAACAGCAATCTGAGAGAGTCAAGAAAAAGTCAGATATTAACAATAGACATCCAAAAGTCCCGATTTCAAATGATACGAGTGTAATACAAGAACAAAATAAATTTTGAAAGCGAAAGGATAACTTTGCTTCATGAGAAGTTGTAATTGTATCTGAGGTTCAGAACTGATTTTAGGGTGTGCCATGACCCTTTTCAATGATGATTTGAACTGTCAATTTATAACAACGGAACGGGTACTGGATTTCATCTTATCTTAAGGAATATCTTATCTTAAAATAGGCTTGACGACAATTAAAATTCATTTGTAATACAAGAATCTGGAAGTAAATCTTCTGGTAATACTAAATATGGCTGGGGAGGAAAAAGCTTCACAAGAAAAAAAAAAAAAAAGAAAAAAATAGATGCCACAGATGGAAAAGCTTTGAATAATTTATCAGTTTAATCATTAGGAGAGACAATATTAGCATGAATAAATGGGCACTTGGCTTGGTAAAGGTGTATTAATATATTCAGCTGTGTGTTTCACCCCTGGGTCTACAGCAGGAATGAGTGTGAGACCTGACTTCGCTACACGCTTATCAGTTCTCACACAAACCGACTTCGTTTTGTTTTGCTTCTAAACACAACGATGTTTCTTCTTCAGCAGTCAACAGCCAGATGGATTTAAGCTGCTGGCAGACAATGAAAAGATGAATAACCTGCAGCAGCGCAGTTCATTTAAAATAACCATCTCTGCTCTCGCTGGCAAATTTTTAAGACAACCCTTTCTGCTGAGCCATGGATCAAAGCAACGTTAATTCAAATACAACAAATAAGCCATCCAAGATAACAACAACAGGTTGCAGTAAAAGACCAAAGATTGATGAGGACATTATGAAGCCAAGCCTAAGCTTCTTTCAGTGTGTTCGACATGTGAAATAGAGCATTATCAACCAAACACAAGCATCACCTGCGCGATTCCCTCTGAAGACAGCCTGGCCTGGTTGTAGAAAATGCGCCCAAAGTGATCTCTGTCTGGGAAGACATCTGCCTGCCTGGGAAGATTGGCCCCACCCGAATCCACTAAAGAAGGAAACAAGAAAAAATAAAAATATTAGAATTTTTCCCTCAGGGCTCTTTGATTTTGGAATAGCTGCAGACCAGAGACTCAGCTGACAAAGTTACTGAATTTAGTAAAACAGTGTGAAAACAGACTAGTATGTTCAGTTTATAGCATTACTGACATACAATATTTATCTCCTCTTCCAATGCGCCTTTCAAATTTCATTGTGATAAAAAAATCATTTTTTCCTCTTTTGTAGTTTTTCGTTTTACTCAACCTTTAAAAACATTGAAAAACTCACCCAAATAAATGCATGGCAAGTGGTTCTGCTGGGCTATTTCTTGTGCACGAAGGTGTTTCTTCACTGTAACTGGGTAGTATGTTCCCCCTTTGACTGTGGCATCATTTGCAACAATAACACATTCAACCCTATAAGAATAAAAAAACACTGAAATCTGTGCTACTGTGAAATGTCATTGGAAATTAAACAAAAAAGCTAATTACAAGTCACAAAGATGTGATAAACACTCCATGAAATTAAATTTTGTAGACTGTTTAAGCAGAAATGTCTGAGCTTAACCAAAATATACGCCTCAGCTTACCCTGAAACACGTCCAATCCCAGTAAGTATACCGCCTGCTGGGACTTCCTCTTTTCCATATAACTCAAACCCTGCAAACTGGGAGAATTCCAAGAAAGGAGTCCTGCAAGAAAATTAAATAAAATGTGTATATAGATTTTATTTGTATGTATGTATATACATATGTATATAGATGTACTGTAATACAAATCGTAATACAGTTAATTCCAAAATGTAGAGGGAATGTCCCGTCTTAAATTTTTTTTACACCTTTTGACAAATGAGATGTTAAACATTTGGGCATAAACGCATGATGTTTATCCTGATCATCCTGAAGACATAAGTCAGAGATTTTACCCTGGATCCAACAGTCTGTCAATACGCTCTCTAGGCAGGAGTTTTCCACGGGAAGTATGAAGTCTTCTGGCTTTTTCTCCTCCACCTGAATAAATAAAAATAAAAAGCATGTTAACATACAACTTGGCGAACCTTTAAAAAGTACAGCAATCATTTTTGATCGATTAGCATGTGTCAAAGTATAGACCTGTACCCAAACCACAAACCTTAACTCTACACATTAAAACTACAAAAAACTTTTGTATAAACTGTCATGAACCTCACTGCAGTCACACAACGTAATGCACAAAAATTTAGATTAGTGCCCAAACTGAAATATCTAATGGAAATAAAAGTGTGACTGGCCATGACTGAACATAGTGTATAGTGCATAGAGTTTCTGCCCCTCAGTAATCAACAGTTACTTTCGGTTTGCACATTCCCACGTGAGAACAGGCCCTTAAATCTAGTATATACTGGTGCCCTCGAAGCAGTTTTACCAGAACAGAAGTGTGAGCGAGTGTTAGCAAAGATCTTCTATTGTCATCAACCAGTCTGCCTGAACTTGCACACTAATCTAGAATCTTGGAACGAAAACAAGCGTGATGAATTTATTCAACATTAGTGCAATTTGCAATCCGTCATGTGTCCACACCTACCCAATTTAATCTTCTCTGTCCGGTTTTTCAGTTCATCAGCAAGAGCTTTCAATCGCTCATAATTCTCCTGAAAAACAAGAAGAAAAAACAACAAGATGTTTGTTGCAGTTGTCAATATGTGACTACTGACGACAAGACACATATATATATAAAAGAAAGCCTTGAAGTTTAAGTCCTTGCAAAACAAAACAAACAGTATGGTGAGTATGATGTATAGTGGTACATTTCCTAAACACTTTTGTCTTTAAGTATTAATCTTCAACTCTTAAGGTAAAAATAACATAATTAAGACACTGATTTAATCAAAGCACCAGTCAAACCAAAAATAACCTGCCACATGATAAGTTCCTTCAAAAACAAAGTAAAATTACATATAAGACAAGTGCATTTAAATGGAAACACTGTCTTGCAGTAACATCCACTTGTCACCTGAGTGAAAGAAAGTGGTGACTGATTTATCCCCGCATCTCTAAACATGACAACTTGTGGTAATGACGCTTGATAAGCTGTTTAAGTCAGGCTGCTCTTTACAGTAAAGAATTTTACTATGCTCTGAACACCATCAAGCCGTGCTGGTCAAGAGGGAATGAAAAAGGTCAAGAACATAGCTTATGTTGGTGTATTTGAGACAACGTGTCTGTGGTGCCATCAAGTGACATTTTTTGGTGTTGCATCAGTGA
Organism: Scatophagus argus; assembly: GCF_020382885.2. NCBI lineage: Eukaryota > Metazoa > Chordata > Actinopteri > Scatophagidae > Scatophagus > Scatophagus argus. Next base: position 14,681,718 of record NC_058496.1, on the reverse strand, counting down.
GAATGAATCAGTTGTTGACTGACTGTGGACACGATGTACAGATGTAAGAGTAGTTACGCTGACGCACCTTGTTATTCAGATGGTTGTAATTGTAATCTCACTCTAACTCCATTAAGCATTAAAACCTCAAACATGAATAAAAAGTAAGTCTAATTTGCAGTTTCTCATACACTGACCTGGATATTTTCTACACTCAAATTAATGATGTTTTAGTCGCACGTAACGCTGACACATAATCTTTCATTGTTAAAGAACAGGAGTTGTTTATGGTACATTTTGCCTTTTGTGTATTTCTCTTTTTTTCTTATTACTGATACTATTTACTGACTTCAACTCTGATCACTGAATACCTGCCCTGTTGGTTGCCACTCTTACAATTTACAACTACACGCGAGGTTTACTTTGTATAGTATTAGTAATAAAAAAGTTGAAGTGTAAAAACGATGAATAACGTAGTTGAGAGACACCAATTGGTGCTTTTTTGCACAGAAAGAAGGTGCAGTTTCACTCCTATAAACCGACCTGCAGGAACACATAACCAGTCTAACCTTGTCTATCTATTTGTTGTTCTGTTATGACATAGAATAGAGAATAATAGAAATACTTTTGTCAGGTGATGATGCTAAGACCTTGGATGAGAACATGAAAGCTCAAGGTTTTGACCTCTTGCAGTCAGTGCACGGGGTAAAGTTAGTTAATAAAAGACAGTTTTAATGCTTGTCAACATCAGCTGACCTTAAAGTTATTTTGGACGTGCCTCTCCGGTGAGCAACCTTGCCTCGCGTTGTTCGTCGACAGTTGACACAGTTGATGTTGGCATTGGCATTGAAATTGTAACGTTACAGTTCGTCAAGCTCCGATTAGCAACAAGCTAGCTTACCTGATATTCAGAAGACTGTTTATCCGGCTGAGAGCCCAGTCGAGCTACTTTATCTGCGTAGTAAGACCTTGAGCAAGCCAAAGGTAGACTCCTGCAACGAAGCAACCACGGTCTGGCCGTCCGTAGAAGCATTTTGATGCTCACGTCTAATTGTACTTGCAACTTGCTAGCTTGCTAGCTCCCCTAGCACTGGTCTTCTTCTGTGATTAATGTTAGAAGGAGTGAAGCTCCATATTGCCACCTCCTGTTTAAGATATGAATTGAATGCAGAAATGACAAGAAATAAGACGTTGGTCATATAAAATAATAAATAATAACAGAAGTCGAAGATTCTAAGAAAAAGATTTTATTTATTTGTTTAAATATTATATCAATATAATAAAAACCTTTGACAAAATAATCTTAACTGAAGGTTCATTTGCAAGCATCCTCTAAAGCTTTAAGCTTTAGCCCATGAACGAAGACCGCAACGTCCTGTTTAATAAAGCTAGTATGCTGAAACTGAGTGAAGATATATTGTAAAACAATATTCCTAAACCCAACAATGAAGTACATCCTTCATGCCCTCCTCGTGATGTGAGCACTGCACATTGAAATAAATCAGATATAACGTCATTGTTTTAAAAAATAAAACGTGATGTTTTAAAAGCATTTAAGTTTTACGCTAAAAACAAAACAAATAAATCACAACATGCCAAAGAAGAGAAGAGAGAGCGTTATGAAGATCCAGGCTGCCACCATGTGGATTTTACAAGCAGTACACTCCGAATGTCTGTGCAGAATCCCTAAGTGCTTATGAGTGAGGAACTTTCTATATTAAAGGCACTTAATCTTTTGTGAGAGAGCTTTTTGTTGATCTCCACAGTGGAAATCTAGAAAATTAAAAAGCTGATAGCTTATAATTTTTATTTGACAGCAGAGAGACTCCTCTTACATTCAATCACAAGTGTCTGAAAAGTGTGGAAGAAAATTTCTACTTAACTCTAACGTGCTATACTAACACTGAGGCAGATAGAGAGAAAAGGTCTTATCTTGTTTAGAAATGGGAACTAAAGCTGGTTTTAAGTGGAAATCAGAGTTAGCCTAAAAGCTTCAAAAAGCATAGCTTCTGCCCCGAATGCTTTATTTGAGCTAGAGTACATTCGGTAGAGTACAAACTGAAGAGCATTCAAACCAAGAGCTTTTAGTTCATTTAGTTTTACGAGGCCTTTCTCCTCCAACGCTTCCACCTAATCTATCAGCATGCATAGAAATGTCCATGACCTCCACTCAAATGGCTGCACCTGTTTTCTTAGGAAATATACAATCCCCCACTCTTTGTGTGAACTCAAACCCTCTCACTGATCCAGCTCTCTCTACTTTGCCGTGACCCTTGAACGCTTCTCACTGCCGCGGCACTGAAGAGACACAATAAATGTAGAGGTATGAAAAGCCTCTTAAAAGTGGAAAAATAAATAAATAAAATATTTTTATGACTAGGAGTAGAGTGCAGGAAAGTGGTTAAGATGCACACCAGGGTTTGGATGAAAAAGAAAGGAAGAACAGGGTATCATTTGTTCATGAAATTTGTGGAAAATCATGGGGTCAGACAAGGAATTTAGTGAAGTCTCTGAGAATGTCAAGGATTAACAGGAAGCCACTTTACCGCATAATGCAGAATGTATTTTCTGATTTTATTATAGTGTTTTCCAGTATTTTATATATTACTTAATACAGTTTTACTTGTCATTGTGCTTTAATATTAATAGCAATTAGTTCATTTTACAGCATACATAGATCTCACAGCTTCCTTGACTCGAATTTAGGGTTAAAGCACATTCAACAGCACAGGTTATCTCCAGGGATGGACTATCAATACGTTTTTTTTGGTGCTGGCTGAAATGTGTCTGGTGGCTTTGAAGGTTTGGTCACATCTGTTTTCTTTTTTTTTTTTAATCATGTCATTCTGACAGGTTTAGAAAGTGTTTTATTTAGGCATAGTTCTTGTAAAGTTTTAGTATTATACATTTCATTTGTTGAAGATGAGAAAAGATTTGTAGAAAGAAAACATTTCTATTTCTAAAAGTGTCAAAAAGTGACGTTTTAATATCAGTAGCAAAACTCAGGTATTGTATCAGCACTGATATGGAAAAACAAAACAATATGTGCAGTACAACTCACCCTGCATAAACATATTTTGTGGCTCTGGAGTTTTCTAAAGTCTGAGAACATAAACTCGCTGATCTAGGCTTTGGTTTGCAAGCAGCTCAAGCATTTCTTAAAACCTGGGTGTAATCAGAAAGACATGTCCATTTACCAGGCAAGGAAGGTCCAATGATAGATGCTTCCCTCTTGAATTATGAACCGTGACCTGAAAGTAAGGAAATCTTAGTGACTAATTCCTGTATGCCTTAATACAAGCTGAACTGATATCTCTCACCCTTCTCTGTTTGAAAAGAGACAAAGCATCCACTAATATATGATACAGTCTTGAATGTAGGATATCAGAGAGTGTGCCCTCCTTGCGCCCCCTAACAAGCATAACCTTGTTAAGATGGCGGAGACATGAACCGATACTCAGTCCGCCCTGAATTAGGGCAAGAAACTGTTAGCAGCAACCAGTTGTTGTGAGAAATTTCCTTTTCAAATCAGAATTATAAAGTCCCTTACAAATATTTCATCTCATCAAATTTACTCCACCAGATAAGCTGATGGACTTGCTCCTTCAAGTGCCCTCATCCATGCGATTGCACAGACGAGGTGAAAAATGAGAGAACTTAGTCAGATACGATGAGGACAGATTGGTGTGAGTTAAAATGTAATAGCTACAAGGCTGCAAAAGAGAAAATCTTGTGGGTGCATATTAGATTTCTGTTACTTTATTGAGAGCAGAATTACTCTCATCCTAATGCGCTGTACCTAGAAGGAGTTATTAAATTGCCTGCAGTGTGCTTTTGTTCACAATTAATACTGAGAAGTACAAAATGAGTTTAAAAGGCACCCATTATTGGTCGTCAGGTATTAAAGCAATCCATTTACAGTGATTATTTAAGTGGAAAAAAAATCCTGGCCTTTCCAAAGGCAACTGTGCCTTTTGTAAGGAATGCATATATTCACAGCTTAGCTGTCTATCTATCGAACGATGTTGTTCACCAACCTACTCATTCCTGTTATCAGGTGTTAAGGTTTTGTTAAAAAAAAAAAGAACAAAAGCGGTGCCAGAGGAAAGAAAACAACAATTTGTCTATAGAGAGAAAATAACAACCACTGCTGTGGGGAGAGATTGAACCAAAGAGACCAAAGAGATATATATATATATATATATATATATATATATATATATATATATATATGAATGATACATTTATTTTACTGATCCCTCAAATGTGCCACTGCTATTGTATCATATCTTTGGATGACAACTTACAGATTAGCAGACCTCAAAATAAAGTTTTGCTTTGAAGGAGAGCTTCCTGTCCTTTGCTTTTCACTGTGCTTGAAATTTTGCAGATATCCATGATTCCAAGACAAGGAAGCTTACTGTGGTGATTCCTTTACTTTTCATCTAGCGCCACCATGAGGTTGACTTTTAGTGATCCCTGTACTTTCCTTATACCACCATCATCATGTTATATTTTTTTGTTCTGCCCTATACTTTGGTTCATGACAAAATACGTCCAAAAACTAATAACATTCACATCAGCCTTAGCGGTGTTTGCATGCTAACATGCTAACATGGTAAATCTGCTTCAGCCTGATGGCTTTATCACTGCCAACATGTTAACAAGCGGACCTTAGCTCAAAGCACAGTTGTAACTAAGTACTCACAGAACTGCTAGCATGTCTCTGGTTGTCTCTGCAGACTCTGGTTCAATGCTTTTATATGATAAGATGGGGCATCATCAGTCCCGCGCTGGGGAAATTCACAATAGGGGAAATTCAAAATTTATAGTGAGCTCTGTTGCATTTATAATCCTCTTTGGAAGACTGCAGCGTGTGCTGTCACTGCTTTAAAAGTGAATTAATTAAGAGCAGTTCTGACAGTGCACTGAAGTTAGCAGAGTATTGTAATGGTTCTGTAAAGTGGCACTTTGCACATATTATACCAGCAGGCTGTGAGGTCACCAACATGGTCTGGAAGGTATTTGGAAGGACAACAACTGTGACAGTGGTGGTCACAAACATACAAACCTTTAACATCCAAGTGTGCAGTCTCATTAGGAAGAACATAAATGCTAATCTTTATGAGCCAAATGAACCAGCAACATGATGCAACACATGCAAGCTAAAGCATCTCGCTCCTGTGTGGCCTGTTTGTTTAATCCAACTTCTATGTCTGTTGGGAAAGTGGACAATTTGCAAGCTGTAAGTGCTCTTAATATAAAATGTTGAAGTAGGGTGGCTCATTCCCACATTGCATCCCCACCTTTCCTCCTTCTCTCCCACTTTTGGATGTTTGAAGTGCTGGTTGGAGAGCTGTAACAGGAGTATCATTCACTGTAATGGTGGAGCGTCCTCCTCCACAGCCCTCACTTAGATCACTTAATCCACTTCAACAGTCCAGCGCTGTGCTCTGGTGAACACAGCACATTCACAATAGGAGGTTAGACAGAGACTAGCGTTGACCTGTCAGCTTGTACTAAAATGCCACACTAAAACACACTTGTTTTAAAGCTCACTTAATATGGATGCTGGACTATGCTTGTCACAGGCTACAAGTCAAAATCTTTTTTAGCCAAAAAGTTTGTCACACTGTACTGAAAAGAGGACAAAGGAGATATATTGTGATTTTAGTGTTGTCCATATCATGTGCTGCTGGTGCTCCTTGCTGTATTCAATGCTTTTATTATTTTTTTTAATACAGAGGCTCAGGTATGTCCCAGGGCTGTGTTGGTTTGCAGTGAATGTGGATACTTTATGTGGCCAGTTTACTCAGCATCTTTCTGCTTCGGCACAGAGAGGATTCGGGGGCAGGCTTAGGAGTTCAAAGCAGGTTAGGGCAGTGAGTTGCAGTAGATTTAGTGGTAAGTTCAGAGCTGAAAAAAAATCAAAAGACAAACCAGAAGCTGTTGTTCTGCCTGTACTGCCACAGGACAGTGCTGCTGAAAGTTCCTTTCAAGGACAGAGAGCTAGAGCTCAGGGGAATAGCCTTTAATGCAAAATGAATGTCGGCTGCGGCTGACGGCAGGCAGTAGCAGGTGTACTAAATATACCATTAGAATATTAATGCACTGGGCATTCACACAAAAAGAGGCAGGTTGATAAGGAATCCATTAACAGGTTGCCAAACGCAAATGGGTGAACTGAGGAATGAAATAAGAGGGCAGCATCTTTTTGAAAGGGGGATGGAGTGAATCTGCTCTCACTGACTGTAAGGATAACCTATGTCACAAGCCAATGACACTTCAGGCTTCATTTTTCATTGCTGTTATAAATGATCAAATTTCACAGACATAGAAAATCCTTCTGGATGCACCTTGTGTCACCATGGAGGGGAAATGAGGCCATTTTCTTCAGCTGGGGAAGAAGAGAGCAAGGAAAAGGTACTTTCAAGCAAAATGTTTTCAAGAATGCAGGCATACATTTCTTCAACATCTGGACACAGAGCTTGTTTTTGAGACATGCAGCAATGAATCTTTCCTGGATACAGTTTGGTTTTTCTGACTATTTTCATTAGTTGCATTGTGTTAGTTAATGACAAAAACACAAAATAATGTTAATCAAGGTATTACAGATACAGATTAGTTGGAACAGGGAAAGAGTCTCAGACAAAATACTCCACACAACAATTTAATAAAACCAACCACAGACTAGAAAAAAGAGGACAAAGGCATTTTGTATTGAAGAAGGGAGAAAAGCTCAACTAGCAAAAGGAAGTTTCTTTCCACCGTAAGCGTGAATAGTTACATGTTTACAGTAAATTTATAATACCTTCATACCTTCGGTCAAGCTAAATGTTCTATACATCATTACTGTACGTAACCTCATTTCTGTGTCACATTAGGTAACATTAGCCAGCTAACTTGCAGCAATCAGATGAGACGAGAAACACTGAGGTCTTAATTGTGATATTAGCGCAAGTATAACCAAAGTGTATTTCATATTTTTCATCATAAATTGAGGTGAATGTTGCAGTAGCTATGTAGTACAGAAAGTACAGATTTTATGACTCATTCAAGAGCAGAAAATGCAGCTGGCCAGTCAATGACAGCATGGTGAATGAATCGTCATTTTCATGTGAAAGCGTAGCTGACTGCAGAAATGTTTCAGATTTAGAGAGAATGCACAGAATAAGGCAAATACTCCGAAAAACAAACCAAAATCACGACCAATCCATCAGAATGTACGGTGCCGCTGTGTTTGGCTGTCAAAGAAATTAAAAAAATATCAGTCATCTCTCATGTACCAAACAGAGGTGCCTTCACTGAAAAAATGTCCGCCCGCATTCACACCAGTGCTATTATCAGTAATTTATTCAATTGAAATGGAGATCTGCCTGTCGCAGCTGAAAAAAATTGTACTGCAAAGAAAAATTTACAAAGAACTGACCATCTTTCAAATCTCTCCTTGGCATTTAACTGATGAAAAAAAAATAACTTTTCTTTCCAGTGTCACACAGTCTGAGGACTTTTTCTGCAAAGACATGTTCTCTGAAACCTACAGAGGTGTTAATACTTGCATGAGTGGGTGCCAGGCTGACATAACCTGAGCTTTTCAGCAATTAATGTCTATATTAAGCATTAAGACCTCTTTAACAGTTTGAAAAGTGAATCCAAGAGAAAAACCATGACACACATTTAAATTTGGCAGTGGTTGCTCTTGTAACAGATAAGGAAAACGAGGGACTGTATCACATCAATGACATTAACATGACAATTACATGTTATAGCACATATGAGGTTAGCTTTGTTTTTATTTTAATCCCATGAACAACAAAAACACTGGAAATTAAAGCTATGATATGCAAAATCTGGGATTAAAATAGAGTTTTTTATACATTAATCAGCCTCTGTTTAAAGTTCTGTTTGTAGTTTTCAAGATCACTCAGCTCGTCTTAAAATAACCTTAGGTAGATAGTAGCAGTAGCTAAACTAAGAGGTTGGGTTTAGGCAGACAATTTAAAATAATAACATTTTTTAAATGAGCCTCTAAATGGTTAAATTAAGTTAAGGTTTTAAAATGATTGTTTAGGTTAAAATTAAGGCCAGTTGATGCTGTTGAATTTAGCAGTGATTTACATCTCTGTCAATATCTACTGATGTAAATGACTTGTTGCAGTTTAAGGTCTTTTGGGCGTGGGGCTGTAGCCACGCAGCAGAAATGCAATAGCAACAAGAACAAAGCTTGAAAGCAGAAAGCAAAGTACAGTGAAGGACACTGTAGCATCAACACATCTGGTTAATGGCACCATGCTTCAAACAACCAGACTGAATCAGCAGCAGCCATGAATAGTGTATTTCACGTGCAAAGCAGGAGAAATAAAGAACAGTTTGGATTACTTCCAAATGGACAAGAGACAAGTGATACAAACCGGGCTGGGTAATCTGGGTTATTGGTTTGTTTTACTTTGATGATCTTTTTACTAAAATGGTTCCTTGAATGCGAGATGTACACTCAGGAACAGCAATTTTTACAAACCACTTCAACGGCAGTCCTTCATGTTCTATCTCGGTGTAATTAAACACTCAGCAGTGCACAATGGAGTCAGAAGCATAGCAGCATAAAGGCACTGTGTTATTTCTACAAGCCAACAGAAGGAAATCCAAGAGAAATCACAAACGTATCTTTAACCACCACAGAAGCGTCCAATGGTCCGAACAAAACGATTCAGGCGGGAGTTGAAAGGCTGTTTGACCTCCAAACACCAATCAAACAGTTTTTTACTGAAATCTGTCCGACAGAATCCAGTGAGCATCCAGAGGAGTCTGAACTGAGTGGGCAGAACCAAGTGCAAGGGTCATACAGTCGTGAGGGCACTGAGGGCAATCCGGTGTTGTTGTTCGCTCAGTGCCCAGAGGGTCAAAACACACACATACATCCAAAGACTGGGCTCAAACCTCACTCAGAACTACGAGAGAAAATGCAAATGTTCAATGAACACAGTATGTAGAGAAGAAGCACAAACAAACACAAGCTATACTTTGGGATATATGATTAATTGCTTGTGAGCAGAGAGTGACCTGAAAAGACTGATCCTGTACAACTCTCATGTCTGAAGCCAGAAGCCACTTAGCTTAGCTTAGCTAACCAAACAAAGGGAAACAGCTAGCCTGGTTTATCCAAAGGTAAGAAAAAAAATAATCTGCTTACTAGCACCTCTAAAAATCATTAAGTTAAGTTATCCTGCTTTTGTCAGTACAAAAACTAAAGTATGAAGGCAAGTTGTACTTTATAAGGTGCTGCCCACTATACTCTTTGCTGTAATTATCTTTGCCATAGCTACTGCCCTATAGTTGACTTGGGTGTTACAGGACCACGACCTCTGACCACAGGGGGTGACGCGGAAAAGGAGCAGGGAGGAAGAGTCGTACCTACCAAATGCCATTTAATCGAATATTAAAAAAATAAATATGCCCATGAAATAGATCCTGAAATATAAGAGTAAATGCATGTATAAATACATATTAATATACAAATGAGTAAATATAATTCAATCAATAAATAAAATGGTTTTTATTTCAAAAAGAACATTTTGCAAATGACTATTGTTATTTCAGTAGGCTTCAATTCATAATTCCACATTGATTTATTTCAGGAGAGGTCCCTAATGCCACCTTTATTTTCCATGGGCATATTTAATGCTATAAGTATTTAATGTTAAATTAAATGGCGTTACAAATCAGTGGTGTGTAGGGCCGAAATCTTTTCATATTTTCACAGAGGTCATTGTGGAAAGACAAACCACGATGGTTTTGGTGAGTTTTATTTAATTTATGTTTCATTTGAATGAAGTTAACAAGGCAAACGATCTGAATAAATTAGTTTAACTAGTTTAATTAGTTTAAATTAGTTTAGTTTTTAACAAAACGAACTAAAAGCTCAGAGAGTTTGTGAAAGTTTGCAAAGTTACTGCTTGTATACATCTCTGGAAGAGCTTTTGGTTAGAACAAGGCTATCTGTTTCCTGTTCCTTTCCCATCTTTGTTATAAGCTAAGCTAACTATCTCATGGGGTAGTTCTGGAAGGAGCTAAATGTAATCAAGTCACTGCTTTTTGAAGTGATGACGCTGACATACTAAGCTAAACTAATGAAAATTGGATGTAATTCACATGTGGAAGGCTAACTTTACTGATTAAGATGAAGACAACAAACAACAACCTAATAAAACTGTACTGATATTAAAAAAGGCAAATTTGGTCTGTTAACATACAGCACCTGAAAACTAGAGAAACCAAACCAAAATAACCAAAAAAACAAAACTGTCATACCCACAAGAGTAAAGACCACTGAAAAGACCACTGAATAAAGATCTGAATGTATTTGCTTTCAACCACATGTTAATGTATGCCTGATGGCTACCCTTGCATATCCCCTGTGCTCCTAGCAGTATGTCAGGATGTGGAATATGGTCGGCAGCAGGCTCTGAGGAGACAACAGTGGCATGGAAACTCTTAGAGCTTGTCACCGCTGCCTCTTCTTTCCTGTGATTTTTATGTTAACCCAATAATAACTCTTTCAAGTGCTGACATGTTCAAGTATGTTTAACTTGTGTCAAATCAGAAGTTTTCAGAGAAGTTATTCTGCTGTCAGGTGGGAATTATTCTGCCTTGATTCTTTTTAAACATCTTTTGGTTTAGATATGAAATATGTGAACAATGACGCTTGTAATGTGGCTGCTTGTCAGTGCAAGGGTGTTGGAGAAAAAATGTCAGTATCGCAGACTTCTAAAAGTGCAAAGGAATGTTGTATAGTGTAACAGCATCCTCTCTAGATTCAGTGCACAAGGACATTCATTAATCTTCACGACAACAAAAAGCCACTCATTAACAAAAAGAAAAAGAAAAAAAAATCTCTGTGCTCAGTTTCTGTTTGTTCATCTTCATCCATGACTGGCTAAAAGGTCAAAAGGTCATTGTTCAAGAAAGACTTGGTCTGTTTGGTTAGTTCCATTCAAATCCATTTTGTACACATTAAAAACTGTAGGCGGGTGACATGGGAGACATTGCAGAGTGCTTGGGCAGAAGGATGGCCTTGTCATTGAACGGCCTCAGTCCTCCTAGTAGTTGACCTCGTAGACAGTTGCTTTCTTATCTCCTGAGCCTGTCACAATGTACTTATCATCTATGGAGATGTCGCAGCTCAGCACTGAAGACGACTCCTTTGACTGTAAGAGGGGGATAAAAGATGTGTGAGATTGTAAACGGTGTGCATGAGGATGAGAAAAACAAAAACAAAAGGGATGAAAGCCATGTGTGACAGACAGGTGTTGAACAGAGGACTTGATTTGATTTATTTCTCCTGAATATCTGTAAAGAATGAAGTACAGTCACACATGCAGCTGCTGCAGAAACTTTGCCTTTTCTTCTCAAGTAAAGGTTTCTTGTTCAAATGTTTGTGTCCTTGATATAAAACACTGTCCCAGAATGACGGCTGAATATAGGGCTGCATTTTTACTTTTTTTAAGACTTCTGATTTCTATGAGTGTACACCTTTCACTATCTATCTATCTACCTCCTGGCTATTAGACCTTACTGTATTCATCCCCTCAGCTGTCATTCATGTTGTTGTGTTTTTGTGCTAGTTTCCTCCACACTTACCTGGAATATGCTGGCTCCATATGGGGTTCTCCATGCGTTGAGCAGATTGTCTTTCCCTGTGCTCACAAACCACTTCCCTGCAGAGGATGAAAACTACATTAGACCACGTCCAGATAAAATCCATCCATGGATCAAACCACTGTGAGGCAAAGGGCAGGAAGTCTCAGTGTTTAGAAACTTGAAAACACTCTATTATGTGTCGATCAGCACAAATGCTTTCTTTCTTTCTTTCATCCATTTCATAGTGTATTATTATTGAAATTATTAAGTTTTTCCCAGGATGGGGTGATATACCCTGCATACATGTCAAACTTATAATGACTGATGACATCGAAGATACTCCACGTATGTTTATAAAGAACAATTTATTCCCAATTTATATGCAGATGCACTCATAGGAGGAGGAGTGTGGCACTATTAGGCAAACAAAATTGCGTGTTGAAGTAGTAGTACCCCAAATATATATTTGAATTTATATACCCCAAAAACTTAGGAAGAAAGACACCAAATATGTTAGGATAAGCACACCTTCAATATTAACACCATTTAACCCAGATTCTAAAAAATGTCAAAACTTTGCTTTCAGCATTGGAAAAACCTTCACTAAATCCATGAACATGTTATTAATGTTATTAATATGTGATGCAGAAGGATATTAGAACCAATAAAAGCAATGAAATGTTACTATGGCATCTTCTCCTGGGCTGGGTGCTTTTCTGAGTTACACTGACATGGACTAGTACTGGACTGATATGGCCTGATATTGGACTGATATGGCCTTATTTATGACAAGTAGATGGTTTATATGTATAGACATATATATTTATGTATATGTAGATATAGTAAATACAGTATTTAGTGCAGGATACCCCCATTTACCAAGCTGAACACCAGCTTCTTATTTTAACCACTGGAGGGCGAATTGGCCCAGACTTATTTGAACAAATATGGTATTAAATAATCAATATGACAGCATCGTCTTTGATTATAACAAGACTACTCAAAGTGATATTTCAGAAATGTTAGTATGATCCTACATTATTGTCTACCTTACAATACTGACACACAAACTGGCTGCTTCAAAATAAATAAAAATTTGTTAAATTACATCATGGGGAATTGGCGTGTTTAGACATTTACTGAAACTGTATGTCTTCTCCTGAAAACCACCTTCATTTACATTGTAAATTTTGTAGCCACATTTGTGTTCCTTTTAGCAGTCTCCTCCACAGATCTGCCACATTTAGTCACATTCCCACATCCTTTACTTACCACGCTGCACTATAAACCTACTGCAAATTATTTTCTCTAGTGCATCACTTCACACATAATTTGATCAACAAGCTAATTTCTGCAAGACTTGGTACATGCATTAATTTAAGACCTTTTCAGAATTTCTGATAGGAACATATTTGAAGACAGAATTATCTTAGTTGCTTTGTTGATTCTTACCACAGTGAGCAAATCTGAGTGACAGCACACAGCTTTCATGCAAGTGGAGCTGGTACTTGTCAGGTTTGGTGACGTGTAGGACCTCCACATTGTTGTTCTCCATCCCCACTGCCAGCCACTCTCCAGTTGGACAGTGTCCCAGTGAGAAAATCTGCAACAAAACCCAGTACTTATCTTTTATAGTTTGCATTAATGTAATACATAATCAGTACTTAAATTAGTCTACTCTCTTTTTCAGTGCATGAAGACTTTGTTTGTTTGTTTGTGGGGTTTGGCACTGATATTAACATATCTCTGGGTGCTGGCAAACGTCCACTGCTACAACACCATAAATATTTCAGTCCCTGATGTATAAATCTACACTAGTCAAACAGATGGTTGCTTCAGTTTCTAAAACAGTTTTAAGTATGTAACAGTCCTGTTGGAGAGAGCAATTACACATCATTAATCGTGGCGGGTGAATGATTTATTTAGTCAATTCTCAGTTTTGAAACAAAACTTTTTAAAACTTTTTTTATTTTTTTATTCTCCACTAATGGAAACCAAAAGAGCATGCAGGGAATACACCTGATGGTCTCATAAACCTGGTGAGTCCAAAAGTATTTCTTTTTCTTTGCCAAATCGCTAGTGTTAAATTTATTGAGGCTGTTATTTTTAGGAGTTTGGGAGCAGGAGAAGTGATATTATTGGATGGCATAAGCTTTCTATTGGCCATGTCTCTTCCCATCTGCCCTGCCATCTCTTTAATGCACACTCACCTCCTACTGTGCACACTGAGATTGTGAAATGGGTCTTTTCAGGAAAGATTGCAGTAATGGTCTGTTATTGCTGCTCTTCTCTTTACCTGAAAAAAATTCTAACTGCCAGTATTATTAGTGTTAAAGGCATTTCAGGAGAAGGCAGAAAACCAGAGCTCCGTCTGGCCTTTATTGTGGGTTAAATGTTCTGGACTGAGTTTGTAGATTACTGCAATGACGCTCAAGAGTACAATTACACAAATTGCTGTGACTTGTCCTGAGCTGGATGATTTTCAACAATCTGTGCCTTTTACTTTAAACGCCAAATAATAATAAAAACCAAAACCTGCTTGCAACTTACACCTGAAAACTGCTGGAGGGACTGAACAAACTACAAACCGCACTGCTGCTAACATAATCTGTGATCCATAACATATTCTAACAGCAGCAGACCAGCTTCACCACTCACAGAGAGGGTGTGTTTGTGTTTACCTAATGTTTTATGTACCTGGGAGGTGAAGTCGTGCTGCTGCAGCTGTCGTCCTTCTCTCAAGTCCCAGGACCGTACGGTGTTATCCAGGCCTCCAGTCCACAGTTTGGTCCCATCATTAGAGATGTCTATACAGCTGGCCCCGTCGGTGTGGCCCTGGAACTGCCTGCAGAAAAACAAACACTGAGTCGGACAAATCCACACATCAAAACAAAGAACTCATACGGATATTCACATCTTGTCTTGAAGAGTAGAGATGGTTTTTACACAGCAAAGGGATAGAAAGTGTCTTTAAGGTTTAAGTACGTATGCTCAGACTTATTGCTGAAGTTTGCCAAGTCAGCATATATTGCCAGTTTGAAGGTAAACTTGCAGAAGATTTAGTAGCACAGAAATACATCCAGAGAAGAAACCACCAAGAGGTTAGCAGCGATTAAGTGATTTGCACATCGGTGATGCTCTGAGTTGATAACATGACTCAATTCGACCTATGTACTGTCTGGCATTCGTCACACGTAGATGAGACACTGATCTGTACGTATGCAAGCACCAATGCATTGACACTGACTGCAGTGTGGTAGTCGATTATAACACTGTTACAGATAAAGACTGAGTAAGACAGATAAAGTCAGTATTGATTGAGACATTCATTAATTCAGCCAGCACTAATCAAAACCATCACAAATCACCCGAACCAGCTCCATACCTAACCAGAGTCTGGTTATGAAGATCCCAGACGGCTATGTTTCCATCGGAGCAGCAGGAAAAGCAGACCTTGGAGTCGGGGCTGATGGCCAGAGCATAACACGCAGGCGCTGATGAAGTCAGTTCAGCCTTGATTCGTGGAGTCGGTGTAGCCAAATCCCAGATTGACAAAGTACTCGCCTCTCCTCCGACAATTAGAGTCCGACCATCCGGAAGTAGCCGACAGGAGCGGATGTAGTTATCTCTGTTCTGATGTGACAGATGCACAGGAGTACTTTGTTAGTGTCACTGAATCAGTTACATTGCAGTGTCATGTGCATAAGAGCCATTGCAGTGCACTCACAAGACAGTCCAGCTGGGATACAGGAGTCTTGTTGCCTGGATGACTGATGTCCCACACTTTTACGCAGCCCTTGCCGCCAGTGTAGACATGACGCGTCGGGTTACTGATGGTGACAGCACACACCACTTCCCCATGGTTGAGAGTATTGATCTGTCGTGCATGCCGGGGGATGCCAGGACCGATCAGCGAATCCGGAGGAAAAGGCACGGGCTGCATTTGTCCATCAGCACTCACATGAAAGGAGTAGGCCCTAGAGGAAAGAAAATGGTTTATGGGGTGAGAGAACAGAGGTAAATGCAAAAGTGTTGTAGAAACGAAAGTAAATTCTAATTTATTAAATGATGTTGATGTAATTGTACTATTTATCATATAGGAGGGCAAACATACGGTTTTCCACCAGGAATGCCTGACAGGCTGGGAGGAAGGCCAGGGACACGTATGTGGTGGTGAGGATCAAATCCCACCTGAAGAATCATACAGAGGGTTTAGAAACAATTCAACTAGAAACAAATGACACAAAAACTGAAGCTGATGGTTGTTGATACCATTATAATTATATATCTCTCTCTGTTACTGAGAGCAAGTTTTCTATTATCTGGCTGCAGGAAGCATGTTTGAAGTAGAATTAAGCTTTTAAAACAAGACATAAACTGGCTTTTGCTGTTTCCTGTTAAGACAAAATTAAAAGAAAGTGTGTTTGGGTACCACTTGTGTGCGTCCATAAGCTGCCACTGCAGCAGCAGCCACCGCACTCATCTGCGGAGAAATGTTATGCAGGCCGGTGTAGGCTGCCCCTGCTCCACTCAGCTCTCCGTTTATACCCGGGTGGGCGACCATTCCAAACGGATTGGGGTACGAGCACGGCACTGCCAACGGCGTACGGAGACCAGGAGCTACGAGACATGGAACACAGGCAAGATACAAGTTGGGACATCTGAGACATCTGCTTCTGAGCTTAGAAGACATTTTCTTGATCCAAGCTTCTTGCTGATTTATATCCACTATCTCAGTAATGCATGCAGAGAGTTTTTTTATGCTAAATCTTTGATAAATCTTTGCAGCACTCACCCAATGTCTCGGCTCCTGACGGTTTACTGGACGCAGTCCTCAGGGTGGAGGTGCTGCTGGGTGTCGGGGCATCAGCGTGGGATGTCGGGGTGCTGGACTTGGACACAGGCGTGGTGGATTTCTCATTCTACAACGCAAAGAGGCAAAGTAATGCTAAAACCACTTCCACGCATACCAGAAACTTTCTAATTACACAGGAACTACTTCTTTATGCACTGACTGAACTTATGATTCATAAAATTGATAGTTTGTCAAGATGTATTATTTAGCATTCGATGTAATCTTTAATAACATTTTATCTTAAGGTTCATCATCTTCTGACCAGCAAGAGTTTGCCTTTTTTAACACCAACCTTCTGTTCTCTTCTATACCATCATTACAATGATTTCATTTATATGAGAAACAATGAAAAAGAAGATCAGAAGGCTATAATTACCCAAATGACTCACCAAATTAATCTCTTTGGATTTGGATGAAGGTGTGCTGCTGGAAGAGGCGATGGAGGAGGGGCTCAGTGGAGCGTCCTTCTTCAACAGGCGACGCTTGTCCAACCCGTTCTCTCGAGGTGAGTGGGCAGGACTTCCTCTGGGAGACGCTGGATCCTGTGGTGGGTGAACACAGACAAAGATGAGAGAGTCAGATGATTTTTTTTTTTTCCAGTCATGTAACACAAAAAACTCCACGCTGTTAAACTTTGTTGTACCTCATTGGAGACGTCCACTACTAGGTTGTCATCGCTCTTTTCGCCATCACTTTCCTGGGACAAACACATAGATGACACACACTTTGACTTAGAATGAATTTGTAAAAATCGCATCTGAAACGTATGCCTTTCAGGGGTTGAAAACCTCTGCCTTATGTCCACTTTCCAAGATATCAAAGGACAAAAGACATCAACCTAAAGTTGCTATCATTAAAAATACAGATATCAGTGCTATTTAATCAAATTTAATATCCCATTTAATTGATAGTGAATAAAATAGAGACCGCGCATAAAGTCATAAAACTGCTAATCATAAAATCAAGGATTTAATTAATGCTCTGAGAGAAGACTATAAAGACTACTTTAATCTTTCCTCTGACCATTTTCTTTTTGTATTTTGCACGTTTTAATTATTATCAGATAAAGCGGTCAAAATGGTTCCATTGTGCAGCATCCACATGGCTCATCTGGCTGAGGTGCAAGCCATAAACTGTAACAAACTGAGTTTGGATCTGACTTATGACCTTTGTCGTGTCAGGTCTGTCTTGTCTTTCTCATTGTGTTTCTATTGCCAGCTTTACAACAAAAAAAGGAAAGTGTGGGTTTGAACGTGGCTCATGTGCAAAACTGGCTGTCAGGCTTTTGTTGTTCTGCTGTGGAACTTGGTACTTACTGACGTTATTGTTATGTTGCTGTTATTAAAGCTTGTGAATATTCGAGCCCATATTCAACTGTGACCAAAAGTGTGGCTGTTTTTAGAAAAAGTGACATAAACTGAACTTTCCACTGTTCAGAAACAAGTTTAAAGAAAAAAAAAATACTCATTAAGTCAAAAAACTAAACATTTATGTTCACCCACATAGCGTGTGGAAGCCAACTCCTTATCATCTGTCTTCTGTTTCTTGTTGTCAGATGAGTAATCACTTGAACTCCTGTGTTTCTCACCGGTGCGAAAACTGGCCGAGGGAGACACAGATGAGCTCTGGAAGAAACAAGAATCACATCTTTTTAAGGAGCTGAAAAATTTAAGCCTTCACTTTAAAGGACATGAGATACACACAGTAAGCTACACGTGTCTAAAACTCAGTCTCCGGACTGAGCAGTCTCTTTAAGTGCATTTTGTCACCCATTGTATGTCTTAGCTGTGAGCCATTTCTTTAAAAACAAAAAACATGCGCATGACAAGATACCAGAAGAAGTAAGAGAGAAAACATAGTTCACACAATTTTTTTAAAGAGTTGAATTGTGTTCAGTACTATTCATGCAAAATCACTACTTACTTCAACTGACACTGGTATATATTGACTCTATTTTATAGCTTAAAATGAAAAAATCAAACTGGGGACTCTATAGAAAGACAAAAGTGAAGAAACGAAGCTGGACTTTCCTTTCCTTTCTATAAACCCTAATAGGTTAAGGAAAATTACTGACATATCATAGCAGAGGCAGGCTGAAAATCAGAAGGAAGCTAATACTTTAATACTGCAACTCTTCTCTGAATATGTCAAGATTTCCTCGTTGAGCTAAATTAGGATAAATCTGGCAACAGGCAAGCAGCTAGTCAGCAGTCCAGACAACACAAAATGCCTGTGCTCCAGTCCACGGCTGAATTTATACATGAATTTAAAAACCCCTTTTTCTGTCAAAACCATTTCATTTTCACTATATCATACAATATCAAAGCAGTGCTGCATCCTTGACAGTTTGACTACACCATCACGGCTTGAACTCAGTAGCAGTATGTGTGTGTGTGCGTGGGGTGGGGGGGGGGGGGGTCCATTGATGTCTCTCTCTCCTTAATCAAATATGGCATCCTTTAAATACCATTACTGAAGGATTAATCCTCTTTGAGAAGGAAAGATCAAAATAAGGTCAACTAAACATTTCCCCTCTTGCTTCGTGCTACTGATATCTCTCTCTCTCTCTCTCTCCCTCTCTCTCTCTCTCTCTTCCTCATTGGGAGGCACTCCTTACCCAGCAGACGATGGGCAGAGGGAAGAAAAATAAAGCAGGACCTTTAACTCGACCTTTCCACTAACTCACGCTTGTAACCTTTCCACTGCCCTTTGCCGTGCCGCAAGTGTTGATGACAAAGATTCGGTGAGGGAGGAGTGAGTTTCTGTGTGTGTGTGTGTGTGTGTGTGTGTGGTCGTGCAACACTTGTACTTGTTTACATTTTAGTACTCCGCATGTGCAAACAATGCTGAGACGTCAGTGTGTTTTTGCACGCGTGTGTCTCTTCTTGAATCAGACGAAGCAGCCCAATTACACAAAAAAATGTATCACAACGCTACAAGAAAATACTGGGAAATGCGATACAGTACGTATCATTTCATTTCACCAAATTAACTCTGAACCTCAGTTGTGAGGCCCACTTGACATATTTCCATGTCAACAGACATACAAAAAGCTTCAAAAACAGCTGCTAAATGGACCTTGTGGGTTTCCTAAAAACATGACCATTTTTATGCATTCACAGAAAATTTCTACAATATGCTGAAGGGATGCAAAATGGCAACAATGGCATTGCTGTCTGATACATTTTTACTTTATCTTTCACTCTCCTTGTATGCTTTTTCCTTCCCTTTTCCCTTTCCTTCCCTTTACCAAGGCTCAGTTTCTATCATCCACTAGCCCACAGAAATAATGGCTCCGTTCACACCTAAAAACCTTGTTTAAGTCTGGGTTCAACTCTAATCTTCCACATCTCATCCTTCTGTTACACTCAAATTGCTTTTTTATTCTGCAGCCAGCACAGCATGGAAGTCCCGACTGTCCACTGTACACAGACTTTTTAAAAAGATAATTCCAGCATGAACAAAGAGACAGACTGCAGCCATAAACCTCGTTTATCAGAGAAGAAAAAAATGACAAAAGAAAGTACAAAACGAGCAGTGTGCAGTTTACTCTCAACAGGTGATTCACTCTAAAGGTCAGTCTAAACCCAAAAGCATCCTCATTAGGAACTTATTTCTTCTAAACATAAAGCACAAACTCAAGTATGTGAAGTGTGAGAGTGTGATTTTCACTTGAGTATTAATATTTATGATTTATCCTTGCACTTTCAAAATAATCTCTCATTTTTCTTTTAATTGGAGCTTCTCCAAACTCCTTTCATGAACATAGCGGACTGAAAAGAGAACATCACAACCACAATACAAAAATTACTGTCAAATAAACCAGCGATCAAAGGGCTTGCAGTCTGTGAACACACCACGGCTCCACGGCTGACTACCTGCACTGATAACAGTAAGTATGTGGACACACGTGTGTGTCTACACCCACATACCTTTATCAGACGTGCCAACACCAAGGACATTAAGGCACAGACATCTGAGCAATTTACACACACACACACACACATGCACACACTGTACCCTGTGAACTGTTGCCAAGGCAACTGTAGACCACTGACAAGGGGCTTATTGGTTTCTTGAAGTGACTGTTGGCCATTTCCGTGTGTGTGTGTGTGTGTGTGTGTGTGAGTGTGTTCTCACAGGGTGCTAATGAAAGGCATTCATCATCCTGGTCTCTCCATCTTTACCTCTGATTTCTGACAACCTCACACACACACACACACACACACACACACAGGTACACATGCAGCACACACACATGGGCGCTGCTAATCGCTCCCATCATACTGCCTGCAGCTGTGAGTGTGTGCTTGTGTGTGTGCACGTGTGGAAGAGGATAAACTACACGGGGGGGGGCAGGAGATAACATATTAAACATTCCTACTGTCTCCACCTACTCCAAAACACCAGAGAACACACACAACACCCTAAACTTATGCATGTGTGTGCATGTTCAGATGTGTGTGTGTGTGTGTGTGTGTGTGTGTGTGTGTGTGTGTGTGTGTATGCTTGGGCTGCTGGAATAAAGAAATGCTAATCTGCTCATTGAGTATTCAACAAACCAAATGTTTGCCTTGGGAAAAGAGCTCCGCTTAAGGGACTAATTACGACAAGTGCTGGATGTAATGTTGCTCCGTTGCTTCCTTTTGCTCCCTCCTTCCTTCACCAGTCAGACGTGTGTTTTTTTTGTTTGCCTACTTTACTTTGTTTCTTTTTCATCCACTTTTTCTTTCTTCCTCTTTGTCTCCATTTTCAAAAATCAGAATATTGTTTTTTTTTAAGACTTAATGTGGAATATGTAAATGATTGGATCAGAGGATAATATTAAACTGATGAGCACCATCTCAATTTTTTATTTGATAATTAGTGTTCAAATGTGAAGCAGAGAATGTCAAATAAGTTATATATAAATATATAATATAAATATAATGTTTAACACCCAAAGTTCATTTATAGATAATTTAAATGTTTTCCATACAATACTTTTCTTCATCCTGTCTCACCTGTCACCTGCATGTTGCAGAATTGGACTACATAGAAAGACAAAGTTCTTCCTATTTCAGTATCCCCAATAGGACCATATCTTTCAAAAAATATGTATGCTAGTTAATGACAAGAAACAAAGAATTTCTTGATTTTGTTTGATTTGCGACATAAATTACCGTACACACATGATGTTTGTCAATTTAAAGGTGACTTAGCAAGTCAAAAAAGTCACAATTTAGTGTAAAAAAAAGAGTAAAGCATCATTTAGATTTGTTTTAAATTGCTCAGTGAACTACATCTCTCGTCTCTCACAATATACACCACCAACGCCAACATGGTCATCACGCTGGCAGAGAACAAGTGTTAAAAGCAGTCAAAAATTACTAAAAGTCTGGTCATGTTGACAGCCGCAGCTAAATGAAAGGAGAGGTCATCAGGTCTGTATATGATAGCCAGCATGCTAGAATGGCTCTAAAAAATTGTTTTTTTGGCTTTGGTTTTGGTTGTTAAAGTGTGAAAGGACCGTAGGGTTATAAATTGATGAACATGACAATGTGTTTAATCCATGGCACAATTTAAAAGAGATCAATAAAACATTTGTCTCTTGCCACTGACAACTACACGTCCATATTTTTTTTCTGAAACAAAGGCCAGTGGGGGTCTAGCAGAAGGCGAGGGACTTCGCCTCCCCATAGAAACACTGTCAGTAAGAACACCAGAATTTCATTTGTCATTTTCACTGTGATGTTGCAACAAACAAGTTGACAAAAACAATTTAAATAAATGTGGGAAGAAAACACGGCAATAACCTATTACTGTACCATATTAATCACTTATCATATTATCTGTCCTTCATATTGGCACACAATATTGACTCACATAATTCACTTCATCTCCAGCCAATAGGAGAATAAAATTCTTTCTCCAAAATCAGTTCTTCAAATGTATTTTTTTTTCCTTTCATATGTATCGCAGGTGTGTCATCTGATAAAAAACAGATACCAATTTAAATAACATCTTAAGTAAATCTGATTTAGATAAAACAAGACCATACAGTGAACACAAGTCTGTAATAGAGAAGAGGTAAAGGAAGGACTTACCTTGACTGAGTCTCTGTCTGAGGAGGTGGAGAGCAAGAGACAGAAATAAATGACTGATTAAAGCATTTAATGTCTGAGCAACAAGACAATAATGCAGTCATACATACACAAAAAACAGATCACAGAGAGAACGAGAGAGAAGAATAATGATACTATGTGAGGTGACATTAGTGTCACTAAGTAAACTCTAAGTAAATTCCCTCAATATTTCTCTGTTAATTTTACCAACTACAGCATGTTAAGTGAAACGTGATGATGGGAAACAAAGTAGAAATACATGATTATACACTGACCACTACAGTGACCCATCAGCAAACACCACGAACACCCTGTTTGCATAAAGAAAGACACTGTAGCTGCAACAGGTTTTCAGAAAGTTTTGAGGAATCTAGCTAAAATCTACACACAAGAATGAGAACAAAACAGCACTTTTCAAAGTCAATATAAAAGTCAATATGATGCTAAACCTGGCAACAAAGACCCCAAACTGACAACAGCCTACATTAGAACATAGAAATGCATTTCAAAAGACTAAAAAGATAAATATAGAAATCTCTTACTCCCTAAACACACACCCATTCACAGGAACTCAGCTTCAGATGGAACTGGATTGTTATTGATTTTGCTCCTAATGGGGGTAAGTAATACCTGAGTATTATGGGGCAAGGTTAACTGCTCTATTGCACTGTAAAAGCCCTCACAGCCATGCTGCAACAGAGTAATTAAGAGCTGACACAAACTGTTCCTCTCTCTCTCTCTCTCTTTCTCTCTCTCTCTCTCTCACACACACACACACACACACACACACACACACACACACAAACAGTCTCTATGTACTGTAATTAAATGCTTGAGCTCAAAGTCAGCTCAGAGAAGAAATAGAGGTGTTCTGCATTGAACAACATAAAAGAAGCATCACGGTGGTTGTGCATCGCTCCTTATTAGGCCAATTAAGGCTGCATGATGACAAATCAGTTTTTAATTGCTTTGACTGCTGTTCATTCAGAATACAAACAATTAAGCATCAGCATCAACAAAAGTGATGGTGTAATTTATAACTTCAACTGAATATTTCAGACATGTTAGCTTAGATTAGCTTCATCAGCTGAACAAAAAAGATGAAAGCTTCAGTGTTTCTGTTGTTTAAACACATTAGGCATCTGCTGTGAATAACACATGTCTGTGTAGTTCGTATTATATATTGACATGAAATACAGGACTGTCTGCATTTTTTAAAATATCTCAGACAACTCAAATTATATTTTAGACTAGTATACAACCTTTGTTTTTGTCAGTGGATGTGAGAAAGAAAAGTAGACCATATACTGTACTAAAATGTAAAGATTTATAGTAATTTAATAAAGCTCACATTTAAATACACACAAGAGTGTTACATAAGAGAAATTTCAACAATGAACAAGGTCAAATGAAGTTTGATCTAATCAGAAAAATAATAAAGATTTATGTGTACATTCCCTCTCATGTGTTTGCATTATTCCTAGATGTGATTATGAAGTTGAATTAAAATCAGTTTTTATATTACATAAAAATGGAGAAGGATGTAGTCAGACAAAATACACAACTTCACATCATGGCTGTTTCACACACAAACAACAAGTAATGCCTCCTAAGACTTACTGCAGACATGAAGACGCCAACACCTGCGCACACGCACACACCACACACACACACACAGGCAGAGTGGGCCTCACCTCTCGGGTGTTCACTGTTGTTGTCGTGGTGTTTCCTCTCGTCTTTGAGCGGCAGCTGGTGGCTCAGGGCAGAGGACAGAGCCAGCAGGCTGGCAGTACCGGCTCCGGGGGGCAGGGGGGGCTGGAGGCCTGTTGGGTGTGGCGTGAGTGGGATGGGGATGGCGTGGCCGTGGGAGAGGTGCTGCGCCTGGAGCTGCTGCTGCTGAACCACACACCGAAATAATAATTACTGTAATGCTACATTTTCACTTGAAGCACTGAGCACGGTAGAAGACAAATGGTGGTATGCAAAGACAAACAGGAAGGAGAAGCAGGTAGAGAGAAAGACAAAATAAGAGACAGGAAAGAAAAAAAACGAACATGGTACCCGAGACACACACACAGAGTCAAACCAAGACTGGATATCTGACAATATTTTACAGTTTAAAAAAAATCTAAGTGTCCTCAGTAAATTCCCAAAAAGTTTCTTGACACAATGAAAACATTCGTAACAAAAATGGTATATTTATGTTTCAGTATAATCTTGCTTGTAAATGTGTGTCTTGTGTGCGGGAGTTTCTTCTCATCTAAAAAAAAAATCTAATTGATATTATCAGTCAATATTTACTTAATTTGCTGTTGTTTTTTAACATTTCCTATGAGAAGCCAATGAATTTAGCAAACCTAACACAAGGTGTCCTAACACAGGACATTTTGCAGTTTTCAGTACCCTATGCTGGACAAATGTCCAACATTGTGTCCAAATTACCTCAAACACACTGTATCTTTGGCATTTCTTGTTAGCTACCAGCCGTCAAATTCACTGATACTCAAATCCATGAAAAGCATTTTCTTTCCCCTTTTTTGAAAATATTAAAAACATAACACTTCTTCTGTGATATTGAATCGTCTGTTTTTCATACTGTTAATCTAAGCTGCCTGAGTATCCTCATGGAAGCTGAAAATGTCAGCCAACTTAATGAACTTGAACTGGTAAATAAATAAGGTAGAAATATGTCTAAAAAAAAAAGTCTAAACTATCATCTCACTCTGTGTGTGTGTGTGTGTGTGTGTGTGTGTGTGTGTGTGTGTGTGTGTGTGTGCAATACACCCACTCCTATGATGGCGTTGAGTTCAGCCATGGTGACCTGCTTGGCCCTCTCCACCGCCTGCACCACCTGCTGCTGATGCTGAGAGAGACAGACAGACCGGCAGACAGAAAAAATCAGATATTGAAACAATGACTGAAACAGCAGGAAAAAGAAGATCTGTTAAATTCAGAAACTTGTATTTTAAAGAGGGATTATGAAGATTATGACCTCCACAGACAAACAGATCCAAATGTGCTCCTCCTACTCAGTCCTCTGGTCTAAAGGAGGATGGTAATCAAACAACTCTGCACACCTGTGAATCAGCCACCCTCACATCTGTTCATTTTTTTTCCTCAAATCAAACCTGCACACAGCCATCAGTTAGTCGCACACTTTGCATGTATACTGCGATATCAGTCAGCAATGTACTGATCATAAAACCTGACAAACTGTCTCATCAAATTAGCCATAAATGTGCACTAACAGAGTGAGCTGCACCCTGTTGTTTAAACCTGCAGCTCTGACCAGATCCAGTTTAAATACCCTCAGACAGGAATAAGAGAGATTTCTGAGTTTGCTCTTTATTTGGAAAATAAGCCCCCCTCATCGCAGTTCGGCTTTCGCCAGTGCAATCATTTCAGTGGGAAGAAATTAGCAGCTAATTAGGGTGTACTTGTTGGTCAAGTGTAACTTGCAAAGGTCAGTTTATTCCTTCTCTGGGGAGCAGAATTAGAAAACCAAATAGGTGAAAGTCCAAGGGAGAAGATTTAATACCAATGTTTGCTAATGAGTCTAAGATATACTGCACTAGAAGCAGCCAAACATCCTCATATGAACACCTACAATAGCTTAAGGAGAAGCCCAGCACATAAAAAAGTCCTGCACAACAGCTATAACCAAAAATTCTAGACAACTGTGTTCTGCCCACACATCTCAAAATGGTGTAGCCGCAAAAACTTCAACACAGAGAAAGAGACATATTTGTAGAGAGGAAGGGACAGACACCCATCGAGACAGACAGCTAACAGGGCAAAGTCATCCAAAGGGTACAGAGGGAGAAAGACACATCCAGACGGTGAGAGAGAGAGCGGCAAGATTCATCCAGGAGCGTAAAACATCAAAGTAGGGCAGAGATGAAAGAGTTTATCTGGTGTGGAAATGAACCTGACCATCAGAGTTCAGCTACACCTCTGCAGACTGAGTCTAACCTGCCTGAACGTGACTCACACACATGAAAAGATCCGTCGATCTGATGAACAATGGAATACAGCTTTTATAATCAATAATTTCAACAATTATACACCTGATTATAGACTAGAGTTTCCCTGTTCTACTGTGACATGATATTTGTAGACATAGAAACGAATATCTAAAACAATGCTTTGTTTGTTAGCTGCTCAGATTTATTGAAACACTGTTTAATTGTTTAATAGTTTGCAATAGCTGAGGGAGAAAAGCACAAGTCAAATGCAAGAAAACTTGTAAAGTGTTTTCACACTACTGCACTGTCACAAGGGAAAACATTATCAAAAGCTTACTAAAATAACTGCAAAGTTTTAGAGATTCACACCAAGTAGGATCTCAACTTTTCAATGATTGGCCAGTGACTGTCACATTTAAACAGACAACATAACCAGAGGTTGAGCTAAATTATGCTGGTTTTAAGGCTCATACTGCAGATGCAACCACGGAAGTTTTGGCACTGGTGACAGAACATTACTTTTATAAAATTCAACTAGCTGTGGAGCACAAACGCTTCTCTAATCAAAAAGCTTTTTTTTCTTGACAAAAAAGGACAAACATCAATAGCAAACAACAATATATAAAGAAATTAAGTAAATATAGAGGCTTGAAGAGTGCGTTAAGTGGAGTGCAGATCTCCACGAGGTGTGTCACTGAAGCAGACATTGGTCATGTGCGGCCCTTGCCAGCTGCTTAGAGGCAGGAGCCACAAAGTGGAGAGTCAGCCGTCAATGGAGGTATGAAACAGACAGGCTGTTGAAATGGGTTTTTCATAAACTGTGAATAACTGGATACAGTCATAAAAATGCTCAAAAAATGTTGAGCTGAAGGGTCCAGTAGTAAGGGAGATTAGCTGAAGACAGACAGACACAAAGACGCAATCAAACAATATGACCCAGGATTCACGCCAGCTTAATTACTTGGCAGTTTTCTCCGGGATGAGGACATAATTATGTCACTATATAAATGCACAGTTCTACAGGCATAATTGTGATATTGGGTCTCATGCACATAAAATATTTCTGAGCGATTACAGCTTGGTAGTACACAGTAGGTTGACTGATACATTATCCTATTAAAGACAACAACGCAGCTGTCAAAGAAATTTCCGAACTACAAGCAGAGACAATATCAGAAAATGACAAAAACATAAAAATGAAATCAAAGAGTTCTCACAGTCACATGCATGCACAGTAATATGATTGTGTTAGGCCTACATTCCATATGTGCAGCCAGTAAACGGGGCTGTGCATCAAAACAAAGCAGTAAAAGCCGTTTTCTCTCCCTGCCTCCCCTCTCTGTAGGCCTCAGGGCTGTGTAGCAGCACCGCAGTCTAATGCCATTATTCCTAATCCACCCTAAACCCTCCTAATCCATGGCTAATCTGGAGGAGAGCTTTGGAGTCCACACTCACTTCTTCCTGCTGTTCCCACCCCTCAACACACACACACACACACACACATATGTGCATATACTTTCAACTCCTACAGAGGAACAATTTATCAGCTAAACACACACACACACATGAAGATTCCATAATAAACATACTGTGTAACACATACTTCTCACACCCACCACTGTATGCACACATATACAATCTATTTTATGGGTATGCAGGCAGACACACACAAAATAAACAAAAGAATTTTCACTCACACACACGCACAGGCTCCTGCATATGTTGGTGGGAGACATTTAATAAGTTCAGAGCATATCTGCCTATCCTGAGCAGGGAGGATTACCCCGGGATAATCTGTGTGTGTGTTTGTGTTTGTGTGTGTGTACATAGTAGTGTGTCTCCATAAATGTCTATTTTGTCGCACAATCCACCATACACTTCTCCTCCTTCTATATGGGTCCTCTCTCTGTCTCTCTCTCTCTATCACCCACCTCTGTCTTAACTCACACTGACAGGCATTTTTGAGTCTTACCTCTTGAGAGAGGAAGGGGATGACTTGGGCACAGATTGCATTCAGCCGTTTGACGATCTCGGCCTGCAAGAGAGAGAGAGGTGGGCGCAGGAGACATAGTCAGCTTCAAATTCACCAACAGACAAACGTCGTCCTCTTCATGCAACCTACAATATGCTAACATCAAGTCAGCTCAATGTGTGCCAAATTCAAGTAACAGCCCACATTATCCTGGCCATAACGGCCAGTTGAAACAATATTAATTTTACGTACACTCACTTGTTGGAAGCTTTTACGTTTTCTATTAGGAACACTGGGTCTTTTTATTTCTGTCTCACAGGAAGTCAGTAATTAAACTTGGTAGGTACTTAAACGTTCCATGTGGAGTTTTAGACTAGGAGCAGTTTTTATATGTGTGGGTCGATCCACAAGGATGAACATGCGTATGGGCACACATGCAGGTTATATGATACACATTCCTGCCAATGGTGTTACACTATTCCACTGTTCAACAGGTGGCAGTAATACACCTGCAATGCTGCAATGCGCCATCAAAGATAGGGAAGAAGAAGACACCTGTCAGTAAACATGGATTAAAAATGCTTTTCCTTTAAAAATCTGCTTTGTAAATGTTTTATGCGGCACTCAAAACATTTGTTAGATACAAGAATACAACATTAAATTGCTAACATTAAATTTTGTTTGATTACAAGCTCTACGTTAAGCATTTCATCAAAAGAAGGCCAGCTCTTCAGCTACCACAAGCAGCAATGACCACAAAAGGCGCAACACCATTTTACAAACTTTATCTGCAGAAGAAAAAAAAACAAGAAAAAGAGACATCTAAGTACCACCCACACTGTGTGATTTAGATGATTTCTGGAAAGTGCCAGCACCAGATAAATGAGCACTTAGCACCACTGTCACCAAAACAGAAAAACTGAGCCTCACAAAGAGAGTGCTCTTTGAAACCTTATTATTATAGAGTGATTAGCGTAAAGTAGACTGTATCGGCCGAGACGCCTGACTGAAGAGACAGATGTAGATAAGTTGTTGTAATCGTGTTCTTAATTGTCATAAACTATTTGGACTTGAACAAAAACTATGCGCTTACATGGTTAAAGATGATCTTGACTATGATTATGCCAACTCTGGTAACCTGTCCAATAAACTATTGTAGTCAATACACCCTCTTCACACAAACACACACAAACACGCACACATCTGTTTACACTCACATGCAGAGACAATACTGCCAATGTAGTTTGCAATTACACACACACACACATACACACACTCACTCATCATCATCACATCTTTGCCCTCGAAATAATGCTGTTGTTTTCTTCTTGTCTACTGATCACGTTACATTCCTCCACACACCAAGTAGCATAAACAAGTTTAAAGAGATGTTGACTTTTTAACAGTCCTATTTTACATACATTAGACATTTATTTTTTCAGGTAATTGATTCTTATATGTTACAAGCAAATGTGATATTAACTTGAAACGCCGCTGCAATCTTTAATCATCACGTCTTCTTCCGTATCATTCCTGCCAAAGATGTCAGAGACTTACTGTATACCCTGCTGTCTGTAGCATTCATGAAAGAATAATGGAAAAAAAGTAATTGTCAGTCTGTGCAGAAAAAGCACGAAACAATGGAGTTGTTTAAATTATACTGTCCAAGTTTCCCACAGTGCAGGAGCAGGCTATAGACATCTGGAAAACTCACATCTTTCTAACTA
This sequence comes from Scatophagus argus, assembly GCF_020382885.2. Lineage (NCBI taxonomy): Eukaryota > Metazoa > Chordata > Actinopteri > Scatophagidae > Scatophagus > Scatophagus argus. Next base: position 14,651,479 of record NC_058496.1, on the reverse strand, counting down.
CACATCATCAGATTTTTTTTTTCTTTTCATTTTTTCAAACTTGGAGTCTTCAGCCCAAACCAACTCTGACTCAAGCAACGTCTTGAGTTATTTATCAGAATTTGCACACCTCCCCCTGAAGCCGCATGAGGCTTTGGCCATATTTTTCACAGTAGTCCTCTCCAAACCTCGTAAACACACTTTGATGGGTAAAACTGGTGGAGTTTTCCAAAAAAGCAATCACATCTTCATTAAGTTATCATCAAGTGTAGTAGGAACCATCATAATGACAAGATTGGCAACGTTAACATATAATCAGCATATAATATAAAGCACAGAAAATAGCAGCTTTGTTATGTCAGTGACGGGCGCTGTAATCTGGGAGTTAGCACGCTCATACATACACAGCCAGAATAGCAGCAAGGAAGCTAATGTTTATCCACGACAATCTTTTTTTTTTTAAGCTCTCAACTGTTGATATCAGTTTAAGTCTCAAAAATCTAGCATCTATTGGGCTACGCCACTTATCCTTCAGCATTTCTGGAAGGTTGTTCTACTGCTGCACTCTCGAAGCATCAATCATCATCAGCCTAACGGACAATTTGTGAATATAAACCCAAGATTTGGCCCTGTTGAGAATTTGGAGGAACACAAAGAGAGAGAAGTCAATTTCAGCAGACAGCTGAAGGAAAACGTGAGATCTGCGTTAAATTTGTCAGCTTAATAAGAGCCAACTACTGAGACAGTTACTGGGACTTATTTCATAATTCCAGCAGAAGAAGCTACACCTCTAACCTTGTCAAGGTCTTGTTTGTATATAACCTTGACAGAGGTGAGCTTTCCTCTGGTATCAGTGGGAACAGAAGCCCCCAGAGGCCATGAGAGCAAGCCCACAAACACCTTCACTGATATAAACCCTTCAGACTGAAGCAAAAGCAACACTGCAGCAGGATAAACACATAAACACAACCACATGCACACCTGCACAGCCATCACTGTATTCATCAGATGTTTTCACTGAACCCAAGGGTTGACTTTTAACGATTATACAGCATTCTCTCTCTCTCTCTCCACATCAGATAGGGTTTTTTTAGGGTTTTAACAGGGAATTTCCTGATCCATTGCCCCAAAGGGAGTGCTAGCAGTGCAACTCAAATCCAAACAGACAAAAGACACACTCAGACTCACAGCAAACATGAAATGGCACAAGGGGATGCACGTCGGCTTCTTTATTTGTGTGACTAAATGCATACAACTGTATAACAGAAGGTCATCCCTCAAGTGGTCACATGACAGGCAATGGTCGGAAGACTCTAGAGCTGTGATTTTACAAAGTCCTTTATTTGATATTTTTTGGTGATGTGAACTGCATATTACCCTGTATATTTCACACGACATTCAAAATTCAACTTTCACAATCATCTGGCTTTGTCTTAAGTGGAAAAGGGTACACTGTGCATTCACTGGCAATGGGAAAGGAGTCAGTCACTTGTGTCACTTGTTTTTAGCAGGTATACTGTTTGACTTAAATACCATCAGTGAAGCAAAAACAACAGGATGCTGACAGCAACAGGACATTAGCACAGAAGATGCTATCTGTTTAGTCCTGGCCAAACAGCAATATCTTTGTCATTCTCACGATTAGTAACGCAGTTGAACATTTGAAAGTCTTAAAAAGCTACAAAGAGTTAGGAGGCACTGGAGTTTGGAGTTTTGTCACAATGAAAAGATGATTAAGTAATCATTTCAGCTCTGCAATGGAGATCTTGGAGGCACAGAATTAAGAGGACCTGATATATGTTTTAAAGAACAGGCAGCAATTTTATGTTTATTCACTCTAAATGCAAAAACCCCAACACTTTTAAATGTTTTTAAAGCACAAACACTGCTACATAAATAAAGTTTTTTCTTTTATATTGTGTCTAACACTTAGTGTTATACGTTAAGTTGTTTTACACGCTTTATCTTTACTACGGCAGAAGATGTGTACTTTGCCAAAACAGCAGCACCAGCTCAAGTGAAAGTTTTACCTGCTAAGAACAGATGCTGCAGAATAGATGAGCAGTTAGAAAAGGCAGCCATGTTGTCCGGAGCTGTGCTCATCCAGACTAAAAGCAGATGCAAATCAAAAGAGCAGAGGTATGGCTTCAAGTTGAGCGTTATTTTCTCTCCAGATGTCATTCCCACATTTCTCAAGAGGTTCCAGTGATTCATGTTCATGTTTGATGATTCACTTACTGACATGTCTGACATGCAAGCGCTCTCATCCATTCTGATGGTGTGTTTTATTGAATAAAGTGTTGTGTTAAGCTTTTAAGACAAGACTTCAGAGGCCATAAACGTAAAGCTTTAAAATATTTTCTTTGAAGGTGTCTGAACACCTGCTATTAGCAAAGTTGGGCAGCCATTTAGAGACAAGCAGATGGGGAACGAGGTGCAGGGTTGCAGTTCAACTTACCTGTGATTAACACAGTGCTGCAGCTGCTCACTCTCCCACAGACAGCCTAAAACACTGACATTTTCATTTTATATTTAACATTTATCCAGGGAAGACCTGCTATGCACACATGCCCTTTCATCACGGTTTTGCTTCACCTTCATACACACCAGGGAGCTGCACATTACATGTGATTTCATACTGTACTCGCCTCTGAGAAACTCCACTGCGTTAATTAGTTGGGGTTTAAGTGCCTTGCTCAAGGATGTCTTCATGTTAGAAAAAACAGAAAAGCATACCACCGATGATGCCAGAGATATGTTTTTTCCCCCAAGTGTGAGCTTAAGTATTATTGTCCAGTTTGAAATATTTTCGGGCATCTTATGGCTCTATCAGTAGAGAGCTGACAGGAAATGACCAGAGAGAGGGATGAGGCTGATCAAACTGTGGATGTTGTAGTGACAGTCAGTCAGAACATAGACAGAATAAAACGTGGCCATAGTCTCTGTGACGTTTCTTCAGTGCCTGATGTTACATGACTCCTGGCTACTCCAAAAATGGGCAGACAGGGAGAGTACAGTCTTGTCTGCTGCTTTATAAAAGCTTTTAAGTGCCCCTGGTTGTGCGATGTCATTTGGTACCACGTTGGTTGTGAGCATTTTAATAGGCTGCGATAGCCCCCCCGCCCCCCATCCCCGTCTCACTTGCACATTGTGAAAATGAAATCACAGGTGAAAAAAAGATTGGATGACTTTATAAAACATCCCCCTGACAAAGAAAGTCAAAAGAGCAGACACAGGGAAAAACAGAACGAGTTGGGCAAGTCAGTGTGTGCGGCAGAGGTGTTGGTTTGTGTGGGGCAGGCAGCGAGCAAACATTAAGTGTCCAAACCACAGGTACACTGTGACTCTAAGGGAGTGAATGAATTGGTGTCTGGCACACAAGCGCATGGCTTTATTAATCCTGTTAATGTAAAATATATGTAGTTTAGAATTGAAATTATTAGTTGATTAATCGATTAGCAACTACTTGGAAAGTGATGATTTACTTAAGCAATTTTTTTCTTTCTATTGGTTTTCTTTGTTTACTATTTTATGACACTGGCCAAAATATGAAATGGATTCATCAATAATGACAATAATTATGTTTTATCAAATGCAAACTCCTGCATGCAAAGCCACTATTGTAGTACTGCAGTGGTTTTACTTTGAAATACTATCAGACAAACACAGTAGTGTAAAAACAAGGGTACTAAAGCTACTAGAATAGTTGCAGAGATGCAGATCTCCCATAACAACTCCACAACCCAAACCTCCAATCGATTCATTTTGAAGAGGTGACCCTCAGATGTTGGCACAGAAATGGAAACAAAAGCACTGAAGCAGAAAAGGAAATGAAGATGCTTTTCCACTAGGCAACACAACCAATTTCAGGTGACATTTTACATCAATGGCAGACAATCGTGACTGTCGGCCAGAGTTCAGGGATGTCAGCCTGTTCGGCCAACGCGTCTGTTCACACCACAGAGACCAAAGTGAAAAAGCAGGGCTCCTTTTTTCTTGAAAAGTATCCTGTGGTTTGAGCAAGCCTGGAAAATCTGTTTCTGCAGCAAGCAGGCCTCGACTTCAACTGGACCTGAATAAGGAACGCAGAGTCCTCTAAGGTTAGGACTCAAACCAGGTCGATCCACAGAGCTTATTGTGAGATTAGAGGACTCTGGTCACACAAAGCCCAGTAACCTCAGGGGCAAGATCACGTGCAATGAATTTAACTTTGACCCTCGGATTCAGTCACAGGAAATGTTCCTCTAGTTAAAAAAAAAAGAAACAGAAAAATCAGTAAACAGTAGCTGTACAATATCGAACTTGTTATTTTATGGTTTGCTCCTTATGATCAAATCAGCAGTAAATGTTCCACCGAATATGCTTTATTTATTTATCTGACACCACCTGCTTGGATTCCTGTACTCTCTTATTTTTATTGGTGAGCTGTTGCAGCACAAAAACACCTCAGCAATACTTACTTATCACCAGAGATATTGCCCAAAAGGGTGGGGGAAAAAAACAAACAGGTCAAATACTCCCATTTTAAGTTCTAACGACAAAGAAATTAGATCAGGCAGGAGCCCTGGAGTCAGATTAGGTCAGAGAGAGGATCAAATGTCCATCTCCCCCTTGGAGCTTTGTAAGCACCACATCAGCACCACTTTTCACCACCAGCTAATACACCTAATGGACCCCACCATATAAAGGCTGTATTCCCTTGTGACTGTATGTGTGTGTGAGAGTGGGTGTGTGAAAGATACAGCTAGATCAGTGGGGAGGGACAGACAGGAAAAACAAAGGGTGCTATAACAGAAAGGCTGAAAACAACTTCAGCAAAATCAGTCTTTAAGATTTAGTTTGTTATTAAAACACTGCGACTCTGGAGTATTTATGAAACTTCTAAAAAAAAAAACAACGTAAACCCAGAGACAGGGTTAGTAATGGTGTTACACTGTTGTGACCGACTGTAAACATTCAGTCGTGATATTACACATTTACATACTTGAAATGACAAATAAATATAATAGTTGTTTCTATTGTCACAGTTGCATGTGTCTATAAATTATGACCAGGGACACGTTTCACCTTACAGCTAAAGATCGCAACATAAAATCATTCCCTCTCCAGGTAACTGTGCCTTATTTTACTAATCAAAACAAACACCATAATTATCTGCCATTTGTGAGCAACAGTCCTGTGAGAAATGTGATGTTGCCACCATTTGTGGTCGGTGGGTAAGCAAATACTTTGTAAATTGGCTTTGTGAAACTGGCCTCCAGCACCAAGTCAATTAAAGAGAGACTTGTCTCGCACACTTTTCATTGAATAGGTTTTAGAAATTGCTTTAAAACAACAGAATAATTTTCAATAAACAACAAAAAAAAAGAAAAGAAAAGAAAAAAACGATTAGATTAACTGCTGGTAAATTCAATCAACAGGGACTCCAGGAAGTCACTGCACCTGGCAACAAAATAGTCCCGCACATAACCCCAGTGAAAACACAACTTTTTGTTTGCCTTGGTTTTTGAATGGATTAATGACACACACAAAAAAATGTTAATAAGTGAGGTGTAATTTGTGCCTGTAGGCACATTTTGTTACCTTTGCAAAAGAGCCAGAAAAGCTGCTTCCCACAGTTTCCAGCCTTTATGCTAAGATAAGCTAAGCCAACTGGCCTCTGGATGTAGTTTTGTATTTACCTGACAGATAAAGGAGTGCATTAATCTTCTCATGTAACTCTCAGGAAGATGAAGAACAAGAATATTTCCCAAAATGTTTTTCACCTCAGCACAGCTCTGATTTATCCTCTCATCTTGTGACATCTTGTGGGGTCCCAACCCCCAGGTTTGAAACCACTCTCATGTACTGTCACAAATTTACCCAACGGAAATCATTTTCACACTCATGTTTAACACAGAAGTGATATTTTTAAACTTTTTAAAATCTTGTGAAAGATTCAAGATTAATAAAACACTTTAAGTTTGGAAACCATCAGAAAATACAAAGAAATAATGACATGGCTGTCTTTTAAAATCTTATTTACTGTCTCTCAAAGCATCTGTGTGCTTTTAATCTTGTTCATTTGAAACAAGTAAGTCCAAACAGTAAAATGTCGGATACAACGTTACGTGACCAAAATCCTTGAAATGAAACAAATGGCTCCTTTTCAGCCTCAGTAAAATGAGTTGTCAGAGCTCGTTGAAAACACTGCCAGTCTTCAGTATCAAAACGTCTTATTACTTCCTTCTTTCACCACTTTCTCCTCCCTCCTCCTTCCCCTTTTCCTCCCTATCCTTCGCTTGCTTTATTTTTCTTTCAGCCTCACTAATTTGCAATTGATTAGCTGTCCTCTCGCAGCTCGGTCCCATGCTCTACACCACCCGTACCCTCCTCTCTGCTGATCCCTCCTCTCCCCCCTCCGCCTCCTCGCCCATCCTCTCCTCCATCTATGAGTCAATTTCTCTTTAACGAGGGCACCAGAGCCCTTCTGTGTAAATAAAACAGAGAGCAGAGCCAAAAATCAATGGGCTTATTACCCTCAGAAAATGCTAAACAAGCAATATTAGCAATTTACTTGGTCCCTCCCCACCCCTCCACCAACCCCCCACCCCAACACTATCACCACCACCACCCTCTCTTCAATCTCAGCATCCACTCACCAGGCCGCAAACGTCGTACCGTCATAGTGAATGTTGTAGAAGTGCACACAAACACAGCCGACACATCAAAATTATTTGCTTCCAAAAGTCACACACACAGACACACGTACACACACAGACACAAACACAAAGACTTCTGGCAGAAATTAGGGATTCACTCTCCAAAACTGTTTCCAGACAGAAATCACTGGGCACCACACAGAGTGATCGGCAGCATTTTACCTCTTTTATTTTTTCTCTTTTCCCCCAGTAAACACACACTCTCTCTCTCTCTCTCCCTCTCTCTCTCACACACACACACACAGAGCAGCAGCAGCACCAGCAGGAGTGATAGCAGACACCCCATATTTCATCAGACAGGTCTGATTAGTGCACCAGTAAAATGCTGTAAGTGTGTGTGTGTGCGTGTGCAACATTCACACACGGAAGCACACACAAAGACCAACATGTCGTAAATGTGTACAATATAGGAGCATGCACACACACACACGCACGCGCACACACAATGTGCACAAATACACAAACAGTTCACACAAAACTAAACAACCACAGCGCTCACACAGACAAATACAGGCACAAACACACACACATTGAGTAAACATGTACAGTATACATACAGATACTACACCACACACACACACACGTACACACAGCAAAGTAAATACACAGTATAGATACACACAAATAGAAAATTATACACGCAGCAAGACAAAGGCCAAGCATTCACCACTTCCTCTTGTGCTCACAAACACACACACACATGCTACACACACGCACCGACACACACACCATTTTTGTGGAAATGAATGTGTAGCCGGTTAGCTGTGGCCCATTTAGCCTGGCAGCTGATGTGTGGTTAACACAGACATTTATGCTAATGATCCTCCATGTTCAAAAAAAGGCAGCAGTAATGTAAAGGCTCGTTAAAGGCCAAATCCTTGCTCGCTTGAGTCATTTTTCAGCCCATTTTCTCATTCAATTAAACTGATGAAATCATTATTCACAAGTGGAATTACTCCTCAGCCTCACAAGGCAACACAGCGGCTGCTTTTCTTTTACACTGCGAATACTGTATATCACATTTCTATTATCAACTGTATCTTCTTCAATATATATTCTGGGATGATACACGAGCATCATTATATTCAAGTCACAGCTAAGCATCCAGTTTTCTTAAAAATATTTCATCAGTTGGTCGTCAAAACACCCAAAAGGTTGTTTAAAAAAAAAAAAAAAACTTGTGTGCCGTGTTTCCAGACTCGTCACAGATTCTTCTAATCATGTGGATGAAAAATGATTCTGCGTGTTCCTCTTTTAACATGTTTCTCAAGCCAGAAATGTCTCTTTTCAACAAAACACAAGTAAAATATTAACACATTATTTTGTATGAACGTATAAAATTTGGGAAAAGAAACACCACTATATCAGCACTGATGAGACTATTTGAAATTTTGGTTCACGTTGTACTACTTGAGCAAGGGGACCGCCCAATCACAGCTGCTGTCGTAGTACTAGTAGTTTGCTGCATGACTAAGCTTATTTAACATGAACATAATTTTATTTTCATCCAGATGTTTAGGAGAGTCTTTGAGGATTCTCAAAACATGAAAAAAATGTTTTGTTACACAACCTTCAGGATTTTTCAAAGATCACCAGGTATATATTAAATCAGATGCTAACTCTGAATGTAATGGAAATACATGAAAGACACAAAGTGGGGTTAACACTCCCGCATGACCGGCAGACATCTCTTCATTCAATGTAAGGATTTAAATAACATTTAAAACACATGCATTCAATTTATCAAAATGGTCAGCACCAGTTTGTATGAAACAAAGAACCTGGAAAAGTTTGGAAAAACACAGTGGGACATTCTGAAACGTGCAAAATTTCAGTTTCATCTCAGTTTGGTCATTCTAGTAATAACCATGTAGCGCTGACAATGATAAATAAATCACCTCAAAATTAACAGGACTTTGGACAGTGTGAATATTGTAGAATTAAACAGCAATTAAAAAAAAAAAAAACACTCATGTTGCTTATTTGGTATTTGCATTCCTCTGACACTAACTAAAGTGTGGTTTGAATCACTTCTTCTTTTTCAACATTAAGTAAAAAAAAAAAAACGTTTCCTACCTGTTTGTGCATCTCGATGTTCAGCCCGTATGACATTTCGTAGTACTGAAAAAAACAGAGATCAAAGCAAGGTCAGAAAAGGTCTTCTCTGTTCCTCTTTTTGCATGCACCAAGAAAACGTGCAAAATGTGCAAGTGCATTCATGCAAACACACACACGTACTACGTGATACTCACCATGACATAGTGTCTCTGCATCTCAGTCTTCTCACTGGCCAGTTTCTCACACTCCAGTTTCAGGCTGCGAGGCAGAAGGAAAATGTTATCTGACCGTATGTCATCAGAAAACACACAGCAAACCACACGTGTGCACGTGCACACACTCCAAATTAAGAAAAACTGACACTAGAAATTTAAAAAAAAAAAAAAAAAGAAAAACAAAACATTTAACCATTCATGACTTTACATCATGATACTCCATGAGATAAGATGTTTTGCTAAATGAAGCCAAGACAGAGACTAATGACTGATAGAATACTTAAGTGACTACATCCTGTTACTTTAAATTTGCATTTCTAAATTTAAGTGCAGCAAAGAAGGAAAAAAAAGAGTTGCTTAGATCACACTAGTTTCCCCTGTAGACACTTACTCAGCAGGTACACAGTAATTAATGGATCAATAGATGACCACACGCACCTCATCATATATTCTTACAGTGTGAGTGGATGACCAAACTGCACCATCAACAAAAAGCAACCATATAATGAGGATCCATTTTACAACCGTGGTTACACAAAAGCTTAACTCTTTCAAACGCTGTCTGTTACTGGAAAGGCTCCACATATTACTACAGCAAGCTTGTGCACATGTACTTCAGGAGAAAATGTACAATGCTGCACGTAAAGTTAGGACACTGACACGACTGGCACTGACGATACACGTAAAGAGTTACTTTTGGATCTTACTGAGATGGAAATCATGGAATCGACTGATGAATTTTGACAAATTAAAACTTTGAATATTCAATACGTCAGCTTGACGATCATGATGCTTTTCTGATGGCGTTCACTTTGAATTTACTCAGCCAGCAGTGAGATTCAATGCAGTCCTTTAGTAAAAAAGGTGAAAAAGGTTTTTACACGACATGGAGCTCATCTTTTTTCCAGATATTTAAAAGAATATTAAGTGTGACAGAAAATCGGATACTTAATGAATTAAAAAGTTTCATCTTACTTTTGTCTGAATAAAAGTAAAAAATCTGGTGTATATCTGACCAACCCTTATTTTCTGCCTTTTTCTACCAAATCCATGTTTCCTTGCAGTTTGGATTTCACGCATATGAGGCAGTGTGATCACAGTACTCCACATGCAGTAGACACTGTCCTCGGTTCAGCTCATTCAGCTGCAGGTTTGGCCAGCAAACTGGACCGCTGGTTCATCTCAGCAGGTGATTGGGCAATAATTGCAAGGTGGCCAGAGGTGGGCGATTATTATGCATTGGTATCGTGCTTATGGTTCTGCCCTCCAAGCAATGTATTTCACACTTCATCATGTCGGGTGAAAAAGTATTTCACACCACTTGAGCTTGCAGAGAGAGACGTGCATACCAAGGGTTGATGGGGTCTACCTGTGGCTACCACCAGTGATAGATGGACCAGAGACAAATGTACCAGCAGCTCTACGGAGGGTCTGAAGAGGATAATGTCTTGGGATCCCCAGGTGAATATTTACCTCAAAATACATACAAAATACATACTGATTTCTCAATCAAATCCTAAACAAAAATCAGTTTGTGTCTTGTATTTCATGTCATTGCATCATGCATTTCCCGGGAAGTCTTGGTCACACTGTATGACTCATGCATGACTGCTGCAAGGCAGGTCAGCATCAGAGGAATGACCCTTTTTCCAACATATTGTGTGGGTTTCCGTTTATAATACGGTTTAAGGCCAAAACTAATGATTGTGTTCATTATCACTGGTGTATTGATTATTTTCGCTATTGATATTTCAGGCTATTTCATGACAGCAAAATGTGAGGTGTTCATTACGGTAATTCATCAATTAATCGCTGCAACTACATGGGTTCAAAGCAACGCAAATTACCGATCATTGTGCAACTTAAGTTTCACTAGTTTTGTCACTCTGTTGCGGATAAATTAATGTAGCGTCGCTGTCATGATCCGTTCAAAGTCTCACCTGTGATACTGGGCTTGCAGGAAGTGGAACTCCTCCTTGATCCGGTCACAGGACTCGGTGACAGTGAACTTTAACGGCTGCCCCGGCTGGTGAGGGACCTCAACCCAAACCAAACAACGTGTGGAGAGAGAGGGGAAGAACTGAGCCACCAAAGTTCAGTGTCACGACGCACACACACACACACACACACAAACACAGACGATGACAATAGGCCTCTGTGATACGGATGGCCTTTTGGTTTCACCCAGACTCAGACGTTCACCCACGCACACTCGTATGCAGCTGCAGCAGTTTGACAATAAGCGCAATTGTCCGTGCGAGCGCGCAGTGGCACGAAAACTTGATCTAAACTGATTACGCTTCAGGCGCTCGGCTGTTAATTTGCGCTGTTTTGACATACTGCCTTGACTGCTGTTGCTCTGTACTTACCGGATGCCGTGCCGGTGGGTACATCTTGCTCAGATCTCGAATCATTAAAAATGTATTGCAAAGTTCATCCACATAAACACGAAAACAAAATGTGTGAGCACGGATCGTTCCCCGTGCGTAAAAGGTCAGTCAGTGACCGGCTTGTGGGCTATGGGCAGGTTCCGTGATGAGTGGAAACATCCTCGAACCTGTGGCCGGCCGTCATTTCTTTACACAGTATTTGAAAAGTCCATTCAGTGAGACAATCAAAGCAGGACTTGCCTCGGTTTTCTCCAAAATCTCCAGCGCGTTATTCTGTGCGCACAAAGCTTAATATTGTCCTTCTGAACTAACAGCGAATCCTCTGTTTTCTCTGATTTTACCTACAAAGCATCGACCTCTGGCACATCATGACCCTGCTTGTCCTCGAATGAGCTTCTCCTCCGCGGTTAATTTCCTACAGCCTCCGTTACAGTTCGCGTCCTCATAGAGCACCGGCAGAGCGACCACCTCACAGACTGTGGCAGCCTGCCCCAGCGAAGCCAAATTTAGAAGCAGCCAGTCGCACGAGCGCAATTACATATTCACAACATTTATAAGAGCCCGTACCTTGACGTTGGGACGTGTAGTTTAATTCATATTAGTCGATAATAAGCACTACAGATGTGCGTCTGCTGTAAAGAACTACAACTTCCCCGCTCCTCCGCGAGGCCCCCCAAAGCCAATGGTGTGTGGTCCGGAGGAGGAGCGGCCATTAAAGATAGCCAATAGCGACAGAGGAATGAACATGCTGAGCTATATTCTCCTGCCAATCACGGATATGTTGTCCAATCACCTCCAACATGCTGAGATCGATGCTGACACCCCACGTGGGGGCTCTGTCTGCTACTAGAAGATGTCACAGGGATTAATCAGGAAACTATCTGTTGACTTACGTGTGTGTTGTGTTTTTGGTTTTTTGTTTTTTTTAAATCGAGATTTCCAGGCAGAAGCGAACATATGGCCCCGGGATGTCTCGTGTTTTTCCCGTTTTTTAATTGAATCGCCTATTAAAACAGTCTGCTGTTATGTACACAGATTGCACTTACAACCCTGCAATTAAACTCTCACTTATAACCCGCGCTCCCCAGTAGACACATCTGCCTGTTGGTATATGATGTAAATCTTATAGGGGCAGACGGAATATTGTAGACACTTAATGAACTTCAATTTGAATTATAATTCAATTACACATGCTTTTAAAGGTGGGTCATGTCAGGCTTTAGGCTCATGAGCACTTTGTCAACCCTTTGAGGACATGCATTGGGGCATATTTTCTTCTCCTTGACTTAAAGACTTTTTCTCTTTTTTGACTGATGCACCTGCAGTTTGGTAGCGGTGAGAAGAAATAGTCAGATCTTTAATTTAGGCTTATTTAGTGTAGAAATATGCTGTTAAGAGGAAAGCTCCTGCATTTAAATCTGAAGTATAAGTAAAAGAGTTTTATGCATATAAAATGCAGGATCTACTTACCGATGTAAGAATAAAGTGTATTATATCACTGGGTTATAGCTGTTGACTGATTAAGTACTAATATGTGCATCACTCAAATGTTGAAGTGACTTAACTTAACTTGGGGTTAATTTTAATGACTTTATATACTGCTGGTTGGCTTGCCAGTACAGTTTTAATGTAACATATAGTAACACATAATAGTACTTCACTTCGTAATAATAATCAGAATCTGCAAAGTAACTAAAGCCAATGGAAGCTGCAGATTTGGGTGCAATTATCTGTCTGTAATTATCACTACGACTGACTCCCTTCAAGCAACCACATTGTTTTAACACTCATTTGACATGTTGTCATTAAAAGAATATCAATTATAACCCCTTTGATTCATGTAAAATTAAAACAGAATCTTTTATGACTACGACTCTCTGAATCTCTCCCTGTGTGTGTGTGTGTGTGTGTGTGTGTGTGTGTGTGCAGAATGCCTACGTTAGCTGCTGTGAGTAGATGTTTAGTGTGGGTAGATAAAACACACTGTTGCTGGATCAGCAGTGTGCTTAACCACTTCGTTCGGTCGTTTAACTGCACCAAGTGACAGTTGAAAATCTTAATCATCTTCTGCTGGATTGCACTTAATATTTCTTCTCTCTCTTTCTCTAGCTCTGAATTTGTAATCATCAACGCTTTTAGCTGCATTTCCGATCAGCTCTGCTGTAATGCGTGTGCCTGGCTCTGTCTTAAAGCTGCTGTACTGCTTTGGCGTAATGAAAGAGGACTTCTGTCATTGTTACGTATTCTTTTATTTATTTATTTTTTCCCTGGTCGAACGCACACAGGCATACCAATGCTTATCCACAATATGACACCACATCAATCCTCTCTCTGTCTCTCTGTCTTTTCTGTTGTCTCGCCTCCCTCTCATACATACACAGGATTGTGCACACATACACACCGCCTCAGTCATTCAAATACACATCTCTATCTACCACACATACAAACTAATATCTCAGGTAAGCACAGGGCCTAAAGTGACCTGCTGTCGTGGTGCGTGAATCCACTAAGGCTCAGAAAAGGTAATACCGTGCCCTCCCTCTTTCCCCTCCAAGGGTTGAGCAGTGATGTGGGCGAGCATGGGGGTGCAGAGGTGAGGGAGGGGGGCAGGTGAGGAGGAATAAACAGATTTATTTGCCTGCGCCCCACTCTGATTATTTTGCCCCTGCCTTTTGTTCCAGACCTTATGAAACCCAAATGTCAAGTGAGGCGAGGGCCTCATATCGAGCCCTGTCAATCACATCCCTCAGCGCACCTGAAGCCCTGACATCGGATTATTGGCTTCAGCACAAGGGCTGCCTTTGCCGCCAGCCACGATGCCTCAGACGATTCGACAGCCAAGTTTTTTTTTTTATTTTCTAAAGAGGAACTTCATTTGGCAGCTGATGTGCACGAGATTGCACAGGAGCGGATTTTGAGGGTAGAGGGGTAGCAGGCTGTATGTGTGTGTGTGTGTGTGTGTGTTGGGGGTCCGAGTGGCTTATAAAGAGAGGAAGGATTAAGGGGAGGGAAGTCAACTTGACTTGGGTTGAGATGGGGAGTAGGTGGGGTGGTATGAAATCCCGGCCTTAACATCTTGCTCAGTTCGCTGATCCTGACCTGCTATCAGCAGCTGTACATGTCTCTTAATCTCCTTCCAGTCCTTCCTCTTTTCACTCCCTTCCTCCCTCCTTTCACTTCCCATAGTATCTATCTCTAATATTATACTCCTTCACTACTGCTAACTTTGATATCCATGTACTTTTGCACACACTGCCCCACTGGTAACAGTATTTATCCACTGCAAGGAGTACACAGATTTAGCCTTGCATTCCTGTTGTTTTATATTCCACATGTTCTCCTTCCTTTGTCGAGGCCAAGCAACTACATTACCCACAGCACCATAGCTGCTGATGGCGCTAATAGCTGGTGGTGCTAGTAGCTAGCGGAGCGTACCTAGCAGGTCCCTGTAGCACAGTCTGCCACAGGGGTCTGGTAAGTTGTGCTTGTGCACATCTCCAGATAGTTTTATATTTTCCCTCTGATGCTGAGGATCACATCACCTGAGGACACTGATCAGATACTGAACATTTCATCTGGAGACCCGAGAAACTTCATACAACTTTTATTGCCCAAGTGCTGTAAAGAGAGACTTTTATGTATAAAATAGGTGGCATTCTCCTTTAAGTGGAGCTCACAGCACCATCAAGTCCAGAAAAGGTGAATGCAATTTCAGATGCAGACACTGATGCCAACGTAGCAATTTAGCAGCCTTTCAGACTATCCTTGTGACTTTTCCTTTTTCATAAAGCACCTAACAGCAAATTTAGATATTTTTAAAATTAATTTGGAACGATTTAGCAACTTAAATGTTAAAAGACATGCATTTTCCCTTTCAATGACACTATACATCTTCCTCTGTCACACACTCAAAAGTGCATGAAAGTGATGAGAAGTGACAATTTCTCTGTCACACATTCAATCGCAGCGCGAGGTCAGTCTGCCTGGCTGCAGAAGTACATAGAGGGCTTTTAATCTGAGACAACGCAGAACAAAGGAAGAGAATAAAGTAGGTGTTGACACCCTGCGTCACTCAGTTGTCTAATTTTCATAATACAAGTTAGCTAACGGAACAAGCTGACACCTTGTTGAGCTGAATTGCAATGCATGTCTTCATTCCATTATCTTCATCCCACTGATATCAGTTGTGCTACATAGCTGTACATGTTTTACACATAAGTACACAAACTGCATGCACACTGTGGTTTTCATGAACAACTTTATACAGTGTCTCAGCAACAAACATGCATAACCATCTCTTTGCACTTATTCTATCGCCTGGGATGTTTTGTTACATAGCCTACTGTAGTTTGATGAAGCACATCTCTGTCTCACCAGTTTTTCACGTCACGTACATCCTAACAAGCCAATTAAACTTTGGAATACTTTGAATATCCAATTCACAGACACGCATCAGGGTGGGTTATTTAGAAAGGTAATTCAAGTTGATTTGCTTATTCAAGAAATATCGCACAAGACTTAAAACACAACTGTATTGTCCTTGCACCACCACACCATCCTCTGAGGGTAATGAATAATAATAACCTGTCTGTCATTGCATTTGTATGTGTGTGTGTGTGTGTGTTTGGGGTACAGTGTCTTACTAATCATACTTCAATGAGCACTAACCACTGTGCCGTGTTCTTAAATCTCCTGTCCTTACAGCAAGCTGCATCTAAATCCTCCGTGCTCACCCCTTTAACACGTCATTAATCCCCGGCGGTCGCCCCTTTGAACAGGGAGCTTGTGTGAAGGGATAACCAGGCCTCCTCAGACACAGAGACAGAGAGGCGGAGGCAGAGCTGGATTTACTCCGCTACCAGCAGGTTAATCCTGCCTCCACACTGAGTGAGCGAGGGGAGGCGGTGTGTGTGTGTGTGTGTTTGTGTGTGTGTGTGTGTGTGTCTTTATTGGAGACAGTTAAGGATCGGCTCCATCACAGTAACGACTCTGGGGGAACATCAGCATCTGGTGCTCAAAGTCATCCAGCCCCCCAAAAGGAACATACAGATTGGTGCCATTTCTTTATTAGATTACAAATGAAGGGATACAAAGCGTTTGTGCTGATAAAAAAAAAAAAGGCAATAGCATGGAGGACGAGCAGGACGAGATACTGAAAGCAAAAAAAGGAGACAGATCTAAATGAAGAACAATTAATTAACAGGAAAGCGCTGACATCAGAAAAAAAAATGAAATCCTGAGGGTCTAAATAATGCAGTGAGCCACTCAGAGATACAACACCCAAAAAACATACATGACTCTAGTTCAGACAGACACTGCAGGAGAAGATATCATGGGTAGCACTTCATTTACAGCCCCCTATTCGTTAGCAAATTTAATAAATGCTTTCTGATACACTATGATGTAGCTCATCATTCTTTACACTGTGGTGGATCAGTGTAAAATACACATAAATATAGTTAACTTAAATACATTGGTTCACCTCAGCTCACATATGTTTGCTTCATCTTAGCAAACAATTTCCCTAAATGAATGCTTAAAACTGTGTGTGTAACCCTGAAAAATCTAATTATTGTTCAGTTGAGAGTATCATATTCACAAGGCAATGATGAAGCTGCTAACTTTTTTTTAATATAAAAAGGCCTTTGTCTGCTGTACAGAACAGTCTCAGAGAGGCAGTTGGACTTTTAACATTCTGTCTCCTCTTCAGTCTAAAAGACTAATCAGCCACTCGGTGGGGTTCTGGCTGCTAACCAGGACTAATTCTGCCTCCTGCTGGCTGGTGACACACACTGGGACAGCCATGATTGGCTGTTTAGCATCAGGGGGTACACCTCTGATTGTCTGCTTAGCATATTTTCTCCCCTCATTCTGATGGCACATACTTGCTCTTATCCCTTTTGCACTGCGTAATGCAAAAGGCAAGGGGGAAGTTACAGATGTCCATGTTGGTATGTGTGTCTGCAAACGTGCCTCTGTGTGTGTTTTACATCACATGTGTTTGGGAAAACAAAAAGTCAAACTCATCAGCAAGCCAAACCTCCATCTACCCCTTTCCTCTCTTATTTATTGCCGCCCACCACCACAACCTTTTTTTCTTCTTCCGTTCGACCGCGGCACAGATCAGATAGAATGTCACCTCTACAAACTGCCGCAAGCTAATTAGCTGTTAGCCATGTTTGTGTTCTTGACTGATGACAGGATCATTTACTCTGGTCTCCAGCTGGCTCTGTTTGTCGGAGCCATCTCATTAGCATGGCAAATTAGTCCCACTCAGTCAGGGTTCTGCCTCACCCAATGAGAAGTGACTAGAATGCAAATCAATCAAGAGGGCGGGGAAATGGAAATCACCAAATTGATTAAGTGAAGAAGGGACGATGAGAATATCATATACACTTTTATTTTTTTTTTTGTGGAGGAAACAAAATTATTTGTTGGAAATTAGAATCAAAAGTAGAAAAGGTCAAGATTGAGCCAATTTGGAAAGGGTTTTTAGACTCACAGAAGCAGGGAGGTGAAGAGGCTGCCATCCACCTTTGTCTGAGAGAAAAAAAACATTCAAGGACAACACCTTGCACTGTTGCATGTGATTGTTATTAGTGCAAGGAAATCAACTGTAAATTGTAGCAACATTACTCTGAATTTGTGAGTTTAATTCCCTTAAAAGCTTCAGATTCATTCCCAATACCAAAGCCCAGATTTAATCAACAGCAGCCGTTCATCAAATCAATGCCAGGCCAACCAGGTACAGTATGTCTCTGTATTAAATAAACTGAGGAGATCCTGGAGGAAAAAAAAATCTATAAATAAATATACAAGGTTCAGTATATTAACAAGCAGCACTGCCTGGCAAAGGAACCTTGTTTGTCATCATTGCTGCGTAATTCTGCTAAGTGAGCCGTTAATACATTCCCAGTGTAAAACAATCTCTTTAATTTAATATTCTGTCATCAGGTTTTTCTCCTCCTCAGCAGGAAGTTATTGATCATGCTTATTATTGCTCTCACAACAAGACAGCTGCGTTCTCTCTGTGCGTCAGTCAAACCTGTAGGTTCATTTACATTTTCCTGCTTGTGCAGCTGAAGTGCAAGAAAGTTCTGTGAAAAGCATATAGGTGATGTTTTTTTTATTCTTTTTTTTTTTTTCTTTTTTTTGCTCAGCACAGAACAATAGATGACTGAGCCGCTGGGGTTTTCTAGGTACATTTATGTTGTTAGAGGTGCAGGAGGTCTCTGTCTTGCTCTCTCTTTTCTGTGTGTGTTTTACTCCTTCAATTCAATCTCTGGGAAGCTACCGCTATCTCCAGTTTCATTTGACGACAGGTCTGGCAGCAGGGAGGGAGGGAGGAGAGGGGACGAGGAGGAGAGGAGGAGGGGTGGTGGCTGAGAGAAGGACGGAGGTGGAGAGAAGGAGGGGGAGCAGTAATGTAAGAAAATTGGAGGATTAGACGGCGAGCCCTCTTCCTGTCTGCTGCAACCCCTCCTCCTCCTCTTCTTCCTTCTTCTCATGCCTCCATCCAACACTCAGACTATAATAACACAGTCTGACATACTGACGACCAGCCGCCACCCGCCCTCCTCCTCTCTCCACCTTATCCTTATCTGTACCTCATCTTTCGCTCTGCCTTCACTTTCCTCTTCTTTTCACAGATCTGAAACCTGAACTTTCTCCCTCTTACTTCGTCTTTTTCAGTTAAAATCAGGATTACACTTTATTTTTGTCCATCTGAGCCTTAGTCTGTCTCTCTCACTGTTGTTCTCAGTTACTTTCCCTCCTCCTGCTATAATCAGCTCCTCTAATCTTTACCTGTTCTGTGCTATAAAGGATGTACAATTAGTATCTATATTGAAGCTTCAGGCATATTTTCACTGTCAATGTGCTTTTGCATTCGAGTAACAGAGCGCAGAGATGTGGCGCTGACACGATGCAAGGCAAAGAGGTAGTAGTGGTAGTGGGGGGAGGGGGGCATGTGAGCAATGAGTGAGAGTTTCAGAGTGTACATGGAGGGGTCTGAAAGGGCCTAAATGGATCTGCGATTGGACTCTCTGAGGTCGTCATCAGCCCAGATTGGAGGCCATTAGGGCCTATTTAAAAGAATTACTTCCAGGATGCAATCAAAAACCCTGATAGGTAATCAATGGCAACTAGATCAGGGCACAAAGGCAGTCCATGTGTCTCAATCAGCCACCATTCAGCAGGACAGGGAGATCAGTACTGGCCAGAAACTGCAGTCACTTTTTGTAGTGCATGCATGCACACACTCACTGCATATAATACACTATATATTATACCTGAGACATGTGCAAATGCATGCACACAAATACACACTATTACAAAATTGTACAGTCTCTGGAACAATGCACGAACAGAAAATACACACACACACACACACACACACACACACACACACACACACACACACACACACACACGCATGGTAAGTTGATCTACAGATGGCCATGTTACTCTGACCTGCTCCCAGACAGTGATTTATCAGAAGGCACGTAATGCCTCCAACACCACCCCCTGAGCTTTAAAAAGAAGAATTACAAGACATAAAGGAGAGAGATGGGCAGAGCAATGGAGGAAGAAGTAGAGAAGGAGGGAGCAAGAAGATGAGTTGGGTAGGGAGGAAGAGGGAGGAGTAATGGGGGAATAGGTAAGAGCGAAATAGGGGAGGAGGTTGTGGATAGACAGGTTGATTTATTAGACCTTCTAGTTAACCGAGCCCTCTACACAGGCTACAAACACACACACACACACACACACACACACAGTTGCAGCATCTAGTGAGAGTGATGAGTGAGGAGAGGCTGGTAATGCTGCTCAATGATGCGTATGGCGTTTAGTTCAGTCTGAGCGCGCCCGTTTCTCCAGCCATGCAGCCTCACAATATGCCCCGGCAGGTGGACAAAGAGAGAGATGGAGAGGGAATGAGGGGAGAGAGAGAGAGAGAGAGAGAGAGAGAGAGAGAGAAAGTGTCAAGGCCACAAACTGGGTCAATATGCCTGGTTCATAAACAGAGCAGAACCCTCAAAGCAGCCCGGCATGCTGAGGGGCAAAATTAGCACCCACATCAGAGCTGCAGGGACCTCAGAGTGCACACAAACATGCACACATACATATGCAAACAGACGCGGGAATGTGCAATAACTCGATTTATTAGGTTATATACACCAGTGCATATAAATGTAGAAACACATATACCAATAGGAACAATAATAGTCCTGACATGATAAAACACCATCAAGAAGGGGATATGAAACACACCGCGCTCTCTGCAATAAGATTACAGGCTATCAGCCCTCAGTAGATTTGCCAGCGGGAGTCCCCGGTATAATAAAATCAGATTAAAGGACAATCATATTTATTTCTAGTATATACAATATATCAAGGTTGCTCAGTAGCTCTTATTGTGATAGGCTGTGAAAAGGCGAGCCTCTGTGTACTCTCCTTCTTCTAAGTTGACGTTAGGCTGTGTTTAATGAGCTTCAGGTGTCAAGGAGTCGCGGATGTAACAGGATATGCTGGCGAGGCTTATTGATTTATTGTTTTTCAGAAGTTTTTGTACTTTTGTTATTGCCTGGCTGTCACCGGTAATGTCATTTTAGAATCATTTCAGGTGAATAAAAGTTGAGGGACGGTGTGTAAATGTGAGCGTGTGATTGCTCTGCAGCTGGATAAAATATTAGAAAATAAGATGATTTGGCGAGGTTAATATGACTTCTGACACATAAACAGATCTTCTGCTCTGCGAATAGGAAAGGGTATGTGAACTTTTGCGAATATTTTAATTTATATGGATGTGGAATAGAGGCAAAGGAGTGAAAAATTAAATGGGATAAGTCTTAATTACTTAGTTTCATCTCTTCATCATTGTCATCTGTAAAACTAAATCTCTATTGCCACAACCAACACCAATACACACTGTACACAAGTATGGACCATAACAAATAAAACCAAAAACCTGAAAAAATGATATGATGATATGAAAAAATAACTTGCCTCCTCTCTCACGCTGAAAGTGAGAAACCTGCCTGATTTAGTAACCACACTTAAAAGTTGATACAGTTAAACTGCATCATTAAATGTTACTGAGCAAAGTGGTTTTTGGCTCTTCAGCAGGTGGTCAGACAGTCCATGCAGATGTCCTTCCTCATTAATTCAAACCTCAGAAGTTTACCAAACCCAAGTAGGATACACTGGCAGTAGATATGCACAAACCAAGGGGATTAATCACCTGAATGTTGACTCACAACCTGGAAAAAAAGTTTAGCGTTATGAAAACAGATCAGTTTTAAGGTCATTTGTCAGTAAAGTTGGTGACATCTTACTGAAATTCTGACAATTTGGTGACATTGATCTCATGTCTAAGAAAAGAGCTGATGTATAAATGCAAGTCACATACACAGTAGTTCTTCTTAAAGCTGCTATTATCAATAGTTTAATTAGTGATGGATCACATGAACCTGTGTAATGTGGAGAGGATCGCTCATAATGATGAACCCACAGAGAATATTGTTACTCAACTCTGCCATTTTCCTCAGTTCTAGGGAGTGTTTCTGTGTCCTTTGGCTAATTGGTTCACTCTCACTGCTCCACGATCACAGCGCTATTATACACTACTTGCAAAGCATCAAACAGCACAAAGACAAAGTTTGCAACTCGCTGGTGAATTCGGTGGAGCATTTAGCAGCTATAGAAGCACATATTTCCATTTGGTGGAAACCAAAACAGAGCTAAAGGAGAGTAAATGTTACTCACATTCATCGTGTGTACACAAACACCGTTTGTTGCCAAGATCACCATATGTACTTAAAAGAGATAATGCTTCAGTGCTGTGTTTATCACCCAAACCTGTGTGATGTGTGTAATGTTGATCTTGTACATTCAAAAAGACCTTTATGTAAACTCAAATGATCATTTCTTGATTTCGAGAGCTGTGCTTATTTTACTTTTGATCGTTTCAACTTCAAATACCAGAGTCATTGCTCATGTGGCAAAGACACTGAACATAAAAGCTATGCTACACATGGCCACGTCATAGTTCAGAAACATTCAACTAAAAAAACAAGTCTCTTGACATTTAGCTTTAACGGCATACCATTCAGGAAGTGCTGCTTCAGTAAGAGACTCTAGGGGTAGAAAGAAAGGCTGTTCAGTCTTACTACCAGGTCATCAAGCAGACACCAACCCAAAATGCTGGTATTTGACAATCTGTGAATGAGACAAGCAGAGGAAAGAGTCTCTGCAGAGACTTCTAGTGGAACATTAGTGATGATTGAGAGGGATTATTTTTGAGTCTGCACATTGTGGTTTTTTTTTAATTCTGCATAGTATACCTTAACAAGAAACTGATAGCTTAGATTACAAGAAATTAAAGAAAGATTAACACCTACAATCTTGTACATGCATACAGATTTGCATTTACTTTATCTTGCCTCCAGTATTATCTACAATAATCCCTTTTATTCTGAGCAGCAGTGTTTGAAATCAGTTTGTCTCATAGTATACATTTAATTTAGCGCCTGTCTCTTGACCGGGGGGCTTTTTCCTCCGTGCATCTGCCTCCACTGAATAGAGTCTCCGTGCACTCTGCCCCCAGCCAGCTTTGTGCTTATGCAACCAGCTGTTTGTCTGCTTTGCTCATCCTGTCCAGGGAAAGCAACTGTCTAAACAGCGCTTGTATCATTGGATTATAGAGGATGTTATCAGAGCCTGATAATACAAAGAAACTGAACTAAAAAAATGTAATGATTCTATCAGACACAGGGCTGTTTTTTTCTTTAAAGAAGTCATCTCTGCAGTGACCCCAGCATCCCCCAACATTTTAGTCAGATTTTACTGTCTTGATTCAAGGACCCTAACTTGGCAGTGTCTGTGCATTGTCAAGGCCTCAAACCATTATTTTCTACAGACTGGCCAGTCTACTATATATGTTAAAAATGTGTTGCAGCCAGTAACATTGTTAAGTTACATTATAAATTAGACATGAAACATAGCAATTCCAAAACACATCTTACAATGTTCACAAAAGAGTGTAGTAATTAAGGCCAGTTTATTTAATTTTCTTTTTGGTCACATGCTGAAAACCAAATTTATATACTAGGGCTTATAAGGTTGGTGGACATGTCAGCAAACATCCACCAGACATGGAGTTATCTTTCTGTAAATATATGTCTCTTATTTTTCCCTCTGCTTTGGTCTCCTCCAAGAGAAATTTCTGGCTCTTTAGCTCCTAAATGCTCCACTGTGTTCACCAGTTAGTCGCTAACTGTGATTGCTGTTGTTTGATGTTGGAAAAATATGTTATGACCGAGGCCAAAAGTTATGCCACACCTTTAGTTGAAAATTTGCATTGTTACTTAGACTTCAGACTATAAAGATGCATCTTATTTTCTTGCTTAATTTCCATTTTCCAAAATTTTTTTGTATTAATCTCAAAACATACAAACCTTATCGAAGCTTGCATTAGTCCACCCTTTTAAGCTCAGAAATTGTAACTGTGCCTAATCATTGTCAAATAACAGCAGAAAGTGGGATACTCAGACTTTACAGTGGTCCTCTCGCCCACACGACTAGATGTCCCCTTCCTCTGCCTAAATGCCACACAATTATGAGTCGCTTCAGGTTTGGCAGGCCAAGATGGTAGATGGTTGGGGGTTGTTGAGATTGTGAGATTGCATGCGTGAGTGTATAAGCGTGTGTATGTGTGTGTGTGTGTGTGTGTGTGTGTGTGTGTGTGTGTGTTTGGATGTGTACATTGTGTGAACAGAGAAGTCATCTTATTTACCCACCTTGGTGTTAGGGGTGGCCATCGCCCGCCCAGCTAAATGCCATGCAAATGCTGCCGCTGCCGTCAAGCTGCCAATCACGCTGCTGTTGGCATTCACGGCATGCCGCCGGAGCATTTAGAGCGTCTGTGATCTTTACTAAATGAGAAATAACCCTAGCCTGTCCAAGCTGGCCGCGACGTTTAAACAACGCTATCCCCAAATTCCCATTGGAAAAATGCTGTGAAGTGAAGACATCATCTTGTGTCAGAGGAATGATAAAGAAAACAAAGAGGGTGGCGGGGAGGTGGTTGGATGTGTGGGAGGTAAGGGAGGTGTCTTACTCCCATAGTACAGCCTCATTATGATGATGTGATTTGCTGGAATGGCAGCAGCGGCTCTCGTCACTAATACCAGCTCCCCTGAGCCACGAAACAGCGCTTTATTAAACTTTATGAAAGGCTTAGCTGTCCAATTTATGAGCCTGCCTGCTGAGGACATGAGCGTGCAGAGACAGAGGAAACACTGCAGCACTACATCAGACGAGATTACACAGAACAAAAAGTTTTACCCCTGACAGCACTTTCTCTCTTGCTTTATTCAGAAATGCAAACACGAGACATTGTGTTAGATTGTTCTTACAAGAAGTGAAGGAATTGGATCACTAAATAACTAAAAGGTTTGAATAACTAAAATTTCTACCATCATGCACTCATAGAAACATTAAAAATTCAAATTTTAATTAAAACATTTTAACATGCTTTTGTAGATACCTGCAAGTTGGAACGGGGCATGTTTACCATTGTATTGCATCACCGTTTTAACAACACTCAGAAAGCATTTGCAACACTAATCGCTGAAGATTTCAGAGTGAAGTTGTTTCCCATTCTGCGCTGCACTATAACCATTTGGCTGCTGATTCAATGGGAGACAGGTTTGAACTGCATTCAGGTCAGTCTACTTTGTCATTGTGTTCCTAGAATAAGCAGGGATATCCCTGAAAAAGACATTATCTGGATGCGCAATGTTCCCCACCAGCGTACCATCACACATACTAGCCTATGAAATCTGCGCTGGTAACAATCTGGATGGTCCTTTTCCTCTTTTGCCCAGAAGAAACGAATTTGAAATGTGGACTTTGTCAGAACACAGCACACTTTTAAACTTTGCATCAGTCTGTCTCAAATGTCAGCAGTGTTTCTGGATATTTGATGTGTTTTTTTGCTTTGCATGATCGAGTATCAAGTTGAAGTTGTAGATAAGGTGACAAACTGTGTTTACGAATGACATTTTCCCAAAGTGTTGCAGAGCTTATGAAGTAATATCCTTAAAGGTGAAATATGTATAATAGTGAATATTGAGCCTCATTCCCAAGTTGTCAAATATTGATATTTGCTTTGCAAACCAACCCAAAACATTGGCTAAGGTTTAGGCAACAAAAGCCCTTTGGTTAAGATTACAAAAATTAAATTCTCACAAAATTTCATCCATAGCAATCACTTTGGTCACGGCCAGGGAAAGATCATGATTTCAGTAACATGTTAAAAAAAAACAATATGAGAAATTCTGACAATTTATAATCTTTAGAACTCACATTGTCACAAAAAAATGTCAGTTTATTCACGCATGTACACAAATTGTATAAATTCAATTTTGTCACAATTTCAAAAACTGTCATGATACTGGATTGTTTTATGTCAGCTACACAGTGCTGAAGATAACCAAAACCATTTGGACTGCACTGAGTAAACAGGTAAAAACAGTTGGCTGTCATCAACATAACACTGTGAGTACATACAGTATAAAGCTTCAATGAGTCAGTGGATAACAGACAAGAAACCTAATGGGGAGGTTTAAGGACAATTGTTACTCCCTCTGTAGCTTAGTACAGCCATTGTATATCCAACCATAAACTTGTAGATCATCAGCTATTTTGTCAGATATGTGGATACAACTTTTTGTTTTCTCAGGAACTCCCCACTCCCTGCCCACTGTAATTTCTGATTTTAGTTAACCCCTCATCCAAGCTGTTTGGCAATGTAGGACAGCTGACAAGCAGCATATTATTTATAGACAGTTTCACAGATTTGTCCTCAAAATAGCAAATCATGACACCATGATTATCATTGTATGATTATTCCCTAATAGAAATAAAGATGGTGATGATAGCTTAATCATGATAAGATAAGGATGATACCATTCTTTCTGATGAATGATGTGTTTGGCAGTGAACAATCACCTGATATCAATTATATGTTTGGGGAGTGGTTTGATTGTTTACTGTACTGATGATTAATATGAGTACCTGCTCTGACACTCTGCACAACGGCTGCACAGATTACTCATGACAGTCGTGATTATACACAGAAATAATGCCCACAGAGCTGTGTGCACCTTGCTCAATCCACTCCTGGCGGAAAAAAGGCCTCATTAACTCCTGTGTCTTTGCTGACATTCTGTTATCACACACTGACAGACACACACAGATAAACACATGCATTAAATATTCACTAAAATGTTTATTTTGGCAGGAAGACAGCCAGGCAAATACACACGTGCACACACTTGCACACACGAACACAGATCCCCCTAGGCAGCAATTAGTCCTGCCCCATACGAGTTCCTTCCCTCACCTCACTTAGCTGTAGGTGCAAATTAAATTTGTCTTAATGCAACGACACAGGTCTTTCATCATAACATGAACATGTCAGGGTCACATGGAGCCAAAGACAGGTGTGCTCACTCATAGTGAGATTTTTTCAGGATCTTAAAAAGAAAGCTGCAGAGTTTTAATTTGATTTCCATGTCTTGAGTCCTGAAACACAGTGTCAGAACAATTTGTGCAAATCGATCCAATTTAGACAGCCTACTTAACCGTATAGACATAAACGATATAAATGGGTACTTTAGAGGAAAGGAGAAATAAATTTTACTTATACATATTTGTACATACTGGGTACATTAGGGATAAAGTATTGGGAATCAAAACAGTTAACTTATTGTACCCTCAACAGCTTAGCATATCATGATTGCACATACATGTAATTACTCAGCTCAGTCTCCCACCAATGTTGTCCACAGATCCAGTATCAAGAGGATACTTTGCCAGTGTTATGTTATGCCTTGTGTGGGCAGGTAAAGGACACACCCCTATGAATGTGCAATGCCAGCAGGGGGAAATGAAAAGGACAAACTCAAAGGGCAGCACAGAGAGGATGAAACAAGCTGTTTGTGCCCCACGCAAAACCAAAACAACACTTGAACACTTCAACACTTGACTTATGTTAACTTACGTAAGTAAGATAACTTACAGAACATACTTAATTTACATTGTGTCTGTAATGTAAACAAACATGATTTTTTACTCTTTGTTACTACCTGATTCATATATATTCACATATAATTATATTCAATTCAATGGGGGTGACAAAAAGGTAGACAGGACAAAGAGGATGAAAGAGAGAGAGAGAGAGAAACATACATGCAATAAACATCATACATTACAAAGGACAAACATGACAGGTTGTTATAATTGGAATTCTGAAATATTATGTACCGGTATTGTATGTATTTGTTTTTTAGCTGATATGTTGTTCAAGTTAGTTATAATAACACTACATAGAAGGATGACATGAGCAGATGTTGTGTTGGGTTTGTCAGAGGGCCGGATGCAGTTCAACATGTAGATCTGGATGGAGAGATACCTGCAGAAAGATACAGAGAGAGGGAGAAAGGGAGGGAGAGACACAAAACTACGAGGAGAACTGGGCACACAGTTAGTGACATAAAATTATGAATCATATGTTGACCTGATGAGAGGAGGGGAGAGGAAGAAGAGGAGAGGAGGTGGGGAGTAGAGATGGTGGCCTGTCGAACTCAGATTGGCAGCTGTTTCAACAGTAGGGGTACCTGATAGCTAAAGGCTCGTCCTCCCATTCTACTTTTATGAATACTAAACTTGCACTCTGTGATCTGAGTGTTCTGTGGACTAGCCCCACCATACCATCCAGGCATGATGGGGCTAGTCCATTTAGGGCCTTATATGTAAGTAGGAGAATTTTAAAGTCTATTCTGAATTTTACCAGAAGCCAATGAAGAGAAGCTAAGATGGGGGAGATATGATCCCTTTTGCTGATTCCTGTCAAAACTCTAGCTGCTGCATTCTGGATCAGCTGCAGGCTATTAACAAAGTAATTTGGACATCCTGATAATAATGAGTTGCAGTAGTCCAGCCTAGAAGTAACAAAAGCATGGAAGTTTTTCAGCATCACTCTGAGAGAGGATGTTCCTAATCTTAGAAAGAAGGCGGTCTTAGAGGTCTGTTTAATATGATGGATAAATGACACAATATGATCGAAGGTAACGCCGAGGTTCCTCACAGTCATACTGGAGGCCAAAGTAATGATATCCAGAGAGAGAATATTATCATATTCTAATATTATATTATTCTAGTTCTGAGATGTTTGGGGCCAAAAACAATTACCTCAGTTTTGTCTGAGTTTAACAATAAAAAATTGGAGGTCATACAGTCCTTTATGTCCTTAAGACATGTCTGGAGCCTGGCTAACAGCTTTCTTCAGGCTTTAAGGGTAAGTACAGCTGGGTGTCATCAGCATAACAATGAAAGTTTATGCCATGTTTCTGAATAATATTTTCTAGAGGGAGCATGTATAAGGTGAACAGGATGGACCCGAGCACTGAACCTTGTGGAACACAGAGATTAACCTTTATATGCGAAGGGGAAACATCATTAATATGAACAAAGTGAAATCTATCTGATAAATATGATTTAAACCAGCCTAGTGCTGTCCCTGTGATCCAAGTCTCATGTTCTAATCTGTGTAATAAAATACTGTGATCTACAGTGTCAAAGGCAGCACTGAGATCTAGTAGAACGAATATGGAGACAAGCCCGTGGTCTGATGCCATGAGGAGGTCATTTGCAACTTTAACCAGTGCTGTTTCTGTGCTGTGATGGGCTCTGAAACCAGACTGAAATGCTTCAAACAGACTGTTCCTGTGTAGGTGATCAGTTAACTAACTTGCAACCACTCTTTCAAGTATTTTAGACACAAATGGGAGGTTTGATATCGGCCTATAGTTTGCTAAGATGTCTGGGTCAAGTGAAGGTTTTTTAAGTAAGGCTGTGATAACAGCAGTTTTAAACACCTGTGCCTTTTTATTGTATATTTGTAAAATCATAAGTGGGTTTATCATACAGTATTTTAGATAAATTGGTGACAAAGCAAAATGTTTCTGTGTAACAGCAAGGGAAACATAATGAGATTGAAATAAATGCCATCATAAATGTGTTACCTTATTCCTTGCATTATTGTAACTTGATTTATCTCAGTAATCTGCTGAATCACCAAATAAGTAGTGATTCAGCAAAACTGTAAAATAATAACAATATTAATAATAATGAATGTGCACTGATTTCATGCCAAGACTTCACCACATGAATAAGTTAAGCACACTTGTACCACAGTGGAGCTGAATGAATGAGTGTCAGCGGTGGCAAAATGACAACATAACACTCAAATCAATGGCACTCTGCTGCTAATGAATGACAAGGCTAATTGTGGGAACGGCTTGTTGCTCTTTGGTTTAGATAAATACTCAGACAAGTGAAGTGCTTTAATTATCCCCAGTGTGTTTGTGCCTGAGCACCGTCGCCACCATCTCACTCGAGATGCCTGCCGAATGAGACAAGCTAATTAAGAGTGATTTCCCCACTCCCCACTCATTAATAACACAACAGCAATTAAGAGGAGCTAGTGGAACATGGTGCATTTGGTGCTAACAAGATTAGCCTCATGGAGCAATGAGTTTACGAGAGAGACAGACACACACACAGAAAGGGAAAGGTGAAGCTGGGAAAGAGATTCAGTCGAGAGAGGGTAAGATAGAAGAAAGACATAGTGTGTATGCAAGGGATTGAAAAGAGAGAAAAGAGGTGATAGTATTAAAGAAAAGCCTAATTAAGTTAAACGAAGAAGTGAAGTACGAGGAAGATGCACAAGAGATGGGATAGTAAAAGAGGAGAGAAAATGTATGCTTCTGATTCAAACAAACCCCTTCATGTCATTTTACTGCATGAATCATCAGAGTGTCCTTTAAATGTGCTGCTGCATTAAGTATATCTATTTTCATGAGCACACAGAATAATAACAGAGGCAGGGAAGGGACTGTGCACCTCTGAGCGTGACAGTATTTAATTACCTACAATACCCAAGCATGTGTGAGAGAGATTATAGAGGTAATAAATACATTCAGGATGTTAAAAAGTGTAGCATGTAGGTTATGTTTATGCTCAGGCACCAGTTTATCACATGCAGGTAGAACTACTATATAGAATTGGATCACCACTACAGTGAGTCACGTGGATGTGATTTGCTATAAAAAGCCAGCCAACAAGCTTCGTGGGGTTCTTTTGCTTTCAAATTAAGTAATAGGATAAACTTAGCTAAGTGATTTGGAGAAGCATAAAGCTGTTATTGCAATGTTGGAAGTTCCCCAAGCACAGACAAAGAGCCTTTAACCATGCTCAGTGCTGGATAGCATTGCTTTTAGCTAATGTCAGCATGCTAACTTGTTGACAAAGCTAAAATGCTGATGTTAACCATGTTGCATGCTAAGATTTTCACATTAACACCAGAACTATGGCTGTGGCCGTGTTCCAGGAGAAGGGTCCAGCTGTGGCCTTGCAGAATCGACAAACCATGCCAACTGCAAACTGCGCCTGTTTTTATAATTCATTAACGACGAAGGACTTAAAGCAGCAGCAGGGTCAAACCGTATCCTTTTAAACCACAGCATCTTGTAACAAAATAAAATGAAAATGTTGTTAAAGGTAGCAAATTTAAAAGTATTAGCCAAGAAATAAATTGACTTATGTATTTTACCCACAAGTAATGTGGTCAAATATAATGTATAATTATTTGACTTTCGGAAAGGACCCCTTCCGCTTACTGGGTACCACCATCACCCAGGACCTCAAGTGGAAGTTCACCATCAGCTCCCTCATCAAAAGGGCCCAGCAGAGGATGTTCTTCCTGCAGCAGCTGAGGAAACTCAAGGTGCTAGCCAAGATGATGGTTCAGTTCTACACGGCCATCATTGAGTCCATCCTCACGCCACAAGAACAGCTTCTTCCCCTCTGTTGTTGGACTGTTGAACACCAGCTGATTAACATACTGCTGCACTTTAGTTACTTAGTACACTCACTGTTCTATGCTCCCATCATGATCCACCCGCTGACCATTTGCACTGTTTACTTCAATTACTTTCACTACTTCAGCTCTGTACTACCTCACTCTCCTACTACCTCACAGAACCATATTTTATTTTACTTTATTTTATTTTATTTGATTTTATTTTACTTCTTTTATCTTATTTTATATTTAATTCTATTATTATATGTTACTCATTTTTTATGTTTTATATTTGTACCAATCACAAAAATAAATACCTAGTAATGTGAAACCTTTTTACTTACATGGCAATAAAGACTATTCTGATTCTGATTCTGATTCTGATTCTAATCAATGCCAACAACAGATAAAATAATGTGAGAGGATATAAATAATGAAGATAAAGAAATAAATTGTGTTAAACTACCTGTTGAAAAAAATATTTATACATACATGTTGATATTGTAAGCTATTTTACTAAGTGGCCAATTAGTTAAGTGGTCTGAGTGAATTTAACAACTACTACTACTACTTTGTGTATATCTGCTATGGCTAGGGATTTTATTGTGAAAGGTAGAAAAACATAAGAAACCTGTCTGTATGCACAGCAGATGACAAGAGTGAAATAAAAGTTTGCCTGGTTTAGGACTATGCAGCCTTGTATTATTATTATCATGTTATTATCATCACAAGAATACACACAACTTATAACCCTTGTCTACAATATTTATGAACACCAAAATGTGACAAACCAGATTTGGAAGTTCCTCAATTTCCTAAGCAAAAGTTCCTGTTTCCTGTAACAACCACAAGATATTTAAGAAAGGCAGAAAAGAAAAAGAAGTTCTGGTTTGATGGGTTTTTTTATTTTTAAATCCTAACCAGTTGGTTTTTCTGCCTACACCTTATTTTTGGTGCCTGATCCTAACCAAACTACAACCATTTCACAATGTAAACATCATGTGAAAAGTGGCAAAATGCAGGCGCAAATGGTGAACCAATGAACAAGCTGAGTTCTAAACATATTCTTGGGTACCATGTTCTTGTCAGAAACAAAGTGGTTCAGTGAAGAGTCATTTTCTGTACCTGTGTCATGTGGGGTTTGCCACCACTACGCCTATTTAGGACACTAGCTGCAGGTCATAAACCTATTCATTCCAATGGGAGAAGCGAAAGTAAGCACAGATTATGACCAACTGTTTTGCACCATAGTCACTAAAGTAAATATTCTGACATGAACATGTTATTTTTTAGACAAACAAATCAGGACAAAATTAACTTTGTTCAGACCTGTCTCTGTCCCAGTAACATGAGCTCATGAGACCTTGAGTGAGCATATTAAGTTAAAAGACAAAAATAAGATGCAAACATTAAATTTGTACTGTATTTAGTGTAGTTTTGACATGGACATGGCCTTCAGTAATGCATTAGACAATGAAAATAGTTGAAACACAGTATTTAAGTGTGAACCAAAGTGCAGGACTCACTAACCAACTGTATGCAACTAGACTGGCAAGAAAAGGAAAATGGGAAAACACCACTCACCCCCACCAACTGGTTTCATTTACCAAGGATTTGAAATACATGTATACATTAAAGGGTGGAATTTTTTATAACCACAAAATCAAAAAAAAAAAAAAAAAAAAAAAACCTGCTTGACTGCTCCAAAACTACAGTGGCTATATGAATTCATGATGACAGTAGTTTGGCCTGTGTGATTTTAAACTTTATAATTAAAGAATTAACATGTATTTTGTGCTGGTGCTGAGCTTGTTGTGGCAGAATTACCTCATTTACAGGTATTAATATTCACAGGCCATTCTTTCTGTTGCTTCAGTTTATCATTTGTACATAAGTAAGAATGGGAAACAACACAATCTAGGGTGGTCAGAAATAATAAGCCTTGGTGACAAGTCAACTAGGAGCTTGTAGAGCAAAACCTGCAGGCAATTATCATCTTACATGTCATTGCTTTGGTTTTACAACCAGCGAATCTACCATTCTGATTCATCAGTGCTGTCTTCAAAAGCAGAAATCAGCTGTTTCCTGGCATAACTTCCTGATAAATCAGCTGTACTTCCTCTGCACCAAACTGTACAGAAGACACAGAAATTTATTGACTAGCTGGTAAACACAACGGAGCATTTAATGGAGCCAGATAAAGAGCCAGATATTTCCCTCAAGAGCTGGTAAAGATCTGAAACGGGGGCTATATGGAGAGTGGATTTTGAACTTACATTGAGTAAGTGGACACAGCAAATAGGTTTGTCAACACCTTCAAAATCAACCACCTTTTGTGTGGCCAAAGCAGTCCTTTAATGCAGGTTTAAGAATCGATCCTCTAGGAAAATACTTAAGTAAAATAAAACTGAAATACATACTTTGCGTATATTTGATCTGTACCAACTATTATATGTAACAGGGTTCACTTAACCACATGAAGTCACCACTTTCCACTTGAAACTGTATTTTCCTATGGAGCTACATGTACAACACAATTTTGTGGGAGACATGCAGTCATTCTTTTTTCTTTTTTTGTGGGAGGGGGGAGCGCACTTAATGCTCTGCAAGGCATTTTCAGGAAAAGGGGAATAAACTAGTTCAAGAATAAATTCAGAATTTAGTGATCTTCTTTGAACAGACAGTGTATATATTATCTATAGAAAACAGATTCTGAAGCAATGCAAACTCAAACTGTGTGTGCGTGTGTGTGTGTCTGAAATAGGCTGTATAAAGGATGTCAGTCATGCTGCAAGCATGGAGCTCTTGACAAGAGACTCAATCAGCAGCACTAAAGCTTGCCTCTGCCTCCTCTGCCTCTGCCACCCTACTTTTGTGTCGACTAATCTCCACTGTAGGATGTAGAGGAGCCATTTGATATTGTCTTCCCCGGTGTTTTTCATTATCACCGTCTTACTGCAGCCTGCCAGTGGCATTACCACGACATTAGTGGGCTTGACAGGACGAGAATCACCACACAATCCTGTCACAACCTCCCATCTCTGCTGTAACCCTACTCGCATTTCAAAGCCCCTCTGCCACTTCTTATCTTTCACTTCCTTTTTTTTCTGCTTGGAGGTGAATCTGCTGCAGGGTCATGGACATTATTTTTGGGGAAATTGCTGGGAAGTTAGGCAGTTTGCTGCACTGCACTTGCATTTAAGCAGAGAGTAGAGTATAAAGTACTAGTTATTGCACACCTGATAGAGACACATGAGCAAAAACTCCATTGGAAGGACTGAAATAAGTTACACACTATTTTCTTACATCTCCCTCACAAATATCACTTCTCAAAGGGATACAAGTTGTTGAAATTAACTTAGCCGTAACTTACTCTAACAAGGATTACTTCCCAAACATTTTATTTTCACACCACACAGTCCATTTCACAGGCACAAACAGCAAGGTTTGTTCAACACAGTCGTGCACTTGCAAACATGCACAAATTGTTGACATGTTTGTTCCAATTAATGCATGACTGCTGTCAATTACTGTGCCCTCCAGTGGATGTTGTAGCCCACAACAGGGTTTTTAAATAGACCTGTAGAAGTTCTACAGCTTGATCATCAACACTTCTAATGAGCAATCTTAAATCTGTGATCATCAGAGGCATTTTTTCCTCTCATCTTTTCTTGAAATTACATGTCCTCATGTTTTCCAGTTCTCTCTCAAGTTTTAGTTCCAGTTTGGGGTTTGGGTGTTTTTTCAAGATCTCTTGCAGTCAGAGACATATTGAGTTTTTCATTCCTGAAACACATCTCATGTGATAGAATCTGAGTTACTGAGAGGAAAGACCTCATACTAATCCTTTGTATCCTCAACTGGAGTTGCCACCCAACCGCACAGACTTTCAGATTACTCACCGGAAGCTTGCATAACAGTACAGATTCCCAGGTTTCCTTTTCTGAGTAAAATCAGCGAGGGACTTTCATACGTCTTTTAATATCTCTATCCACATGGTTGCTAAAATCTTGATTCATTTACAACATAATTATTTGTCTTCTGTTGTTCCTGACCTGAGCACATTTTTATCCGTGTTAGCGCTGTGACTCTATAGATGGTATGTTGATATGTCAGTCCGCCTCACCTCTTCACGGTCAAATATCACAACAACTATTGAATGGTTTTCTAAGAAATTGTGTACAGATATGGCATACAAAGGATAACAAACTTTGTTGTGCCAACAAGGACATCCATAGCTTTGTGTGAAATGTTTCCAAAAGTCTTTTTTCATCGGTTTTTGCACAGGCGTTCATGTTCCCCTCAGGATGACATGTAACAACATAAGTGACCTTTAGACTTTTCGTTTAACGCAATTATCAGGTCAAAATCTAAATTGGTCAGGTGCTTTGCAAAACTAAGGATTTTCCCAGCTGTACATGCGTGTTAACACTAAGCTAAAATGATGCATGTGGAAAACATTATTCTCATTAAACATCAACATGTTAACATTGTGACCATGTTAGCATGCTGATGTTAGCATTTAGTCCAAAGCCAATGGATTCTTATCCGCGCTGATCAGATTCTGTCGTTTTGTCACACCTTCACAAAGCTACTAGCATGGTTGAAGAGAAGAGAGTGTACATCATGATAATAGACATCTGCTTTCTAAGTTCTGAAGCACCATGGCTATGACGTGTGTCAGGAGAGGTTAGATAAACTGGGGGCTGAGCTAAAAACATACAGGAAGTAAGCTAAGATATTAAAACCATCTGTGGAGATACAGTTGCTGAATATGCAGAGAGCCTCATACACTGAAAAAAAAGCCATCCAATCAAGCTACAGGCTAAAGATGGAAACAGAGGTGCTCAGATGTGTGTTAAAGCTCCTGTGGCACGGACAGGGGATGCAAAGTGACTTTAAGTAAGGAATAGATTCAAATGAGCATAATGCCAGGATTCCTGCAGTTGATGGGAGCATGAAGGCTTTCAAGTCCACAGTCAGGGATGACCATAAGCAAAGCTACAGATAAAAATGTAGCGAAAATGAGGCTGTGTCATATCACAGTGACACAAAACTCATCTGGCTTAAAGCAATACCTCACTCTGGCAGAACATTTTTACCTTTCAGCACACAAACCTACGCAGCAGGTCCAACATCTCCCGCCCTGGGGATCCACAGTCAACACCAGCATTCAGACTTTCTCCCCTGCTCTTGGTATTGATATTTGCTAACAGCCAAAATTACTTTTTGGGAAGAATCATCTGGGATGTTATATAAAATAATAACTCCTGGATCAACTTTACCTTGTGTTTCATTATATTTCAAAATGAAAGTAAGAAAAATAGCTTCTTGCCTGACTCAAAAAGAGTCAGTTTCAGTGGTTACACTTCTTGATAACCCAACATCCAGATAGTCTTCAGGAGGTATATTAAATCTGTGAGGGGAAAAAAAAGAACTTATTACTGAGAAATCTCGCTTAGAGTTTTTTTTTCTTCTACAAAAGAGGTTTGCACCACAATACAGATACTAAGCCTGAAAACATATCTAGAGGCTACAAGGTTAATGGTTCAGTTCCAACTTATTCCACCTATACAACCATTCACACACTGATAGAGTTGAAAAGGATGAAAGATAAAAGCACAGAAAACATGGTGCATCTCATGCTCTAGTACCTTCATTCCTGCTGCACACTAATAGCTTTTTTTTACACAAGTATAACAGTCACCTGGAGAGGAATTATTCACCTGAAAAGCCCAGTTCCTGGAAAGTAAATCAAAAAGTGAATCATGCAAATAACATGCTTTTTGTGTCTAATATGGATGTAGTTTTGCAGATCTTGAAATTTCTTTAGAAAGCACTAAATGCTTCATAGAAAATGATATGCATTTCTCAGTCATAACATTGTGTGTATGAAAATGTGTATTTTTGGAGAGGAAACTGATTTTGTTCATCTGTTGAGAACCCTTTTCATGTTGTGATGAGCTGACTTTAAGTTTCCTTCCCTCACTTGCTGTTGCACTTCATTTTTGTTGACGGATTTTGTGTATTAATTACCATATCGCTTAACATAGTGATTATTATGTGCTGTGAAACCATCTATATTTAGCTGTTGGCAACTTGACTTAACCAAGCTAACATGCCAATAAAGGCTCATTGAATGGGATGACACCAGACATCACTGTGAAAGGATTCAGACCCCCATTTGAGCTCTGCATTTTGCAAACATTTGTTTCTTGATGAACACTTCCACCTAGAGGTCATTTGCAGGAAAAACATGTTCTAGTTCAATTTTTGACTAAGCATATTAGCACCATCCATCCATTTTCTATACCACTTATCCATTAGGGTCACGGTGGGCTGGAGCCTGTCTCAGCTGACTACAGGCAAGAGGCGGGAGTCAACCTTTAAAGAGATGAAACTCACTCAAAGTACGGAATCGGCAGGTTTAAGGTTGTTCATGACACCTATGAGCAAGCAAACACAACTCACTGCTGCTCACACAAACCAATCACAACAGACATTTCCAAAAAAGAAAAAAAAAAGTGGAACCAAGTCTTTCAGAACAACACTCTGAGTGGGGAGAATACAACAGAGAACTGGCCTGTGGACATCCAGATGGAGGACGGTCTCTTTCACCATGAAGCCATTCTGCTGCCCTTCTGATGTTATGCAGACCTGTTCCCTCCTACATACTGAACTGCTTTTTGCTGTCAGTGGAGTGGTGGGAGGTGACTGCTCACAGGCCTTACAGGCAAAAGACCAACTGCACTTGTAAAGTAGTTGTGCTACATATCTTTCAGAGTAACTAAACACCAGGATAAAAAGCAATTTTCCCACTGCCCCTCTTAGTGGAGGTTTTCAAGCCAGTTGCACCACACACAGCATCACTGATCTGTGTGATGAGAAGTTTGCTTTGCTCAGGCATAATCATACATAAGCAAAAGTAGGCAATG
This sequence comes from Scatophagus argus, assembly GCF_020382885.2. Lineage (NCBI taxonomy): Eukaryota > Metazoa > Chordata > Actinopteri > Scatophagidae > Scatophagus > Scatophagus argus. The sequence continues at coordinate 14,613,274 of NC_058496.1, read as the reverse complement.
ACCATTGCATGCTCAGGAATAATTCATGTCAAAGTTCACCAAAGCCAAACTCCAAATGAAGCAAAGATGTCAATTTGGTCATGTGCATGTCTGCTTTCTTTCGTGTGTGACTGCACTCTTACACTTGTAACCACACCCAGCAGGGAAGTAAGAGCCCAGTGTAACAGCACACCTCAGTGTACAATTATAGAAGGGTCAGTGCCCCCAATTTACAAAAAGCATACCATGTCATATCAAAAAGCATGTCACGGTCACACAGACGGTCATCACAAGACATACACCATATAGACAAAAGTATCCAGATACACCTCTTTATGGGGCTGTTTTTCAGGGATTGGGCTGCATGACTGTTCCCCAGTGCACAAAGCAAGGTCCATAAAGACATGTGGTTGGATGAGTTTGGTGTGGAAGAACTTGGCTAGCCCACACAGAGCACTGACCTTAATCCCATCAAACACCTCTGGGATGAACTGGAACAGAAATCGTGAGTCAGGCCTTTTTGTCCACCATCAGTGCCTGACCTCAAAAATGCTCTACTACACAAATGCAAACATTCCCATAGAAACACTCCAAAATCTCAGTACCAGTACTTTTGCACTTTTACCCCCATGGGGCAGCACAGCTTCCCTGCTTTCAGAAGTTATCAGTCATTAATATTTGATCATAGTGTGAAATTACAGAATGTGATCCAACAGCACTCAAGACTCAAGAATGACACTGTAAAATGTAAGTATTGCCAAGTTAGATTTACTGGAATGTGAATATATTTTGAACAAGTCTTCAGTCAAACATTGTGGTGGTCTAAGCTTACAAGTAACAAGAATTACCTACAGTATGTACATGAAAGCACTGTCAGTTAACAAATTCATTAAAAAAGTAATTCTATGAAACACAGATGTAATTAAGACGTTGCTGGCAGTGGGGGGTTAAAGCTCATTAGGAACAACAAACGGGTGTTACAAAACACATCTAAAAGGTGTGCCTTTCAGATCCAACATGGATCTCAGCTAGAGGTCATTCAGAAGGCTTTTTAAAACTGTAGTGTGATGAAATAATGAAAGATCACTGTGTGACATCAGCTGACATTTCACAGGTCCCGTTTTATTGGTGTTCTTTCTGGAATTCTTTCATGTAGGCGGCCAGAGCTTCAGTGTCCTCCAATGTCACAGCGTTGTACAGAGATGCACGAATTCCCCCAACTGACCTGCAGGGGGAGACAAACAGTCATGTATGAGGTCTACAAATCGAGTCATTACAAGCAAACAAATTATGATGCATCCAGCAGCTGGTGTTCATGACTAACTTAACATAATTTTGTGAAACAGATGAGGACCCAGTATTGTCTACAGCAACCCATGATAAACCTTAATAAACTCTAACCTGTGTCCTTTCAGCGATATCATTCCACGTTTGGATGCGCCATCCAGAAACTTCTTCTCCAAGGCTTCATCTCCCTCCTTTTTGCCCACACGAAATGGTACATTCATGCGGCTTCGACAAGTCACATCTACAGGACACCTGGCGGCAGGTGGACACAGCAGTAAGTAGTTCAGATTTCAATTTTTCACTTCATTACTTAAAAATAACTGACTTTGTGAAATATAAGGTGTGTGGTTTACTAAGTTTAAAAGGGTGTGTAGGCTTGCAAGACTCCTCATGTTACATGTGGTCAGTATACCGCACTTATATCTTTTTAAGCAAAAGAAAATCCTTGGTTAAACTCGTTCTGCAAATCTCAAAAAATGCCAAGAAAGTCTGTACTGCAGTAGCACCGGTGGCTGAGGAAAAGCAACTTTTTGTATAGGAGGTTTTGGGATACTTACACATAGAAACCATTAGAAGCGTTGATGATGTCATAAATCATGGAGGATTTCTGCTTGTTGAGCAACTCCATAGCAGCGCTGCCACCGTTGTTTTTAATCCACTCCAGAACCAGACCCATGATGTAAATACTGAACCAACAGAAGACACAACCAAAAGTGAGATGGACTGGACTGCAGTCTGTCGCTTGCAAGTCCTGAGACTTGACTTGGGCTCAAGATTTAGGAACTATCTTGAACTATCTTTATTCTATTTCTCTTATTGTTTTTTTTCTTTTTGGCACATTAACATAATAAAATGCCTGACAAGCCCGAGCTGAACATCATTCCCTGCTTCCATTCTTGACAGTCTTTAGAAATAGCTCTGCAGACCGGATGACATGCAGCAGAAATTTTTACAAATGTGGGAAACACAGGTTGAAAACGCGTAAAAAACAATGTGTACCTGTAACAAGGCGGTGTGTTGTACAGGGAGTTCATTTCAGCTTGCACCTTGTAGTCCAGGACAATGGGACACTCTTTCAGAGCATGGCCTAACAAGTCCTCTCGCACGATGACCACAGTTACTCCTGCACAGCCCACATTCTTCTGAGCTCCAGCAAAAATGAGCCCAAACTACCCAAAGCAAGAAGACACGTTAAATTACGACTGTGCCCATAACAGTGCTATCAGCTTGGGTGGTTAAATCTGGCTTGAGAGAATCACAAGTGGTAAAATGGTTTATCCTTTGCATGGTGGTTTTTCATCTACATCTCAGACTCGGCTCCACTTCGTTCAGTCTACATACTTTGTTGGGTTCAGTGAAGTCCAGCTGTTGCTATGTGATAATGTTAGCATGCTACTATGCTAATGTTATGTTAACATGCAGGTATTTGATGTTAACATACTGATGACTAGCTTGTAACGTTCAGCATCTTAGCATGCTAACAAGCAATCATTTGTCTTATTTTTTTATAATAATAATTTTTCTCAGATTATTTTATCTTCTTAACATCTTATTAGAACTTACATTATTTTTATCTTAAATGTATTTTTGACATCTGTGTTTGTTTTCATTTTTACATGAGTACTGCTGTTGACAATCAGATTTCCTTTATAGTTTAGTAATAATGAAGGTTTCCCAGACTGTTCGTACAATTAGTATGGAGGCAAAATGTTGAAAATTTTATATGGTATCATTCTTGTGTTCACCTTCGACACATCCACAGGTCGGGACAAGAAGTTTGAAGACATGTCACTGACGAGGACCACTCCGTTCGTTTCCGGTGTGAAGTTGTATTCCACACCGTGGACGGTCTCGTTACAGCAGTAATATACATAGGATGCTGAGGGGTTCAGGGTCCAGCTGCTGGGGTCGGGGATTTCTGGAGGGAGCAACAGCAGAACAAAGTTAAACCAGACTGAGGAGCCTGCAGTCATGCTAGCATGCGAGACTCAATCGTCCATATGTTCACGTTCATGTGTCTAAATAAACATGTTCACAATGACAAAACGCTAATGTTTAACAGGTACAAATGTAAAATTTCCAAAACATTGTAAAACTGCTTCAAAACATTTGGATAAACAGGAACCACACTGAAAACCCCAATCAGACACAACCATGTGGAAAAGGCTGCTCGCATACCAGAGTCTTTCACTGGTGGTCGACTCTATTGTTTATTATGTAACAGCCTGGACACACAGCCAAACTTCGCAGAGGGACACTCTTAACACAGCATATATGACTGTGGCTGTAACAGCTGAAACAATTTTTTTGGTGTAGTGACAGCAATTGATGCTATTAGAAAAATGGTGATGGTCCTTTTGTTAGGAGAAGCAGATTGTTATTATTCCACCTCTGTATTCACACAAACAGCATAAAGACATTTCCCCAGCCACACAGACATACTCGTGTAACAATCCAGTTTTGGGTGGACAATGTTGACTTTCCCATATTTCTCCGCTTCTTTTGCCGCCTTTGCTGACCATGTTCCAGTCACCAGGTAATCGGCACACCTGTCCTCTTTGAGGCCGATCAGGTTGAGAGGAACAGCACTGAACTGTCCAGACCCGCCGCCCTGCAGAAACATCACCTTGTAGTTGTCTGGGATATTTCTGTGATGACAAAGATTGCTGTGTTAAACACTGAATTCATACGAAATAAAGATGCAGTCCGCAAAACATGTACAACAGACACAGTATATCAGCATTTGATACACTGGTGAAAAAAGTAGCTGTAGTTTATTTTAAACATGAAAATAATTACATTAATCATGTGTATTTACTATGTACATTTAAGATAAGATAACCCTTTATTAGTCCCATAACGGGGAAATTACAATGTTAGAACAGCAAACAGGATATAGAGGGTGCAAAGCATGCAAGAATAAGAGAAGGATGAGCATTCAAAAAGAATAAATACACAGGAAAAGAAAAGAAAGAAAAAGACTATTCACACTAGAGTCCCTCAAGTTATGATTAGTGGACGGACTGATTATTGTACCGATTTGTTTCAGGAAGAAAAGCTCATCGGTGAGCCAGAGCTGCTGCAACAGGCTGCCACTCCCCGCAGCGCCAGACCCGAAAAAAATAAATAAATAAAAAAAGCTAGTTTCTAGCTTGCTGCTTTCTTTGTAATTATTTGTGGTATTTGGCCCATCTAAATATGTTTAGGATTAGTTTGCAAAGAGTACAGAAAAGTTCAGCTCCTTCTGATAAATCCATCATGAATAACGACGTGAAGAAACACACCTCCTATACTGACTAACACTACCTTTGCACAGCCTAACCCAAAATCTTTTTTGGCATTCAGCCATCATCAGCCTGACATGTGGGCACAAGAGAACAGACAATGTTACCGAAGAACTAAAAGTCTTGGAAAACACACACACACACGAGATCATATTTTACTCTGACATATATATATATCTGGGTATGCAGGTTTTATGCAAGGTCTCCATGGTATATGCTGATGTTCAAACCAAACAAAGACAACTCAATTCGCCCCAGAGCTCCTGAAGCTGAAATTGCAAGGTAATATGAGTTTACATCCTGGTTTGGAGGTGTGCAGAGACACACTGTACTGCAGCTGCTTCCGTGTAGGAAAGAAGAGTGAAGGAGGAGGATCATAAAAAGGAGGCAGCACTTACAGCAGTTCTCGCAGGAGACTCTCTGTTTTGTTCAGGATCTTGTTGAAGTCTGATGATCGGTGACTCATCTCTGGTTCGAACAAAAATCAAGAACCATTTTAATAGAATCAGATTTTAAATCGGCACTGACTCCCATTTTCAGAAAACAGATTCCAGTGAGTATGAGGACTGTTAACTTTGCAACTGAAAGCGTGTAAGGAAGTGATCTGTATGAACAATGTAGCTATGGAAACCTGTTTTAAGACAGACTTGAAAACCTGAAAAACTGCGAATGTTTCATTTAATGAGTTTAGATCTTCCTGTTAGTGTGAGAAAAACTTAAGAATACAGCAGTCTCATATTAAGCTTATATGCTAACCATCTGTCATTCCACTCACCAAGAACACTAATCCCAGTGTCACTGTAGGCGAGGAGCTCCTTCTGTGCTTGAAGCAGCACCTGGAACATACAAAAGATTTCTTCAAAAAATAAAAAATAAACAGAATCATTGTTTTGTTTCATTTCTAGGAGCTTGAGTACAACCCTAAGATACAAACCACAGGAGCTGATGTGTTTGGTCTTTGTCAGTAACCAAGGTGGTATAATGATGCAGCAGGTCTATCCACAGTGCTTAAACTTAAGTTTATTGATTTGATAAATAGTGCATTAACCAAGCCATACACTGTATATAATTAGAAAGCATGCAGGCCAACCAGCTACAGCTGATTCTGTACCATAGTTTGACAACCTGTCTTTTTCTGGTTTGTATGTTGTTGTTTTTTAGTATCTTTTGTCAGTCCTCAGTAGGTTTTTGTGTTGTCTCCAAAACTTGAAACTCACAGCACAAACATATCTTTATATGCTCAAATAATACATGTTATGCAAAAATACAAATGAATCTGTAAAGACCTGAATGTAGCAGACGTTTAACACTTTTTAACTTCTAAGCTGATAAAACACGGGAAAGGGAGATCATTAGTTTTGTTTGGTTTCACCATAAAATGCGTGTATAGTTTGCTAAGCGAGGGCAGCGATTGGTTGATCTGCGAACGAGGTGTTTTTCTGCCATCTATAGGCTGTATCTGCAGCAGGCAAGTCAGATACAACGGACCAGGTTTCCACATGAATGAATGAAGGCTGATGCAACTCAGCGGACTGTTTTCAGCCTGTCGGAGCCGCTCAGTAAAAGCAACAGTCACCCCCCCCCCCTCCTCACGACTGATGCCCGTCCCTGTGGTGAAGAGGATGGAATACGGCCAACGAGCACATCGTGGATGGTGGATAGGGGAAATGCTGGGTTGTTAATCTTTAAACAACGTCTCGATATGAGACAAACGTGTGCAGCGTTAGCTTTTTTTTCTGAGACAAATAACGTTACACAAGCAAAGTGAAAATCTAAACTTACGGACTGGGGGAGTTTTGCAGGTCCAGCACCAAAGTTGATGGTTTGTTTCTGCTCCATGATGCAAAATGAGCTCCTGTGTTCAGTTCACGGATGTTTTCTCTGTTTGAACCAGCGACGTGGATGATTTTCGTCCCAAAGCCTCGGCTGTACTTATGCCGCTCTGCTCCTGCACTAGTCGGCGTGGATGACAATTATCTAGCCTTGTGTAAAATGTTGCGTTCAAGTGCTCCTCGTAAACTCCTAAACTCGATGACAAAGTACTTTGTGTATTATGCGTAAATAGGTTGTACAGTATAAAGTAAATGACTGCGGTTATAAAAAGATGTTTTATTATTTATTTATAACCTTGTTGATTACTTTCACTTGTTGATTACATTTCATTTAGCATTATTTGTGATTGTTTTAATCCTGGTTCAACCATGTGAAATACTAACTTTGCTTTTGCTTTGTTTTTTTTTTTTGCTAACCATGCATTAACATGTAAATATTAAGCGCACACAACTGCCACCTGTTGGCACTAAATGCGTTTTCTTACATGTCACATGTATGTCACATTTGGGCTTTTGGAGCATGTCAGAAGCCAGGGCCATTATGAGGGGACACCATAAACATAGCTGAATTAGCCTGTTTTGGTGTCCCAGGGCATCAATTGATGGAGAAAGGGAAGGTAACAATATCTCAAGTTTGTCTTAAAACAATGGTCAGGTGCCAATATGAAAACTGAAACAGATTTTTCTTGCTGCAATAATTCCCCCTGTTCTCACTGGCCTTTATAATATCCCTCTCCTGTGGTAAAAAAAATAAAATAAAATAAAAAAACCTTTGGGGATTTAGGGTTGTCAATTTTGCATTATGTGGAAATCCAAAAATTTCCAGTATCACATGAAGGTAACACAAGGACCAAACTTCTCAGCCAGCCGTTTCATTGGCCGGTGTCACATGTCTGTTTGGTAAGCGCATATCATTGGAGAAAATCGACATAGGTCTGGACGGATTGGTTCCACTGTCACGTCACAAAAATGTGAGCGCGCGCCAGACGTGCACGAGTCTGACGGACTGACAGCTTGGGGACATATCAGCTTTTCATTGTCAACTGTTAATGTTACAGTCAACAATATGGTCCAGCCCTCTGTCACTGTTAAAATAACTGAAGTGAAGAGATGAAACTTTGCAGCAGTAAAACTTACGATAACACACAGTGGAAATAACCTTTGGCTCTTCTTTCACAATATCGCCAATTAATCAATGTGCCCTTTAGGCTTTTGGACATTTTAAAGTTCTGGTCAGCATATTAAAGCTACAGGTTGTTTTTGTAAAGTTATAGGTTGTGTCTGAAGGAGGAGAGAATGGATTTCTAGATAACAGGAGCAGAAAAATTTAATTCATTTCACTCAAAGGTCATGAACACAGATTCACAAAACAACGATTCTTATTTTCAGTTGACCATACAGCATGAAAACATGATTATCAATATTATATTTCATTTCTTCCTCAAAGTCCTCACTGGACTTTAAAAGTACTATAGCACAGTGTAAAAATACTCTGCTTCCAACAAAAGTCCATTAAAAATGTTACTTAAGTAAAAGTGTCTAAGTGTAATCAGGAAAATTTACTTAGTATCAAAAGTAAAATGGAAGCAGAAAAACAGCCAGTGTGCCTGTTATATTTAAATAATTATATCATTTAAAAGTCCCTAACATCTGCGACTCTGTTCTTCACCTCCTTGAGAAGTTGATAAAAATCAGGAGCTTGAACATCTGAAATCCAGTGAATTGACTGCATCAGTCCAGCGAGGCCGGAAAAATGTGACAAAGATAACTACATTTGAGCAGCTTCTGAAGGTCACGAGAGGCGTCTGACTAGATCACATGGCAAGCTCCTCAGCGTGTGTGTGTGTGAGTGTGTGTGTGTGTGTGTGTGTGTGTGTGTGTGTGTGCGTGTGTGTGCGTGTGTGTGCGTGTGTGTGTGTGTGTGTGCGTGTGTGTGCTTGTTTAAACCTGTCATTTACTGGTGTTCTTACTATTTTCTGTTGAGCTCTGTTCAGCCCACATTGTGCCATGGATCTCTCGCTCTCTCTCTCTCTCTCTCTCTGTTTGCATGTCTACATCCAAACACACACACACACACACACACACACACACACACACACACAGAGAGAGACCAGTGCAAGCAGACTGCTCTCATCTCCAGAACACATGATAAATAAACAATGAGTTCACAGTGTCCGAATGCCCGGCATGGCCTTTAGGACCCAGATGAAAGATAGTGCATCTCTGCCTCTCCTTTGGGTGTCTGCCGATCAGTCTCTCCATCGTCCGCTGCGTCCATGTTTCCTACCCTCACTCTCCTCCTTGTGCGCCACAGGAATGTGGCAGGGAAGGCCTGCTTGAAGGCCTTTCTGAAGTTGTTGCCCATAAAGGCGTAAACCAGGGGATTGACGGAGGAGTTGGAGTAAGACATGCAGTGACCCCAAATCTTCAGCTGTGGATGCAACATGAAGACAGGAAGGCTTAGCTAAAAGGCATCAATCCGTGTCACAGTTTTTCAAGCAAGAGCATCGATTTCTGTCCCCGCAGTCCTGTCATCGAGTGTCGCTGCCTGGTACAGATAAACTGAGAACGTAAATCCACACCCCATCATCACCTCACCTCAGCTGTGATGATTAGTTTGTTCATTTTAATTTATTTCAGTTCGTGTAAGGAAAGTAATTACGCTTTTGAGCTGGGACGTGCACGCCAAAATTTGAATCATATGAGTGCAGATGACTGACAAGATGGTAACAACACAAATTCAAAGCTTCAAAACATCCTTGCAGAAAAGAAGACACTTCAGTTCATGTACAAACGCTCGGATTTAAGTTCCTGACTTCAAGGGTCAGGATTCAGTGAACAATTAACATCGGAGACAGTTACTGAAAGGCAAACAGAAGCAGTCTGTTGTTACCACTGTCTCATTGCGGGTGTGTATGTGTGTACTGTGGTGTATGTGTGTGGTACCTATCCAGATAGAGCTGGGACGTGGGACATTTGGGGGTATTTCAGTTCCCATTCTGTATTTCAGTCTTTGTTTTGTTTTGTTTTTTAAGTATGATATGCAGCAACTTCCTGAAAAAAGTAAAAAGAAGAAAAATCTCACGCAGTTTTCTCTCAGTCATCACTTCCGAGCTTTCAGAAGTGTGTGGTAGCGTCCTCTGCCTGTCTTCCCTTATTGTCCCTTACTGACACGTGTCGGGATGTTTGTGGGCGCCAGCGCTGTGTAACCTCCAGCCAATAAGAGAGCAGGGTCAGTAATGAGCGTCTCTCTCCCTCTCTCTCTGTCTGTCGGTCATAAAGAGCTGCAGGTCCGTCTGTGTGAGCTGCGACATGCACAGATGAAGCCTGCACTCTGGCTGTATTCACACATAACGCAGAGGGGTGTGCACAGGTTAAAAATGATGTAAAAATAACATCTGTCCAACACTGCACATCTGCTTCATCAAAAGTCAAGCAGCTTTGGATACTAGCAGCTCCTGTTCACACTGTTAACTTAGGAACAGACAACTGTCACCTGAGTTAGTGAGGGAAATGCATAAATCTGCTGACTATGAGGCAGGATTTGAAGTTAATAAGAATGGTATTTTTAATATAATTTGTGTTTTGAGTGAGTTGTGGCAGCTTTGGTGGGTGTAACAGGGCTCTAATATTACTGCAGAAATATTTGTGCATATCCTAATAATGCATTCGGCTACACTTCTACTACCTCCCTATGCCTACAGCGCAGTGAGGCTCACGGAATCAAACAGTAAGTCACCTTGTATAGAACGTAACTGCGGAGGCCAAAAGCTTGCAGGAGGATGCAGACCTGGATGGGGCCCCAGCAGATGAGGAATAGGGCCACCATCACCACCACCATCCGGGAGACTCGCGCCCGCACTGCCGCTGCTCGCTCTGCCTGTGCCTGAAGCTGAAGTTAGGGAGGCTTTGTAATGTCTTTGTTATGGTCAGAGACATGTTCTACTCTCTGTGCGTGAAAAGAAACTCCATATTTTTGACTTACTTGGTAGCTACTGTCGATGGGATTCACTCTGGGTTGCCCCATGCGTTTGAGCATGAAGGCGTAGCAGGCGGTGATCGTGAACAGGGGTAGCAGGTAGACAGCCAGGAAGCTGTAGATGATGAAGGCTCTCTGGAGCTGAGCTGAAGGGAAGACCTCACTGCAGTACGTCTGAGGACCAAACCAGTATCCTGCCTCCAGACGCTGGTACACAGCGACTGGGATCGACAGAAGCAGGGAGCCTGGAGGACAGGGGACATGACTGTGTGACTCGGAAAAGTTTCATGAATTCATCTCCAAAACAAAAAACAGCAGACGTGAGCATCAACTGGAAAATTCCCCTCTGCTCTATAGGATTAAAAAGTAAGTACTTAATCCCCACAACAGTACCACCTGGTATAATTACATTGTTCTGAAAGACCACATTTGCGATGTGGTGGTGATTTTGTATTCCATTAAGAAGGTATTACCTCTTCAAACAGTTTCCGTGACTGGCAGGTGTCTCAGCCAATCACAGTGAGCCACATGATGATGTGGCTGCTTGCAGCTACATGCACGCCAAAATTTGAATCATATGAGTGCAGATGACTGACAAGATGGTAACAACACAAATTCAAAGCTTCAAAACATCCTTGCAGAAAAGAAGACACTTCAGTTCATGTACAAAAACGCTCAGATTTAAGTTCCTGACTTCAAGGGTCAGGATTCAGTGAACAATTAACATCGGAGACAGTTACTGAAAGGCAAACAGAAGCAGTCTGTTGTTACCACTGTCTCATTGAGGGTGTGTGTGTGTGTGTACTGTGGTGTATGTGTGTGGTACCTATCCAGATAGACACAGACATGGCCAGAGCCATGCGTGGGGTTCGGTGCTGCAGTGACTGCAGAGGATAGACAGTCACATAGCAGCGGTCCACACTCATAGCTGACAGAGTGATGCATGTCGCCTGAGCAGTCACCTGAAACACACACACACACACACACACACACATCTGACGCTTTAACTGTGAAAAGAAAATGTTTTTCTCTGGTACCTTTTCATGGTTTGTGCCTGATAGAAACAGATAATATAATAACAGCAGTGTAAGACAGTATATTATATATTAATTAGTTTTTTCCTGGTTGTGATATTGAGTGTTAAATGGATACTTTCTGGGAACAAAGCACGCCTCTATGGAAGACCTCGAGCGATGAATGCACTTAACTTTTTTATAACTTTTGGGGGCATTAGATGATTCATAATTGCAGATGTTGGTGGGACAAATTTCATTTACAATTTTCATTTACAACACTTTTTTATGGCATTATATGCAGTTACATTATCAGTGTCTACATGCCTTTCAGCTATAAAAATGAACTGGAGCTTGTTTGAGGTTTTGTGTAACTGTCAGTTGAATCAATGGGATTTACTTTTCAAATTCAGGGTCTGTTCTTTGCCTCACTTGGATAGCTGTACATCTAAAAGTAGTTATTCTGCACATAATGCTGCAATGTCTCGTGGACTTCTTAATATTGCAGTACTGCATGATGGTCACCATGCCATGCTATTACTGAGACTGAGACGGTTGTGGTTACAGCTAAAGGTACTACTATTGTCATTTTTCCAGCAATTCCAGGTCTGTCTATTTGTGTGTTTATGTGTGTGTGTGTGTGCACATCTCACTTGTTGAAGGTAGTTGACCAGTCGACACATAAATTCTCCAAAGATCCAGCTGGGCAGTGGGTACAGTGTGGCAGTGAAAGGCACGCAACAGACCAGAAACAAGATATCGGTTGTAGCCAGGTTCACTGAGAGACGACAAGAACAAGAGAAGTAGAGAACCAAAAAGACCATAAATAAATGAGTCAGTGCTAAAAGTATTTGTAGTTGCTGAGGTTTCTGCCTTTCAAAATTCACCAAAAAGCTTGTGTTTTGGACCACTCGTCCAATGTAATTTCAAGGTAATTTTCAATCCAAAATGTGGTTTCATTTTTGTGTTGATTACAAGATGATGCCACTGTCATTTGACTTCCTGGAAAGCATACTGATACTGAGTGGATTATCCTGGTGAAATAAACTTAACCGAGCTAATGAAGGCAACAGAACAGTAGTTTCATCTAATGCAGCTTTCACAAAGAATTTCATGGAGTGATCAAATAAAACGAAAGAGTGAATTTTTTTTTTTTTTTTGTAGTCTGCACCATTAACTCCTCCTGTGAGGGACATCCAACTTCCTAAATTAGTAAGTGGTGCAACTTTAAAAACATATTTCTTTCATCGGATACATTGAAAGGACGCTAAGAAACGGTCGGTCTTGGTGCACTTCAGAAATGCTACCTATGTAGAAGTTGGTGACAGTCTTCATCTGCTGGTGCTTGGTGACCACATGGATGACCAGAGAGTTTCCAACCAAGCCGACCAGCATGATGAGGCCGAAGAAAGTGGGGACCAGCCAGGCATCGACCAACACTGGTGGCCCCTCGTGGCCCTTCAGAGCTGCGGACCCATTGCATACAGAGCTACAGTCTGGACTGTGATTGGCTGCTGATTCCACCATCATCTTCACAAATCAAAGGCAGGGCACACATAGAGCATATATTAATTTGGTACATTTCTCAGCTAATATTACTACAGTGTCTTTTGACTCTGTCTGTGTGAATTTCTTTAAGAGCACCACGCAAATGTAAAACGAAAATACACAATTTAATTCAAATGACATCAGACAAGGCTAAATTAAATAATTAAGCATGCTGAACAAGCTTTGTTCTGAAGCTTCTCTTACCCGTGTTGTGACAGCAGCGCTCCTCTGTCTGCTTTGTGGAAAGGGTTTAGCGCAGCGTCTGTCAGAGACGGGCTGTGGTGTGTGCTCGGCAGCTCTGAGATGAAAGCGCTCTTATAGACCGTCACAGCTGAGGAGGGGATGGGGCTTTCAGAGGAGTCATTTCGCTTTTGTAAAACAAAATCTCCATCATCACCTGCAATTACACAAGACTCTGCGACCTGTAAAACGACTGCAGCTGGATATAAATAAAGTCATTTAAGAAATTTTCTTTGTTTGTTTGTCTCTTCTTCATGTTAAAATCTGGACATAGTAGTCAATGTATACCTCAGCTAAAACTGCAGCTGAGCCAACTCTGCAAAAATGAAGTCTGAATTTTGACCAAGTCCAAAGTAATTGGACCATCTTTTATTTTATCAACCCATAATGACTGGCACCTCCCTGCAAACTAAAATGAAAATGAATAAATCATGGAGGCAGCTGGGGGTCGGGATGACAGTACAGCTTGATCTCCCTCCTCTTTCAGCACAGCAGGCAGCTTTTAAAGCTGTCATGACATCTATCATGGCAGCAAGTGTTTCAAAACAAAGGTGACATTTGTTGTTTTTGCAGTTGTTTAGCACATTATCCTCAGTATCGTCAAACATGTAAAAATTATTTGTTTGTTTTTTAGCTTAGGATAGAATAATGGAAAACTAGTATTTTAGGACAATTATGCTTGTATGTGCAACAAACAAAAATGTCAAATCAGACATATTAAGATTGTGTTCAGGGCATCTGAACTCTGAATGTTCATCACAGTTGTGCCTATTTCTTTCTCTTTTGGTAAAAAAAGAAAAGAAAAGAAAGTGATTTTGATATTAGATGTTTCATATGTCTAGATTTCAAATTAAATGAAATCTAAAAGCATCACCTCGAAAGAGAAGGAACCTGCATTTTTAACGTGCATGCAGACAATTAGGAAACGGGCTCGCTGAAGGTGTGCTTCTTTTGGATATAAGTTAGATTTAAAACATTTCATTTTCAAACACATTTTTTGACACATTCTGCTGGTTTCTCATATTTGATCATACAGTTCCCTAAATAAATCTATCTTAGTCTAAGTCTGTCACAAACAAAAGTTCTGTATGAAAAAAAAACAGGCAGTCTGTCCTTGCTGGTTTCAGTTTGATTTCATATTTTCTCTTTTTCTGATTTTCTTCTTCTGGGTGAGAAAGAAGTGAAGTGTGATTAGCTGTGGTGAGTAGTTTTCCAAGAATTTCTCCGGACTCCAGATTTCTTTGATTCGCCTAAAAATAACTTCCTCTGGAGGTCCGTCAGGTCCTCAAAGTACCATTCATTGGTTGGCCCTGGATCAGGTTTAAGAATTACAACAATCAGTGAAGGATCCACTATTGATGTGGTGATTCTCCTGTCTACGAATCACTGAATGATACTCTACTGATGCCTTATGGTGGGTAAGAACACAAGACTTTCACTTTGTTTTCCTGTGATCAGCATAACAAATTTGGTTTATTTGAATATATATTTCACAATAAATGTACAAAGTTGGCCAAGAAGAGAAGAGATGAAAAAGGTTGTATCTCAACAAAACAATTTTCAGATTGTAAATGTATTTATTTATTTATTTATTTTGTTATTATCCAGAAAACACAGCTTTCCTTCAGCAAATGTGCCATTGCTACATTTACTGTCAAATTAAATCTGTGGCAAGCTGTGGGTATCGTCACTGTTTAGAAAAACATTGTTTGTAGAAATGCAAAGTCAGTAAAATTTCATAAAAGACAACACAAACCACCTAAGCAATATAAGAGATCTACGTGCATTTGTGACTGTGACAAATGATTGCTGACTGACCAGTTGGAAGAAACGACTGCTTGGACTGTGGCCACTGTGTTTCACATGGCTGCTGTTTGTCCCAGACCTGCACTCCCAGGATGTGTGGATATATCTCATGCTTTTTAAGCCGTTCTTCAATCGAGGAGATCGAGTCAGAGGAGAACATCTCGCACCTTTTTAGCAGGTGTGCAAGGAAGACAGGCTTCGAGGATGGTAAGCAGGGCTGTGGCTGTCTCTCCTGAGAGGAGGCCACTGCAGCGATGGGGGCCTGCGTACATTCGTTCAGGTGATGTTGTCTCTTAAACTGACTCTGGCACAGCTGGTTGATGTTTTCAGGGAGTACGGCTCTGGATCTTAAGGCCCCACGAGTGTTAGACAAGCCTGTTCCTGTGCTCTTCAGGATGGAGAGGGTGCTGCTGATGTTTCGGGGGTCAGTACGGGTGGTATCACGAGATGGAGCCAGAGCAGCCAGAGCCTTCAGTAACTCTGAAACCTTAAAGTAGCAGAGGGAGAACTTAACAGACAACTGACACTGGGATGAAATATCTTCAGTAACTGTGCTACTGCCACTTATATACTGTATACATGACATGAACCCAGTTCGAGTGGGTGGTTTGGCTTTATTTCCTTTCTTTCCCACGGACAGTGAAGTTAAAGCTGCACCAACTGGCCTTTTGATGATACCAGTGGATCTAACACGATGAGCAATGTGAAAGTGGTCACTCAAACTGACAGAGAACAAGATCACCTGACCCTGCAGTTCCCTTTAGCTCAACAAGACTTTTTTATTTTTAGCATCTTTAAGCTAATTGTTTGGGTTTTCAAGCTTTGATGGAGAATGTCACTCAGTCTCCAAATTTATATTACTCAATCGTTGTTATAAATAGGTAACTGTTAACATGTTTATCTTAACATCTTTGCTGTATTTACAACTTGTTTTGCTGTCCCAAGTTGACCCACAAAATCAATGAAAGCAGTTGGAAATCATGTTTTTCTAGGCTATTAAAATAACCATAAAAGTCTGTTTTTACGACTTCTAAATACAACTTTTCAAAATAAAAACTACAATGGGCATGTCTGTGTATCCCTCCTTGGTGTCCTCTACAGATCCACACCGTTAAATAAACAACCAGTTTGCTCAGAAAGACCCAATCCAACAATCATGTTTCTCTACCTGAAGTCCAAGAGACTCTGTGCTGTCAGAATCGCCTTCCTTGTTTTGATTGTCCATGAGCCCCCGAGACCTAATAAGAACGAAGCAAAGTGTCCACTTGTGACTTTGATCATGTTTAAATCTATAAGTATAAAGAATTAAAATCAGTCTTTCAAAATGACTGCACCTCCTTCTGCCTGAATGCAAACAAGTCAACAGAGACGTGCAAGTGCTGACAGCTGATTGGCCTGCTACAGAAACATGGACTTCAACATGTTACCGTGACACAGAATCCCTCTGGTTCTGACAACTGACGTCCGTCACCATGACAACCTGGTCTAAGTTTGTCATTACAGTGATGATGTCACAATCATGGTGCTCCTACAGTCACAGTCAAGCCGCAGAACATAAAACGATGGCCACACCATATCACATTACAGGATTTATTATTTCGTATGTACACAGACATATTGCACAGGTTACAAATCTTAAGAGCACACAGTCTATACAAACTCTTAGCTTTGATTAAGCAAAAAGAATCCAACATAAAACCCATGTACTCTTATGTGAAGGATACATGTTTGGTGCGTGTTTTTTTTTTTTGTTTGTTTTTTGTGCGTTTGTGTGGTTCAAGGGAGATTTACATTCCTTATATTTACACACAGAGATAAATATATACTTATACAAACCAATAAAGCAGTTTCAAGATACTCCAATGCTTCCACCTTTGCATACTACTGGTACATGACAGTGGATGACAGCACACTGTCTGAAAGTGTTGATGATGTCGATCTTGATGTCTACGGTGAACAGATTCAGACTGAAATCAGAAGAAGTATTGTATCGTGCTTCAGCCTCTTAGCTTTATCAGCTTCAACTTGACCACCTTTCAGCTTGGTGAACATATCATGTTGCACCATTTCCTCCTGCATACAAGTCACAGTGAAATCTTACTGAAAAAATTGTGCGTATAGTTGTGAGATGTTAGCCAGTGACTTAATTTTAAAAAAAAAAAACAACTCTGCTTTTGAGTTTGTTTTTTTTTTAAATGCAGAGTAAAGGAGAAGAAATGCTGTCTTTTTCAGAGGTATCTGACCCTAAAATCAAAATGCTGAGATAGTTTTAACTAAGCTGACTGTATTAAAGCCTTCCTCTGCGCATTAGCATACTTGGGCTTCATGAGTGTGCGTATACGAGTGGTATTCAGGAAGAGCAGTGGCAGGAAATGCAGGCACGTCCACATCTGAGAGATTTCCTCGTGTCCAACTCCCTCATCAATATTCAGTCTCTCAGACTTTGCGGGCGGGACAGGGTTTGGAGCAGTAAGGGTGCAGGGAGGACAGAGACTCCCTGATGCTCATATGTTGAAGCTTTCTCCACAGCCACATGTTCCCTTGATGTTGGGATTGTTGAAGACAAATTCACTGGACAGCTTTGACTCCACAAAGTCCATCTCAGTTCCCAGAAGAGTCAACTGAGCCTTCTTTTCTATGAATACCCTCACACCTATAGGAGAGTCACAGCAGAGTTGTCAGTTTTAACCATTAACATCCTTCAGCCACACAAAAACATTTTTGGTGAACTAAGTGATCATGTGAATTTCAGCACCCCCTTGTGGTAGTACAAAAAGGTTACCAGGGCAGAAAGCAACGCATGTTGTGGATAATCCCAAAAAATTAAAAATGCATTTGGTCTTAGTCCAGTCTTCATATTGCAAGGAAAGAACTACAAATTATGATAAACCTTACCATCCTGCAACACTTCCTCATCAGATTTGTCTTTCTCCTTGGTGTAATCCAATGTGTAAGTCAGTCCATTACAGCCACGTGTCCTCACCCCGACCTTCAAACCGATCTACAAACAGCAAGACGTTACCTTTCAGTATAATTTACCACTTACCAATCACTCTTTTCTAATATCAATATCAATGGGTAACTTTTTAAAATCCAGAGCAGCAGAGCATATATTCTTTAGATGACAACATCCCAATGTACTGAAACTTTAAGAAAACAACAACACCCTGCTGCAGTTGCATATAGAGATGAACTGTCTGCCCCATAAAACGTTTCAGTGAACGTTGGCCCTCTAAATTACTCACATATTCTGGCTTGTTCTGCAACAAAGACCTGATCTTGTTTACAGCTGATGGAGTCTAAAGAAAAGACAGCAGAAGATAAAAGGTTACTCACATGGCAACAACATACACTGAATTCAGACAGCAGCAGTATTTTTTGGCAAAACTGTTCCTAACATACTGAGCAGAAGAATGACAACAGATAGGCACACTTTGGTTTCTAGGGCTAACACTTAAAAAGTGCCTTTGGTACAGTGAAATAACCTACACTACACTCCTTTAGCTCCTGCTATAATTGAGCGAATGTAGGTGCAGAAGAGATGGATCACGTGGAGGCATTTAGGGGACTGAGGTGAACTACATGGGCCACATGATTCTAATCCCTTAAAGCCGCTGTGTTCATCTGTATGTGTGCAACTGTGCAGCTGATGCCAAAGGTACAGTACATCCCAAATGTGTCTGTTGTTTCATAACCATTACTGTCGATAATTACCATACTGTTAATTAAGATTAAGATTTCCTTTATTGTCCCACACTGGGGAAATTCACGTTGTTACAGCAGCAAAGTGGATAGTAAAAAACAGAGATATGCATCTATAATAAACAATTTAAATAAGTGATAAGCAATTTACATAAGTGAAAGAATGGTAATATAGTGATAGTAATTACTATGGTAAGGTGTGAAGATATACGATATTTAGTGCATTACTTGGTAACATTTATGCCCATCTTTGTCCTTAGTCCGTGCCAGGAGAAGAAAGCAACACGGCCCTTCAGTGACATCAGTCTCACTACTTTAGGCTCACTTTACCGCTCTCTCTTTATCAGCTCAGACCACAGTACTCACGCACTATCTAACAACAGCAGTTTGTGGAGCTCATCATACTGATGTTCACCATCAAAACATTTTCATCCCGCCCATAACAACAGACCATGACTCTGCACCGACAGCCTGCTACACCGAGAGTTTCTTTTCACATTCATATCACGCCGAGTACTTTTCGGCTAGATAAACAGACATTAAAATGATTTCTGATATTTATTATAAAAACAGTAAATAATGTATGTTAAAGACTGAAAATGACGGGGTTTTTTTAATTAACTTTGACCTTTTAAATAAATGAGTTTAATATGAGGTTAACGATCGCTATTTGTGACATAACCGTCAAGTAATTAAGATTTTTAAAGAATAATATCTCGATTTATATTAGACGGTAAAGCAAGAAGACAAAAGACGGTAAAAGATACAAGAACGGTTTATAAGACAAAAGATGATGAAAAATATTTAACGTTGTCAAGCTTCAGCTTAGCTTAGCAAGCTAACGTTACCTTTCCTGGGAGCAACATTAGCATTTAGTTAAGCCCAGGGTGATCACAAATGACGACCGTAAGACAATCTTGCAACCGAACGTCAAGCTTGTATGTTCGACCTAAAGTGTGTGTCGGCTAATAAAAAATTACCAACGCGATGAAAACTGTTACGGGAAAGCTCCGTAAAAGTAAATGTTTTTATCGTTCAAGCCTCAGATAGTTAACGTCTGCTTAGCTAACTTTGGATCACGTAACAGTACCGCTACATAGCGGTCCCCGATGGTAACTTTCTGGTTTAACGTATACAGAGGACATAGTTAACATGAGTTCATAACCACTGTTAATAACTTACCAACGTCAGTGCGGCTCTTGTAGGCAATATCTTTCTTTTGCTGACCGCTCGGACGGTCGCTCGCACCATGGAGGCAGACATGTTGCTACTGTTAAAATCACAACATTTAACTGCGCAGGCGTGAAAAAAAATGGCAACCGCCCCACAAAAACAGCCAGTTCAATGATTGGTAGCGGAAGGGCGTGATAGCCAATGAGCTCACGGATAAAAGTCACCAAGGCTGTACAGTAGACCATATGTAAAAATGTGAGGTGTCATGGTGGAAACCTACATGTCTTGACACTTGATAACCTACATGTCGATCGAGAAAAATCGATGTTACGTATGCCTCTGTGGGAATACTCTTGTAAGGACTTAATACTTTGAAAAGCTCGACGTTTGCTTACTAGCATTTTCTGGCACTTTCGGCCACATCAGTTGGCTATTTTATCCAGTGACAATAATGGACTCACTGACTGGCATTATTTTGGGTGTAAACAGGTCTTCTTGTATAGCTGACCATATAAAAATGCAACATCCATAAGTGAATAATTGAATAATAGTTACAATAATCTCACACAGCAAATCTAGTTTCTTCTAAATAATTACATAGCAAAAATGTACCGAGTAAAGACAAAGAGACAGACAGTTTGCCATCTATTTTTTTTTACTTTAGTTTTTAGTAGTTTTTGTTTTGTGTGTGTGGTGGGGGGGGGGGGCTTTTATAAAAGAAGTATTCCACACTGGGACTTGACTTCAGTTTAATGAATTCTTTGAGACACAAAATGGATCACAAGCCAACTTAGCATGGCAGGATTGGGAGTTTCTTAAATACAAACTATACCTTTTGTCCAACAAAAAGAAATGCAATGAGGCATTTAAAATGAAGTTTCTTTAAAATGAGAAGTTTGATTCCAATAACATCAACATAATTCTTTCATAAAAATTCAACCACATTAGGACAAGAAAGTCAGAGTCCATATTTAAAGTTGAATGGTAAGCAGGCCTTTGAGACATTAACTAGCAGCAACAGAATTAAAGGGCATCAGCCCTCACAGTGCAGCTACCAATCTGTGACACCGTTACAACAAAATGAAGAATTTGTGGCAAATAAATACATTTGTCTTTCCACTGAGCTAACTTGGATTACCTGTAGCTTAGGTTTTACAGTAAGCGAACAGTGTTTGCAGCAGTGTGTGCAATCAGCTGGACCAGTTGATTTTTTTTTCCATCCAAAATCTTACCAGTTTCATGAGTTTAAGCGTTAAACTCTTTGGCCAACCTTCTCAACTATATGTTCTTGCACTATAGTTATAACACTTCCTGGAACGTGTAAAGACAGATAGAGGCCAATATTGGCAGAGTAAGCACAGTTTTACTGTCCTACTATTCACACTTACAAGGCAGTTGTGGGGCAATATGCATCTATGAAACAGGGGTGGATCAGCAGTCTGACAAAATACCTACAGGGTGGCTTCTTTAACACAGACACACACAAACACAGATACTGTTGGTAAAGCTGCTTTCAACGCTGAAGGAGAGATAAACTGATAAATGTCAGTGCAGAAGACAAATTAAAAAAATTAAGGAGGATTTAAAATAAATTTGATATAAAAATGGAACCTGGCCATTATGAAAGATACACTGCCATTCAAAATTTGAAACAAATCCAGACTGTAATTTCTTCGTCAAATATCAAGAAAAATTGGCAATTCATTATAAAACTTTGTAATTATAAAGTAAAGAATATCTAATGAATAACCTTTTGTTTTAACTTGAAATTGGCCTCAATCTTGATGACGTGACAGACCACATACTGACGTCATGACCATTTGTCTTACAGATGTAGCAGTGTTTACAAACACAAGAGCTTACCTGACCCTATACAAATAAGTATAAGATGTTGTCCACAAATAAGATACATCAGAACCAGTTTACTGTTAGCCCATAACAACAAAACATTGCATTTTATAATTTGAGAGATTTCACACTGAATCTGCAATGGCACTGCTTCAAATGTAATTGTGTTTAAAAAAAAAACAACAAAAAAAACAACCTGACTGGCAGTGTAGGTAAACAAAGACATGAGGTGCATGCATAATGGCTTGTCTTGTTAAAATGAAAGCTTTAAAAAACTCCTCTGAGGAGGAGAGCTGTAGGGGGTGGGGGGATAACACACATAAAAAGGCCCTATTTGGCTTCAAGTCAAGGCGTCCTGGCTTTGGCTTTTAACGGGCTCCCACTGGCCCAAGAGTCCCATTCATATTTAGGAGTTTCTGAACTTTGGGTTGCTGTCTGCCTGGACGAGAGTAGACCCTCGTGGTTTGTGTAGCCACAGATGTTGCTCATTCCACTGGGCTCTTCCGGTGCCCAGAGCGACCCAAATGTCGGCAGGCTAAACTACCTGAAATAAACCAGAATACAACCGTCAAAATTTAGCCCAAAATATACATTTACACCAGCCATCTTATGCAAGGTAAAAACTTGCACTCTCGAGTCCAGAGAAAGATGGATGAACCTGAACCTGGGGAAAACATTTCTTGGTCTCATTTTTTTTTTCTTCATCATGCCGAAAACAAGACAGTTGACCCAAAAGACAAAAAACACTGTCTAAGACTAATTATTCTGTAGTGTTTAGAGCATCTTGGCCACGAATTATTATAAACATGTTATGTTCAAACACGTTGTTGTGGATTGGGCATGTGGGGGGAAAAAAGGTTTGGGGCAGCAATTTAAAATGCAGTGCATTTTAAATCAACGAAATGTTAAATTAGATATGCAATGACACTGACAATTAGGCAATAAATCCTTTTATAGATTTATTGTAGTGCACAAGCACAGTAAATTCACATACCTGCTTGTGGACTTAATATCACATTTTGTTGCTTTCTTTTCTTGTTCTCTTCTTGTACAGGCGACCCCTGGAAAAGGAAAAAAGTTGCAGATGTGTAACAGGTGCAGGTGCGTATGTAGTCGACCAAAGTTACAGTAAAACACATTGTAAAAAAAGTATTTTTCACTGATTGTCACATAACGGAGATCTTACCTGCCTCTCCTTTTCTCTCAAATTCCTCAAATGGGCTGAGGAGGGGGAATAAAAGTTTTCTTTCTTCACAGTACCTGTTCAATGCAATGCAAGATTAAAACAGAGAAACTGACTGTTTTTTTAAATTAAAAAATCAATCTATAATAACTTTGTAGTTTTAATGCAATAGAAAGTGAAGTAACAAACAATACTGCCAGTTCTGCTATGGAGATCAACAAATATACTTTGGAAGGGTTGAAAAGTTACATGTACCTGCAGGGCTTTTGTACAGCTGACAGTCCTTCTTGATGTGGGCGCTTGACCCACACAGATAACAGCAGCGCATCTCCAGTGCATCTCTTTTCCTCCAGTGCTCACTCTTGTGTCTGACCTGATCCTTGGAGTCCTCTCCTGTATCCATTTTGTCTCGCTGATGCTCTGGCCTTCGCTCCGAGTCCTTTCTGTGCTTGGACCTGGGCCAAACCGATCCACAATATAATACACATGGTGTATCTAAACATATATCTGTAAGTCAACAGCGTGACAAATCCAGGCATGTTTTGTGATTATACCTACTTCTTACGCATGGGACAATCTTTCATGAAGTGGCCGATCTTGCCGCAGATGCGGCAGCAGCGGTCATTGGGAGCCACCTCTCCCTCGGTGAGAACTTCGGGATCAAAGAAATACTCCTGTGACAGAAGAGGACAAATCACAGTTACAGTGCTTAAATAATATCACCTCGATATGCAAATGTGGAGTTTAGACTGTGAATACTAACCATCTGACTGGGGTAAACTGGAGGGAAAGCTTTGACTGGTGTGCCAAACACTGTTCTTCCATTGATGAAAGCCTTCATGATGAAATTAGTCACTGTTTGATGACAAAAAAGAAGTTGTGAGAAGACAAAAAAAAAATACATTCGAAAAGAAGAAACAGAAGACTGATAAGAAAGAAAACAGACAAAAAGACAGAAATAATCATACTTTTCCTGGAGAGACCCGCACCGAGATTATGATTCAGGTCAAATGGATCTGTAATACAAAAAAGAGAAAGCAACACAACTTAACAATATTTCCAAGCAGCTATACACAAGTCATTTCAATTCAGAAAACAATATATAAATACTCATCATTAATGGTGACATGCATTTAATGCAATGGCATGTATTCGTGATTTCCCCAAGTGCTAAAACAATCAATGCGGCCTGTGCTGTTTGACATGTGATGGGTTTAAATCGGAAGACAATTCATTACGTCTACCTAGTGGAATAAAAACTTACTTCTGTGCTTTATATCAATCGTTTATCATTGCATTGTACAAGTCTGGACCATGAGTTTGTCTGATGAGCTGACCTTCAATGACAATGTACTTGGAGGTCCACTGCTTGTTGAAGGTGGTGAGACGGTCATGCTGACGGATGCAGACAACATGCTCTCTGAAGTCGAAGTCTTCAGTGTAAAAGCGCAGGAGGCCGAGCCACAGCTCCCCCACAGTCTCGGTGTTCTTCCCATACTGTGGCCAGCGACTGGGCTGCAGGTGGAAGATGCCAAGGATGATTTGTTTTTAAGAGACAGTGTGATAGAGATATTCACTGAAATGTTTACAATATATATAAAATTACAAAACTCACTAATGCTTTTAAATCATCGAAAAAGTACACGTTCCAGCCATCAACCAGGACCTCTGGCTTCTTCTTTCCATCATAAATCTGCAACAGACAAGTTAAGACGTTCAGGTTCATGGCAATACAAAACAAACCATAATTGCTTATATTTGTACGCTTGGGAATATAATGTTATTTTTAAGACCCATTATTAGTTAATTCAACATCACAACTAAAAAAAACAAATACAAAATGAAATTTTTTTGAGTAATAAATTAATCTTTAGAGCTCCACCAACCAAGCATTTAAAAATAAAGAAATTATGGAAATATTTCCAGTGTGAATGAAAAGAAACCTAAAGTTTGAACATGTCATTTATACCTCTTGCAGCACAGGGATCACTGGTGGGTTTCTCTGCTGGAGAAAGAAGAGCACCATGAGGGTGTAGGCGTAGGACGAGAGGCTGCCGCGTGACGCATCCCCAATATCACACATCTGTAACGGGACAATGACAGTGAAACACTAATGCAATACGATATACAGCATCATAATGTATGACAATGGGGACATACAAGAACACCTTAGCTGTGACTGAGAAAGCAACTCACTTTGGCAAAAACCTTCATGACATAACAGAGGATCTTGACTCTCCTGTCAATGGCAGCATATGAAGCCAGCAGGTGCGTGTTGTGCAGGGCCTGAAAACAAAGAGGTCTGTCTTAGAGCACAACATTATCAGTTATTTAATAACAAATCTGAGACAAAATGAAACAATGGTGGGGAACATAATGAGAGAGAGCCCTACCAGAGTGTTGTAGAGGCTAATGTCTCCCTCCAGGCTGGTGCGAACATGGTAGAATTTCACGATGGGTACTTTTGCAGTAGTGATGGGCAAGATGTTCTTCACACCTGGTGACAAGGTGCACATGTGGAATTAAGTTAAATGGATGCCCTGATGTTTTGTGTTTTATCCATTTATAACCTACAGCTTACTTCACTAGGCAACTGTTACAGGACAAACTGTGATAAACATCTTGTAAGCCACTGAGGTACAAAATTTTGTGTTTTAACATCAGCTCAAACCTGTCATTGAACAGTTTTTCCTCATCTGAGCTGAGGATCGTGGGATAGATGGCGCTAGAGACTGTTAAATCCGTTGAGGCCAATTTGTGATCTTGGGTTGCATAAATAAAAGCAGCTCAGCTTCTTACTAACCTGGGTGTTTCTTCAGCAGTCTCGCCAAGCTTTCGATTATAGTGATGCAGTCAATATCCTGTGGACAAATCACTGTTACTATAAAAATGCCTCAGAATTTCATTTAATCCTTAAATACTGTAGCTGAAAAACATAATACCAACAAATGTTTTTTTCTTTCTACCCATCAACAAAGTAAAAACATGGAAGTTTCTCGCTCTGTGCTTTCATCACGCAGCCAAACTGAAGAAGAGCATAAATGTCTTTAATAACCAATCAAAGCCTCCTTAGCTGACTTTGCAAATAAACCTCACAATAAGATAAACAGATGACTTACATTTATGGTCTCCTGCCCCTCCAGTACCATACAGATGTCTAGGTCACTCTGTCTGAAGCCAAAGCCATTTTTGGATGATCCAAATAGCTGCAGCCGAGCTCCTGTTCATTAAAAAACATGATTTGTCAGTTTCATCATAAAAGTGGACCGTTATAAGAGCTTAGTGGTTAATGGGCAAGTCAGCAAAACACAATATAATGCATTAATATTATATAACAGAGCAAACGAAACAAAAAGTAACGAAAGTATGCTAAAAAGCAGAGGAGATGGTTCACTTCACCAGCAAACTGTCGTCTGACAAAGGTCTCCAGGTCTTGAAGAATGTGCTCTCTCACACTCATTTCCAGTTCATCTGGGGCAAAGTCAGCTGCAAAGGAAATGCATACACCTCATTTGCATGATTTCACCAAACTATAATGAGATATATATTTGTCCACAATAGTCGACTTGAGTCTGACTTATAAGATGCTATGTGTAATAATGACATTGTGCGCACAATAATGTAGATTTCAAAGACAGTACGTCTTCTGCATGCAATTCTCCTCACTGCAGTGCAGCAGTGTACTGTAGAGAAGTTAACGGTGACTAAAAAGTGACTTTGTGATTAAGTTTAATTTGCAAGTTGCAAGTAACTTTGAAACTCCAACAAGCCCATCCAAGTACACATCCTCCATCTTGAAACAATACAACCATCACCTGCTCGATAAGATTTTCTCATCTCTCTCCAACATTTATGTTTTCCTCTACTGACTTTGACAGCAGGTCTTGAAGCTCTGTCTTTGTTTTAGCCTTATGTGGAAATTTTAGATCAAAGGCCCCCAAAACATTTGACTTGTAATACCTGTTAACCCTTCAACACTGACTTAGATCATTATTTTCCCCATTATAGAAATTTGATGTTAGCAAGATAAAGGTAGGCATCATATTTCATTGCTGTCAAAGCAAACACCTGTGACCCACAATACTTATGCTATCACATTCTCATAATACTCACTGTAGCACTGCTCACAGACTTGGTTAAGGATACCAAGAAACTCTGGTGTTATTGGGGGCAAAGGATCCAGCTGCACTTTCTTGAAATCTTCAGGACAGTCTTTCTTCAGATGTCCATCACGCTTGCACAAGCTGCACACGACCATGTGTGACTAAGACAGATTGAGAGGGGTTTAATTTAAATGATGTACAGATTGAAGTTAATTCGCCACAATTTCTTATCCAGTTTCCCTTCCAGTAACCTACAACTCAAATAACGTTAAAACGTTCACTTCAGTTTGAAATGTGTCATTGATTGTTTGTACAAGCAAACAAACATGAGGCAGTACCTACCTTGCCTCGAGTGAAAGCTTGCCTGGTGAACTCATAAGAAAGTTTGCTCTGTTTTTGGGTTTCATTTTCTGGGCTCTCATCTTTAACTGTATCCTCTAAAAGTGGAGGTGCCAAATCCACCTCCTCCCCCTCCTCCTCGTCCTCCTCGTCCATTGAGCCAAGTGTGTCCAAATCTGGACCCTCCACATCAGACAAAAGCTCCTCCCCTGAGATCTCATCCACTGGGAAAATCTCCTCATCCTCGGTGGTGAAGCTGTCCAAGTGGTGTCTGTTGCCTGTGCCCACATCAATATCTACATCCTCATCCTCCTCATCCTCTGAGAGACTGCTTTTACCAAGGTCCGCTTTTTCCTTCTCTCTCTCTTCATCAGAATCACTGTATTCTTCAACTTCCTCCTCTTCCTCAATAATGCAATCAGAGTCTTCTGGGCCATTTTCTACAATGTCAGGGTCATTTTCTTGTTGTGACTGAAAACTAAGCTGACTGAAATCTGATACAATCTCTTCATTCAAAGCCTTCACATTTGCCCCTTTAATGGGTCCACGCTGTGCCCGTGTCTTGTGACTAGCAGCTGGCGTGTTGAGCGGCAGTGCAAAGTACTTGTATGTGGTTTTGAGGCAGTGGAGGATGTACTCGTACATTTGTTGGCTGTTCACCGTGCGGGCCACATTTCTCTTCACGGCAAAAGGGTCTGAACACAGGAAAAAAAAACAATGATAGTGAGAGTGCTCAATTTCTTTAGGTATTCAGCAGAAATGCAGATTATGTTCATCAAAGCTAATAAGACTTATACTGAAGTCTAGGGCTGGGTGGCACTCTTTTATTCAAGGAGGTTTCACTCAGTAATGCTCTCTTTTGCAGGAATGCCCTGATCACATTCAATTTTGAAGGGCAAGTCAGCCTGTCAACAAAATCCTAAAATACCACTAACTAACAGTATTAACTTTGTTTGTTTTAACCTGCACATTAGCATAGGGCCAATTTCCCTGTAATCTTTTTTAACTTACAAAAGCATCAAGGAATTAAAGTATTTATGTTTTTTTTCGTTTTTTTTCTTTTTTAAATCACACTAAAAGACAGTT
This sequence comes from Scatophagus argus, assembly GCF_020382885.2. Taxonomy (NCBI): domain Eukaryota; kingdom Metazoa; phylum Chordata; class Actinopteri; family Scatophagidae; genus Scatophagus; species Scatophagus argus. Next base: position 14,584,872 of record NC_058496.1, on the reverse strand, counting down.
CCTGACCTTCGACAGCAATGCGTTTTTTTGGCCAGTCTTTCATCTCTCGGGAGAGGACAACACTGGTTCGCACACTGATCACATTGTCAGCTGTGTTGAACTCCAGTGAGTAGAAGCGAAGCATTTCGACCCAGAGAAGCCCAACTTCCACAGGCAGGTGAGGAGTCTGGAAAACCAGCGGTACCTGCAAGGAAACACATTGGGACAGTACTTACTCACAGGTACTAGTTGGGACAGAGAATTAAAAGATTGTTAAGCATAGCCTCTCTACTAAAGACAATAATGGGCAAGATGTTCATAATAACACTTCACCTATGATATAAGAAGGTTCAAAGTCCTAAAAATAAGGAACTAATATTCTTAGACAAGAACCTACATTAGAGTCTTTGTGATTACCTTTCCCTTTATACAGGAGCCCTCTGCTGGCTGTGAAGATTCTTTAGATGACGGGGTGTAAGCCCAGTGTAAATACCCATCCTCATCCACATGTGTGAGATTGAAGTCTGACAGCCTGCTGAGTGAAAACACCTTAATCTAAAGACAGATGATCAGATGATCACATTAGCTTCAAGTGAAAACAACTTACGAGGGCCAATCCTCAAATGTGTATACACATATGATTTCAGGCTCAAGATGAAAAGAAATACACACGTCTTGTTTCAGGTAAGTAGGCAAGAGGGACTCTTTGCGCTGCTGTAAGAAGTAGATAACCATGAGGGCGAAGACATACGGTGGCAGCCCACCTTCCTCTGCATGGTCAATCACACAGATCTAAGCCATAAGAACAATATATGTTAAAAACAAAACTTACTGGCTAATATGAGCTACAGGCCAGGATCTCAGACGGAAACATACCTGGGCCCAGCGTCTGAGGCCCAAAACCAGTGGGAGGAGGACAGGCTCCCGATTGGACAGTGCAGAAAGATAGGAGGTGGTCTGGAACGCGTTTTCATTGCCTGCACTAACTTTGCAGACGAGGCCACTGATGAGGAAAACAAAAGATTCAGTCTACATGAGGGGTTTATCGCTCTTATGTGTGTAGTAATATAACCCTGATGTGAGCAACGTTTTTGACTTTGCATGTGCAAAAAACCCACTGTTGGAGTTTTATAATGTCTTGCTTAATGATCAATCTGCAAATCTTAAAGATCACTACTTCAGAGTTTCACTAAGTCAGAGAGTTTGATTTTCACATGAAAATCAAATAACCCAGTAACTACTGGAGATGCTCACCTGTTTTTCTCTTTGCAGATGACCACAGGAACCCTGGCATGAAAATCAGCTTCCAGATCAACAAAGAGAGCTGAGGAAACAACAACATACGTTGATTTTAAATTGCCCATGAGGGTGTATGACATGACTGACTTTCCTGTGGCAGAATTTTCTTCACAAGAAAAAATGTGCGGCAGTTAAAGGAATAAGAGGGGACTCACGGCTCACAGAGAGGTTGTCCTTGACCAACATCAAGACGTCTGGTTGATGCATCTGTGAATACATTCCATTTCAAAACCTTCATACAACATAAATATGATATAAAGAAGGACATATGAATGTGGTGTGTACTAAAAACACAACATCCACAAAACAATCACATTTAAAGTAGGGACAGACTGATTATTGGCCTGGCTGATTACTGAGTCCAATATTCAGCATTTTTCTGATTATCTTTATCAGTGTTTTATTTAAATGTTGTGCTACATTGTCCGTGATGCAGCATCTTATCTTTATGTACCACTCAGTATCCTGCCCCCAACGCTATCTAATTGGTTATACAAAAAAACAAAAAAAACAAAAAAAAAACAGTATTCATACATCAAACTCACACTGGGCTACTCACGTGAGGTGGATACTGAATGTCAATGTTGACATCAGAATCCTTAAATCCAAACTTAGTGCAAGATGATCCATATAGCCTGAGCCTGATCTCTACAGATGAGAGACGGAGAGTGGGACATTAAAACATCAACATTAAAACATAACTCGGAGAATACTGAATACATGTAAACATAAGCGCCAACAGTCAATCTGCAATGCAGCAATATCAGTATCTGGACAAATTTAGGTTATGCCTCTGTTACCAAACCAATATTTCGTCCTTGGGTGACTCACCAGGCAGGACGGACAGAAGGAGGTCTTGCATGAGGGCGACAACACTTTGTCTCTTCACAACATCCTCATCATTCAGCCCATGTTCCCCGACAACAGCTGCTAGTGCAGCACTCACTGCACTGATCTGCTCTGGACCAGGAGGCAGAATCTCGATCAGCATCACCTGCTCTTGCCTCTCCTATGAACGCACACAAGCAAACAGCAGTTCATCAAGTTTATACTGATGACTTTTACTGCACAGCAACAGTGTGCTACAATAGGTCATTTGCATAATAAGATCTTTTCTCACCCTAGCCTTCTTTTTGTGCCGTTTGTCTCTGATATGCCTGTTAGCATCAGACAGAGATTCCAGGAGAACATCACACAGAGCACACGTGTAAAGTGCACTGGGGTTGCTGTGGGACCTCTGAACCAATTTGAAAGAAAGAGGAAAGTACAGACATTAGACAATTTTAACTATACTTTTATAGGTGTGCCTAACTCTGTGGCGTCTTGTAAGGTTTAACCACTAAAAAACAATTAGTAAAGCAATATGAGGGATGCAAATTGTGATTTTTTTTTTTAATTACAGATTAATTGTTGACAATTGTTTGCTCAACTAACTGATTACTCATTTGGTCTATAAAACATCAGAAAACAGTGGGAACATTATAACTCTATATCTGGGCTACCACACTGATGGCCTGTACCTTCTTCAGACAGTAGATCTCATCTTTGTTAAGACGCCTCTCTGCCAGTCTTAAGCTGCGCATGTCTTTGGCTGAGAGTGTGGACTCTTCAAGGCCCCTGTTCTCCTCAGCAAAAGCTTTCTTCTTGTTTCTGTTTCTCCGTTTTCGCCCTTTGCAAAGAGGAAATGCTTGTGTCAAAAATATGTTGACTTTATTTTCACAGAGATACAATATATATAGTAAGTGTACAAGTTGTGGATGAGCCATCCCTTATAGTCTGACTAAAGGTTAATTTTAATATACAGTACATCAGTATAGGAGCTGCAGGAGTGCTAAGTGCATCCTATTTTTAAAAGGTGTCCATTGAGATTGTTGCCTGGCTTTTAATTTTTTTTAATTTATTTGGTGGGGATAAACCTCAGAGCGATTAAGTCTGACTTCCAAATTCTCACCCGATTTATGAGCACTGCCATCATTTGCCTCGCTCCTGCCCTGCTCCCTGTACTCCTCGGCACCTTCTCCCTGTGAATTCCTCCTCCAGTGCTGCTGCGGTTGCTGTTGTGAGCGCCCTCTCCAGTTATCGTCTCGACTCCCACCACTGTTCTCAGGACCTGAGAACCACCGGAAATCATCCCTCTGCAAGGGGCTGTGACCACCTCTGAATCCACCAGGGGAGTAGCTCATAGGACCTAGTCCTCCCTTCTTGGGACTGGCCCGGTAGAGCCCACCCTGGCTCTTACCCTGCTGACCTCCCTCAGATCTGAAGTGTTGTCCTCGACCCTGATCCTGGATCCTCCAGTTTTCCACCTTGTCTGCAGCTGCTTCCCTCTCCCAGTCACCATGTCTAGCCCGTTTGGGTCTGCCCAAGTTTTCCATGGATCACTTATGCTAAAACTGCAGGATGAAAGGTTTAGTCAGTAAGAAGACAGTCCAAATGTAATTCAAAACACCCTAGGCACAAACCGTATGGCAAAAGGATCACCTGCCAAATTTTTAAAGTTAGCAGATGTCTTTTGGCTCCTTTATTTTTACAAGCATCAGGCTATAACTGCCTTTGTGTTCCACTGCCGGCTTCATTTGTTTCACCTTTACAATTAATCATGCAATTCGGACCAGGTTGTTGAAGAGCTTTGCAGCTGAATAAAAAACAATATGAATAAGCGCCTGTTGAATTGTTAGCTGGCGATAAACGTGACACTTTTGTCTCGTTTGTCATAGTTGTGAAACTTCAAACGCCAGTTAACCGTTAACCGAGTTTTACTGGCTATGACTCCCAACAGTTATCAGCTAAAAATCTGATCCCCGTTAACCAGCGTTAACATTGGTGACTACCGTGTTACCACACCTAGATTTAATATTTAATATAACATCACTGTTGTGTTAATGACGGTGACTATAGGCGCACAAATATAACATCAACAGAAGGTTAACCAATGACTCAAGTTACCTGGATAACTGTAACGTTAGCCCACTCATCTAGTTGACTTGGGGAGCTTGTTTTGGCATGGTGTTAGCGTAAGCTAGCTTACAGCTACAGTGGTCTGATTTGGCTTTAACTTCAAATTAGCTCTCCCTCTTCCTCACGTTAACGGCAGTTAACTTTATCACACATGTACGCAAGACACCGTCCGCAAATGAGAGTTAGTCACAAAGTTTTATGTTAGACAAACTGCCACCAAACAACAGCTCAGATAACGTTTCAGTTAGCTTAACGCTACACATATCAGCTAACTACTGTGCTAACGCTAGCAACAGCTAACGTTACTGTTTATTTTGTAGTTTCTGCTGAGTCGTTCAACCTGCAGCTGCAGCAAACACAGCCACCAATAAAATGCCGGAGATAGTTATCCATAAACAATTGTGAAGTCATTTAAATACCTTATGTACGTATACAGAGGGCATACTTGAAGTCTTGATCAGGTCTGACTAGGCATGATCGCTGTTGCTGCACAGGAGTTTGAGAGGTGACGTACAGGCCGTGGATCTGTTGGTAACGCCGTAGGCTGTTTTGTAGTCGTCAGCGTTAAAGTTCCGCCCACCGCAAAAAGCAGGACTGTTTCTACGATTTTTAATATTAGACAAAATCGCCAAACAGTAATTATTATTATTATATTGTTATGAAGTGAAACATCCACGCGGAAATTCGAGTCAGTTGGGAAAGAAACAATACATAGAGAAGGAAATAAACATAAAAAAGCAGCAGCATCTCACGAACAAACAATGACATAACCCCAGTGTTCACCCATCACCGCAGTTTCAAATGTCATACTACATCGAGACGTATATATTCCTTCATCACATGTGCAACTTCAACACAACTTCAAATTTATAAAATGTCCTACATTTGTCAAATGCGGGAAATGTGTGAAAACAGAAAGCCATTTTAGACGCAATGTCGCAAGTGAAAGAGCAATTTTCATTTCATTAACTGATTTATACAATGCCAAGCACACGTGAAATGCATGTTTCCAGTAAAACATTTAACCAGTGAAAACGCTTTTTAAGGAGTTGTTTCTTCATTTTGGTCCATGAATAGGCCTGAAGACTGAAAAGGTGCTTTAACATATGGTTCAAGGTTTTGGGTAATTAAGCCCTACGTGGGATCAGAGATTGTTTAGCGTCGGTTGCCAGGGCGAGGGGAGAAAGGTGCGCCGCACGAGCGGGGAAGACCCCGGGAAAATTGACGTCACCAGACGGAGCTCCTCTCATCAGCGTCAGACGGCTGCTGTGTAAGACCTAGTACACAGCCATTGGATTGCTGCCCCGACGTGTGAAGAGATGGTGTCCCTTGTGAACGGTGAGTGCGGCTCCGAGACTATTTACAAACGGAGGCGGACAAACGGTGCATCTCCTCCACCGGACGCGCTCACACCGATCCAGCAGCGGCAGACTGCCCGGCACAGAAAGCAGACGCTCATGTCCAAGTTGAGTGACTCCGGTTTCGAGGAAGACTTGGGATCCTCCCCGATTTCATCCCCGCCTCGGAGAGATGTGTCCCCGCTCCGTGCAGAAGAGCCTCCTGCAGGGCAGCTGTCCACCTGGTACCTCCAGTATGGTGACATCGGTTACAGGATCCAGAGGGAGAAAGAAGCGCAGTTTCAACCCTGCAGAAGCTTGGCTCGCCAGCCACAAGTAGGCTATAAGACAAGTTATACAGTGATGTATCAATAGGTGAAATATAACCAGTCACTCAATGTAAACCAAACCAAAAATGTGTGTCGCTTTTGTAAGCTTGGATGAGTTAGGCTACTTGTATGCCAAAAATTTAGCCTGGCCTACTTTTCACATTTGCATCTTCAATCATCAGGTGGAAACATGAAACATCTGCAATCCAAAATATTATCTTGTCCTCTAAACTAATGTGTTCCTTCTTCTCAACTGATGACATTTGCCTTTTGGTGAAGAAAAGCCAATATTTCAGAATAGGTAAATTCTTCAATGCACTGCAGTGTTTTATAATTTATTGTTGTGGTAGCCTACCATTATTTCAACTGAAATCATATCATTTGCACCATCTGTTTCTCAATACATCTATGCTCTGAGTTTTCTGAAAGTGACACAAAACTCCTACCATTGTGGAAGAAACACATGAGTAGTGGCTGAATGCATTTGGCGGATCAATGACATTGTGAAGACCAACTTATGAAGGTGCAATAGCGGGCTACAGAAATGGTTTTATAACTTTATGCACTTACAGAGCACAGATCACATCTAAGCCACAAAAATCCTCCTTTTTTCATCTTGCCTATTAAATATGCTGCTCACGCTGTTGAATTCTGCTTTACTTGCAGCTGACTGCAGAGGCACGTTGTACGCTCGTCAGCTGGCTCATCCCAGTACACAAACATTTGCGCCTGTCCTTTGAATGCTGCTGCCTGGCTGTGAACATCATGGACAGGTTCCTGGCATCCACGCCGGTGGCAGCTGACTGCTTCCAGCTACTGGGTGTCACTGCCCTCCTCCTAGCCAGCAAACAGGTGCGTCTTTGCTTGAACAGGCAGGCTTTTGGATTTCATTCAATATACCTCACTAGTTTTCTCTGTGTCCACCCAGGTGGAGGTGTGCTCACCGCGGATCAGCCACCTCTTGTCTTTCTGCTGTAATGCCTTCACTAAGGAGCAGCTCTGCAACCTGGAGTGTCTCATCCTCCTCCGTCTCAACTACCGCCTCACTGCACCCACCCTGGCCTTCTTCCTGGACTATTACATCAACTGCATTGAGGCTGCCCAGTTTGTGTCTGAGAACACAGGAGGTGACAGGTTTGAAAGAAGGAATCCAGACACAAAAACATCCCGGACGTACTGTAACCTTGCACAAAAGGTGTGCGAGTTGAGTCTGGCGGACTATGCGTTCAACAAGTACCCGCCATCTCTGACTGCGAGCTGTGCGCTGAGGCTTGCCAGTGACTTACTGAAAACTGAACAAGGGCTTGTCGAGCATACAACCATTCAGTCAGACCGGTGGAGCAGTTTTGAGGATGAACTATGCAGAGCTGAGCTTTCTGAGGGCAACTCTCAGGCTCTCAAAGGCCACTTCCTGTCTGCGAGTCAAGGGAGCCACAGCCACACTCTGGCTCAGGAATGCAAAGACAACCT